>NC_137588.1:15796404-16417008 GCF_963210335.1 Falco punctatus | reverse complement strand
GCTTAATCTGATACCCCAAAATGCTTTACAAGGTGAATAGACACTGCTAATACTTAAATAGGCAGGGTGATATTTACAGGTAGGGAAGGCAAGGAAGAGATTAGTCACCTTACAAAAGGTCATACAAATGTCAATGGCAGGAACTGGCTTTCCGATTGTCCTGTCTAATTCTGTATCTGTGGGGCCACGCTTCAGTAATCAGTGCTGTTTTCAGCTACGTTTTGGAACCTCGAGTACAAGTAATTTGAATGTCTTTCATATAAAGGTAGTGGGAAATGTATATATTGAAAAAAATCCATTAAGTAATTCAACTGACGTTTGCTAGATGCACAGATACAATGGTAAAGAAAACAATAGAAAACACAATCCGTCTGCCTGGACTGGCTCATCCCCTCACACAGCGCACTACAAGCTGCCAATGTCAAGAGAATAAGTCAGATAAAGTGATATTGCCTAGACCTAGTTCTTCCCTCAGACCTACATTCACAGATCTGCCACACCTCAATGGAAACGGCACAGTGATATCTGCAAGTGGGAGATTTTAGAAGCGGTGTTGGTAGAGTGAGAGATTGATGTCTCTGGTTTTAACGGCATTTTATTTTAGAGCTCTAAACTACTGTGTATCAAAGATCCTACATTATTTTCATCAAATATTTGGGAAATCATCATCAGAAGACAGACACTTTCTGTCCATTAACCACATCTACAACAGTAGAAAAATAATTTAATCTCATGGAAAAACTGGTTAAGTGCAGTGGTTAGGAAGATCCTTGACCCTCTTCTGCTCCACACAATTTCACTTAGTTGTTCAGACAGCTTCTCAGAGATGCTTATTTTCATTAGAAATCTCTAGTATTAACCATTTCTGCCATGCCTATCGTCCAAAGCAAATTAAGGCAACAAAAGTAAAAAGTTCCAGGAAAAATTGTCAGTCCAGCAATGTCATGAAACTTTTAAGACGAAAGATTAGTCTTTTTTAAGCTTTGGCTTGCCAATTTTACATATTACTGTTAGGCGCTCTTCATTACCAGTATCAGTATGCTCATAACTTAACTGAGGTGAGGTTATTATTAGTATTTGAGTCCAGTGGAGCCTTGCGTGAGTTTCTGCACACCGTTTGGCAACCAAGCCTTTCCTGACCACAGAGGCACGTGCAGTCCCCAGGCAAAGCAGCCACGATCCCTGATGGCCGCTGGATTGCGCAGAGCCCTGCTGCAGCCTGGCCAAAGGACCTGCTGCTAAAGGCACTCCATCGCTTGCCGTTAATTCACAGCCCCAAACTGGGAGTTACGTGCTTTAGACACAGTGCTTATGCCTAAATGCTGGTCAGGGCTTCTGGTTTTGACACACACACAAGCGAGAAAGAAAAGCTGTGAATCAGGATTATTTCTGATTTACACTAGTGCTGCAGGGGTCAGGGCAGAGTCGCAAGGGTTAGCACTGAGAATTGCTTTTGTACTAACTTTTCTCTTTCTGTATCTTTTCCTCCCTTAGAAAAAGATGAGAAGAGAACAAACATCTCACAGGCAGAGGTAAGTGAAATATTTTATTTTTTTTTAATATATTTATTGTTAAAGCAGGTCGGTCTGTTGTAACAACCCCTTTGAAACTCTGTTTCATCCAGGTTAATGTCTTCATTTACACTGTCACACCACGTTCAGTAGCACAGCCTTTTAGGAACTGTTGCTTTCAAACCAGAGCTGTATAAAGCTGTGTTGTGTCCTGGCTTTGCTGGATCTCCCTTCTCCCTGAGGCAGGGAATTGGGAAAGGAAAGTTTCCCCTCTGCCTTACTACCATGCACTGGCAAATCATAGTAAACCTGGCCCAAGGCGACCCCACCAGGTCACCTCATCCAGCATTGCTTTGGGTCCGCAGATCGCTGCTGGTCTACAAAACCATTGCAAACTCTTCTCTCTTCCCATCATTTTCCAAGCCTACAGCAGGTAGTGCACTGGTATCTGTGGAAGAGTTAAAATTTTGTCGGTTCCTCCGATTTCATTTTCTTACTTCCCCTTGCATAGCTCCTGCAATTCTCTGATCCCTGTCTCCTTCACCCATTGCTCAGAGAAGCAGACAGCACTTAAAATAGCAGCAGGATGTATTGATTGGTTCAGGTTTGGACTCAAATACAGACTTATATTTAGTTGGGCGAGGCTCAACAACCTATCCTGCAGTGTTTATAAATAGCTTTCTCTTTCAAAAGAAGACAATATTTTATTTATAAATGTTATCATTCCATCCGTTGTGATAAGGTAAGGTAATAGGATTGACCATACTTGTGTGAAAGTGATTTTCTTAAGAGCTGTCTGAAATGTTCCTTGAAGAAATAGATCTGATTCAAATTCACAGGCTATGTACCAGTCAAAATACTCAGGGGAAAAGGCATTTTTAGCAAATATTTGGGAAAAGACAACCCCACAACTAGAAATTGGTTAGATGAGCAAAAATAAAGCTTGCCTACACACAGCTGTTTTTGAACCTTTTTTCTTAGGAATGTGGTATGGTGTTTATGTCTTCAAAGGCTAGCTATATGTGTGTGACCTTATGTAGTTTTATTCTCCTTTGTGTATGGACATATTTCATGTTGGTACAACATGGACACCAATTTAACTGCTTCCATTTTGCGAAAGTTCCTCTACTTTAGCACTGGAATGTATTCTGCTTAGTTTTTTCTAGCTGTACATTAGTATAATTATACTAATATTACTCTATGTGTAATTTTACTACCATTATTTTGGAGTGATTTATCTTCTGTGTCTAGGTGTGATTTTGGTGGAATCATAAAAGGTTTAACTGTGTCTAAATATATCACTTAAATCAGGCCTAGTTAAAGGCTGAGTGATCTGTTGCTGAAATTATTTTAGGAGTAATAAAACACATTGAAGAAGCGCAGGAGGAGGGATCTTCCATTTATTTATGTAAAAAATTACATATTAATAATTATAGTAGTACCTTACCTGTACATATAATAATTTGTTACATTGTATTTAATTGGAATATTTGTTAACGTAAATCTTGCAACTATATTAATAGATGTAACATTTATTTGCCCTATGAGAGTCTGTTACATAGACTGCTAAAAGCACAGGCTATCTTGATTTTATGCCTAACAATATTTTTTTAGAGTGGAGGGTAATTTTCAGTAGTATTGGGTCTGTTTTGCCTGGGAGCCTTAAAGGTTGTCCATTAAACACGTATTTTGCCTATCTAATCTTAGTTTTCCCTGTACTCATGCGAGCCTGGGAGCTGGCACCAGATTTATACAAGATTATTTTCTTAGAAACTTCTCAGAGTGGTGTGCGCCCCCTCTGAAAGCAGCTGTGGGGCGAGCAGAAACCTCTCCCCGTGCCCATCTCTTACTGCCTCTCTCTGTGTTTTGTGCCCCCCAGTCGCAGAGTGCCTCTCCCAAGCAGAGGAAGCAGAGCGTCTTCACCCCGCCTGCCCTCAAAGGTACTGTGTGGTGCTGCCCCTGCCCTGGCAGGGCGCGTGCCCCTGCCGCCGCGGCGCGGGTCTCTCCGGCAGCGGGAACGCCGGGCACCTGGCCGTCGCGGTCACACTTCGAAGTCACTGTCTGGCATCGACCGTCTGCCTGACACAGGCCATCTATATGTCCTCACCACACCATCTTGCAGCAGTGGCAAATATTATTATTATTTTTTTTTAATAATCTTCTTTTTTTGAGAAGTCTTGATACTTGTATTAGTTTGATATAACAGGTATTTCTATGCCAACCCTTGAAGCCAGCTCCTGGAATATATGAATTCTATCAGCACTGGCCTATACAGCTCTCTGTTTCTCACGTAAGCTGCTCCCACGCGCTAGGCCCCCTTTCCAGGCAGCTCTGGAAAGAGCAGCCGGAATTGTGGGCTGGGGATCTGATCATAGAGAGTGTGAAGCCTTTAAGCCAGGGGTCCTCAAACTTCGTAACCAGGGGGCCGGCGCGGATGCAGTGGCAGGCAGTCATCTGCGGCTGCTTGGTTTCATCCCCCCACCCCCGGTGGGGGGGGCGGGGGGGATCTGTAAATACCGGGGGGCGGATTGAGGACCCTGGGGGGCCGTATCCAGCCCGTGGGCCGTAGTTTGAGGACCCCTGGTTTAAAGGGCTTACGTGCTTTTCAGAAATGAACGTAAAAGCAGCAGGAATATTAGCTGGGGTCGGAACAGCTACACTTAGGCCTTGTTTGTCAAATAACTCTGAACAGAGTTTGACCTGATGGTGCTTGCAGTGGAGCAAGATCTGTATCGATTCACCAGCACTTCTGACTGACACGTGTCAGCGTAGGACTGTTCTCAGCCTGTAGACCAAAGGCTATCCTGTCAGGTGTCTCTTGATAGATAATGAATATCCTCTATTTCCATTCCTTCTGCTTAACACAGTTTATTACCTGGCAAAAAAGGCAGGATAGATCTGATTTGTTGTGCAAAGTACTGCTGCTGCTTTTAGATAATTCACCGTATCAGCCACGTCTATGTATCTCATTCTGTAGCTTCAGTTCCCTAGTGCTTGTCCTAGCAACAGTGAAAACATCACTCAGGTGGCACACGAGGCTTACTATCTGTTTGTCAAAATGGGCTGAAGTTTGCATACTGGATATTAGAAATAATCTTATTACAATCAATTATAGTGCTTTGTGGAAAGAAGCAGCTTTGCGTGGGTAGCAGCAATACCTGTTGATCTCGCCGCTGTGTCATTTTGCTGTGCAAGCCCAAGCCAAATACTGCGCAGATGAAGTGCTCTGTGAAACAGGTCCTTACATCCCCGCCCAAGGGCTGCAGCCATCTCGGTGTTACCTCTGGTACCCTGCTGAGACCTGGGGAAGTACCTGGCATAGTTTGCTTCTACATCAGCTTCATTCCTAGGGAGCAGCAGGGAAGTAGGAAAGTATGTGATTCAAGATAGATCACAACTAACCCGAAATGTCTTGTTAACAGGACAAAACAAAGCACAAAATACCTCTCCTCAGCACCTTAATACCCCAAACTGCACAGTATTCCCAGACACACAGGTGGGCACCTGGAAGTTGATAACCCTTCCTGTAAACAGTCTGAATTGTTCCAGATTTACCATACTGTAACTGTCATAAATACTATCCTTTTTATTTTAAAATTACTTGAAGTAGAAAATGCATTGTTCCTTCCTCTTCATTGTTACAAAAACTTGAATGTTATTTTGTGTAGACTAAGAGATTAGGAGGCAAACGTAGCAATGTGAAGTACACAACACTGTGAAAGCGTTACTGAGAAACAGAGTTTTAAATTATTCTAGTTTTATAGCAGTTGAAGATAGCAATATTCAACAGCATTTTCAGAATAACAGGCTTCATAATTACACCCTATTCCCACGGCTTTGCATATGTTTATTTCCTGTGGGCTGTTTCTCCCTCAGTATACTCACAATACGGTACTCCATATACAGTAAAGAATGAGATTCTGGATGCTGAACCTCCCCCCTCCACACCCCCTTTGGCTGCTCTGCATCCTGCGGGGCTGTTATTAATGGAAGGTGGGAAAGGCTGTAATCCACTGCCTTGCATTCAAAGATGGAGATAACGAACCTCCATGAAACAGAAGTCATAGTGGAAAAGAGGGACACACACCTTTGTTTGCTAATTTCTCTGGCATTTTAGTAGCTTTTAGCTGCTGTTAACTCAAAGTTCCCAGAAATAAGCCCAGCCTGCAGGCGGGTGCAGTGAGCTGTGGGAGAGGCGCGGGGCCGTGGCACCAGCTCTGCTCTGTGCCTGCCGCAGGGAAGGGGTCAGTACAAACCGTGGGGACAGTCATGCTTCAGCCGAATCGCCAAGTAGCTCTTGAGATCGTTATTTCTTCAAAGCAAAAATATTTTTGCTGCACTTCCTGCAGGTTCCTTGAAATAGTTACACAACTGTGTGAGTGAGAGGTTGCTAGTTTCATGAATTCATGGCTGAGCAAGAGTAAATGAACCCACATGTTGCGATTACAAACAAAATAGGAAGTTGTTAACATGGTTGAAAGGAGCAGAAGCAACCTCAGACAGTACTGATGACTAGTTACAGTACCAGAACTACAGTACATGTTACATGGAATATGCAAATACATGAAAATATATGAAATAAATGAAAACACAGTCCTGCTGAGGTTCTGCATGTCATGGTAAATATATGGAGATCAGCTTGTTAGTTAAATGTGGGCATATTTTTCCCCTCTGCCATAGCAGTCACCTAAACTGAAAGACAATGTTGTTATCTAAGATGTCTCCTAAATATTTTGGTTCCATCCTCACAAGGGCTTCCTGCAGCTCAAGGCAGGTTTGTAGTTGCTGCAGCAAGCTATAGCAAACCCGTCTGTCTGCAGAGCCAGCATCATGTTGTGGTGCAACAGGCAGGTTCTTATTACTATATATTTGTGTTTACTTTGGCTCCTGCTTTTATTTTCCTAAACGAAAATGCACCAGAGTCCCTACAGACAGGACAAATAGCTGACTCATCTCAGAGCATTGCTCTTTTTACTGGAATACAGTGTGCTGGAAAAATCAATGTGAGAGCTATTGATTTAAGTGGTAATCTGGAGAGTGAATCAGACAGCAAACCAGATAACAGCTCAGTGCAGTGTTCTTGTTAGTATTACATTACCAAACCTAATGGATGTCACAGAGGTTTTCCATTTTGCTTTCAAAAGCATTTCTTTTTCTAACCCTGCTACACTAGTGTTTGTTAATTCCACACTCTTATGCAGCGTGCGATGTTGGCAAAAGCCATTATCTGAAGATTGCACCAAATTATTTGCAATTTACCTCTTCTCACATTTTTTTCTAGGTATAGCAGCACTCTTAACTGAGGGTTCTGACTGTTTGTGTCACTTTTTTCTTCTGTTACTCTTGGGCTTTGATGTCTGAACTTCAGATTCTCACATCCTTCTGTAACTTCCAATGCCCTACCATACTAATCTTGAATCTCCATCACTTTCTTTCTTTTTAAGCTCTTCATGTGTTGGAGGTTGGCTTGAACCTCCCTATGAAAAACACCATAAAAACAACCAGGGGAAGGTTTCTCAATTTGAAGAGTCGCCAGTTTTACCTGGGGCAGACTTTTCCAGCCAATTCTCATTGCATAAGGCTTGTTTCTCCTATTTACTAATCTGTTTCTCATTCTGTATGACAAAACCAAGAAGAATCCTTCGGTTCTTTCCCTCTGTATCAAAGCAGACATCCATCTGCTTTAGCACAAGTACCTATCCTTCCATCCGCCATCCATCCAACCACAAATAACATCTTTAAGGATGTCTTCATTGTTCTAGTCGGTGGGTTAGAGGAGGTCCTGGAAGTCTTGCTGGATTCTCACCTTTTTCCTCTCACAACTTGCCAGAGAAGTCTAAAATGGGACGATAACCCTCCCAGGTAGAGAGGGACCAAGTGGAAGGCAGCTCAGGCTGCCAAGACAGAAGCAGATTGCACTTATCCCGGGTCATGGTGCTTCCTTGACGCTCCATTGCCACTTGAGAATCAAAAGAGCACATTTGAGCTTCAGAGCTACAACTGCGACTTTCCATCCCGAGGCATAGTTTGTACTGAGGCAGGTTTCCTTTTACCTAGATAGTCATTTTTTGTTTGGTATCTCGGCTCATCCTTGGAAGGAAGCACGGGCTGAAGTGGCAGGAAGCAAGGGTTACAAAGGCAAACAGACGACAGCCCGAGCTGTTCCCAAACCTGCGCTGCTCCCCAGAGCTCTCAAGTCTCCACATTATCTACCAGATATTGCTATTAATACCAGCAGCTATTTAAATACCATCAAGGTCTCCCCCTGTGAAGGAAGTGCACGTTCCCGAGTGGTTTGAGGATTTCGTTAACAGTGAGCCTACTGGTGTGGGTGTGCTGGAGGTCAGGGAAAGAGGAAGCCCTCCCTTGTGCCTGTTCGCCCTGCAGGAGGCTATTTAGATCAGCACCAAGGTCCTGCGAATTTCAGCGGGCTTTAAGGAGAGTTCTTGCAGCTTTCTGTGTTCACTGGACCACCTTTGCAAATAGCTGCAAAAAAATGAAATCATAATTAAAGTCTTTCCCTACAGAGGTGAAAGGTACATGTGACTGTTTTCCCTCTCGGCCTTTTGGGAAATACATTCTTTAAACTCCCCTCTTAATGTGTTTTTCTTTGCATAGAAACAAAGACTTTTTCTTGAGCTAGACCCCAGCTACAGCATTTGAAATGGGATTAAATCTGAGTTGTTACAAATCTAAGGAACATTCAAAGACACCATTTCAGTTTGACTCATTAAAACAGCCAGGACTCACTGGCTGTTCCCAAAGTGTTCAGGCCCAGGGATTTGATACATGCATAATTCTAGTATTTACAATGATGGTTGATATTAAATGAGCTCTTTCTAGCTTCTGCCATGCATTTCAGATGCTTGGCTTGTTTAGTGCCTGCTTGTTCTTCTCTCCAAAGGAAACAACATGCAGAATAAATGATTAAAATCATGATGTCCCTCCTGAAATATGTAATTTATTAGAAGCAATTAGTACAGTATGTGGCCCTCATCCAGATTTGTAACCCCTTAGGCCAGCTTGATGATGTCTGATGCATCTCATTACTTTGTGACTGAAGGTTAACAAGGAACAGGGATAGAGTCTGGAGACATAAAGGATTATTGTTAGTGTGATAAGCACCGAGTTTGGGACCCACGAGAATCACTGTGGAACAAAAGTCTCAGGCTAAATTTACTTCAAGTGGCAGAGGAATGAAGTTTGTCAGTCTTAAGCGGTGAGTACAGAAACTTGTATCATTTTACAGGCTGCCCTCTTACACAGCAAACTCTGGGAATAGCTTCTAGCATTAGCTGAAGTCACCAGCATAAGAAAAAGAAACATCATGTTACACTAGAAAGAAAAATGTGGTGTCTTTGTGCAATTTCTGCTTCCTACACTTCTTACATTTAATTTTTAGGACATTAATACTAGCCACAATATAACACATCTCACACAGTTTTCTGACCATCAAGTCCAGGTCTATGAAAATTCACAGGCTGAGCTGGTGTGCAGTCAGACTTTTCTTATGTGAGTAAGTCACTTTGGCTCAGGGTTTTACATTTTCCCAGTCTCTCCAACGATGATCCTTTTGTTTTAATGTGGTTGTGCTGCACACGAGGTCAGAACAAGAGAAGGAGATGTCTTTCAACTGTCCTTGTGTATTTCAGACCTCCTTGCTTTTCCAGTGGGCTAAAGTGTTGTGATAAATGCTGGGCACATGGCTAGGACCACTCCACAAAAGCAGGCACCATCCAGTAGCTGAAGCAATCCCCGAGGCTGGGGCCAAGTCCTCCTCTGATGCCTTAGCAGAGCTGCAGTGTTCCTGGAGCAGCATCTTTAGCCTGGTGACACCCATTCTTCAATCCATTCCTCTTAGGTAGAAGATCTATCTTAATATGCTGTTTCTTGGGTAACAGAAAGCGAAGTTCTGCCTCGTTATTCATGTGAGCTGCTCCTGTTTGCTCACGTGTTATGATGTGACAAAGCACCTTCAGTGCATTTAGTTTCATGGGTGGAAGTCCCACAACAGCCCAGACCTCCTGCATCCATGGGGAAAGAAAATTTACGCTGCAGTCTTGTATCATTATGATTTTCCCTTTTGCCTAACCAGGTCACAAAAGAAAGGTGCAGCTTTGGTTTCAAAAATATCTTCATTTATATATCATTCTTACCCACACCTTAGTCAGGTTGCACCTTGATGCAACCACACCACTTAGCGTAGTGAGGCCTTGAACAAATTTTCCTGGTTATCTTTTCCAAGGTGCTACCTTCCTTCCAGTGCTTGGTCTCTTTTTCTCACTCTCTCTACCCTCCTCTCTCCTTCCTCAGACTCGTACAGTAGTATGATGACAGTAGATACATTTAAAAAAAAAAAATGAGCTGAATTAATTAGCGAATCACTGAGTTGGTGAATGGGATGCATTAGATTGCTGCCATCTCAAGTTCAGTTGGCTGCTATCAGTCTGCTACTGCCCAAAAAGCTGGCAGACGCTGCCGTAGTCTGTATTTAATTTCTTACTGTTGGCAGCTTTGAATGCATTTCATTTCACACAGCTGGCGGCTTCTGCTTCAAAATGGCTCTGGCCTTGGCTGCAATAAATACCACGGTACCTTTAGAGAGACCGAGGTGTTCAGTGGAGACTAAGCTTGACATCTGTTCTACAGCAAAACTGGGATGTTTGTGTTATAAGTTGTCATCTGCCACTATTACCTGGAGTGTGAAGAAGAAAAGATTGTGCCAAGCACTAATATTGGTCCCTAAATTATCACGTGTGGTTTGAGGGCCTGATCCAGCATGGACCGAAGTCTAAGGGAGTATTTTCACCGTCTTCATTTGGTTCAGCACGAAGCCCACCTATCAGATGGCTCTCTAATCGTCATGCAATGAATGCTGAACTGGCTTCTTTTTAAGGGTAGGTTTTTATTTTTATGGTAGAAGGGTAATCTTACAAATGTCTGTGAAACGGCATTTATGACTTGAAAATAGTGTTAATAAGCATTGTTGTACTAAATATAGAGCAGTGTAAACACCACAGTATTATTAATTGCTTCTAAGCAGTTACAGACAACATTAAAAAGTCAACCTTTAAGAGATAGCATAAAATATTATAGAAAGAGAATGTGGGAGACTTAGTACTCATTGTAAAATATAAAGTAGAAAGCCCAAGAAGGGCAGTGTGTGTTGTTCTGGTTACTTTATATCATGAGACATATTTATAGTGAAATTCCAAAGATTTTGGCAGTGCTGTGCTCTGAATTGAAACAGCTTTTGGAGAAAAGATAATATTTTTGTAGGAGAAGATGTAAGGTTCTTACGAAGCCAGTCATTTGGCAGGGCATTACATTTTATTTCCTGGCTTTAACTGTATGTTCTATGTTGGAGGTTAACAACCAAGCCACGTGGCAGACACTGACTCCAGCGAGTCCTATTGTAACAAATAGTAATTGCTGCTTTGTTTCATCTCAAGCATCAATCCTGAATTTGATCCCAAGCAAGATGATGGAATGAAGACCTAGGTTACATGTTGCTGCTCCTGCTTACAGTTTGGCATCTCCTGGGCTCCTGGACAGGAGCTGCAGGATCGTGCGTACAGCAGGGACAAGTGTGTTTGTCAGGTCCTTACCCCTCCACAGCTCTGTGCCACGGATCAGCCCCGCTGGGGAGAGCACATTCCTCTTACAGCACTGCCGGGGGTCTGGTGCGTGGGGAGGCAGTGGGGGAGCTTGCTCAGTTTATCTTGGGGGCTTCTGGAGACAGAGATAAGTACAGCATGTGAATAGAGAAGTACCTGTCTAAATACTATTTTTCTAAAAAGCCTCCGTACCATGTAGGCTCATGTCTCATCTAATTCACCTTCAAAAGAAAAGCCTTCCCTATGTTAGTATCTACCTGCATATTTCTGCAATTCCTCTGTGTCTGTTAATGTGCCCTCTCCATGAAGTCGTATTTCTTTTATAGAAGTCTCCACCCCAAAAAGGCAAAGCTTTCAAAAGGCAGCATGGCAGGCTACAGGCAAGCCCAAGGTTAACAGTGAGTTTGTATAACATCAATGGCATCACTGTGCATTGAACAGTGGTATTAGCTTGGTACAGCAAAACCATCCCGTGACCTTCCCAGCTATCACTCCATCAGCTGTGCTGGCCCTTAGGAGCGTGTGTAAGAGGGGCAGGCTCACAGCCCCTCAGCAGAGCTCCCACCACCCACACTCACTTCCCCTGGCATCAGGGCTGGGAGCTTGGAAAAATGCAATGATTTCCTTAAGAGCAGCTTCTGCCCACAAGTTGTTCTTCCAGGGGCAGCAGTTTACCGTTAATTATTTTACTTTCTACCGTCAAGTTTCACTCTGGCCCAAATAAATGTCCAAGTAGCAAGTTAGCTTTGTGGTATCTCTGTCTCTGAAAATGTGATCCTTATTTCTGCAGTTAGGCTAAGATAAACCTTGTTTCTGATTCTTAGAGACCATCTGTGTTGGATTTCTTGTGGTGGGGATATTGCCTGGCTTTTTATAGTTTGAATGTTCTTTCCCTTTTGAAGTGTATGCCTATTAGTCTGAATTTATTGAAAAGCAAAAATTTTATAAAGAAGACTATATGGTTCTCCTCCCCTCCATAATTTCTCCCTTCCTTCACCCCTTGGGATGCGACATTGCCCAGTTTAGCAGGGACACAGAGTTCCCAAAACCATCCACCAGAGCTTTGGCATGGAGACAAGAACACGAGCAGCCCAAAGATTTCAACCACATCCTTCCAGGCCCACAGCTAGGACTGAACACTCACATGAATTATGTGTGTGAATGTAACCAGAAAAACACAGGAAATACTGCAGCTAGCACGTGGATCTGAACAGGGATCCATCTTCCTGTGAGCTGCGCAGGCCAGAAGGATGTTGTTTAAAAACCTTTCATCTGGTGTAGCTGCTAATTTTTCTTGAACTAGTGGGAGGATTTTTCAGGTTTTTCACCTCTCACCCAACCTGTGAACCGATGTTACTCTGTGGGTCTTTTATAGCTGGACGAGACTGTCAGGAGGCTCCCACCAATCTGTAATATTTAAAGGCATCTAATTTTTAAGAGTGATTTTAAGAACACATTTAAAGGCTCAGGAAGGATGAGACCAGGTAAACGGAGAGCAGCAAAACCCCGCTGAAGCGATGAGTGACACTGGTGGCAGAGCCAGCTGTGTCCTCCATCCCAGCATAGCAGAGCACCCACAGGCTGGCCACCCCTCAAAGGCAGAAAGAGGC
The DNA here is from genome assembly GCF_963210335.1 of Falco punctatus. Classification (NCBI taxonomy): domain Eukaryota; kingdom Metazoa; phylum Chordata; class Aves; order Falconiformes; family Falconidae; genus Falco; species Falco punctatus. The sequence goes on along the minus strand of NC_137588.1, from coordinate 16,404,270 downwards.
ATTAGGGTTTTCATTTTCTTTCAGGAACGAGGAGAAATTATGTAAATTCGGCTTTCAGTCTCTTTGCAATGGTCAAGAACAGAGTTATTAAAGATAAAATAGTAAAAAATAAATCCAGTGGGATTTTTGGCTTGAAGCTCCCCCTGGTGACACGCAGGTGCAGTTCCGTACCGCCCGTACTGGTGAGCTACTAAATGGCAAGGACGGTTGTAAGGGAAGGAGTGGAATTACATTAAAGTCTGACTGCAATTTCTAATGCCAAGGCAATATCTGGAAGGTTTTTACTACTTTTCACCTGCGTGCCAGTGGTTTTCCCCAAATCTTTGCGGTGGTTAGAGCCTGGCTTTCTTCAAAGTCACTCTCGGTGAGATCAGAAGTAAGAGCAGCGTTAAAACTCATTTTTACAGAATCTATGACTCTGATACGAATGTACCTAAGCCTTTAGAGAAGAGTCTACCTTTTCTATACTTTGTCTATATTTTCCACAATGAAACGGAGTAAACTAATGTTCTTGCTTGTGCTTTCCAGAAAAATTGAGGACAATACTTGTTTTCAGGCTCTGACTGTTAATGTGAGCGATGGCGTGCTTCCACGCTGTAATTACATTCTGGTTGTACTGGATGCTGGCTCTGGGGTATTTGGATGCCGTAGGCAAAGCAGAAGAGGTAAGTTTCTCGCAAGCTCAAGTCACTCACACAAAGAGCCACTAAAGATTTTGCCCCTGATGTTTTGCTGCCCATGGCAACTGCAAAGTGAAACTGGTTGTATCTACTGTAATGCAAACAGTTTGCGGTGCCTGCATTTTATGTTGAATAACTGATTTCTTAACATCGGGGTTCAATTTTCCAGCAACCCCCAAAAATTTAGATACAAGGATTTAGTGGGTTTTCAGTTGTCAGTAAGCTTAATAACTTAAAATGAAAACATTCCAAATTTAAAATACTACTAAAGATGTCAAAATAATCTTTTCACTGTTTTCACCTTCCCTTTTCTCCTCTCCCAAGAGATCAGTGCAGAGATACTGCCCCAGACCCCTTCTGATATCTAAGCCAGGACTTTGGTTTTGCTGAATTTGTGCAACAGAGAAGCGCTCTGGTTGTGCATAAACATTATGTACTAAATTGTTTTGTGTTTCTTTTGGGGTGGGAAACCCCACCTATATTATTATGCAAAACTTCATAAGTCACTGTGTTTTACTTTGTCTCGCTTGATTCAAGGGATTTGTACCTTCACTTTGTGAAAATTGCTCCTTGCAGCAAAGCGATGCTGTTCTCTATCTCTCCTGTTGAAGTCACTGTGGTCAGGCAGTTTTGGAGAACCATTCTCCACCAGATGTTTCCGATGTTTTATGGGAAAGGTCACCACTTTCCCAGATGCCAGGGAAGGGTCTCCCCCCAGCCTTGCCCCCCGACCAGCATGTGAGTGAGCACAGTTCAGCCCCTGGCTGGGACTAGCAGAGGTACCTGCGTCCTCCTCTTCCTTCTGGCTGCAGCAGCTGGACTTAACAGGTCACCAGCCATCTCTTGAGAGTTTAAAGGTGTCAGCCTGCATCTTGGGGGGACTTTCCATCAGGAGCCCCAGCTAGGGGGTAAACAGCACCTGTCAGTTTGCTCCTGCTTTGCTGCTGGTTTGCTGATGAGGCAGCCCAGCTCCAGGGGCCAGGGTCCCCACGGCCCCCATGCCCCTCCACACCCTGCCCGGTGGACAAGGCCACCTTGCTGCCCAGGCTGGTCTCCCACCTCAGCTTCAGCCTAGTGGGGACGTCACGTAAGCCTGGGGTCTCTGGAAGTTGCTCTGTGCCGCAGAACCTCATGGTGTTTATTCTCTTGCTCTGATACGAAATCTCAGCCCCCGCAGGCCGCTGCGCCAGCCCACGGGGAGCTGTGCTATCCCTGCTCCTTCCCACAGCCTGCTGTGTCTGAGGAGATCTCAGCACACAAAAATATTTGCAGAGTCTCAGACTTATCAGGAAGTTAAGCAGGTAGAAATGATGAGAGATCTCACGGGGCGTGTCAGTCTAAATAGCAGTAGTTGAGCACGAGGTCAAAGCCAATGCTTCTGAGCGTATTTAAAACCTACAAACCTGTTACACGAGAGAAAGGAACTAGACATGCTTTTCTTGTCCTAAGAGTGCATTTTTTAGGGGAACAAAGTAGACAGTCAAGTTGCAAAATGCTCAGCAGTGTAAGGTCCGACAGCTACATCTGCACAAGCAGAGCTTGGTTCCCTCCCGAGGCTGACTGGCCCCACACAGCTCGCATCCATGCTGCACACCCTTCAGCGCTCCCAGATCATGGGCATCATCCAAAATACCCAGTGGAAATGTTCTCTGGCCTGTGCCTAAACCAGGCTGGGAATTTTCTGGGCAAGAGCCAGCTGGCTCAGACAAAGCTGGGGCCTGGGCAGATGGCTGGTCAGTGCAGGCAGAGCAGGTCAGTGCCCGGCATTGCCTCCTGGCACCTTTCAGTGTGGCCGTTAGCTGCAGCCTGCAAGATGGGTTCTCAGGGGCCAGCGTGCATTTAGGAGTCAGGAGCATGGATTCTTTGGAAAAGCCTACGTTGAACACTATTGAAAATCAGGGAAATCTATCTGCTGTCCACACTGCCTCTTCTACGCAGTTACTTTCCAGACTAGAGATGCAATTTTATGTGTACATACGGTTATGTCTTATGAAACAGTAATGATAGGCACGATTCCCTTGGCTACACTTCTCTGTGCTGGAAAATGAGGAGCTTGTATGCAATGAGTCAATTGGCACGAATGAAAACACAGGAAATTCAACTTAAACACAAGAAACACAAGACTTTTTTTTTTTTTCTTCTTTTTTTTTCTGTGACAGTTGTCAAACAGTGGAATGAGTTGGCTTGTGGCATCTCCATACTTGGGGGTACTCAAAGTCTGACTGAATACAGTCCTGGGCAACCTACTCCAGCTGACCCTGTGCTGCTGAGCAGGGATTTGGGCTAGACAGTCCCTGGAGGTACCTTCCAGCCTCAGCCGCTCTGTGATTCAATAGCTGTTTTACTTACCATTTATGAAATGTAAACCTTTCATAACATGGTAATGACAAGCACAGGAAAAACTTCATCCCACAGCTGCCTACATTAGAATTTCACCTGTCAGTCCAACGGCTAACATCACGCTTTGTGGCAGTACATTGTCCGCTTCTGTAAGAGCACTCTCTACATGTCAGTTTGGTTGATACTCTGTCTTAACGTCTCAGAATCAAAAGTTAAGATTAGGGTAGGCTGCAAGCCCCAAATAAGTTAGCTCTTAGCACAAGAAAAACTTCTCCAGCAGCAGGGGGTGTTGATGAAACAACAATTCTGGTCTCCCAGAAATACTCCGGTGCTCCTAGACAGTTAAGATAACTTGATTCATAACTCATATGGCAGGCTTTGCTTTGGGTAGCATGAAACGCCTGCTGCAGAGGGGGAGGGGAAGGGTTCAAATCATCTTCGCCTTCGGTCTTCTGAAATGGATCCCAGCTGCTTGAGATGATCTCAGCAGCTCACAGGCACAGAGGTGGTGACAACCGAAGAGGCTCATTCTTCCTGACAGATTCCTGCTTGGATGTAAGGACTACAGCTACAGTACCTGTAATATGAAGAAAATGGTAATTGCCTGTAATTCATATGCCACCCATGAAGCAACTGCAATGGGGATAATTTAATGTAAACACTGACCTATCAATCACTTGTTTAATCATCACAATGTTTTTGTAATTTTGAAGGTGTTTATAAAATACTTAAAAGAAAAGAGCTCATTTCAACGTTTACAATATTACTGATGTCAGGTTACGCTGATGCCAAAATCCTATCTCCTTTGTCATCATAAGAAGGATCACAGTGAAGATTATAATTATAACTCAGTAGGGGATTCATCAGCAAATTAACAGAGAAGCTTATAGACTTCTGACAGAAACCAAACAGACTGGATTAATTAAAAGTGAAAGCCACACAGCACATGGAATGTGTATGGCAGAGAAACACCACCTTGGATTTTTGGCTGACCAGCAAGCATTTTGGTCCCGTGTTCATTTTAAAAAGTACAACTCACTGGAAAGCTTTTCATTCGCGCCCTAAAAATCTCAGGCTGCACAGAGTATTCAGCTAGAGATCTAAATCTGTCATTAACGAATTCTGCGCCGTGTCTGCCCCAGACCATGGAAAGAAATAACAGCCACAAAAAGAATAACAGAAACAGAAAACATGGATCCAGAATATAAACTGAACAGAATGCTGAGGGTACCGTGCCAGGCCTGGGGCTGAAACAGAAGAAGCTGTGAAACAGCAAAAGCTGCTCAGTCGTTACACGCAGGACTTTGCTCACCCATCATGTGCTCAGGCTTCTGCTTCTCAGGATCACAGCTTCCCCTTCTCTGTCAAGGATTCTCTCCCCTCAGGATCGGCAGTAAGTTTTTTCTCATCTGTTTAGGTTTCACGATCTCAGAAAAATCCCCAGGTCAGCCAAAATATAAAGCAGTAGGGCCACAGTGCAGGTGTCCAGGAAAGAGCGAGCAGCTGGATAATGCTGTCTGTTAATGGTGAAGTCAGATAACAATGCCTAAAGAAAACTGAAATACAGTTGCTCAGAAATGGCTCGTGAAGTGATGGAAATGCAAATGTTTCCTAAAGCATTTTCAGTATGGTTTTGAATGCAAAAACCTTAATTTCCTTTGTGTTTTGAACTTGTATAAAAAAATTAAATTAATTTTACTTTAGTCTTTCTAAATTTTTATGTTTAACAAACTAGGCAAAATCAAACTTTTTGGTACTGCTAGTATTAAATGTTTTGATGAAATGTTTTTTCCTTTCTTTACTCATAAAGGAAAATGTGAAATTTCCAGGGTTTTTCTAATCACAAGCAAGCAAAAATTGTAAGGCTCCAAAGAACTGCAAATATTCAGCTACTGAAGCCTGCTACTGTCCTTTTTACAAATGCTCTGGCCTGGATCCATCCTGCTTAAACCCAGCCAGGCATGGAGCTACCCCGGGCTCGTTAGAGGCTGCCAAGTGAAGAATCAAGCCCTGGAAGCCTCTCTCTGCTGACCGCACAAGGCATCACAGGCAAGTGCGTTCAGTAGTAAAGTACCTGAAGGTCGGTGGGCATCTGTGCTTAGCCACACGCCCAGGCTTGGGCATCCCACAGGGCAAGTTCCTACGTTGCCACAGCGGCGAGCAGGAAACAAGGGAGATAGAGACCGAGGAAGCAGAGGTAAAGTCAGGTTGGCTCTGACCGTGTAACCTTTTTTAACGGGGTTTATAATTATCACAACAAGGAGGGAGAATCACATATTTTTGTACTTAAAAGCAAAATGGAAGCTGCCCAGGGTCTAACAAATAATTGTGCATTGAGCAAAACATTTGCCAGGCAGCATGGCCAAAACTAGTGAGACCGCAGGGGCACTTGCCCTGTGTAACTAAGGGCAGGCATTTCCAATTACTTGTTTTGATTAAAATCTTGGTGAAATCTGATCCCAGATTCTGTCTGCAGCTGACCTGTGACTGGACCTAAATCCAGCTGCTGGTCCTTGTACGATAATCCGGTCACAGCTGCCAAATACCTGGTACGCCCAGTCTGGAGGGGGTCTTACATGTCACATATCTCCTCAAGTCTGCCACGGTATTCAATACTGCAGAGGTACCTATGTCCCCTTGTTCCTTATACGCTGCTTTTTAAGCCTACCTTTCATAGTTAACAGAATCCTATGCATATTTAGGACATAAAAACATTACTCCCTACACAGGTTAAGTTTTGCAGAGAAACTTTCTGAGGAAAAATTACCTGCCCAAAGGGGTGTGAGCTGCAGCTCCAGCGCAGCGCCAAAGCTCGCTTGGGCTCTACAGAGCTCATCAGGCTGAGAATCCTAGTCGCGTAACTAAAGTCTACATCAATAAATGTCCCTAGGATTAAAAAAATACCCTTCTTTGCCATCCAGAGACCCAACCAAACACAAAATTATGGTGAGACAAATATTTGTTTTCACAAAGGGAATAGATCCATTCTCTTTTATTCATGTACATGTATTTTTGACATTGTCAAAATGTCAAAAAAGCTGTTTGCTTTTTTGTTTTTAAAGGGAATCTAGAAAATTACCTTCCTCAAAAAAAAAGGTTTGTGGAGGGGCCAGGCTGGAGAGTGAAAAGGTGGTTGTTACTGTTATCAGTGGTACTGCCACACATTGAGAGGTTATTTTGCTGTATAAGATTTCATTCCCCTGCTTTACTAATTGGACTTTTTATCACACATTTTTATTTACGAGCCAATCACTGTAAGCGAAGGGTAGGTAAAAATGCTGCACTTTGTTCTCACTGCTCAGAAGTTTGCAGTTGAGGAGGGGTGTTCCTTTTCCATTCTGTTTCTGCCACATGCCCTGCCAGAGCAGCAGCGTGCAGCACGTCTGCCTTGCTCCGGGCTGGCTGTCGCAGCCCCCCAGCAGCCGCGTGCCCCACGCTATCTTTGTGACAGATTTTGCAGCAGAGGCACGCTGCTTCATCTGTCCCCACTAGAAACAGATCTCTGCCAGCCAAGAAACTTTTTAAACCCTAATGGAAATTGCCATTCGAATGGAAGCCATTTTATTTGAAGTTAAAACATATGGCATGAAAAAAGAGCCATGCTACTGTTGTGTCACAGTGTACTTTTCCATATCATGGCAGCCGTAACTACCTCACATCCCAAGTAGGTGCAAATTTCAGCCCACTTAAGATCCAAACAGCTCAGGCTCCTTCAGTTCAGCTTCTCTAATACATCATTTCCCCCAACAATTAGTTGCTGAAGTAAAACCCTTTAGAAATGCTGATACATTTGCTTTGAAGACCGGTTTGTGCAGCCTCAGCAGCAGTTTTGGACAGGATGAATTTCTGCTTTGTATTAGAAAAGATAAAGTCTTGAATAACTGTGCTGAAGTAAGAGAAGCAGCCAGGAGAGAACATCAGAGGTTTACCATTAGGAAGTGGGGAAGAAAAAATTTTAAAAAAAGAGAAAATGTTCTTGGTTGCCACTATTGGCAGGAACAGATTAAAGGAAATTAAATTGGTATGAGACTCAATTCCCTTTCTCACAATAGGATATAAATCACAATTTAATATATTAATGTACTGGGGGCAGAACTCTTATTTTTTTATTTTTTTTATCCTCAGCAAAAGGAATAGTAGCTGCGAACAAAACATTTGTTCCTAGAGACAAGGGGAGGATCACTTTTGTACATGCTCATTGATCTAAGGGCTAGGAAAGGACCCTTATTTTTATATAATTGAATCTCTGGCATAAAGCACACCCTTCAGCCTAATTCTCCACTTGATCCCTACTTTATGTTGCACGATGCCATGTATTTTACAATGCAGAAGTTAAGACCTCATATGAAAGTTAAGATTTTCCTAACCATCCTTAGCCTTTCCCTTCACCTTCTTACAGCAGGCAGGATGGTAACATTGTTTTATTTTGTACATAGCAGTCTGTATAGCTAGTATTTGTCTTGTTTCTACTGGTAAATGGACTTAGATGTTGCAGTTGAAATACTGAGCATCGTTGCATATTGTCTTGAGCATCAGCTTTCCCAAGTCTTGACTGATGTGATTTTCTAGCTGTAAAACCAATTTCTTGTTTTTCCCTTCGTGGCTTATTTTAAGTTAGTCAGCCTACAGAGTGTCTCAAACTGGAAACATGAACTAGCCCAGAGCAACATGTGGTGAATTGTAAGAACGACAGAAGTTGCCTGGGAAAATGTAAGATATTTTAATATAAAGAGGACGTGCTTAGATAATGCTACTTGTAAACTTCTACGGCCAGTGAGTTCTAATACATATTTTGTGACAGTGGAAGAGCTATTGGCTTCTGTTATGGAATAGCTGATCCAGGTTTGAAAATATGGCCCTTTATTTGATGGAATTACTGTAATCTTTTGACATAAGGGAACAATTCTGCCAGTCCTGTGATTTTGATCTGCTGTTAGACAGACAGCTGCCTGGCTGCGAGTGGTGCTGGTGTTAAAAGTGAGGGCTTAGCAGTTCCAGCAAACAAACACATTGAAAGCCATGAAACTTGGCTTCCAGGGAGCTGCTCTCCGAGGGGGGGTCTGGCCATCCAACCTTCCCAGGACCTGCCAAAGCACAGCACCTTTGAAGATCTGCCTGCGCTGACTGAATTCGAGCACACTTAATCAACAGCTCTAAGTCTAGCTCTGAACTATGAAAAATTGGGATGAAAAAATGTCAGCTGAAAAACTTTAATCCTCTCCTGGTGGCAGCCCGCGCAGCGCTGCCCAGCCTCAGCACCAGTGGGGGAGTCATCGCCGCACGTTCCTCGGCACAAGCTGCTGTTGAGGTATTTGACCAAGAGCCATCCTCCACAGAATCAGCTGGGAAATATTTTCTGGCTTTCTGAAGGATAGTTAGCGTTGGGCTGAGATTGCTGGAAGCTGAAACCTCCACTTCGCTGCCTGCAGGGGCTTCTGCTGCTCACTTGAACCCTGCAGACTGGCTGACTTCTGCAGTCTGAGGGCTAGCGAGGAAGGAAGGGACCAGATGAGATGTTTACATACCAGCAGCAGTTGCCTGGGGCGACAAAAGCCTCTCTATTTACTCTTTTGGCTACTGTAAGTGGGAGATGCGGTCCCTTGGGCCACAGCGAGCTGACCCCTGCCTGTGGTGCATGTCCTGGCCAGCCTGCAGAGGACCGACAAAAGCCTTTCTGTGCTGGAGCAGCTCCTCCGTGCTTGCTGTATGGAGCCAGTGCGGCTTCAAGCCACTTCTGAGAGGGAAAAATGGAGTGGGAAGTGCTGTGAGGGAACAAAATGGAAAGCAGCCAGACATTTGCAACATGAATTTTGCTGCTTTCATACAGTCTTCATTGTGATAGTTTAACACTGAGTCTTTTGATGGGGAGAAAGGAGCACGAGACCCAGAATCTGTCATGTAAAAGGCTCACCGTGAGGAATGAGTATTGTATGACTACAGCGAAAGAGAAATTAGTAACAACCAGCAGACATTTAGAAAATTAGTCAGCCCCTGTTGCTTGGTTTCCGAATGATCCCTCACAAACATCTATGAGGCCATGGTGACCTGCTGGATATGCTGATGATCTGATCCAGATCAGATATGTGACCTACATAAACCTGTCATATTTGCCAGTGCTTCAGATCATTCGTCTTGATTTAGCACTTGTGAAAGAGATGCACGTTAGAGAAAAAAAAAAAAAAAGTAGATGAAATTGCATGACTGAATAATATCTTGGTCTCATAATCATAACATCTAAATTTTTTTCTCCTCCTCAGCCTCATCTTAGGTATAAAATAATGAAGCACACATTATTTTTTTTTTTTGCTGATTTATGGCTTGCTAAAATGTCAACATAGTTTAAACCACCACACTGGTGCTTCAGATTCTTTTTATTCTAAATGTTGAAGGCCACCATGTCTGCTGGCCTTTGAAGACTCTATCAGCTGTGAAGGACAAAGTGACAGCCTGACTTGGCTTTTCTTTGGATAATCTAAACAGGATTTTGAGAGGACCTAGTGTGCCAATTTTCTGTGTCGCTTTCTTTATCCCATACCTCAACTGTTAAAGCCACATAGAACATTAATTTACAGTATTTCACATACATTCACTGTAAATAAACAGTAGCTATTTTAAGTTATTTATTTTTTATAACTGGAAATTCAGATCAATCACGGAAGCTGACTCTTGTTTCTCCGAGATCAGTGAGAGGAAGCCCCGTTAACTTTGGGAGCAGCAGGACCAAGCCCTGTGTAGTAACAAGTGACCTGGTTGTGTTCAGACTCCTTGACCACAAAGTAAGGGCAGACCTTTGCCTGTTATCAAGCCTCAAGTAATTAGTTTGCCATGAAACTTTGGTTAACAAAAGCTTACAGGCACGAGTGCCATTCAGAATCCCTTGAGTGACCCCCACAGAGCAGCATTTGTCAGTCTTTCTCAGCAAAGAACAACCTAACTTTTAGAAAACTTCCGAAGGCTGTGTCAGGCAGACTGTTCTCAGTTGCCCGCATCTATAAAGCAAAATTTTCCACATCCATTTACTTTTATTTTGTCTTCTCTTCCTCACATTTGTTTTCTGTTTGTTCACTCATGCACATGGGAATTGTCAAGGTCCGGGTCTATGTGGTTTACTGCTGTCATGTCACAGATTGCTTTTTGATGTTCTTTGGGCTACTGGTGGCTCAGGGACCACTCAGGAGAGTGGCTGCCTTGGGACACACCACGGCTGCCACCCTCGGCGAGGCTGGGCCGCTGCTCTGGTGCGGGGTCTGCTCGGAGGCAGGGCTACCCTCCTGCCACGGGGGATCTGCCGTGATTTATGAACGTGAGCATCAGCAGATGAAAGAATTGTTGCCAGGTTGGAGGACTGAAGCCATTCTTGTAGGCGGGAATGCAGAAACACAAGGAAAGGTATGTAAAACACATTTTTCTCCTTGCATACAAATATCATGTCACGGTCGAGCTCTTAGTTCATACTCGGTAACCCCCCACTGATCACTGTATGCCACAATTGTCGTATTGTATCGATGTTAACATAGCACTCAGGAACCTGCACCAGGGATTAGGACCATGCCACATTAAACCTTGCTCAAACATTTAACAGAATTGGGTTGTTGCACTGGGGAAGTCCCAGCTGGGGTGTAGCAATCAAACCCAGGAACAGATGCAGAGTGCTAGGGAAGAATGCAACAGCCTTTGTCTCAGCATGTTGGTAACCAAAATATTCTCTGGTTGTTTCTTAAATTCCGTAACGGAGAATTTTGAGGAGGATTTGGAAGTGGCTGGGGAGGCTGGCAGTCGTATCTCTCCAGCATTCAGTCCAATGTGGGAGAAAGGATGAAAAAGCTCATTTAAAAGCCTAGCAATCGGAGCACTGAAGCTTCATAGCTTTTTGGCGAGCTGAATGGTAGAGGGAGGAGGGCAGCAGCTGGGGAGGCAAGTAGGGTTAAGGACAGGGTCAGCGCATTTTAAGGTGTTACTAACAAAAGCTTAAGCACTGAACTCTGACTGGTATGCAAGGAGAGCTTATCTAAACCACCCAATTAAGTAAAAACGGATTAAAGGTTTCAGGAACTGGTTGTACAGATGAGTGAGATAGAAAGCAGGTCATTTATGCAAAGAGGAAACAAAAGAAGGTTTAAAATAGGCATTTGGGAAACACTAACATTTTTCTGACTGATTTACTGTCCTGCTCTTGCATGGAATATAGACCTTTCTGTATTTCAGCTGTTTAAAACAAAAAAATGTATGTAGTAGGAATTATTTTTTTTTCTGGACAGACAAATTAATTTTTGATCAAGAAGGTCAAAGTTCCTAGGACGTGTGTTTCCAGTGTGTGTTCAGGGGGTAAGCCCTGAGTTTTACCATAACCAGTAATGACAGCTGTGTTTCTGATACTTTCACCAAATGGGACAGGGGGAAGACAAGACATCGAAATAAATTCGGTAGTGTAGTTGGCATGCACCTGACAATGAACATTGGAAAACTACTAAATCTGCTTTCTCTGAACTTTTATGAAGAAGAAAATGCTGAGAGTGGGGGCTGGTTAAGCTGTATTCTGTTGTACTGATAAAAGTCACAGAGAGGAAAAGCATTTAATAATTGCTCGGCTGCTATGGAAGGAGGTTTCTGCCAGGCAGCTGCTCCTGCGGGCTCTGATGGTCCTCGGCTTGTGTTGGAGGTGGGAACAGCAGGAAGCGTTTTGTGCTTTTTTTTGGGTGTGTGTGTCTCCCTGGAGCAGGGGGCTGTGCTGTGCCTGGCTGAGCTGTGCTGCAGTGCCTGTTGCAGGGAGAGCCTCGGTGATCTCCCCTAGCACTGACCCGCAGAAGGGAGCATGTTTCCTCACATGGAGCACTCGATGCTTCTGGAAACATCTGGCAAAACATCTTGTGAAGTATTGAGAGTCTGTGTCACTTCCATTGTACAGATGCCCAGCTGAGCAAGAAAGCAGTTTCTTTTGTAACAGGAGTGTGCAGGCTTTGTTTGTCTTACACAGTATACGGGTTTTAAATCTGTTACATCTGCAGGCAGCCAGCATATTCTTTTAACTGCAGTGACAGTCCTCGGGCACCGTGCACCAGTGGAGAGTGACCGAGACATTTACGATCTGCCCCTGCAAGCCCGGCAGAAAGATGCCCCATTTCAGCAGCAGCAGTAGGTGCGCTAGGACTTGCTCTGCAGGGCAGCCCGCTCCTATGCCTCCTTCTCCGGGGACTGAATTTTCTTCTTTGACATTTCTATGCACCTGGGATGTGATTTCTATGCAAGATATTGTCTGTAGGTGTACCGGTCACATACAAGCGATGCTCCATGTGTCTTGATTTTGGAAATACAGTAGCACTTGGTCTGATGCAAGCCCTTAATCCCCTTGTTTTCATCCCTTTTATTTGGGAACAAATAGAAACATACATACCTCACATATATATATATATATGTACGTATATGTCACATATATGTATATATAGATCACAATGGCCACAACCCAATTATGAGTTTGTACATTTCCCAAAATTAGTATGGAAATGCTGATTTAGCCTGGCCCCACAATTTTATGGAGTGAAAAGCCACCTCGTCCCTGAGATCAGCCTCACAGGTGCAATTACACCCTCCATCTGTGTTCCAGAGAACGCGAATACAGTATTGCAGGCACAGCCTAATGCATGGTGAGTAATTGAGGACCTCTCCTGGTTTCTACAACCCTTCAAAAATGACAAAGAATGGCCTCATACTGACACCAGGTGGTTCCTCTGCACCCTCGCATGCAGCCCACCAGTCCCATGGATTCTGTGGGTCAAGATTTCTCAAGGGATCGCTTAGTCAGCATTTCCTCCCCTCCTTGGACTTTGTGGGCACAAATACCTGGTAGAACTTCTCAGTCCAGACCAAGGCAAAGAAGGTGCTCAGCACCTCACTTTTGTCTATGGCTAGATTGCTCACCGAGCCGAGCTGCATGTCCACATTTTCCTTGTTTTTCTTTTACCGGGAAGGCGGAGGAAGAAACCCCTCTGTAGCTCCTGACACCCTTTCCTAATTTCAACTCAGTCTGAGCCTCAGCTTTCCTAACACCATCCCTGTATTTTGGGCCAGTATATTTTAATATATTCCTCATTTTTACCTTGTCTTGAATTCTATCCACTGCACACATCATCTTTTTGGCACTGGAGCACTGTCATGGGGTCCCGCTTAACCAAGACAGTCTTCTGCTACAGCTGCTTCTTCTCCTGTATCAGTGTGGGTCACACCTGTGCCTGGAGGAGGTTGCCCCTGAAGACCTGCCAGCTCTTCTGGGCTCTGTCACCTTCACAACTGCTTCCCACTGCATCCAACTTAGCCAAAGACCTGTGGTGGATGCTGTTTTTTCATTTGTTTTGTTTGTTGGTTTTTTTTCCTGTTGTTTTTTTAATTCAAAAATTCATTTCAGCTGGGGAGAAAACCCCACCAAATCAGGAAGAAGTTTCAGATAAGTCAAAAAGTACTTGACTGACAAAATCAAACCAGAATGTTCCATAAGAAAGAAAAGTTCTTTTTCCTGTTTAGTGGCATGAGTACATGATTTTTGTTTTGATATTCTCATTTTTGCTGGAGGAACCCGAACATATTTCTTTTAGGATTGGCATAAAATAGACATCATTATTTGGCCATTATCCTCTTTGGCCAGGTTTGTTTGCTTGGTAATTTCTAAGTGATTCGAGTTCTGAGACTCTGAAAATCAAGCTGCTTTGTCTGTGGCTCAGCTACACCTTTCACTGCTTTCTGAAAATCTGCAATGTGTTTTTGACAGAGAGAGGATCATAAAACTGAATAACCCTTCAAACTTTAGGGAATTCAAATTGCCAACCAGATTTCAGTCCTGGGTTTGGCAAATGTTAACACCGTTCTTTGGACAGCGAAGTGGGGTGAAGGAAGAAGTGTTAAACAGGATGGGGAGCTGCTTTAATTACTTGAGATGGGGAGATGCCTTAATTACTGATATTTCCCCCCCCCCCCCCCCCCCCCCCCCGGGAGACATTTAATTCAGGAGCACTTGTTTTTTTTATATCTTGTGACACTGCTTAGCCTTGTAATCTGGTGCTCTGGTCAGATGGAGAGAAGCAAAAAGACAGCTGTTGATTAAACAGCATAGATGTTATTTTGTGACTGCAAAAATGCCAGAAAGTTGTCCCATTCGCACTCATAATTTATAAGTAATCTAGAAATATGCTTTGAGGGAGTGACTTCATCTAAAAAGAATTACCAGTTCAAAGTGTATTAGTGCATGACTGCTGAATCTGGCTTGGCATTAAGGGTTTCTTTATCAGCATTAATTGGATTAAATTACCTGCAGTGAAATACGAGCCCTTTGAGGAAAAACAATTCTTGTCCTGCTGGCTTCAGAAGCACGAAAAGGAGGGGGTGGGGAAAGGGAAAAAGAAACCGAGCAGCAGCGTTCAGACAAGCTTTGTTGTAAGGCAGAGCGAGGGAGAGCTGGAGCACGCTGCAGGGATGCAATCATCGCCAGCGAGCGGTGGGAAGGGGCTGGAAGGGGTTAGCTGTCAGCTCTCCCAGCTGAGGAGCGAAGCCCCAGCCAGGGCGTGACAGCGCGCAGCAGCAGCTGGGCTGGGCACAGTGGGAACTGGGGACCAGCGGGATGGCTCGGACCCCAGGAGCCACCTCCGCACCAAGGGCAGGGCAGGCGGGGGCAGAGCAGCCGGAGAAACGAACCAGCATCAGGACGGTGCAGGCACAGTGCTTCAGGAGGGTGAGGGTGCCCACAGCTTCAGTTACCCGCTGCCTGGAATAAGGGACACTGATGGGACAGGGTAACTCTGGATCAGCATTTGCAGTCCTCCCTGTTTGCCACTGAAGCTTGTATAGTTTACATGGAACCAGTAACTTGATGTTTCTAAGTTGGATCTCTGTATGTACAAACAGTATCTTCTAAAATATCCCCCATATATCCCCCCAAATACCCTGGCTTTTGGTTTGGTTTGGTTTGGTTTGGTTTGGTTTCTTTTTCTGCAAGCAAAATCTTAGCGTCTGTATTCGTTGCTCGTCTTTACCGCTCTGCTTCATCAATGAATAGAAGCGAACCCCAAAGAAGAGCACTGGTGCCTAGTGATTACTATCTGAGAAAGCTGAGACCATGAACTTTGTTACCAGTGTATGAAGATTGAAAAGATGGGAAGGAAATACCCTTTCTAATAAATTAACATTACCATGGCAGCAGTCGTAGAAACGGTTGGGGTGACCTGAATAATAAGTTTTCACTCAGTCTCTAGCAGAATGCAACCTTTCAGCAAAGAACTCAGATATTGCTAAACAAAGATACTGGGTATGAATAGATTCAGCTTATAAAAAAAATATCTCTGTGGATATAGCTCCACCTCCGCTACCTGCTTATCCTTTGCTTTCTGTTGACAAAGGGCAGGGCACACAGCTCCAATAACCCTGCTGGAGAGACGCGAGCGCCGCTGTAGCGGCCCCTCTCTGGAGTTATTTTAGCTGAGCAGGAGATGTGGATGAATGCGCCACTGTGCTCCTGGGCATGCCCAGCTCCAGCGCCCAGGGCCTTCTGACCACTCTTGGCAGCCACTGTGGTGCAACGTTACGTGGCTAGGTAAGCTTTTAATCTGAGAGTATGATTGCTATCATTGAACTAGGTATTTTTATTACACCAGACTTTTTTTGTGCTGTAAACGTCTGACGCTTTGTGCATGAAAAGTCTCTTTTCAGGAAAGCCACCAATCTTTTCTGTCACACATGTTCTTCAGCTACTGACAGGAATTTCATTACCTGTATGTCGATTTATGCTACCTTACTTTGCTGTGTAGCTGGGCATCTTACTTCATAACGCTACACATAGGGTCAGTTAACTCTGACAACCTGATGCCATCAGCACACCCTGAGGCCTATGAACAATGACACCAAGCCCTGTGTCCACTTACTGGTCAGTGCAGGAAAGCCTGCGAGCCCTCGCTTCCAAATGACGCTGTGGCATTAAATGACTGGCAGAGGTAAAGGCAGGCCAGAGAACAGAGGCTATAAAAAGTAAGTAAGACTGATAGTTGCCTGCTACTTGAAAATCAGCGAGTAATGCTCATTGATGTCATTCCTCTCCATTCCCTCCAATTTTCACTTTGATTATTGCAGTTAAACCACACAGCCAAAAGTTTTCACTCCTGCCAAAAATACCACTCCATGAAACTTCATCATACTAGCTGTGTATCACATGCCTTCTTTTCTGTCCGTAACTTTCCCTCTTTCATCTTTGAAATGTTCCCTAAAGAAGGCCACATTCTGGCTCCCAGCAGTTCCTCTCTGAAGTACTGAATAGTAGCTGCTAGATGGGTACTGTGAACGCGCAAGAAATGGCTCTGCACGTCCAGAGGTAAACACAGGAGACAAATTCGCCCTACAAACACAGCATCATTTTGAAATGAATGTCCATTAACCTATAGTTTGATGAAATCATATTTAAAGTGTTTGTCTTACTAAAGGGGGTTGCTAAAGAGGCCAACTTGGTGGTAGCTGAGCACCCTAAGTGTTTCTCCATGTGTCACGGTTACTTAATTGGAAATGGTTTGATTATTGCAGGGCACACCAACTGCAGCTTGCAAGCATTAATTTATTTGCTTGTTTTACGTCTGAACAACAGTTTCCCAGGGAACCAAGTACTCTCATTTGTGTGGGAAAAAAAAAAAAAAAAGAGAGAGGAGCCCGGAGCCCAGCACAGAGCAGTGATGGCTCCTGTTGGAAGTCGAGCCTTCCCTTGTACGACCCATTGTAAGAGCCGGTTTGCAGCTATTTGTAACTTTGTTGGACTGGAGTAACTTACGTTGTAAGATCCTGTTTGCAGCTATTTGTAATTTTGTTGGACTGCAGTAACTTCTGTTGAAATTTTTTTTTTAAGTGATGCATTCGGAAAAAACTATCTCATATTTTGGAATGGTGTGGACATAAACAGTAGCATCTAGGAACCTCCAGGTTAAGTGGTGCTGGGACCACAACTCTTGAACATACACTATCAATTCCTCTCACTCACAGCTTGAGGTAATCTGGCTCTTGCCCTGTAAACCTTTCTGCATACAGGGTCCATCCCTTTTTTGAAAGTTGTGCTTCTACAAGTGTTATGACAGTGGGGTGCTTGATTATCCAGCTGCTTTTATCTGAAGTAGCTGGGCTGCAGTTTCTCCTCCACAAACAGAGGAACTGATGCATAAGGGAAGCTTTTTTTCTAAGAATTAGAAATAGTGAATAGAACTATGTATGATCTACAATGAAAGAAAAAATGTTTCCATGTTACAGAAGTAATGTCAGAAAACCTAATTCAGGCTTACATTTTCAAAATCATGCATTTTTGACTAACAGTGATGTTACCACTACAACTTTTTTTGTCAAAAACTAGGGGAACCAGAAACTAATCTTGCGTGTTTCCTGTTTAGATTTTCTTGAAAATAACAACCGTTCATCTCTTGTCTCTCCTCTCTGTCATCTTTTTAGCTTGTTTTTGACTCCTTTTTTAGCTCGAATTCTATCACACCAAGGTGGAGTGGAGAAGGTGGGATTAGGCCCACTCATTGAGCCTGCTTGCTTGTACTAAACACGGGACAGGAAAAATAACCTTGCAATTTGATTAGTTTTCATAGAACCTACTTCATTTGCTGGCTGAAACCATTCAGCAGCAGGAACTTCACAACTTTCGTCAAACCTAAACTTCTAGATACCCCATGGTAGGTATTTACCCTTTACATCCAGCCCCACATGGTATTCAGAGGTCAACAGAATGCCTTCTCCATGTGAGAAATGATCCAATCTGGTCATGGCTTCAGCGCCAGCATTCCCCCTCTGTTGGATGCAATGCCGTCTTTGTGTCAGGACAGCTCTGCAGGTCCTGTGCAGACTACAGGGATGCAGGCTGGAAAACACCTCTGGTGCATATGGGAAGGTGTGACGGTGGGGCACTGGGTCCATGTGAGCAATGGCTTTCAGCAGATCTGTCTCAGAAGGTTGAAATTCTGGAAGAATAATTCCCATGTCTACTGTCTAAGCCTCGAGAACTTTTGACTTGCTTGAGATGGTCAGTACTAATCTGATCAAGGATTACCAAGGGAAAAAGAGAAGAAAACACTGTTCTGTTCTACAAGGCATCTTTCAGGAGTATCTTCAACAAAATGTGATAGATTTCCTAAGAGCCTGTATTTAAAGAAGAGAGTATTTCTTTTGAAAATACACCATAGTATTGGTTGAACTAACTGAGGTTTGTGAAAAAGGGCGTCAGCATGGGCATTAAAAAACTTGCCATTAGTTTGGAGGTTTGACTCTTCCTTCAGGAAAAAAAGAAGTGACATGAGCTAACTCAACTTTAACCATGACTTCTATACTTTCAGGGATTAAGCATCTGAAGAGTCAGAGTGAGTCAGCGTTTCCAGAGGAAGAAGAGGGAGTCAGCGAACGGGAAGAGGAGTGGGGCCATTAGAGAGCGTGACGCTGCCTCGAGCGCCGTCGCGGAGTGACTGAAGCGAGCAGCCGTGCGTGTCACACCTTCCGCCACCACTCGTGCCCCCATGCCACCGCGCTGGGCGTGCTGGCGGCCCTGGGAGCGCCCTCGGCTGGGTTTGGCAGCCATCTGCAAATGCGTTCTGTGATCCTTATATCTGAAGATAAAACAGCTATTTTAAAGTCTTTTTTCTTTAATTTTCTATGACTTAGAAATGTAACTTGCAAACATGTTAGTGACCTGACATCAGTACTGCCAGAGCTTAACTACTGCGTGTGAGCTGTACTCTAAGGCCTGTTGTAAATAAAACCAACTTAAAAGCTACAAAATAAATAATACGTACATTTAGACAAGACTGTATATTGTACAGTGGGTTCGTCTAACGTACAGAGAAATGTTCGTATAAAATGATTTTTTCAGCTAAGGGCAGCTTTTACCAGTCTTGCTAGTTACTTGCAGTAACGTAGACAGAAACAAAGCAAGCAAAGGTGACCCTTAGTCTAGAGAAAGACGCGAAGGCTCTTTCCCGTGTTCCCTGGATATGCAGCGCTTCAAGTACTTGTCTTTCCTTTGGTCTGAGGCTGCTTAGTCACATCAGCCAAAATGGTTTCTCTTTACACAAGACCATTGCTATCTGGAGGCATTAGAAGAAGTTTCAATTTGGGAGTGACAGGGTGCCCCCCACCAGCTGAGCCAAAGGAAACACTGCGGTTCCCCTTCATCGCCCGCAGCAAACACAGGGTACAGCCGTCTGCAGCGGGGGGCAGCCCGCTCTGCACTTGCCACAGTTTCAGCCAGTAAATGGTACCATATCAAGCTGTGGTGACTTGGCAGGTGTCTGAGCCTTAGGGTTTTGGCTGAAGTTTGGCGTGGTCCATCCATCCCAATATTATTATTGGTCACACCAAGCAAACTCTATGGCATAAAATGAAATAACGTGGAGAAGGAAAACAGTGTTTCTTCAAAGTTGCATTTGATAGATCATTTCCTTTGCTATCAATGGCCAATTTTTAAACCAATTCACTGTCATTTTGTATTAACTGTTTGCCTTTGATACAAAGATTTATCATTGGTTCAACTTTCCACTCCTTTAAATCTCTTTTAAAGGCTGAACTAGTTAAAAAAAAAAAAAAAAAAAGAGATGAAGTGTATGAAAACACAGAGCCTGCTGTGTATGCCTTGCATGGTGATTTCACTCTCAATCCAAGGTCTTCTGCAAAGACCTGCTAACAACAGGATCTTTCAACAAGTGTTTTTGGGAGTCACCTCTTTGCCCTCCATCTGTATCTGTCCTCTTTGTTGCCATTCTCTGTAGAAAAACTGCAAACAGGACCCGTGGCTCCAGCTCGGCATGGATATACAAGAAGGACTCTTCAGTTGCACAGAAGCAGCTACAAGACTTACAGGACTGAGGATTTTTTCTGCCACAAACAACAAAAAGAAGGAACTGACCCTTCAGAAACCATTTGAATCGCCCAAGGTTAAGACTGGATTGGTAGCAAGAAGAGCTGGGCTCTGGTCCCAGTTACACCACAGCTTTGCTTCCACACAGCACCAGGCTCTTCACGTAGTTGTTCGTTGCCACAATACGCCCAGTTCTAAAACAGTTGTTGGTGTTTAACCTTGCACCATCTATCTGTGTTAGCTAATAAAGCACTTTTCATATTAATGGCTTTTTGCTGGTTATTAGTACCCACAGGCTTGAGATGAGAACTGTCTAGGACTTATGGGCAAATGAAAAAAATGTGCGTCACTTGAAATACTTGATACCAAGACACGGTATCAAGCACTTTGGAATCAACATTTCAAAGGCAACACAAAACACCTGATGAGAGCTTGGAGAATTCGTCACTAAACATCCTGTTTCAGGATGACTGTTGGACTTGAGGATGACTACACTTTATAAATAACGGGGGGGGGGGGGGGAAGAAAGATTTAGTTTGGACTGGAATCCGAGTGTTTCCAGGATTGTTACTGCAGCAATGAGAGGACAACAATTCTGCCTTACAGCCACGACCCAGAGAAAGCATCAAGGTCCGATAAGGCCTTGAGATAGCCACCCCGTATTTAGATGCATCTCTAAATCCAGGTCTTATCAGTTCCCCATTTCTAAATATTCCACCTGTGTTCTATCCTTTTAAAAACACATTTCTTTCTTTCTTGACCTAAGGTTATGCACGCATCATGTCTGAGTACAGGAACAGACTCCTCCTTTCTGGCAAACAGACAGGACTTGTTGCAGAGATTTTACTATGGATCCATCTTGACATCATTTGCTGGTGGGACCTCAACTGAAGGATGAAGTCACGATGCACGTTTTTTTATATGACAGCCATTTTTAGCTTAAAAAGATAAACAAACCTTGTTTGTCTGAGCTTCCACTTCTCAGGCATACAGTAAGTGGATCTGTAAGGAAAGAGTCAGTAAAACAACAGCACCCAGAAAAAGTGCTTGTCATGAAGCAGAGCTGAAACTGCAGTGGACTGTCAGTGAACCCCATGATAGAAATATCCAGATGTGGGGAAATTAGAAGGGAAGCTCAGGAAAAGCAGTCTGCTTACCAGACTAGGTCTTTTCTGGGGTTTGGCACAGCCTCTGACATTTGAAGACAGCAGCCTTAGAGAGCCTCTCATATGTTTTGGCGTGTAATTAAAAGCTGTGATTGCCTCACAGCATGATGAGCTCCACATAGGTTCACTTGAACGATGCATATCGCTTTGTGGAAGTCAGTGGTCAGTCATCGTTGCCCAGCATGCTGACGTCACCAAAATCATGGATTAAAACCAAAAAATCCATTAATGTCATCTTTTGTTCTAGTGTAAACGTATCAGTGGGGGATTGAGAAAGTAGACAAAAAGCGAACATCAAGTGTCTCAAAGCAAACGTCAATATGGAAACATCTCAAAGAAAAGTTGCAGTGACATGTTCCCCGTTTGAGCTGTCTCCTCTCACAATACCTGCTCCTGCTGGAGAATCTTACAGGTGTGGTACAAGCAGGATTTTTAGAGATGGGTTGTATTACTCTATTTTCCACAAACAGGCCGATGGAAAAAGAAAGCAAAAAAACCCTACACAGGCAAGGAATGAACATGGGTCTTCCTTCACGAGCAATTCCGATTTGTGTCTTTTTCCCCTTCCCCACTCCTCATTCTTAAAATCTACTGCCCTTCCATGCTGTGGTGTTTGCTGTTGTTCTTGCTTTCAAGGTATTGCAGGAAATGTTATTTGCCGAATTGAAAGGAAGCTGTCTCCTCGGACTGATCTCGGTCTTTTCCCAGTATCCCTTAACTCATTAATGTGCAGTGGTTTAAAGGCGTTTTGTTATTGCATTTTACAGCCTTGTTTCTTTTTCTTATGCCATACTTGTTATTCCATGACAGGTTCTTCCCTTCAGAGAGATTTATTGAGACATTGTGCTAATAAGTTACTTGGAAAAATTCCATGGTTTGACTTACAGGATGGTATATGTTGTTTATTCTCCAGGTGCAAAGCCAGATAATACTTAAGTAGATACAAAGTAAGAGCCAAGGTATAAAAGTCCTTTCTAAAACACAATTTCCACTGAAGTCAGAGGAATTTTGCCTGAGAATGGCCACAGGTTTTGGCCAACAGCATATTTTCTTTTGGAGAAATACAATGTGTAGTGTACAGGGAAGCTTCTCTTATACTGTTATCAATTTAATTACTGAGTTTCTTGTTTGGTTGGTTTGCTTTTTTTTTTTTTTTTTTTAAATTGCCATAAAGCTGTTGAAGTCTTCAGCGGCTACCCCACTGTCTTCTCATAATATCATTATTTCTCCCTGCTAATGTAAACTGAAAAAATCACCATTAGTTCTTGCACCACCGGTGTTATTGTACCAAAACTATCACATCCAACACAACTGTGTCAGCTCCACGGTGGGCTTCAGGCAGAGGTTCTGCTGCCCATGCTTGGGCCAGGGACTCCCACGGTGTCCAGGCTCCAGGGCAATCAGTAAGGAAGGGAATTCCAGTCAGTCTGCACTTCCCCTAACTGACTACAATACCGAGGGGCCAGGTCCCAGGTCAGTGGTGGCTTTTCCTCTTTAAAAAAAAATAAAAAAAATATTTTATTCCACAAGGGAAACTGTTGGGTCTCTCCCCAGAGCTGGTCTGGGTAGGCTCTGGTGCTGCAGGTGGCTGGGGAGGGACCTAAGTGTGGCTCCTGCAGGCTGTGGGCTGCTTTTGTAGGAGCCTAGCAGCTGGCACCGTCCAGTGCAATGTCCCTCCTCAGTGCAGGGCTCCCTCCCCTCATTTTCTTTCTCTTACAGATTGAGACACAGGGCTTTTGATGAGGAACCTTACTCCTGCAGTACACAAAGCATCATCTATCCCCTAACCCTGGGGGCGCAATGTAAGGGCATATTTAAAACACGCTGTCCCTAAAACTCTCCTTTCTTCCTCTCCCACAGCATTCCACGTTGGTGCTCAGGCCCACGTATGTTCTCTTTTTCTTTCCTTTTTTTTTTTTTCTTTTTTTTTTTCTTTAGCAGCCTAGTGCAATGGTAAACTGCAGCAAGAGTTTCAGTTGTTCTGTTGGACCCTGACACCTGCAATTACATTTGACCTTTTCATGCAGAGCATTACACTTGGCAACAAAGTGGATGCTAAATGACTCCCGTGCTTTGCTGTATTCTCTCCTTTATCCTCCAGTTAGGACAGCAGCACTTTGGGCAAATCTCAAGCAAGCTATTCGTGCACCCTCTACTAAACCTCAGGCCACTTGATAAAACGCCACTAATCTCCAATTACAGCAAAGTTGGCTGATGGAGTTTACACATGTTCAATGTCTGTATTTTTGCTATAGAGTTTTTTGAGTATTTTTTGTTTGGTCTGGTTTGTTTATTAAATAATCTGCGCTTTTTAGGGCAGAAAAAAACATTTTGTACTACTGCTAGGCCAAACACGCTCTGTTTCAATTTTGTAATGATTCATTTGCTTAGTATATACTGACCCTTAGTGGTAAGCTGAGATTTGAATTGCATTGCCAAGTCTCTAAATTTTGCTTTTCTCTTTGGTCCAACTGTTCAGAAAATGGCTAGAATATTTTCTGTGCATCAGGATACTCTACCTATGTAAATAGCCCACATTGCCTTCAACAGACATAATAGGCATGTTAAAATAATGATGACAGGTGTTATTAGCTCTTCTGAAGGGAGGGCTTGGGAAGCAGGAGTGTCGAAAGGTTATTCCAAAATGCAAAACAAAAACGCTGGCATTGAGAAGCAATACTCTCCACATAATGAGAAACAAATAAGAACTCAGTATCTGGCACTAACGAACACCTCAAGCTAACTGTGGAATGAGTATTAATTAGGTTTCCAAAATAGCATCTTTCTGAAAAGCAGCTGAGGTGTAATATTGCTCCTTATTAATCAAAGCAATGGGACAATGTGAACTCTGCAAAAAATAAATGGTTTGCAGATGGCTGTGTGCATCTTTAATAACGACAGAAGAACAAAAGTTACAGCTTTAAATGCCAGAGAGCCTTTCTGCATCTTCTCCTTTTCAGAGAGCGATATTTGCAGTTTTCGAGGCAGTGAGGAAAGTGTGTTGGTTTCTTATTACATTTTCCCTGCAGCATAAATTCTGTTGATGTGCTTCCCTAATCATGCTAATTATACTGCCATATGTTGCTCTCATCTTTCTTTTTCTCTCCTAATGGGACATAGATTCTCTCTTTTGAATATGTCATTTGTTTATTACATTTATCAAGGGTTTTAACATTATATGGGACTTTTAATTGCTTTTTTAAACACTCAGCAGATTGAATATTAAAAACAGACATGAAGGTCAATTATAAATAATATTTAAATTGCTCATGCCATTTTCATTCTCTAATTTACTGGAAAGATCAGCTCTGTAGTCCTGCTCCTGTACCTACTATTTACTTGAGAACACACACATTTTCCCCAGAACTACTCTGGCTGCAATTGCAGTTCCGCCCTGCCCCAAACTACCTTGTGACTAACAGAATAGGGGTCTTTCTCAGACAGGAACACTAAAATAAAGATGCCTCATGCATCATATCATAATGCTTGACATAAATATGCTGCCTTTCATTCCAATTGTGAACTACTAGAGTACGCCAAACAATAAACGTGAATGTTCATTTCTGACTGGTAAGAAAAATACAGTTCTCTGTCAAAGGAGAGAGGCCCCAAAGAAAAGGAAGCACAATGTCAATAAAATAATTTTAAATGGCTTAAAGTTGGGTAGTGCTTTGTGCCAAGACATTAGACCCTCAGAGTACCCTCCACTGTAGAAAAAAATCAGTAAACCAGCTGAATACAGAGAAAGCAAGAGACAACCAATGACTATCTAATTGCCAAATTAACTCCTGGTATAATGACAGTATCTCTCTTGGCTTTTATGGAATTGCATCGTAGGTGAATTTGACCCTTTGGCTCATTGAATTTGGATGAAGATAATCATATCAGGCATATGCAAATAAATAGCAAATGATTTCATGATATTTGATGTTTGTTCATGGTATTATGACGCAAGTCCCGAAGCCTAACTGTAATGAAAGTCCTGCCAGAAGGACTTTGCAGGAGTCCTTCTTAAAAGCAGGAGTGTTGCTTTTAACAGCATCAGCATTAAGACCTATGTGATGATGACACAGGTTTAAACCTACAGTCCAAACAAATGTCAAAAAACTTCTATTGTCCTTAACTGTGTTCCAGCTCAAGGCCAGATTGTACCTACCATTTTGATTTTGACCACCTTACTTACGTAGAATTTTATATTACTTCAGTTTTGTAATAGTTATCTATACAGGATATTACAAATGCATAAACCTCATCAGCTTTAAAGTTCATATATTATGTAACTTGTCAGAAAAGCATATTTGCTTCAGATATTATCTATCCAAACTCAGCTGATGGAAAATTATCCAACATTTCTCCACAAAATGTCTATGAACAAAGGACTTGCTTAAGCACAAGGGAAGTATTTTGCAGCCCAAAACAGTCAAAATCCCAGTTTTTGTAAGAGAATTTTCACATCTATAATTTTGTGGCTGTGACTTCCTTCTTTGTTCCCAGGGGACTACTTAGACATTCACAGTTTGATAAAACTTCTGAATGTTTGCCCTGGGACATGGAAAAGAGGCCTCTGGAGACCCCATTAAATAATTAAATGAACAGGAAAGTAAAATTATCCCAGGGAAGTGGCCTAAATGTTTCCACAGTGTGTTTGACAGGACACTTTCTTTTCCTCATAGTATTAAATGCCATTTCCACTCACTTTTCCATACTGGTTTAAAAAGATGTGATTTTTCAAAGAATGATTTAAAAGTGGATGCACCCCCCTCTGAGACAAAGCTTTGTCTGCTAAAATAAAATTAAAATCTCTTTGAGTTGCTTTTGAAGAATGTTAGTCATACATACTTTTCCTCTTTCTCACTTAATAGCTGTGTAGTATGTTAAAAATATAAATTTTAAGACACTTACCAGTGGGCATCTTGCTTTATCTGCTAATTTGAAGTTATCGCAGTAGTGGCTTGTTTCATTTCTGGCATCTAAACAACAGAAGAAGATCCTCTGCACATGTAGCTGGGGTAGCATCTGGGAAAAAGGAACTGCAAAGAATGTCACATAAAGTAGTTGTCTTGATTTTTTTCCCATCACGTACCTTGTCAGGATTTGCTACAGGTCTAGGTCAATGGAATTCTTTCCATTCACTTCCAGTCTGGGTAGGAAGGGGCCCTGTTTACTCCCTGGCTCCACTGAACACAGACGATCAAATTTACACCATGCCATGGAGATGCCTCTGAAAGTCGTACTCTTCCTGAAAAACCGTTGCTAACATGAAAAATCCCAGTGACTCCATCAATACCAACCTACGGTAAGAATTTTTTGGGGCAAAAAGAAGTTATATTGGTTATGGGTTTCTTCATAGAAGGGCCATTTTGGTAGTAAAGGCTAAGAAGGCAAGACTCATGTAAAGAAATTGTTTTCAAGAGTGCTGTGGGGATGCATGTGAGCTTGTACAGCAAACTGGCACAGTTATGGTAAAGTGCAGAGTCACAAGTGAGTGAAAGGGTTGGAAACAACCATTTATGCTCCATCACAGTTCAAAGACAATCATATGCAAATGAGCAAACAAGCTTCAGGAAAGCAAATTTGCAACTAACACTCAGGAGCTTCACAATCCTTGCCCTCAAATCAAATTTATTTGGGAATATCATCATAGGAAATACGGACAAATACAGCAGAATAAAAACACACAGTTTTAGATTGCCTTGTTGAAAATTAAATAAAAAAATACTGGCTAGATCATAACTCATAACAGTATTACGTAATATATCTGTCAGATATCTCAAGATAAAAATACAAAATAAAACTCTTGAGGGCTAATCTATAGCTACAGCTCCTCAGTGTGCTCAATGCAGGGGTACATGCCCATAATGCTGTGGGAGAGATGCACATACACACACCATTTCTTGTGGCCCCATGCAGTGTTTTGGTAGCGCAGCCTTACAGGTTTCAGGGATAAACTATTGTTCAGGGAGAGGCCTTCTCAAGAAGCCTTTCTGCCATCTGAACACAAATTTCACCCAAGGTCAAAGCCTTAACTAACATGTCTTGGCTATAACAGTATTCTCCACCAAAGAAAATTTCTCCTCATCCAAACAACACATTAAGCTTTGGGTCATGTCCAGGTAAAATCTTGCTATGAATAAAGAAAGAAAGAAAGAAAGAGAATCAGCTGGCATTAAGGAAAAACTAAGGACTCTTCTTGTGTTTCAGTAACAACTACCACAGTGATTAAAACTGAATACAAATGAGCAAATAGGATTATTTATACACGAATCACATTTCTATATTAATGAAAGAATTCTGCAGGCAATGAGTGCCCTCCTGTGAGATCAGGATCTCCTAGTTTCTGCAGTGGCAGATCTTGGTGCCGGCTATGATAACAGGACACTGAGAGCTCCGAAGGATGCTCCGAGTATTCTGAAAAATCTGTTATAATTTCTGCTTGTATTTCCAGGAGAAAATTCTTGCAGAATATATAAATCACAATGGGATAGACACACAGAAAAAAAAGTCAAGCTCAGCTATGGTAAAAGTCTGAAATTGAAAATACAACAAAAACATTAAATTCTGATTGCTCCAGACTTTCAGTCTCAGTGAATCATAAATTACAATGTTGAAGAACACTCTAGCAAACAAATACCTAACTGGCCTAGTTTTTAAAGGTATCAGTCATCTTTTGTTCTTTTCAAATTTGGTGGGAACTGCAGATGCTCAACATATCTGAAATAAGGTCTGAAGTTCTCAGATCTTAACCAAGAAGATTTTCCACTGCCGCAGCTTACCGCAATTTACAGTTAAAAAAATCTGATATGACCATTATGTTTCTTCTTTTGTCATAATGACAATAAGAAGCCAAAAGATGGTTTACATTTTATTATAAAGGAGGGAGAGAAGAAAAAAAAAAAAAAAAAAAAAAAGTCCAACATTCCCAAAAAGGATGCAAAGGTGCACGGAGTGGTCCAGGCTATTAATGAATCGCTCAAACACTAGCAGAGAATATATAAAGTCTTGACTCTTAGCAAAAAATATCGATTGCATTATAACATATATGATACAATTTCATTCATTAACATTTCATTCATAAACTGCACTGTACAGGAATTTGTCCATGCTAAATACAAGCCCTGGACCAAATACACAAAACAATTTAAACGCACTTTTTACATCCTATATGCACAAACATTTCTTAAGTTAAAACTATGCACACTACTTATGCATAGCGTGTATATGGCTTACATATTCAATGACAGGAATTCCACCTTTTGGCATGCCCTTATCCCAGGGCTCGGAGCTTGCACCGTTCCCAGCTCAATTTCATTTGCTCCGCTGTCGGAAAAGAGACAGTCAGCAGGTATGAACGTGTAAGGGTCCCTCAGTCTAGGGTGACTGGTTTACGATTCCTTCTTCAGTCGGGACAAAGTGTGCCCTGGTTGAGGTTGAGCCTGATGCCTGTCGAGCTCTGGTGAGATCCCGCAGCAGCAGGTGAACAGCACACAGGTCTGTCTTCCACCAGCCTCTGCACAGCGGGGAGTGCCACCGCCCCCGTGAGTCCTCTTCAGAGCGGACCTCGGCTGATCATAAAGACTTTTTGGTCAGTGAGGTAATAACCACAGGGTCCAAAAAGGAGAACTGGGAGTGCAGTGACCCAAGCCACCCGAGCACCTACAACACCAAGGGGAGCACAGAACTTTCCTGGCACGTTCCAGCAGAGGGAAATGAGGTTGGCTGCAGCTGCGTGGGACGCCCAGGCAAGCCAGGAGGGGTCACATGCAGCTTGAAGGAAACAGAGATGAACATGGAGTCTCTTTCTGGGCACAGGACAGGCTGGAGGGCTCATTCTGAGGCTTCTTGCAGAGGTAACTGCCCGTGTGCTCTGTTTTCGCTGCCTCTCAGAGAAAGATGGTCTGGTGTTTTCTTTTAATGAAACAAATGCTAGCAAGTATTTTGCAGGATCCATGTTGTCACCTTTGCATTTGAGACAAAATATGATATAAGGCCTCAGTGTCACCTTCCAGTTCTGAGAAGCAACACAATATTTTGCTGAACAGAAGCAATTTTCATGTATTCTTGTCATTGTCTCTTCTACCCTACAAAACAGTAAGCACCAGCTTCATGGTAGGGCTGACACCATCGGTGATGTCTTCCAAAATACTACAGGACTGAGGCCGTTTTAATCTTTAATACTGGATGCTAATTAATTAATTTTAAAGAGATATTTCAAATACTGATTTGTTAAACACCAGTTCTTTCCGTATGGCAGCCGCTGCAGTGGGGAAGAATCATCATCCACACAGGCCGGTTGGTGTAACTCCACAACTTCCCTGCACAGTATACATATTTTTATTTCCAGATATTTGAAGAAAGCTAACAAGTAGGACTTTTATGTTGCATGCAGCATGGTTGCGTGAACAAGTATTTATAACAACATTTCATTTTGACTTTCCATCTCCACTGGACGCCAGTAGCACTGCCACATAACAGCAATCCTGGGCAGATGATAAATGTCGTGTTTTCTCGTCTCATGGTTAACTGGAAATCTCTGGTGTCAGTGATGCAATAAAGTGAGGTCCAACTTTGGCTGAAAAAATTATTTTGGCTAGTTTAAGAAAGCAGAATAGAAGAGGAAATAGCAACAACAAATACAACTGAAAACTTGCGAGTTGTTAAGTGCCTTGAGTTGCCAGCTCAGGGTTTTACAATTTACACTTTTGATCATTTTGTCCAATTACTCTCCATAGAAACAGGATGATACAAGAACAAGTTGACACATAACAGCCTCTGAGAGCACGGGGTAGGAACAGCTAGAGTTCTTTTCTCCTGCAACAGAGGTCAAATGAAAATTCATAAGCAACAGATTTTTAATACTACTACTTCCAGTATTTAATATACATCAATCAAGGATGTTCTATTGCATGATCATTTAGTCTGACATTAAGGATGCAGAGATGTGAAAGTATTGGTTTTGCCTTCTTTATATTGAATGGCTTTTATGGGGACATAGAAAGTGGGGTATACCATGTCCCCATTTCAAACCCTTGTAATAAACCCACAACTGGAGTAGAACAAAGAGGATAAGAATAGCACTGAGTCTTTATAGTATAAAACTCTCCACATAATAAGAAATAAATGATAAAATTACCTGTCCTGCCTGCAGTGTCAGAAGCTTTTAAGAAATGGCAAATCTAGTTCTGTATCAGTGCTTCTTTTTGCTCAGTGGCTTTTACTAGATCTTCTGACTTCTTACAGTGTTTAGGCTCACCTGGAAGACAAACAAATGTGATTGGGAACCTGAGTGAGGATGTTAAACAAGAGAATCTGCACAGCCCTAGACAGACAGGAACTTTTTCCTCCTGACTTATTTAAGGTTAAAATGAGGTTTCAGTCACTGCTTGCTTTAATTGCTTTTTCACCAGGTAAGCATTGGATTGAATTAACTAATCATTATGGTTTATCCATTAGGCAAAAGATAGAATGAAAGCAATAGATCACAGCATGAAACAAAATTATGAAGACATTTATACCAGTAACTGTTAATAAAGTGGGTTCGGTTTAGGTTTATTTTATCTTCCAACTTACTGAAAGTCAAAATTCATCCTCTGCAGTGAAGTGCTGTTTAAATCCTCTTTAACGTAGGCTTTCAGAGTCAGCTTCTCTCAGATAATGAAAGATGCCAGTGTCAAGTTCCAAGAATTTAATTAATTCAATCAGATAGGAGGAGCAATGACACTGAGTGACACAAGCAGCTTTCAAACTAAGTATATACAACACGACTTTCAAACTGACAATCATAATATTAAGCTTGTGCTTAAACTATTCCTTCAGTAACTTTGAATGAGTACAGCTGAGGAAATTATAAACTGAGATAGTAGGCATGGGGACAATGCAGCAAGCTTACAGTACCATTTACTATCTACATAGTAACTTCTCAGTTTTAACCAGTTGATTGAGTGATCCCACCAGCGATTAATAATGCTGAACTGAAAATATGATAAAAGAAAAGCACAGAAGTCTCAGAAGTGGAGAAGATAAGCTGGGAGAAGCATAAAAGTTATTAAAATCACAACAGAGGCAGAGAAAGATTTTTGAAAGCCAGAAAACAAAGGTACAAGCAGTTGACAAGTAAAGCAGATGATGACATATGATCTGAGAAGCAAACTGAAAGAGAGCAAGATAAAGTTGAAGGGGCTCACAGTTTACAAAAGAGAAAGGGAAAAGAGGAAAGGTAGCTCATGAGAATAAGGAAAAAAGAAAATTAATAGCTATGAATTCACCATGACTTCATTGTAAGTAAGGAAGAAATGCTACTGATTTTACCCTTCTATCATTGCCAAGAACGGGTGCCGCCACTCTGCAACGTGGCCACCAGCAGATGGGCCGTATTCCCCCAGGCAGCATTCTTCATTGTCTCCCTTATTTTACATAAATTTAGTGTAGGTGGAATATAGACAACCAGTTCTCCAAAAGCTTTTAAAGTGTCAAAATCGGATTAACGTGAACTAAAACAACGTCTCCAGATCTTTCAGCCTGCAGTTGTTTTTGGACAGCTTTAGCAAAACTTTTACTACTATCCATAAAAACAAAAAAGGGGGTGGCGACAGGTATGATTGTAAAACCTAATGATCTAAATATTAAAATTTTATACTTGATGTAAAATGGTTAGTGGAATTTTAGGAGTGGGATAGGAACGGTTTGTGGAGGCCTTAAAACAAAACCATTATGTTTAGTTTTCATAAAAACTAGACATTAATTTCTAAACCATATATAACTTTCTTCCTGTCATTGCATCAGGTATTTTATGCGATAAACTCTGTCTTACAAATGGTTGCTAATGGCTGTTATCTTATAATCCTGATCCTTTTGATAAAGACATCATTTGGTCTTTTAATATAAGTTCCTTCCATCCTCATCCCATGCACGAACATGGATGCCTTCCCTTAGTACCAGGATCCTGATGTGCCGTTGCTCTCTTTAGCCACACAGCGTGCACAAGGGATGCTAGCGAACCAGGCACGCAGCCACCTGTGCCCACTTTGCACGGATCCAAAGGGTTCCACCCTCAGCTGAGCACCGCAGGGCCACCGCCGCACTCAACAGTCACTAGCATTGCACGGCACGGATGACTGCTCGACGCCGCCTGCGTGATCATAAATCAAACGGGCATGCTGTTGATGTGGGTCTGTCCGCTGCTGTTTAACCCGGTTCCCCTCCAGGGCTTTGAGGTACTGCCTGCTGGTGACGCGGAACGCTTTGTACCACGTGGTGCGAGCGGGTAGTCCTCTACTGCCATACAGAAGTGAAGTTACTGATGATCTGTTTTATCACAGATTTATTATCTCCTTTACATTTTGATATTACGGATTAATGTGGCTATCATCATGAGTGAAAAGTTAAAAGTGTGCCAATTAGCATTTATAAATCATTGAAACAGGGAGTTGTTTAATTAAACATAAGCAGTTTTTAACATTAATGTTCTAATTAATAAATCACTCAGGAGAAAAGGAAAATAATCACTTAAAAGAAATCACGTTATAATAGTTCCACTTAATCTTGTAACATTCAATTAAATGAAAGTGAGATGATGGAAAGGACAAAGGTACAGTGGAGGAAAACGACTTTCAGTCCTAACCCGAGTCCTTGTAATAGCAACCCTGCGGCTCTCCCTCTGCACTGCCCAGGACCCAGGTCAGGGCTACTCCTGTCAGTAAAACACAATAGTCTATGAGAACTAGACCTAGAAAAAGATGTGATATGAGGAGAGGAAAACAGGCCTTCTTTCTTTTTTTAATGGGGAGCCCCCTCACCATAGTACATCTAAATATTCGGTGACAGTTCCCAAGAAAGCAGGTAGATCATCTCCCTGTATTCCCCATCACTGTTACAATTCAATTGCTTACTCACAGAGAACCAAACTGAGTTTTCTGCTTTTTATAAAGGACAGAACAATGACAGCTAACATATGAAAATTTAATCTGAATAACTTTATTGCTTTTCTTCTTACTTTCTATCTCATTCTCCCAGCCCCAGCACCCACAGGTTCTTAATTCTCTCTCCTGGGAGTGAGCAAGCACTCTGGACATCGCTTTAGCTTTCTACCACCCATCCTCAGTATGGAAAGCACAGAGGTAGAAAAATCTCACACAGAGAGTGCAAATAATGTCCTGGTAGATGTATAGTGCTGCTTAGAATACTCAAATAACTCTAACTTGGGAATCAGGTTAAAAAATGTAAGGTCGGGTGTACACTACCTTCTGCTTGCTTGCAGTGACATTCCACTGAAAACCTCTGACCTTGGTTAAAAGAGTCCTGTCTGATCCGCTGGACATCAACAGAGGTGCAAAAGTGACACATGGGGATGCTACCCATGCTGTCTCTCCCTTCTGAGCCAAGTGCTACTGCATCATACACAACACACTCACCCTTGACCATCCCAAATATCACTTACACAGAGAAAAAGGAGGGGGCAGTGAGAAGAGAAAATAGACTGCTGTGCTCTTAGTAGTTATGAGGCTTCTACACACACTGCAGCAATGAAAACTCTTGCAAAAACACTAATATCGAGTATCTACATTTAGACAACGACAATGGCAGTTAATGGATTCCCTCCATTTAGAAAGATATTAAATCATTTCACCACGGTGAAAGAGGAATGTGAAACATTTTGGCCTAAGTTTTCCCTTTGGTATTGAATATTGCAGGCTAGACTAATACTAAACTCCTGCATTGCCTTTCTTTTCAGTTATCTTTAACATGGTGGCACAATCTCTGCAGAAGTACTTAAAGCTGCTGCTGAAACCCATTATTAATTCATTTTTTCTCAAAGAACCAACCTGAGCCTCACCACGTGTTATTAGAAAGTCTGCTGCCCCAACCCCTGCGCGCTACAGTGATGTAAATACCTGCAGTATACTTTTTTTTTTTAATTGGCAGGCACAGAAAAAGCCCGTATCATTTATTTATATCATCTATGACATAGTTGAGAAATTAATATTAGATCTCCTCTGTGGTTTATTAGAAGCATGAAGTTCTGTGAAAGGGTCAGTGCTGACTTAAAGGATTATAGTATTTAAAAAACATACAGATTTCTCACTATATAGTAATGGGGCTGGTCTGTCCTTAGGAAAGAAAGTTTTAAGAATATGATAGCATATCCCTTTGTAAATAATTTCAAAAGTCCAGAAAATATTCAAAATATTTTTCTATGACATTTAAATATTGGGAAAATAGGGAAAAATGCAAGAATGAAATGTCATTAAAGTATAAATCAAGCTATTTAATAACATAAAATCAGAATGTAAATGATATTCTGATGACCAATAAACCCCTACAATGGAAGAAGGTTCAATGGAGACGGGCAAGGGCGATGTGCCCACCAAGCTCAGGAGATAATGCAAAGGGTGACTGACTAGAGCTTTTGCAAAGGAAGCTGACGGTCTCAACACAAAGGGGAGAGGGGGGTGGCCTTAGGTTTAGATAAGCACTGATAGTGGAGTGGATCCAGTGGATCCATTATATCACAGACACGGGGATTGACCAGTGGTTTCTCCTTGCATTCCTCGGAAGAACGTGACTGCCTCCCCGGTTAGCCAGGCCAGCAAAGAGGGAGTGAATATGTGGTTCAGCCAAATACAGAGTATAAAAACTAAACAGCTAGCAAAAGAATTCTGAAGAGAGCAGTGGGCTTGAGCTGGCTTCAACCCGTGTATGCCTTACCGGTGACTGGGGACACCCAGTGTCATGATGGTGAGCATATTCTGGACACTGGTAATGGGACTCGCATCAGCATTGTGACTGAGCTGTGTATTGCTATTGCTCTATTTTGCTAAGTGTAACTTACATTTGTAGGGTGCTTTCAGTATATTTTGTATCACTCTGCTAAATCAGAAATCCCATGTAACATTAACTACCTTCATATAGGTAAACGTTACATCCTTCACTATTACATCCTTCACTTGTGGAATACCTAAAAGAACCTGGTTAGAGAGTATTAGACGCTGACATTAATATGCTACAGAAACCAGGCAAAACATTCATCAAGCTCTCCGTTTACCTGGGTATTTATCTATGCTGCAAAGTGAACACAAATAATCACTGAAGGAGATGGAGGAGAGTAAACTCAGCATACCACAGTGAACAGATGTTTCACATAAAATGACAACTAAAAAAGCCTCCAAACATCAAATGCCTTTAAAAATAACACATAATCAGTATCATTACCCTATGCAGAGCAGCACTCTACTGAAAGTTTGTGATAGTTTAAATCAGAAATCCAGCTTCACCTTGTGGTTTTCTGGCTTGAGTGACTGACTTACGAGGGGATCCATGAAATGTTTGTAAGACTAAAAGAAATGCAAACTTACTTTCTGTAGGCTTAAGCTGGCTGACCAGGGATGCACATTTCCATCGGAAAAATTTTAAGGATTCACAGGTCTAAATAGGTGAAAAGACACTATTCTAGAATGCAAGATCCAAAGAATTTGGAACGCATATATTCTCTGAATTTCCCATGACAACAGCATTTTGACAATATAATTTTTTGTGACAATATGATTTCCCATGACAACAAGTACCGCTGACTACATTTGTTCACAAACCATATCAGATGAACAGTTTTCAAACTAATTTGGAAACCTGTTCAGAGCAGAATTTTAGAATGGCAGGGCATGTGTTCAATCAACAGCATGAGCAGTAGCCTTTATTTTTCACACACTGTCACCAGCAGGAAAAGGCACAGTTTGTAATAAAGGAGGGATAGGAGAAAAATCCTTTCAGTTCCATTTCATTTCCAAGGATCTTTATACAGCAGTTTAAGCTTTTCAGGCACGGATGTTAAGTTTCAGTAGAAAACCCTACATTTCTCTACCAAAACTTTCCATGGCCATCAGCAGCAACTGAGATGTGTGCTGCAAAACCTGCAGTGGCTCAGATGCAAGTTGGGGGATCCTAGTAAGGGATACTGGCTCATGACTCTGCCTCTGGAGTTGCCTTAAAAATAATTTGCTGCTTCTCTCACTGTGCAATTAATCACTCAATGCAGTTATGTCTACTGCTACATCTCCCCTCTTTCTATGACTTGCTCTAAGTCCATGGTTTAAGTACCATTGCCTCTTCAGTGACCTAAGAGCTAAGCAATGACATTGTATGAACTCTGATTTTTAGTTCAGGACCTTACCAATACTATTTATTTCCACTAAATAATTAAACTCTTATTTCTATTTTATTATTTATCTGAAGGCTTTTTGAATATTGCCATCTCTAGTGAAGGAACATTCTTGGATTGGGGGAATTCATGTTATTAAATCTTTTTTACCATCTCCAAGAAAAAAATAGCTTCCAGATCACGTTTGCCTTCGGAAATACACCATTGCAAACTCAACCACTTCTTACCCTTTTCATAAATTTTGCAGTTTGAAGTATTAAAATACAAGGCATTCTGTAGAAATTTCCCTGCCTTATAAATGAATGGGATTAGCTTTTTCTAAGATAAGAAATCTCTGTTCTCATAGGGAAGCTGGAATGTAAAGACTGACAAGGCAACAGTGTGCACTAACTGCATGCAGACTTGTATCTGACACCTCAAACAGCATTTTTGTTGTTCAGCCATCTAAAGACCCCCAAGTGCAGCTACACCCCAACTGCCTTTTGCATAGTTTGAAAGGTAAAAGATGCAGCTCTTCCTGCCCTGTTCCTCATCCAGGAGATGGGAAACTTTTTTTAAGGCACTTAAATTTCAAGCTGGGCTTTAATACAAAAATTGGTGCAAATAATACATGTCAAAAGACAAAAATGTCAGTTATAAGACAACTTCAAATGCTGTGAAATTAATTTTACTGTAAATATTTTGATTTACGACCCTAAATTAACCATCTGTTATTTCTGATGGAAAAAACCTGTCAACAATAAAAGCATGGAGTGCTGGAAAGCAGAACTCTAGAATAAGTGGGAGTTCTCCATAAAAAGCATCTTTGAGAAATATGCCAAGTCATATACTTATGTCTAAGCTAAGCCTTATAAGCACTTTGGTGTTGCTGCTCAGACAATGCCATACTTCTGGTACAATATTGCAAGGCTCCCTGTCATAAAAGCATTAATGAGCTTAGCATTTTAATTAGAAGCGAGGAAAAGAAGTGTCATTACCTGCCTTGATTATTCTTATTACCCAAATACTTCAAAGCTTATTCTAAATATAAGCAAATTCAGAAAATAAAATTAAAATGAACAGCACCTTTCTCTTACTTTGGTATCATCTATTCCTATTGCTTGGGTATCTTGCCTTTGATACTGCATTATGATCACCAGATACTAAATCATATTCAGCTTATGATAAAATACTTATATTCTAAAAAATATTCTGACATGATAAGGATTTTCTGGCTGTTTCACTTGTCCTGCAAACTACAGTCAGGGGACTGATCTTTCTGATGAAGAGAATGACAGTCCCATGCCTACAACAGTTAGCATATTCCATCTACTTAAATCTAACTCTAAAGTTCACATTACAGTTAGTACAAAGGATGTGGCTTGCAAAATAATAATCATATTAGGTGCCTAAACTAAGGGGAGTGTATTTTAACAGCATAAGAATAATTACCTATTCGAAGAGAAAATGTTAGATAGTTCTGTTTTGAAAGTTTACCTCATTCTCCAATAACGAACTGCTATTTAATTGCAAATACACATCTTTAAATCATTAAATGACTAAATGATCATCTTTAAATGATCAAAAATCATTCTTTGCGTTCAACTAAAAGTCTTGGTATTGTATGTAAGAAGTTTTCTTCTAGATACCAAATAGCTAATATCAAGAAGATGGTATTTGCTTACATCAAACAGCTTTTAATTGATGGTTTGAGGACACTACTGTTTTCACACATGCCTGATGGTGTGAAACTTACACTGGTGGTTTGTACAACACCTTATTACAATACATTACTGTCGATGTTTGACAGGGAGATACCAGACACTGCTGCAGCTTCGCCCTGGACAGCTTCATTAAATTGACTGGTGCTCTGTGATGAAGTATTACCATTCAGTGGGTCTGTATTCTGTGTTTCTTGCTGGGCATCGGTGAGATCTTTCTGGTTCGGATCAGAGTTAGTGCATTTTTCTGAGTTGGATTCATCACTCAGAGGAGTGTCGAAAGAGACTACTTGTAGGACGATGGATCTGGGAGGACAGGCTGTACCATCGCCTCCCTGACTACTCTCATTTTGTATCCTTGTTGTCTCTTCCTGTAACTGTGCCTCTGTGGAATTTCTGCTTTGGTCTGTTTCCTGTTCACCAACATTTTTCACAAGTTCTTCTACAAAGAGGGAACAAAATATGTTAATTAGATAAGAAGGATATGCCACAGTTGTTTGATATCAGTAGTGACTGATAGAGCTGCACACGGGAACACTGTGAACATCGACTTTCTGCACGAGGACATGTGCACTGGTGTGTTTAATATGAGTCAGATTCTTCTCCTGATTACACTATTGCAACTGAACCATAGTGGTCCGCTTTCTGGTTTGCTCTCTAATTTGTGCCTCTTTTTTTTGGCCACAGTACAGGCAAGCAGCAGCATCAGACACACTGTAAGCTGAAGGATGGGAGCAGGAGGACCCCATGCTGCGGGCACGTCCCCCAGCAGTGGTGTCTGTCGCCACAGGACTAGGAGGAGCAGAGCTCATCAGTTCTGCAACAGAGAAAGGGCATGGAGGGGAGCACCTTGCTGCGGGATGGGGGAGGCATCAGAACTGAAGGAAAGGCCTGGAGAAAGTTGGTCTATCAGTCTGGAGAAGTCCAATGCCAGCTAATACAGAGCTTCAGCTGGAACAAGTTATAGAGGGTGACACACGCATACAATCCAGTACTGCTGCCATTATGGTTAATGGCACATACAGAATGTGAAGAAAAAAATATGAGGGAAATGGTGCTTCAGGGGACAGCAATTACAGGAGACAGCAATTAATGTTTGGAAGGCTCTATTCCCCTTGCTCTATTGCAGAAACCTGGAGAACAGTACAAAGAAATGGCCCAGAGTAAAAGGAGACAGAACAGAGCAGCACAGAGAGGTGGTACTGGGAGGAACTAGATTTAGAAAATGGAGAATGGAAAACTTGTGATGGAGAATGAAAAGTCTGATAAAAAATAACTGTACCATCTTTGTGGAGGGCCTGTTTCTCTTGCTATTAGAATCTCTGCTTTGTAAATTCAGATTTCAGAATCTGTATACTACTATAGAAGATACAAAACACTATCAACTTAGAAAGTGAAAGCATTGCAATTTCCACAACTCCTGCACAAAACAGCTGCATGATATGGCATAAAATTTCTAACTTGGCTGTGCACACTGTATTAAGGAAGGAAACTGAGCATTGAGATATTTATTGAGTTCAACTGGCAGCTCCCAGAAACCCTGGTTATGAGTGACCAGTCCGAATGTAGACCAAAAGTGATTGCATATGATAACTGAAAGACAGCCCAGTGTCACATTTTTACCACAGTGAGCATTTGGCAGCTTCGTCACATCACTTTTCTGAATCTAAAGAAAGTTCCCCCTGAAGTACAATTTGGCTTGTGAAATTGGATAGAAAGGAACACCTCCAAACCTGAGCTGATGTGCAGGAGCATGGAATAGTTAAATAATTTCCTGCTTTTGTCAGTTCTTACACTTTCTGGTATACTTTTAAAAAAATCAAGAGCTTTCAAATTTGATCTGTTTCTAAATTGTTAAGCCAGGTTTTTTTACAAACTTTAGAGACCTGCTTGTTTTGGACTCCAAATCCTCTGAAACTTGGACAGGTACTCTTTTTCTACAGACTTCAATGCAGCTCTTCCAGAGAAGTGGTTGGGCTAAAGACATTAAGAAATGTATATATGCAACTTGAAGCAATTCTGATGTTCAATCTAGATATGTTAACTCAAGCATCTGTCACTCATGGCATAATCTACCTACTTAAGGCTTTTGTCCCCCCAAAATGATTTATGTGCCATATTTGCCTCCATATGGCAGAGCTACAAGCATTTTACTGAAAAAAAGGAAGAGACCAGCAATAAGCATCAAAACTTTGCAGAAAATGAGAGGACTGACCCTGGTGCTTCTGGGACTCCAACATAAGTTTAAAGACATGTCTAAGGGTTCCCAAACAACTGTGATTTTTCCCAACCAACCTGCCATTTTCAAACCCA
The DNA here is from genome assembly GCF_963210335.1 of Falco punctatus. NCBI lineage: Eukaryota > Metazoa > Chordata > Aves > Falconiformes > Falconidae > Falco > Falco punctatus. Next base: position 16,364,065 of record NC_137588.1, on the reverse strand, counting down.
AGAATACATTGCAGTAACCCACAGTTATTTAGACATGTGTTCCTTCTGCTTTCAACTCCTTGCACAAAGATGTAGGAGGATATAAAACCACTGCAAACCACGTAATCCAGTGACACTTGATGTCACAGCATTGTGACATATAGAAAATGTAGCAAAGTTTTAATTAGCTACCCAAACTTTTTACTAAGATTCCGTTAAAAATAATTTGTGCGTTTATGGTTTTCTAGGGTGGCTACCTCCACCTTTTACTTCTCTTTTGCTGTTCAGCTGTATAAGCACAGGGGCTTGAATGCTGGGACTTTTGGGAGAGGGGAAGGGAGGGACATGCTGCTCCAAGCCTACTAGAGGGAAAAGGTGTTTAAAGTCATGTAGTTTGTCATTTGCAGAGGTGGCCCAGCTCTCTAGCGTATGCTCCAGGGGGATATCTAACAGGTTCCAGTATCAGGTTCAGTTATCATTCCTTAGTCTGTGATTTACCAGGTGCTGCCACTACAAAATATGTCTTCCTACTCTTAGCTCAGCCCATTCATTACACTTCCTCAGACCATGGTGAAAAATTCTCCTTTTTCCACTGTTCTTAACACTTTTCTGAATTAGCTCAAGAACTGCTTATGACCTAAATAATTTAGCACTGCAATTAAAATTACTGTCACTGGTTCAGATGGGACTCCTTTAGCCCCTGAATTTACTTTTGTCCAACAGATTAAAACAGCCCATTAGAGTAGATTTCATGTGCCAAACTGTCAGTTGGTTTCTGTGACTGTCACACACATCCTCCCACCACCCACCCTTCCTAGTGGCTGCTAAATCACATTAAGATGCTATCAGATCATCACTCTCAGATTTTCGCATTTTAGCAGCTGTTACTCTCTTCTTATTAGCGACTCTGCTGAGAAAATCCTTCAGACAAAATGGAACCGAACCCTTTAGTTATTGTGACTGGAAGTATGCAGGACCGAAAGTGCCCGAGGGGGGCCTGCAGGTACCCTGCAGAGGTCTTCCAGAAGAGACATTTGTTATTCAAAGTTGCTGCCCACAGGGGAAAAAAAAAAGCTGATCTCTACTCCAAAGACACAATAGTTGTCACTTTTTCATATTTTTACTATCAAAATTAAGCACAGGACAGTGCAAACCCCTTGTTCAGCCTCACATATTTTTCAAACCACCCCAATGCGGTCAGTCACCCCAGACATGCACCTTCGAGCCACGCAGCAAGTGCGCTGCCAAAAGGTGCTGAGGACAAGGCTTGTCACTGGTCACTTTCCATACAAGTAACGCAACCTTTGGTCGGGTCCTGTAACAGTTCATTCTTCAGAAGAGTTACATAAGCATAAAATGGGAAAACCAAGCAAAACTGCTGTTGTATTATCATGATGGGCCCATTCGATGGGCAGCTGGACCCTTAGTCTGTATGATATGTTCCCTCATACTATTATATGACCTGAGGTGAGTGTCCTAAGTTGTCTGTGTCTCTTTTTGCTCAACTGTACAGTGAAGATAATGATACTTATTTATCCCTGTAACTTTATGTACAATATCTACTGAACAGACGCTAAGCATGGTTGCTAGTCCATACCCTTTCATTCTTTTAGGAGTACCTGAGCTTGCCAACCACTGACCAACTTAATTAGTAAATCTTTAGAACATTTTAATAGAACAAAATAAGCAAGAAGGAATAAAAATCGTAGGCATAAAGACTAAACGTTTTATTTTATAAATGTTAAATCATTGTGATGTAATTTCTCTGTGTTCAAAGAACTGCTGCATATAGGATCTTACATAACATTTACATCTTTCCCAACAAGTTGTCTGTTTCTTACAGCTTTCTCAGTAGGTCAGTAACTTCCAGTCCTTAAAATCCATTTAGCAAACAACTTCTCTAACAAAAGAACTTCTCAGACTGATGTGAGCATCTTTACTATTTGCTACAACTACCAAAATTGCAAATAGCAGCAACTATCAATGCTAGGTGTTGAAAAAAAGGACAGGATGGAATCGTCTCTTTATCACTGTGTTGAGATGAACAAAGACAGATTATCTGGTGATTAGGGGTTTGGAATATTAATTAAACATCAAGGCTTTCAAATTAGAATCCCAGATGTTTGATCATTATGATAATTCCCTGTTAACAGCATTCCCTGAAAGGTCTGAGAAACATTCCCCTAATTCTCTGGTGGTGAAAGGTTGAGGACCCTTAGGCTATAGAGCACTGAGCTTCTCTGCATCAATTATACAAGATGTGGCCTTTTTAGCAAAACGGAGCCATTTTACTTAGTAACCTTCTGTTAAGGAAGCTCTCAGACAGCTGCCTAGGTAAATACACAACTTCCTCACAAACACAGGCCTTTCTAAAAATAAAGCACACTGTTCCTTGCCCAAGCTGCTTGCTCTGAATTAATTCTCAACAGCAACTATCTTTGCAGGGAGGGGTAGCACCAGCATCTCCAGGAAAGTTGCTCTGTCAACAACACTGCCAGTGTGTCTTGGTCTTCTTGTCTGAACTGCTTGGGCATAAGAGTCAGATCATCTTCAGCCCTTGCTGAGGGAGCCCTTGCTCCAGCTGAACTGCCTCCCAACCTGTGCTCCATGAGTAGCCTTCTTCTGAAAAGGTGAGAAGCCTGAACGAGCTCAAGTGACCCTCAGGAAATTCTGTGGATTGTTGCTAGTTACCTTTCTATATTACTTGTGCATCTGTATTACTACATTCTGTAAAAACAACTTCTCCTGAGCCTGTGAACTAATCTGGGAAAAAATGTCTAGTGTTTGTGGAGCCCACTGACAAGAATGCAGATGGTTCTTGTAACAGCACAAGTACTGTTTGTCATAGTCAGCTCAGGAGCCGTGTTTGGATATTTACACTAGCAGCCAGCCTGCTTACTACCATTGCACACTGTCCTCACGTGTGACCTCCTCAGTGCACTCAGCTCTTTCTGGCTTGTCATAAACTATTTAGCTAGGAACATCGATAGCCATAACAACACTCATTTCACTTGGCAGTGATTTACCCCTGATATTTCTTCCCTCAGTACGTGCTCTTACTAATATATAAATAAAACACAGTTTCACACGTGTGCCCAGAGCAACCTAAAGGGCTTTCATCAAGTAATAGAGTCAGAGAAGGTAACATGAGATCCAGACAGGATGGAACAGATTAATCTGAGGTTCAAGGTCTCAGCTTATTCACTTACAAGCTTAGTCAAACTTGAGTGCAATTTGAAAGGAATTTCAAGTGGAAAGGGGATGTATTTCAATATTTTTCCTTCATTACTAGATGTTAATTTTGCAGTCAGATTAAGGAATTTTAGCTGTTGCATGGTGCAGCTTCAGAGCAGGTACACTGCTGATCTGGACCAGTTGGGGAAAACTTCTCCCATTATGTGACAGGGAACTTCTGTGCTAGCTCACATAGTTCTCTATAGAGGGCTATGTTCACTTGGTGAAAATCTTCTCCAGCAGCCCTTAGGGCCCGCATATGGGCTAACTGCCCACACATTCCATTCCAAATGAATGGAAAATATCTTAACTTTCAAAAAACCTATATAACCCCCCCTCCCAGCTTTTAAAAAACTTAGCATCTGTGTACTAACAAAATACAAACCTGTACTCAAAAGTATTTGCACTAATCACATGATTCTATTTTAGAATAGATTCTAATCAGGCACCCTGAAGGTATCCATGCCATGCTCCAGCCACCTGCAGATGTTGTTGCAAGTAGTCTCTTTACGGGTACAGTTTTCCACAAATCTCTTTCTTGCTCTCACAAATGTTTTCCAAACCAGATTCAACCACAATCACACAGAGCCAATATTGTTCATCAAGCTCTGGCCTCAACACCAGCTATCTGCACTTACCCATCAGTTTTCCTAATGTACATTCTACTGTAATTACATAACTCTGTTCAGGAAATTACTTCATTAGTCAAGTAGACAAAAGAAAAGAAGGGCATCCTAGAATATGGACATCTACAATCTCAACAAAGTTCACGGAGCCTTGAACGTTAACAGTTTTGTTTTTCACAGTAGAAAGCATGCCCAGAGTTTCCCGGATCTTGCTTGGCCTCACATGAATATTGACTGTATAGAGAAGCAATCATTTACCGAGAAGAATTTTTAAATCTCTTGCTGTGAGAAGCTTTGTGTTTTCAATGGCTGTCAACAGCCCAGTACATCTGGGCTAAACGTATCAGTAATTTATAGAGCGCTACAAAGCACTGGAAATGAAGGGAAAATTACCTCTTTGATAGCACCCTACACCTCCAAAACAATACACCAAAAAGCCGATGTACCAAAATCAAACTGGTTAGTTACATGTAACTGGAAATGGCAAACTTCCAGACAGCAAGTTCTCATTCCTCTGTATTGAAGGACCTTGCATGTAGATAGCTCAGGGCTGCCTGATTTCTGCAGGCTGTAGCTAAGGGGTCTTGGGCACCTGATGGTCTGCTGTTACTACTGATCATCGCAACTTAGTGGTTTTGTCCTTTTGATCAGTCAGAATTAGCTGGACAATACCAAAAAAAGCTATCAATCATACGCAGCTGCTCATGAAGGAGAGACAATATGAGTTTAAATCTCCTCCTCAGCTGCCTCTTCTACCTAAGTCTCCCGTCATTGTCACAATAGGTGCATGGAAACTTGTTCTTAATATTCCCCTAATGAGAATATTAATTCGCAATTTAGCATGAAGTTAGAATTAAGCACTGCTCAGCAGTGATTTTCTGTCTTGTCTGACACCTCTTGGAGAAAAAAGGTGCTGCTTTGGATGATGGGATGAAAGACAAGGCTGGCACTGGACTCCAGGATACCATTCCCTGCGGTCACTATCAGGTCACGTACAGTGAGATCAGCCCCAGCTACTGAAATACTCCAGGTACTTACTCAGAAAAAACATAAGACTGTGGACAGAATACTCCCAAATGGCATTCACTTAACCTGCATCAAGGTTATAAACTGTATTGAACAATTATTACAAATAATTTCACACAGATAACTGTAACTCCAGACAATTTTCAGGTACAGCTTATGAATTAAGACACTTGATGGAGATTTGACTTTATTAACTATAAACCGGCAAACAAAGAGTCACTTTTTGCCTTGCTTGGGCCTAATACATGCTGTGATTGCCCAAATCTTTAGATCCACAGGGTCATTTAAATAATTGCCTACAGCATAGTCCCAAAAAGCCTGTAATACTGAATTTTGTTCCATACAGTGGGGAACAAATAGCATTTCTAATAGCAAAGTACAACTTTTATGTTTCATAAGAAATGTGGTATCACATACTACTTTGAATTGTTGATTTTGGCATTTGAAGCAGATGTCTGTATCAGTTATGATTAAATGTGCAAGAATGCGCATTTCTAAACCAGACCTCTAAAGATAAGCTGTGCAACACAGAGCCTTATTGTACAGGTTATAAGAGGAGTTCTCATCCCCAGACCAGCTACATCTCTTTATACCTCCTGGGAGAGGAAAACAGGACCATCTAAACAAACATTAAGACATAAAATGTATGAATACAAGACAACTAGGTATTTTTATAGGCTGAAGAAATTAAAAAAGAATTAAAAGTAGGGGAGGTCTTTGGGAGTAACCCATAAAAAAATCCCACCTTAGAATATCATACCTTCTACTGCCAATTCTTTCCATCTTTCTTTGTTTGCTTGAATGATCTTCATCAAATTGTCCTTAAAGCTTGTTAGGTCTACAGTTGCTAGAGAATTTTCTGTGTGAGTCCCTCCATCACTCGCACTTTTAAAACTGGGTCGTCTTTGTGCTTCGGCATTGTTTACTGCTCCCAAACTGTTTTGGCTGCAGAAGGGAAAAAACTCTAAATTATGAACACAGTCAGGCAATTTGATATTACACAGACAGTTAATTGGAATCTAATTCCTTAGGACATGCATGCAATCACTAGCTCAAAATAACAGTTTTCACCACAGATTCCCAAGATACAAGCTATTTCTTCATCTCATGAAGCTGCAACCTGGGACCGATTCTCAATGACCTTTTTCCAGGGATTTATTGAAAAAAATGTGGCAGCTGAAAATACATTACTTGTAAGTTGGTTCTTGAAAGAATGTTTATGTAGCCATTTCAGAGCACCTTCTTAGCTGTGTTTTTGAACAGTGAATGGTATCTTTGGGGCTCACAGGAAAGACATCTGATGATTGTTATTTTTTGACCCATTTTAAAAAAGCAAGACAAAAAAGTATATGACAATTAAGTTCAGCTTCAGCTGAAAATTCTCTCCAAGGTACGTGCCTTCAAGTATAGTCAAAGCAGGATTTAGTTCAGTGGCTTTAAAATCCACTTAAGAGCTACTGCAGCTACCTTACACATAAAGTAAGGTAGAAGTAAAATTTATTATTCATATATGAAAATGCAAATACATGTAAAGGTGGGGGAAAAAAATGAACTCTCTTTTTCTCAGGATTGAAAAATCAGACCTATTTCTGACCTTGTACAGGTAATCCTGTCATACCAGGTTTTGTTTACTCAATTACGCTGCATAGTTCAGCTCATTGATACTAAACACAAATGCTAATATGCATATAAATGGTTTTCCATTAATCAGAAAATATATCTGCAGTGAACATAGCAGTGAGAACTGCACAAGAAGAGTTACTGTCATTTCTGTGTGCTCCAGAGTTGTTGAATGGGATGGAACTGAAAGAATAGGTTATAATTCTAATGTTTTCCAGGCACCACAGTGAATGACACACTCCTGGTGTCCACCCAGTAGTTTCTGTGCAACTCTGCTGGCTCAGACATCTCTGTATCATGCTGTTGGCTCTCTATTCTCTTTGTAAGTATAGCTCTTGATTCCATACTAATAAAAAAATCACTTTATCCTCCACCTCACATGAGGAAGCTTTGCTGGATCATAAGCCTTTGCTCATCTCCACGTAGCCATGAACATCAACCAAAAATGAAGCATGGAGCTCCTCATCATCTGCAGCTCCTAACTACTCATTTGTGAAGAAGTGAAAAGGTAAACAAATTTGTTATCAATACTGCTTTATTTTAGCACTGTTCCCCAAAATACTAAGAACACTGTCATACATACCTATTTCTAGTAACTTCTAGTTACTTCTAGTAACCGAAATACATGTAATCACGATCAGAAAAGAGCTAGGTTCATCATTAAACTGAAGGAGGGTAGATTTAGATTCTTCACCATGAGAGTGTAAGGGACTGGAACAGATTGCCCAGAGAAGCTGTGGATGCCCCATCCCTGAAAGTGCTCAAGGCCAAGTTGGAAGAGGCTTTGAGCACCCTGTTCTAGTGGAAGGTGACCCTGCCCATGGTATTAGGGTTGGAACTACAGGATCTTTAAGGTGTCTTCCAACCCAAACCATTCTATGGTTCTATGATTCCATGATTTCACTATTAAAATCTAACTAATGCACAGAAAATGAAAAATTGCCCTGCAGAGTAGTTATCATATTAGTAGCGTCAGTGAAAGCTCAAATTACAGTTTTAAAACGAAAGAAAAGTAGATAACAGAGGCAATATTTGTAAAAGCAGCATCTCATTATCAAACAATGCTTTCAGCGTGGAGTCCCTTGGATCATCTGTCATAGCTAGTTTGTTTTATACAAAACTTCTATCATGATGCAAAGACCAAGAGATTGATGAGCAAACCCTCCCCACCCGTGCAGTGCCATCTCACTTATACTGTATTTAGGTCTCTCAAGTGCAATATAAGTGAAATCTGTTTTGTCTCAAGTGTATATATAAAATAATACTAATATGGAAAGGTGAAGAAAGAAAGTGACCTACAGCATAACAAAACACAGAAAGAACCCTGAAATCACCTTTACCACCTCCACTTCCAATTGCCTCTCAGAAAGGAAAGAATGACTTTTGTTACTGACAATTAGAATTGTACTGAAAATGGTTCAAGGTAAGAGAACTAAGAACTTCAATGACCTGTTGCAAAGATTATAGTCAAAGGAAACAAATTGCTATTAGGTATGCTGTAGAAAATCAACTTCATATTTTATATGTGTGTATTCTGCTTGTAAGTGTTTTTTAACGGTTCTGCTTTTTTATATGCACAATCATCCACAGCCAATTAACAGCATACTGCAAATACAACGCAGCACCACACGGTGGCAATACTGTACAGCTATTGACGCTACTTTTCTAACTTAAAATTGTGATGAATCTGAGAATTACATTATTATGTTAGTTCAGTAACTAAGCAGTGTGTTCATACCTGGGTGTCCCAAATGCAGGACTTCCAGATTTTGACGCTTCCTCTATAAGAGGCATAACAATTTTCTCCATTGAGTCCGTAAGAAGAGAAAATGTTGGTTCTACTATGAAGTCAATGAAACCTAAAGATGAAAAAGAAAGAAAATCAGATTTCACATTTCCACAGCTCTCAAATCTAAATACATGGTATCAGGCTGATTTTCTGGCTGTAGTCCTGATTCAATATAGTATACCACTGGCATAATCTTGAAGAAAAAAGCTCAGCTAGAACCAAAGCCACCTGAAGCTGTACAGATATAACTAGATTGTAACAATTATAGCTTTTCATTCCCTTTTCTTGTAAATTTTATGGACTGCAGAACACACCTACCATTTGAAATGAATATTAATTATTGAATAGAAGGGAAGCTACTGTTGAGCCAGGGGGCTAGAAGTCATACTGTCTCTTTTACCATTTGGAGCTTCTTGCCAAGGAGCTAATATTTCACACTGCTGTTTATTATTCTGTGGAGATAAAGTGTTATTTCACAGTGTGTAGGAGTGTTCTGTCAAATCAGTGAACAGAACAAGTAATATCCTTAGGAGACAGCATCTATCCCACAGTTCTGAGATGTCAGCTCTGAACAATGTCTTTTACATTTTAAAGTGCTCATCAAGGTATGGAATGGCACAGTGAGAGAATGAAGCATTATTCTCTGCTGAGCACTTAACGGGGGGGGGGGGGGGCGGGAAAGCTAAAACATGAGTTAGCAATGAATTTCCAGGTATCTTCATACCCTAACCATGCAACGTGGCACACAGGTGAGCAATGTACTTCATCCTAAGTTCCAACTTCCCTTCTGCAGCAGGTATGATGCTCAGGCACGTTGCCTTTCAATGCTGGTGAAATGGAATAAAGGACATTTTGAATGGCAAGATCAGACAGGACGACATGCTTCAGTTCAGGGATAAGACACCGTTACCTATAGAATTTCTCCCTGAGCACTGTGTTCACTCTTGTAAAAGGTACAGCTGTTGGCAGGATATATGGCTTTACTCAGAATGCTTCTAGGGTTTGTCCTTCTGACTAGCCCCAGTGATCTTTACCAGGTTTTGTCTCCTTATTGCTGATGGAAATGAGTACAGGGAGAGCCAAGAGCCACATTTCTGAAAGGGGGAAGTTGAAGTTTGACCACTGCTATCAAAACTGACAGGAACAGAATGCAGTGGTCCTTGTCAGACCAAGGAGGCTTGACCTGTGTAGTTTGACCCTGCCACACTGACAGTCTTAATTGCTGTCCAGAGATCTGATGTATGAATCAGCTTTACATTGAGATGCATCCACAAAACGGCACCAGGCTTTCAGCTAGAGACAGGCCTGTGAGTTCCTGAGCAAGAGTCAATCTGAAGACAAGATCTACCAAACTCTACAGTGTGCACAGCAAAAGTTGGGCTCATGTCCAGTACTTTGGTTAATCCCTCTACTATCCCCTCCTTGGCATCACATATACTAAAATTACTTCTTTTGAGACCAGCACATTTCTTCTGTACGAGCATATGAGTTTGGTGAACAGATAGGTGCAACGGAATACCTTCTATATGATGGCATTTGGAACATTTAAAAATCATAAGAAATGTCTGCATGCTTTTACATGCTCCTACACATACAAGCAAAAGAAAACCACAACTTGTCATTACCTATTTGAGACTGAGCTACCAAAGTAGACTTGCGGTCACAGAGTGGGGAAAACTGAAGACCCAAAGCAGCCTCCTTGTCTCCCTGCAAACAACAATGTTTAATATTATACGCACATATTTGACAGAGGGATGGAGAGACAAAGGAATCTGAATTATTCTTAGTATTTATTCAACAGATTATTTTATTCACTAATATTCCTAAATATAAAAACAAGCCACAGGCAAAACCCCCCTCATTATTTTTATCTTAAAACTTTCAGAAAAAGTAAAAGTCAAAATTCTAACCTACATTTGAAAGTTTTTTTATAAAGGAACTTATTGTAAGCAAGTTCTCCTCAAGAGCAAAGCAACTGCCAATGAGATTTAACATATATGAAGTTCTTCAATATTCACAGTTTAGTCCTGCTGGTCCCAGATGTCATGGGACTGGAGATATTTAGACATATTTGTAATAGTATGCCAAACGCTAAGTGTTTCCTTCTATTACATTGGTTTATCCGACATGTAAAATTTCTTCGATGGATTTACACAGGTCAAGGGAATTATCTGACTTGAACTCATTCTCACTAGCAGGCATGGCTCTCTGCTGCTGAAGCCATAAGAAAAAAAGATCAATTTCATTACAAAGGTGATTTGTACAACCTAGATCTGAAAATATTTCAGCACCTAATACACTAGAAGAGCTTTTTTGTCATAACAGTCTTAGTAGCCAGGGGTGTGTGTTATCTCCATTTTCAGCATGATACACTAATTGACTTGCAAAAGCTCAAACAGAAAGTCTAGTGGTGCAAAAAATCCTGAAGAGACATCTTTCAAAGGAGGCTAGAAATCGTGTAGCTGGACAAACCTGGCCCCCAGAAGCATTGACATTATAGACACAGGAAAACTTAAGTCTTTCAAGTAGGATGACTCTATGCATTACACTAGTCATGGAGAGTGCTGTTTCATGATCATTCAATGGGGAGCAGTACATGAACCTACCATTTTCCCAAAGATCTCACCAGAAACTGATGGATGATGGGGGTAATATCAACTCTCCTTAGTCTTTTCATCATGTATCATTGAACTAGATTTGGGAAAATTTTAGAACTATAATACCAATAAAACTACTTCAGCCACAGAAACAGATGTACCTCGCAGATTGCATTTCATGTGGAAGTGGAGCGTTTTATCACTATGGCCTTTAAATTTTACACCCAAGTGTTCATAATTTGACTTCAGAGTGTAGAACAAATGAACGCTTACTACTAGGAGCAGTGCTATAGTGGCATCCCCATGTAAATGCAGGAGCCAGACTGTGATATAATGTAAAGTGGGATTGTTGTAACTAACCAGTTGTGAGCCATTTTTGGACACAGGATTTACAAAGTAATATTAATTTTGTCATCTTCCTTCAACCAGGTATTAAAAAAGAGAAAATTCCACACTAGCAAAGAATCAGTTTGATTTTTTTTAATATTTTCAAGTAGCTCTTTGCCCCAATTATGAATTACTTTGCAATTAATATAATACATAATTAATACTTAAATATCATATAAGTCTAAGTCTATTGTGACTTGTAATAAGGGATACAGCATTAATATTGAAATTGATCATTATAATTTCATGAGACTTAAAACCAAGATAAAGATCAAAGCAGTAAAAAAAGACTCTCTGTGAGGTGGTGAACTCACTGGACAAATTCTCTTTTTATGCTTTTGGATCTACTCAGGCTGAGAGCAGAATGCTATAGGAGCTTATGTTATGTTATGATACTTCTTTGTGTGACTTGAACTATGCATTTCTTTATTTTTACAGTTTTGAGATGAGTGGGTGTATTTCTATTTTAAACAAGTAGCTCAGATCTTCCTTGGCATTACAACACACTTTCTGTAGTTGTTGCTTTTAATTTTAAAGCGTTATTTGGCTTTTTCCCTGAAGTTAACACTGGCACATATTTTACCCATTAGCTGCAGTTAACAAAGTTTTTTGTCTAGTGTCTAGGTGAATGTTCATTTTTTGCTGGTGCTCACTACTTTGAAAGCTGCCTGTTAAAACATTTTGGTTTTGCACTGGCAGTTTCAGACCGTTGCTTTTTCCTGTAAGGCAGCAAAGTAGTTGACTTACTATCTTTTAAGAAAAGCAGAGGAGGAATTAGTGGGTTTTGTATACATTTGGACTACTTCACCTTGGCTGACATGGATTTGGAAGTCACAGAGATTTCCTCCACACATACCCAGATCAACAGACCAGAGGATGCACAGCCAAGCCAGTGCATTTAGGAAGCAGGAGACCTCCTGTGTCTGCGCTGCTCAGTGCATTTCTGCAGGTACAGTTACTTCATCACGCCTTAAATGTGTTGGAGCTACTCTACATGTGCTGTTCTTTTTAGTACATATAAAGAGGGAGTCAATTCCTTGCAACTCCTCTACAGCCTGAAAGTCTTTCACATTTTATACTGCTGAGTTGCAGACATACATACATGGTGATTTGATGCTATTGTTAAATGCCTCCTCAAATCTTTGAGCGACTTATTTGGGATCCAGTTACTTCTAATGAAAGGATAAAGGAATAACAAAAATATTAGCTGATCCTAGGCACTCAATGACCAGTGTGGTACTGTTCACTGCTAACGCTACTTCCACTTGACTGGACACATTGCCTCAATGTCCTATGGGCTCTATCTAGTCTGACTGTGTCTAAAATGTTTTTACAGTTGGTCATTTCTGATCTTCTCAAGTAATATATACTGGGGTAATCTGCTCCTCCTTTTCCCTCTCATGTTCAAAATGCTCATCATTTCCATTTACAGAAGCAGACACAAACCCATGACTCTGCTCATTATTTCCACAAAACTCAGTCCATTTGTTATTTAGATTAAGACACCAGCTCTCCAATCTGCCTCTCTCATGCAAAGCCCAGATGAAGGATGTCCTCATGATCCCTACAGAGAATTCATATAAAGAACCTCTAGGAACCAAGCAAGAACCTTCTAGGGCAGATGGGCCTAACAACCTAACAGTTTAATATACTGACTTCTTTATTCTCTGATATATTCTTCAAGTGTGACCCATCTGATTTGAAAATATCAGCAGATAGCAAATTAATGACAATCAAGCTGAGCAAGACATACACTGTTCTGTTAGTTGTATTAACCATTTTTACAACCTGTGTGTAACTGCAGAAACTGTGTAATACCTAAACTGGATTTTGTTTATCAACTGTACTTCATTAACTGTTATGTTAAAAATGTGCATGGTCACAAATAGTCATTAGAGGGAGATTATTCCCCTTTTGGAGAAATGTTTTTTTTCCACCTGCTGAGGTGAGTAAAAAAAATGGCAGAAGTGACACCAACATCTACTGGCCTTTCTCTTTGAATACAGTATCTCACAGAAATTGAGTCTGTCACAAAGGTGTGTCTTCATTTTTGTTTTAGGGTATATGGCCACAGCATTAACAGGATGATAGTGTCTAACCTCCCGTGTTGGATCAGCTATTATTAAAGCAAAACATTCAGACCTATGTGGCATATGCATGGGAAGAACTCAAGGAAAAGAAATAGAAGGGCTTTCTGAAATGTGAAACGGAAACAACGTTTTGCCTTCTTTGCTGAAAATTAATTCTTCCTATTTTCAAGTCCCTCATTCTACCCTGCTGGTGCTTCTTTTTCACTCAAAGCATATATAAATCTCTGTCTACACAATGAAAACAGCTTGACAAGTTATATTATAATTGAAAGAAAAAAATGCTACAACACTCAGAATCCTGGTATCAGCTGAAACAGATATAAAGCTATAACAATTTCATCTTATTCAAGCACATAAAAGTTGAATTAAAGTCAGTGATATGTATGAAGAGTAAGGAATATATACTACTGACTATGCTTGTCAATCACAACCAACAGTATCCTTGTTGGCAGACTTAGGAAAAGATTTAGTTGTGTAACCTCTGCTTCTTGAATTAGATTTCTTAAAGGATTTAAGAAACAGCACCTGTCGAAAAAATTCTTCCATCAGGGCCATGGTCCACCGATAGTGCAGTTCCCAGGATTTTGCTGGATGGCTTATGTCTGCTGCATGTAGAATCAAAGACATGGCTTTGGCTTTGTCTACCCTGTCAATTCAAGGACATGCTCCAATTATCTCAAAACAAAAGCAACTATCGTACATAAGCTCATTGAAAGGCTACAGATAATGAACAGAATGGGAAAAAAACCTACCCCTCTGTCTGCTGTAGTGTATGTCGCATCGTTTTAATTTGTTGAAAATGGCCCGACATATCTGTAGACAAAACCATCTCAATGACCAAGCTACGCAACTCCCTAAAAATAATTAAAAGCGAAATGACTTATTACAATTCATTTATTCTATGTATGGTACCTTTGTTTAAGCAGTACTTGTTAATTTATAACTTCCTAAACAACACCACGAGTTTTATTACATTTTAAAAAGCATTTAAATAAATGATTAACAACTTGAATGTTGTACCCTAAAGCGATTCTGTGAAAGAAATGTACTTCAGAAAATGCACTCTGTAACCATTACTTCAGTCACACTGTTTTGTAATTCCTCTTTTCTAGTGTATAAGCTAAAATTACATGAAGTTCTGTTGCCCATTATAAGTCTTTCCTTATTTTTCCAGCAGTACAGCATTCAAAAAACCGGTTGGTCTCCGGGCTTACTACCACCCAAGAGAATATATTTGTGTCTTTTATTAGCACCCTTGTATTAGCACAGAGCAGGCATAACACTAAGCCTAGGGAGAAGGCTGTGGAAACACTCAGAAGTGCAACAGGTATTACATCTGCAACACCATCAACATTATACCACTGATTATGACCAACTATCCTTCATCTCAAAAATACCTTAATGCCTATTTCATGAACCAGAACAAATTTGGGAGTTATAATTTATGTTTATCATGGTATTATGGTCAGAGATGTTGGCTTGTCCATCAGCTTACTATTAAATGAATATGAAAATAGTAAAACATGAATCATGTAAGAAAGTGTATTAATTCTGATTGTATATGAAATTACATTAATTCTGTCAACAATAATTACTGATTTGGATAATTCGGTTTCCTTGACGTAGAACGATTCTATATAGACTATGTGGGAGTCTACCGGGTCTTTCTTTACATGCTTTTTAAATGGAGGGTTTATGCGCAAGTGTCATTTATATATATACTGGGGACAATTCACCACATAAAAACTTTGATTATAAGCACACCCCCAATCCCCAATCTTAAGGATGTCCAAATATCAATTATAATAGTAGTATCCTACTTTAGTCATTCTCACTGATCTTTCATACTGTATTCATACTTTTGATTTACTTAACATTGTATTTTTTTCATAGGACTATGTTTGAAAGAGGTAAATTGCAGTTTTCTTCAGAGCTGTTAGAACAGTTTGTTATAAAACCTATCAAGATTACTTTTGTGCCAAAGTAATTGCATATTTAATCTAATACCCCTATTGATTTTTGTGTATTTATTCCTGATTTGCTTTGATGCAACTGGATAAAGACTCAGTCCTCTCACTTCTACTCAGTAAAATGCAGCCATAGCAACTTGAGTTTAGAAAATGTCTTACCTTACCTGACCTCATAATAAGATACTAATTAATTTGCATCCCAACTGTTCCTCCTCCACATTGCTTTGAAACTGTACCCTTCAAACACAGCCAAACCCATTTAAAAAAACCCAACAAAACAACAGCTAACACTGCATGAAAACTGAGGGCTCTGCATTGTTTGTAAGACTGAAATAATTACCACTTCCCCTTTCTATGGGAGATTTTCTTTCCACGTCTGAACTTTTAAGAGTAATCAGAAATAAGCTCACCCTTACTACAGAATACCACACACAGAAGGAAAATGCTGCTTTCAGCTTACTCATACTGTCATGGCAGCAGACAAACCCTATTTCTTAACTCCATCACCTTAATAAGGATCAAAAAATGTAGCACTCAACATATTCTGAAGATTTCAGGCCACTGAAAATCTGCTTGACAGCAAAGGAGAAGCTCTCCACCTATGGTCTGCAATTGTTTCCTGCCTGCACCCCCATGCATCGTCAATAGAGAAATGGAAAATTGAGAACTGATGGGGAAATATTAAATAAAGCTCTACTAGAGCTACAAATGCTCAGTCTACTACCATTGCACAAAAGATTACTCTTGGACTTAAACCATTCCCCCTTTTTTTCCCCTGGAGAAAAAAAAGACCACCTCAGCTTTCACACTGAAGGAGACCTCAGCTGGTCTCACAGGTAACTCCTGGGCAGAAATCTCTGCCCCTTTTATCAAGCACTCCACAGCTACAAGGACATTGGGATAATACAGTTAGCACTGCTCATGCTACCATGGCAAAAAGATACGTATGTGTTTCATCTTTAGTTCTATGATGGGAAGCGGTAACAGTATTCACGTACAGCGCATAGCAGTTTTTGGGGCCCACAACTGGAAGATTAATGGTTTTGAGTATACAATCTCCATTTTTCTTAAGTAAACTGTCATGTCCTGTGCTGCCATCCTTTCTTAACCCTCCTATATCCATATGTCCTATGGATAGCATACTGTAAAACAATAGATGCAAGATGATGTGAAAAAACAACATGAATAACGCTGTAATAAACAAGAGACAAGGATTGGCACATGGAGTTCTCAGAACAGCAGTTAACTGATAAACAGAAACCAGCTTTACCTGGATTTGCCCATGTCAGAGACACTTAGTCAGCTGGAAACTAATGAAAAAATGTAGGAACAGGCTAAGCTGAGCGAAAGTACGCTGGGAACTGAAGACATAAGGTTAATCTCGCAAGTTATAGCAATCCTGCCTTCCTCAAACAGAAGACTCCCAAAGGAATTGGTGAAAGAAAAGCTGTTCATCATGCATTGTATACAATTCATACTGTTTTGTTATTCCTTTTTACATAATCGGGTAATATAACGTTGTATGCCTTATGAAGGGAATGGTTTGAGATATTAATACCACCTGACCACCTATAACTGTTCACATAACACACGGGGTGCTAGAAGCCTGGTAAATAAAAGAAGAAAGGAGGACAAAAAAGGAATCCTTTAGTTATACAGGGACGCTAAGCGACAGAAACAAGACAATATGGAAGACTGGAATATATTTTCAGAGTTGAGGAAAGTGTGAGAAATCACTATGAATGTCACATGCACTATCCACAAAGGACATCCTCATCAGAATGCCAGCAGTGTTTCCCTGCCCAGACCCAAACCCTATGTTTTAAACTTAATTGAAGCTGACAGTTTATTAGTGCATCTATCTTCTTAATGTTAACGTGTAGAAAAGCAAATGTAATACTAAAGTCATTCTTAGTCACTTTGCTTCATCTTGCTGAAATAATTAGCAGAAACACAGTTTAAATAGGCAGTGGTATTAATTTTTTAAAAAATGAAATCGCTGCATCTCAAGAAAACAGATCTGACAGTAGACAAGAAATTAATCAATGCCAGGAAGTACATTAAAAAGTTGAACAAATTATCATCTCAATTTACTGCCAATTTAATTCAGTGCAAACTTCAAAATTGTTAAGTCTAACAGCATGAATTTCAGTACAGATCCAAGAAATTTGCTCTAGCAATAATTAGAAAATTGAAGACCTTTTAAATGGCTAACAGATCTGTCATTGCACCAATGAACAACTGTATTTGATGATAGGGTAAAAGGATTTTTTTGATATTAGAAACAAATACCAGGAAACCATCATTTCCATGACCAACCCTCTAAATTAAAGCATCAAACTTCAACAGGTTGTGCAGGTTCTCGCACTAGCACTTTGGAATTTACTGGTTTGTAAAGTACAGACTGTAATTGCCTAGCTAAGTGACAAAACATGGAACTGAGTGTTCTGGTTTAGTTGCTTGAACTTATTAGTCAGTTCTTACATTTCTTCTAAGTTGTACTGAATAGCCGCAACAAGAAACCATAAAATCTACTTTCTCAGGTTGCCAAATTCCACCAGCTTCAAACTGGCTGCTTATAGTGGACTGGATCTGTGCAGCCACTGCATACAAACAAAATTTGCAACACTAAGATAAGATCCTCTAGGAAATCCTAGTTGGGTTACAGTGAAATTGGACTGAAAGGCAAGTACAAACACACTCACTGTGTGATTGAGCAACTTCTGAAGGAACGTGGTAGTTTATCACAGGTTCAAAAGCCACAGAGAACTGAAATGCAATAGAAGTTAGAGCAAAGGGTCTGTAAGTGGACTGGAAAAAGGACTGGGGGAAGACCAGACTGAGCAATCTATGCAGAGAAGTGTGCGCTTCAGAAATGTGAAGAGTCTATCACATTCCTCCCTTCATTCTGTTGCAGTCCACCAGAGCAATATGTATAAACATCACACACCTGGAAACCATAGGCTCCTCTTTCCATTGGCAAATATTTTCTTTCACAGGAGTTTCCATCCTATCACTCTTTTCCCCAGTGACATAACAAAAGGGAATGACTGGGACGCACTGTACTAGCTGGCAGCCAGATTTCTGTCAGCTGGACCAACTGCATGTTGCTGCAGGGATTCCCAAGCTATACTCATTTATGGTGGTCTCCAGTGATGAAGGAGCCAGGACTGGGGAAGCACACAAGTGTCTTCAAGCCATTCTTGGTCCAGTCCTGAACTGAAATTCAACTGCAGATCTGCCCCTTTCTACCTGGAAGCATTCTCTGGTAGGACACAATATGAAACAACACTTCAAAAGAACATACTCAAGGTAACAAGTCTCAAGATTTGAAAATCATCACCTCTCTACAATGATGGTTTTAAAAGACAAAATACCAGCCTCTGCTGGCTCTCTACTGGCACAATCACTTTCTCCATATTGAATAGCTAGGACAAGTAAAAACAGGGTCACAGAGCTCTATCAGCCCCAAAACTATCAGGCCCCAAATATTTCGAAGCAGAGCAAGGCCGACTCATGTTGGCAAAGAAAATATAGGTGTATATGACAATTATTGTTGAAGATTACAATTTACTTCCAGAGATCCTTCTCCAGAACAAAATATACAGCACAATTTTTGTGATAACTAAATCCAAATGAGTATCTTCTGAGAAGAAATCTTTTATGAGAATGAAAAGGTGTATGTTTCCTCTCTCTGATGTATTAAATAAAAAATTATAAATACTTTAATATTAAGTGTTTTAGAGTAGCTACAGTTAAATAATGAATTGAAAACCAAAAGGGTCAGCAGGCTTACATACAATAAAAGCTTTATTTAGAAGTGTTCTGATTATGTAGGTAAGTAACATAATGTAAATCTACCATGTAAAACAGTCCTTCATCTGTAAATATACACCACACCAAAATTTGATCTGACATTCACATATTTCTTCATAAATTTATAGCTTTGTGAAAATATATACAAAGCAGAGTATAGCTTTCTTATTTGTGGTGGTATCATTCATAGTGGAAGACTTTTCTGGAAGCAGAACATCTCTCCCTGACTTCACAGTCCACCTATTTAAAAGTTATTTTTTGAATCTCTGAATAATGGCTATGTTTACAGAAATACACAGAAGACTCATTTTAAGTGCTATAGGTAGCAATCAAAGATGTATAAAGATAACATCATTTTTAATAATGCAGAAAGTCTTATCTCTAACACTTGATTAATTTTGGTCTTGCAGGTATTTGTGACATCAATTATGATCCTGATTCTTTCAGCTGGTCATATTTTCTTCAGAATCATACTAAAATTAAGAAGCAGAAATTAAAAAAAACCAAGAGCGATTTCTGGGGTACTACTGTGCCTGGCCTTTGTTATTATTTTTTTTTTACTCTCCAGATAATTCATTTTTTAATGCTTAACCAAGATGTGACTACACTGTGGTATGTTACTCAGCAGAAATCCCAAAGGCAGTAGTGGTCAAGTTGGCAGCAGTGTGACTCTGCACTGAGGTTTTAACCCACTGTTAGACAAAGATAACCTAGCTCAAGACGGGCAACGTTGTGGTTTTCCTGAAGAGCTATCTCACCTGAGACACTGTCCACACAAGTCCAACTCTGTGCCTCATAAATGCACAACCTCACTTGGAAAATTATATGGAGTCTCTCAAACAGTACTTCTTTACACACAGCAGCCTTTCCTAAGCCCTAAATCTGTTACTCCTTCCACTGCCAAAGTTTCTTCCTGTAATTTGAACTCTTAAAATAGACTCCACAGGGAAGGCTTGGTGTTTTTTATTATTTTTAAATACTGGAATTAAGTTTGAATGTCACAGTAGGTCTTACCTCCAGTCATCTTTGGTTAAATTTGCCAGGATGTTCATCTCTTCTTCTTGCATGAGTCTATAAGCAGCACTTACATGATGATTTTCAAGAACAGAACGATCATTGTACAATATTGCAACATCTGACCTAGTGTTAAGAAAAAGGCAGAATTTGCAATAGCATCCTGATGATGGCACCGAGGAAGGTAGGACTGTCTATTCTCTGGGAGAACTACTGATATATATACCAAACTATGTTTATTTATTCCAATTGTATCAAATACTGATAAAGTTTCCCTCCTAAACGCATAAAAATGTATCATTAAACCATTGTATATACTGTTTGTGGGAAAATCATATTCCTAAATGTGTAATGTTTTATTTATATAACTGTGACAAAAATTTGTGAGGCGATCTTTCAGCTTCTTGACTGTAGATAGGATTGTAGAGCAACAGTAATGCTCTAATTAGGCTGCTCAAAAGTACACATTGGCAATCCAGCCGTTTAAAACGCAGTGCATTCACCAACAGAGGGGTCTCTGCACATAGCATGGGTATTAAGTTAGTACCCCTGTTCTGAGACAGAGGAGCTGTGGCCGATGTCACTCATAATTAGAAGGAGCTGCAAGTAATAAAATATTTTAAAACTTCAATTTCACATGTTTTAAATGGATGCCATCTTTTGTCAGAAAAACTGTGAAACTTTGAGCCTCGTAGCAATGGAATGGAAGAGATGCTAAGCTGAAATTTGATTTGCACTCAAGTGCTTCCGAAAGCCAGACCCTTGCATAACGTTATCATCCTTGATAGTATCCTTTCCTTCTTAACTAAAGACTAATCTACAATACCAAAATTACTTACAGATTTTCAAAAACTTTGATGTGGTATGGATTTATCATCCTTAGCTTCAAACTTCATTAATTCTTGGGGAATTTGTTTCCCCAAGACCTGGTATGACTTGCTAAGCAACCTCAGGTTTCCCCTCTCTGCTACACTTCTGTTCTGATAAAGCTGTTCTTGAGTATTTCCATTTGGCCAACTGAAAAGTCTGTGCCAGGAGAAAGGTGTGATGATTTAGCAACGTAACTTACTATGATATTAATATGGTAAATCCAGCCTTTTGTTCTGTTGAGCAATAACATATATTTAGTGTAACCACCCACATGTATGGTATGGTACCAAGGAATCTAAAAAATGAAAATAGGACTGGAAATTTTATTTAGCGGGAACAAACCATAACCTACCTAAATAATGAATATGTTTACATACATACTCCTACTAAAATCATGGGAAAATCTGTGATTTGACAATCACATGTTTATGAAGCACACTTTGATCCACATAGCTACTTACGGTTAGTTTTAAACAGTGCTAAGATTTGCTATGACTATGACAGCCATTTCATCAGCTTTTCTCAGGCAAAACAAGCCTGGAATGCCACATCAGAGACAAGTTCCACTAGTAGGGAAGAATGAGTTAATTACAAAACAAATACCTGTTTGCAAGTATGCCCAAGTAAAATTCAAAGGGTAACAGCTTAATTGATTTTCCACTTTTGCAATACTTCAGAGCAAAATATTAAGGACAAAAATAGAAAAGTAATATAAACTTGGGATGACAAACTGATGTTTATTTTTAGCCAGACTATGCTGAGGGAGAAAAGAATTCTGTCTTTATTTCAGCTGCAGATACATAATTTGTTCATTAACAAAGGGCACATCTCTGAGCACAAGTATGTTATGGATTTAATTTAAATATAACCATTAGGCACTACATCTGTATAGGTGAGTGTGAGGATGCTTCTGTTTGAAGTAGTAGTATTTCTAGCACAGAGCTGTTTTGTTAGAAAATGCCAGTGCTTTGCTGAATTTTTTTTAACAGCAGGTAAAGCATACTCATCAACTGAGGATACTAAAAACAAAGTACAGCCTAGTGTGACAGAAGTGTAAGATGCTTTGTACTAGGTTAAGTATCGGGTATACGATTTATCACCCATTAATGGACTGGGCAGTGATTTTCCTTTGATAAGGTGAAAATATGTTAAGGGAGAGAGGTATATGCTGTTGTTCTGGACCAGAGGCTAGGATGACATGCTGCACCTGCAGTTAGCCTGACTTTTAAACTGGATTTCTTTCTAGATTTCTTTTTCGTAACTACTGCAGATGCTATCAAAACAAGCTAGGAGATGACTTGTGGTAGGTATTTCTAAAGCTGTACTTGAAGGTTTCTCCCTCTGTACTAGGACCCTGTAAGTTTAATATGCAACTTCCAAAAAAAAAATGTAGCAGCCGAAGTAAAGTGCAGACACATTGCTGAAAGTGGAATGGTATTTTTATGGGGACACTGCAGAAGAAATTTTTAAGTCAAAAGTATCAAAATTTAAGCAAACATACAGAGGGGTGAGGGGCTTTCAAGTCTGTGATCTGAATCTCTTTGAAATCTCTCTTGACATATCAGCTCCAAAATATAATGATTTCAAACACTATGGAGCTAACTCCTTACTTTTCCACACTGTCTTTGCTCATGTCAGCAGTCCCATTAACTGTACAGAGGTCAAGGAAGCAATTTGTAAATTCAGGAATGACCCGGCTGCTTCCTGGCTGTATCAGTAAGAGGTATGAAACAGTTCAGACCAATGAACAGCAAACTCCAGATATGACCCTTAAGAGAGCACCTCGCTTACCTTGTCTGAATATGAAAATTGTTTGTGGTCCCAGTATGTTCATAATCATGGACGGCAGCTGCAAAGATCATTGCTAAAATTTCCAGTTCTGTGAGCCAGTGCTGGTAAATGAAAAACAAATCTTAGTCATATTTTCTATAATAGTCTAACTCAGATTAAGTACTACAGTACTGGAAAAGTTTTGCATTATCTTCAACTTAAGGAAACTTTACTCTTGTCTTATTTCAGGTAACTATATATCCTTAACACTTCACTATTATACAGTAAAATAACTCCTTGTACTTATGATTTCTCTACGAACAAGTCAAAGTCCTTATGGTCACTAGCAAAGTAAATATTGGCAGCCAGAAATACAGTAAGTTATTAAGATAATTACATGGTATACTTTGTAGCTGTTTCAAGTAGGAAGTACCTAACCTGCTAGCCCATACATGGCACTTTCCAAATTATGGTATATTCATCTAAAAACCTGTTACAAATTGTCTTTTAGTGAACAATATAGACAGTTCATAATAAATTCTGATACAACATCAGCATTAACTATATTTTACCAGTGTTTATAGCACTAAAATTAGGCCCATAGGAGATTTTTCCATTCTACGTTTTATCATACTTCATACTAATGCAAAAAAAGGGTGCATAAGGCTAGTACACAGTAACTGAGAACAAAAGGTAATACAGGTCATGTATACAAAATAATGCAGACCCTAGAGTTTTGTGCACTTTTGTAACTCTTGCTAACCGAGCCTGTTCTCTATCAGTCTGTTTGTAAAATAACCTCTGCTATTTTATCTTTCAAGTTCTATTTCTTGAATGATAAATCATCCTTAAGGAAAAAAATTACTCCATCTAAAAATGAGGGCAGAAAAATCATATGATAATTAAACCCCGCAGTCATAGGACTGATTAAGTCAAATGCCAGTCAAGCATTTCCACACATATTTCAATTTTTTTTAGGGTGGAAGTAAGCTTCTGTACTAAAGGATCAAAGAATGATCTCATCCTTATATGCCCATATGTGCACATACGTGTGCATGAATGGATATAAGGTGTATAAGCCGCCAGAAGTATTAAAAGCAGCCAGCAGTAGTACTTCTTTCAAAGAAGAAGAAAGGAAACAGTCAAGATTCATAAGTAATAAGAGAATAATGAAATAGGTCATTCAGTGACAAAATAAGACTGCTGAGGAACAACAAGTACTGGCTGTTGGTGAAGCAGTATAGATTTTAAAAGGTCACAACAGAGGAATGAGAATGTACTGTAAGCAGTTCTAAAAATGGAAACGATGACCTTCATCATATTGTGTGTCACAAGAAACCAGGCCATGACCAGTCCTGGCTTTCACAATGTTTTCAACATACCAGACAGAACAGAAACCCAGAAATTATTAGTAACTAAAGCTAAACATAAACTTTCGCTTTAAGACGCCTTTTCAAAGATCAGCTTGTTTAGTAACCAAAAGAGTTGCTAGACAATGCATTTATAAGTAGAAGAGGATTTCTTACAACAATGTCTACAGGCTACACAGAAACTTCATACGTTACTATATGACAGCAACTACTCTAGGGACTGTAGCTGTACAGGCAAATTTCAGATCTGTATTCAAATCACAGACTCAGAAAACTACTCTAGCTAAAGGATTTCTAAGGCAGTAGGAGAAAGCTCTTAGAAAGACACTTAACAAGTGTTTTGCTCAAAGGGAGAGGGAAAAGCAGGTATCTGGAGGGCTGCAAGATTGTGAAGAGCTGGAACCTACTTCCCTCCGGGAAGATACTATGTAATGCAGGTGTAACACCTATTGGAAAAGATGTTTACTACTGAGAGATGTTTTCCAGCATTATAAATTGCTTGTAAGTAAATAAATACATTTCAACTTTTCATGAGCTCTGGTTCAAACTATTTTTTTAGACAACAGTGGATTAAAAAATGAGTAAGAAAGGGAGTCTCACAATGCGCTTATTGACAGTAGAGACATTTTTTCATTTAGTTTGAGCAATACAGGTATGTGGGAGGAGAAAAGGGATAGTGGGAAGATGATCGATGACTCAAAAGTTCTTTACAAGATTTATTCCCTGGGACTTGGATTCTTTAATCTTTATAAAGATGAAGACTTCATAAATCCAAGGTTGACTTATATTTCTCAGTCGTATCATCTGGGATTTAATCTCTTAGGAAGGCTAATAGACTATGTGCCATCTGTGATATCTAACTTTTTAACACATTGATCTGAGGTGGCTGGATCTTGTTTCTTAAGATATTATAAGTTGGAAATTACAATGATCATTTCAGTTCTTTAACTGTGACTCTGAATATGTGTTATTCTTCACCGGAATCTCTCTAAAGGCTTGTGGAGAAGCATAAACTCTGACCAGCCAAATTTTTTGGTAGACGCTGAAATGTGGATGTTTTCCAGGTGCCTATAAAAGGTACAAAATGTATGATCTTAACAACTGGAATTGTGAAAAGGATTTTCTAAAATCCAGCTTTTTGAAACATTTGCTTCAGTATGTCTTTCAGAAGCGAACAACGAAGACAGCAATTCTTTGCATGATTTGGGAGTCAGTGTTAGTTCCTTAAGATACAATGAAAGCATAAGAACTTCAAATCACATACCAATCTGCAAAAAATACATGGGAATTTGATATAGAATTGCCTCAAATTGACTCCAGTCCAGGTATTTGTTAGAAGATACAACAGAGAGAAAAGAGGCATTACAACGGACAGACTCTGAAAAATATTAGCTTGAGAAGCAAACTTCAAATTGTTATTGAGTAGGGTTCTGCAGGGTTAACCAAGGAACAGGAAAAAATCCCCCAAAAATAAATGGAATGTTTGCATCATACTGATGCGCTCTCAAACTGCAAATGACGTTTGGGACATAAATACTTTGCAAGCTGCAGAATCACTAGGCCCTCTTTCAAACACTGATTTCTATAAACGTTCCTTCTGCCTGGCAAGCTACATCTGTTTGAAGGCACTCTTGACTAAGTGTTGTCCTAGTTAGATATCTTTCTAAGAACTTTCCAATATTATAATTCAGCAATTCAAATGTATTTAAAATATGGTCTAATTATATAGGAATATTTTGTAGCAGCATTGCAACATTAATGAGGTTTTACAGCAAAGTAACAGCAATGAAGTCTAAGCTTTTCTGAAAACAGTTATCTAAATCACTTCAAAGTGCAGTTAGAAGGTTGGGATGCTAATATGGTAAAACTTGAGTTAGAGAGGCCTTTCTCATCCTCATGTATACCCTGTAGAACAGCAGATACCCAAATATGAAACAGGTTCCTTCATTCAGTGTTCAGATATACACAAAGCATGTTGTGAAGTTGTTTAATCAATGGTCAAACATCTCAGATTAACTAGGATAGCTCTGGAAGTTGGAACCTTGTCCTGGCACCACATAGAAAATCTGGATGCTATTGGTTTTTTTGAAGGGCAGAGGGGCACAGTTACAATGGGCCCAAGGGATATTTGTGTCGTGTAATACAATAAAGATTTTCCTCCCTGTTAATTTGCTGATCCAGCTGTATACCTACAATAAAAACATGTCTCACATCACTTAATGCTTGCAGTTGATCTTACAGTAGAAGACAAGGGTAGGATAGGAACTATGATCTAATCTCTTCAAGCTTTTTCTTTTTAAAATATTATTTTGATAGGTGAACATCGTATAAAACAACTTTGGTTTGAAGTCATCTTGGCAAGAGCTGTCTAGCCTGTCCTTCAGTCTGATACGGAAGTTCTTTCTTAAGAAAACACCTCCATGTGAAAAGGAATCTTGGCTGGTGAAGACTCCAGGCTTCATTCTGCAATTAGTACTTTTGTTAAAAGGTAGCTTTAAAAACTTGATGCTTAGAGGCAAAACACTCTCTTCAAACAGTAGAATCAAACCCTACGATGCCTAGGGACTTGTTCTTTCCTCCGCTGAAGCCAAAGACAAAGCTTTCAGTGAGAAAGAGCTTAACATAAGTGAATGACTGTCATTTATTGTGTATATATTGGAGCACAGACATATAGAGTCAGCCCTAAAACTTTCCTTTCCAGAAGTCTTATGGATTCGTTTTATGACTCTGCAAACAGAAATAAGGCATTATCACTTCCCACCCCTTTTTTTTTTTTTTTATTTGAAACAAGTGCATTCATAGTGAAGACAAATCATCAAAAGGCCATTGACAGAGATGCCTGTTTTCTTTCAGTCAGTATTTACTTTTTTCCAGCAAGCAGATAGTGAGGAGACTCCCATTGCTGGTATTAAATCTAAGGTAAGTGTTTAGAATAAAAATGCTTGCACAGACTCACTTCAGTTCCCAAAGCAAGCACTGAAAAATATTGGGATATTGCAATAGTGCAAGGCAAATACAATCTCCTGCCTAGTATATGCATATACACAATGCAAGAACAGTCCTAATTAAGGTTATAAACTAAAAGAAAAAGCAGCTGCAGAGTATTTGAGTAAGCCTGTACTGATTCAGTGTATCTTTCAATGGCCAGGACCTCAGCAGATGCTGAAGTTTCCTTGCCTGATCATACCTCCCAGGCTCTCATGTGGAAGCAAAAAAATTCTCACCACTTCTGCAAATGATCTCCTTTAATACGATATATAATAGCCAAGCCCAGGCAATGAAAAGCAAAAGGGATTTAAGGAGGATTTTTTTTTTCCTGCTTTTTCACTCCACATCAAAAGAGTTCCATCCTGGAAGAACTCTTAAAATGACAAAAAGTTCACAGCTTGAATGGCAGTTTGGAATCTATCTCTGCACAATTTTTAAGGGAGCTTTTTCCTTAAGAAAAGACACATATGCACAGTTATCCAAAACAGTACAGTCTGAGAAAAGCAGTAAATCGAGCTTTGCAGTATTTCTTACCATGATACCAGTGTGAATCATTATGTAATGCACCGTTTGAGTAACATCAGCTGCATGGATCAAATTGTGATACGGATTTTTGTATTTGCTGTAACCAACTTCAAGAGCTTCAGCAAATGAAATAAGATTGGGAACAGGGATCTGGGGGGAAGCAAAAATTAAAATAAATTTTTTATCCTACAACAGCTGCAAAGTTAATCATGCAATAAATAAGCCACAAATAAATATACCATAGAATTTAGTTAAAGAACAACAAAAGAAAACTTTAAAATGTAAAGGTCTTCTATGCATCATGGACTCTTCACCCAGTTCTTGCAGATGTTACATCTCTCTACATACACCATGCACAGCATGTGGTTAGTGTACAAGAGACTGCAGAGCTATCAACCAAACGGTTTTCAAGACACCTCTTGTCTGTCTGTACCAGGAACGCATACATTGTTCATATATATAATAAAGGCATGGCAGATAGGAGTCTAAACATAGGATTATCTCCTTTTCTTCACCAGTTTTACCTTGCCTGAGACAAGGTTTCCCTGAATCTAACAGTATGACTTCCCTTCCTTTTCTTCCTCCAGGCAATGTATGAAGTACAGGTATTATCTAGTCCCATTTATTTTCCCATTGTGCTGTTTTTTGGTGGGATAGAGTTAATTTTCTTCATAGTAGCTGGTACAGGGCTATGTTTTGGATTTGTGCTGGAAAAGGTGTTGATAACACAGGGATGTTTTCATTATTGCTGAGCAGTGCTTACACGGAGCCAAGGCCTTTTCTGCTCCTCACACTGCCCTGCCAGCAAGAAGGCTGGAGGGGCACAAGAAATTGGAAGGGGACACAGCCAGGACAGCTGACCCCAACCGACCAAAGGGATATTCCATACCTTATAACGTCATGCTCAGAAATAAAACGAGGGGAAGGTTGGCCACAGTGCCACTGCTCGGTGACTGGCTGGACATCAGTTGGTTGGTGGTGAGCAATCGTTTTCATTTGCACCACTTGTCTGTCTTGGGTTTTATTTCTCTCTCTTTGTTATTTTCCTTTTCATTCAATGTCTTTATATTATTATTATTATTATTACTGTTGTTGTTGTTATTATCTCCATTATTAAACTGTTTTTCTCTGAACCCACGATTTTTCTCATTTTTACCCTTCCAACTCTCTTCCCTGCATCCTGCTGCGGGGGGGGGGGGGGTGTGAGCAAGAAGCTGTGTGGTGCTTAGTTGCTGGCTGGGGTTAAACCACAACCCCCATATAATGTAATGACATTTTCCTTAAGATTTTTTTCTTTATTTAAAAGCCCTGAAAGGCAAACAGTGGGATCGAGAAACAGGCTCCACTGAGCCTGTACTCTCTGAAATTTTGTGTACTTTTGGACTGTGTTGTTAAGGGCAGCCAGTGTGGTTCTGACTTCAAGCACCCAGAGCTTGAAGGGAAAAGCTTGATGGGAAAAGGTGAGTCTGGGTTATTGGTTAAAATTAAAATATTCAAATCAACTTCAGGGTGAGGCAGCCTCCTCAAAAGGAGCATGGAGTTTTGCAGTGCAGAGATTCTGAAACTATAATGAAACTTCCATTCAATACTACTACAATGATAAATACGGCATTTTTATCTCAGCCTTTCGAAGCTGGTTATAAGTACTCCATACTGTATTGCAACATTCTGCAAACACCATGGGAAAGCAGCCTTATCTTTATATATCTCCCAGGTTGGTTAGGAAAGGAAGGTTCAGCTGAAACCCCTGCACAGTGGTAGGCAGCATGCTATGATCCAGACCATGAAAAAAGTACTTGGGACTAACGACAGTTTTCTGCCTTATTGGGAATCGTTGTTCTATGAATCTGGGACACTGATTCAGTACTGCTGAGTGAAGAGGCTGGATACATAATCTGTTTATTTGGCACTCACAGCATTTATCTGCCCACTAGTAACATCCCACCCCAAACTGACTTAGACAGGGCTCTACAGAGCCTTCCATTTTTTGGGTTGTAGAAAAATTTGCAGGCTCTGGGTGAAGTTCCATTTGGTAGAACTATTGGCCATATTACAATGTTCGATTTGCCATATTTTTTGAAATTCTGCACTACATTGTACAATTAAAAAAAAACATTTCAAACATATCCTGGTTTTCTTGTATTTTAAATCTAACATACTTATTTTTGCATACATATTTTTACTTCTGACTAGTTTCTGACCTTGAAACGGCTCAAAAGGTCATATCGGGTAAACAGCTCATACATCATAAATTTCAGACTGTGCTCTCCACTTGCTTCATTTAGGGCAAATACATCAAAAGACCATTTATCAACATCCTGTAGATGAGGGAAAAAGAAAAACAAAACATAAAATTTCCATCTGTTTAAGTATGTTTCCAGTTAAACACTGGAAAAGATATTTGGCGGATTTTTGAAGGGAAGAGGGAGAATTTGGGGTTTTTTTATTGTCCAACTCTTTCCAACTCCTACTGCAGGTAACACATTAATGACTATTTCAATGTTAATGATGAAAATAGTTGTGTCAGTTATGAATAAAATACTTGTAACATGAACTATGCCACTTTGTATGCTTTGAATCAAAGGCATTAATATTTAAAATTAAACTATCTGTGTACAAACTGCCTATAGAACCTCAAGGAGCTGATGTGAATACTCATCCTTTAAATAGGCTATTATGAAATGTCATTAACACTATAGCCATATAGCAATTTGAGATTTATATATCAGTGACTCTTGAAGGGGAAAAGGTGAGCTACTACATTCTCAAGAAATACCAATTTTTAATTGCATACACAGCTACAGGAAATTTACTCCTACAAAAGATAGCCTTTCGAGTAAAATACAGTAATGCCTTAAATTCACAGCAAATACTGTACTTGTTCCATAAGCTGCAGCTTCCTTTGTTAGCTCTATCCCAATACTACTCCTTTTTCTTTCCTAAAAAGGAAGCAAATGCTGCTGAGACACTGATCACCATACCACTGGGAGCTGATAAAACCATGTCTCACATTTCTATAAAAATTCTATACTAATTTAAACCTATTGCTCTAATAATATCTAAATGAAATCACAACTAATCAGTGAAACAATAAACAGAATCATATGCTAGTTCTGAATTTATATTTTTAATTTCTCTGTTCTGTGTGCTCAGTTCTGTAGTACTGACTATGGCTAGGGTATGTTCAGTAAGAAAATATATTAATTTCACCCTAAAAGTCACAAAACATAAGTACAAATTCATTCAAATTCCACAATGATTAAACTTATTTCACCTTAAATGTTACAATCACTTCTGCTGGGTAAGCCAAACCAACCATGCTAGAAGTTCTTCGGTACATCCTAAAAGAACAAATAAAGTGTTAAGGAATAACACTCCTTTAAAAATTACTGAAAAAATTTCTCTTTTTAATTCATCTTTCACGGTCTGTGAAATAAGACTAAGATATTTAAGGGTCTGATCCCAAAGATGACATAAATCTTTTTATGAACTTATGAGCGAAGCCCCTCTGCTGGTATATTACTCTTTCACATTAGTGCAGGCTTTGCTACATTTTAGTGTAGAAGTTTCAAAACCATAAAGTTCATTCCCAGAATTTCCCGAAGTCCAGGAGATTTAATCTCAAATTTAGAGGCTTCATCTGGATTTCTGTATAGAAAAATAGAGCAACTGCAGAAACTGAAACTATATTCTGGCTCAAAGATTTGCTTCAGGTTCATCCCACCAGTTAAGGGATCTGCAGTGACAGACACTGTGGTTAAATGCAGTACTTGCTGTAATAAGAAAACAAAGCTCTCACCTTTCAACAAAAATCCCAGCCTGTACAGCATGAACAATGCTTCGGAATTTGGGCTTTTCTTCAGGCCTCCTCTTCACTATCCCCATTTCCCTCGTGAATGTAGAAGCTAACCAGTCCCGCACTTCCAGCGGGACCGAATCTGACTGGATGTCAGAGAGCTCATCCTCAGTGTCCAAAAGCTTCCTGCAAAAAAAAATTAATACAAGGTAACTGAGAAAATGACAAGACAGAAGCAGAATGAGTATGGACAGGTGATCAGCTAACAAAAGTTAATTTAACAGGAGCAGAGAACTGACTCAGCACATCACTAAATGTGTTCTCTGCTAGTCATACTGAGGCCACTGGGAAGCTGGGCACAGCAGACACTTTCCCCCTCTCCTGCTGCTCATGTTCCAGAAGGTAAAAGATACTCAAATGCAAGATATTCAAGTAAAGACAAAAGATTTTGTACAAAGATGTCACAGCTATGGTGGATTGAAGTGTAATCAATGAGTTATAAAATCCTAAGGAGACATCTAAGACAGAGGTTGGCATAAACACCTACAGGGAGAGGGGTTGCTGCTGTAACCGAGATCACCAGGGTCCACCTGATCGCTCCAGCAAAACAGCACAAAAGATGTTTTGATACTTACATGCAAAGTAAATGATATTACACAGCAATGCTACAGTGAATGCATTTCAGTGAACACCCTTCATACATGCTCATCATGTTTTTCCAGTGCAATAAAAGTATTAAAGAGAATGAAATCCTTCTGTGTGGAGATCTGTATTCCTTTTGAAGGCAGGGTAACAAAACCATAGCAGTAAAAACATTACACAAGATCGGATTGCAAGTCAGCTTTCACAGTTCTTTGTTCAAAAAGTTAGAAAAGTTATGTATACCTCTTGCAAAATAGAAAAAGTATTAAAAACAAACTTCAGCAAAACTGGAGGACATCACTTTATTTAGAAGAAACATGTAACTAAGTATTATCTTAAAACAGACTCAACACTTCAATTCTACACTTCTATAAACGTACCAGATGTAGGAACACAACTTTTTCCTTGCTGTTATTTGCCCATATCACTTAGTCTGCTGGGGTTTTCCAAGAACCAAATCCCTTATTTAGTCAGGTAACAAGTTTTCCTTCATGAAATTACGCAAGAAACGCCAGAGTCAGGATGACCTGAACATATGTAAAGCATGCCACCTTTTAAAATACTTTAATAAAAGTGGTACCAATTGTATTACAGGCATTATTTGATTACATAGATCTATTTTTCTAACACTGCTTTTCTGAAACTGCTCAAGTTTGTGTGAATTGGACACAAAGCAATGACAGACAAAGTATTTATCAGACAATGCACTTGTCAAGTTAAAACTTGGGTCTCTTCTCCTGAGCAAAGAGGATTCCTGGAGAATGTATTTGTGGGAATTCATCTAACAGCATTTGCAGACGGGCACTTGGGAGAGGAAAACTACCACTTTTCCATTTTCATGTTGTCACATCTGCCACTGTCTTTTCTCTCTACTCTTAGCATAACTCTGTTGACTCTCCCCTGTTTGTGCACTCTCTCCTCATATTTATTCAGCATCTCTTTCACACCTTTCACTTTCTCTGTTTCTCTTCTTCAATGTTTTCGAAATGTTGCCTAATCCAGGTCTCCTCTGGCATGGAGAGGAATTGAACAGCAACGTGGATGATGAAGAAAAGCCTGAATACAGTATAGTCCAAAGGAAGCCCCACATGAATCTAGGAAGATGCCTATAGGAAGCATGACACCAGAAGTGTCATATACATTATTGGTGAATGGTGAACATAGTATAGTTGTGCTCATCTGCCCTGTTCTCAGTTTCAGCAGCTCATCTGGCTGGCAGCATATTTTGTGAGACTTTTCAGCTGGGTTTAAAAAAAAATATCCATAAAATGCCCCCAACACCACTACTGTTCATTGGAAGAACAGCAAAAACATTCCTATTTTTTAGGGACATAGAATCAGACTTGCACTCAACACACAGCGCAAGAGGAGCAGAAGGGACAAGAGTGATGAGGTTTTCTGACAGTGAGACACAGACCAAAACTCAGTAATTTCATTTGGAAGAGAAGGACTTGTGTAGAGGAAAGGATTTCAGCAAATTATCTTGCAAAACCGAACCAAGGCTGAGACTGGCTATAGGTCAAAGGCTAAAAACTGATTGTATTTCCAAAATAGAATACCATGTTATAGTCCACTGAAATCCCTACTAGTCTAACACTGTTATGAAATATCCCTGGAGAGATCAGTACATTTTATTTCTGAGGAATATTTGTCATTTGATGTATATGTAGTATAATCAGGAATAAACTTTATAATCCCTAAATCATATTTTTGTAACTACTTCAACTCTCAAATGAGATGAAACTATTCCGGTGATTAAAGGACCATGGGCATTAGGCTACCTCAGAGCACACAGCAGTGATATTGCACATCACCTGTGCAGCACGGAGCAGAGCTCTGTATCAATTCACTATAGTTTGATGCAGATCCAAGTTTGGGACCAAGTCCTGAGCTCTGCAGATAGCAGCCACCAGCATACAAATTAAGGCTAGCAAGACACACTGCAGTTTCTCTAGTCTTTTAAACCATTCATCTGTAAAACAGGACTACCCAGTCTGTAAACTACAGCAACAGGAGTTACTTTACGAAGACAGAACAGAGAAAACAGTACCTGAAAAAAGTGTTTATTTAACCAGTAATTTACACGAGACCACTGCTCTGTTAATGAGAGGTGACTGAACAACATGC
Organism: Falco punctatus; assembly: GCF_963210335.1. NCBI lineage: Eukaryota > Metazoa > Chordata > Aves > Falconiformes > Falconidae > Falco > Falco punctatus. Next base: position 16,329,829 of record NC_137588.1, on the reverse strand, counting down.
TAAGTACAGGGGAGAGAGAGTTTCAGTGTCTCTGGTTCCCCCTTAAACAACTTGGGAAGCAACTGCCACACAGAATTAGGTTGTAAGCACAATCCCTTGTCAGTACAAGCCCTTACAGATCCCTCAACACATAACCTTAGTAACTTCTCAAAAAGAATTCATTTCTTTCAGAAGTCTGACTGAAACAACATTTAAGGAGAGGAAACAAAGACTCATTATTCATCTCATAACTGTCTATTTTCTACACTTTCCTAGCTTTTTGAAGAGTAAGATTTATATTGGGAAAAATTACTCATGGCATATGCATTGCTAGAAATGGCCTTTTAATAAATTCACCAGTGACTGACATTCTTCTGTAATTACAAGGACAAGGCCCATATATAGGTCCACACATCTGAATAAATGGATGGTTAGATGGATATATAATTTGATGGCAATTTTATTTATATAGGGAAATAAATTACTCCATACATTGCACCATACAAACTATACGTAATTATCATAAATGCTTAGAATCCAATATTCAACTCATTTCATAGTTTGTAACTTGTGCTAGCTTTTACTCATCTATTTATACCTTGACTATAAAATATATTATTTCCATTATATTTCCATGGGTGTGCATATATATGTATACATACACAGTATTGTGGATTCTGTGAAATACATCTAATAGTTCACCTTTTACTTGCTGGTTTCAAAAATACTTCTTTAAAATAACCCAAATGAAGCAAATTTATATGAGACATAAAACCATCAAACTGTTTTTATCAGTAACTTTACTATTTACAAAATGCACATATATATTAATTCTACAAAACTTCTAATAATTATTAATTAATTCTAATAAACTAAACGTAACAAAAAGAATCTTCAGCAGAAGTATCAGAATTTGTACATATTCACCAGAAGTATTAACAGTAGTTCAGCAGTTACATTACAATAATAGCTAACATTTTCTTTTTCACCCAACAAGAACCAGTTTTTGATTGGCCACCACCATTATTTTTGTATATGGATCTTGTTCTTTTTATGTCGAACTATTTTGCAGCTTGTTTGCTGGCCCCTAGTCTACCAGTGCACATCTTTGCAGTGAATATATCAAGTAAATCACAGAGCCTCTACATGCTCGTCCTTCTTGTTGGTGCTACTTCTGTTGCCCAGAATGTAACTGCAACAAAAGTTGACTCTTGGAGCAGATATATATGACGTCACTCTGATGCAATCACTGAGCATTATAAAATGATAATTTCTCTTCTACAACATTGTTTATAATTACTGGGAAAAATTGTAACTGTCCAAAGTGTATATTCAGAACATTCGTATTCCTGAGTTCTTATATTACTGCTGTTTTAATTTCTATCTATTTAGAACTGACAACTTTCAAAAGCTTCAGTAAAATCAGTGAATCAATAGGATGTTACTGGTGTCAGTTTTGCCTAATGAAAATTATTGCACAGATAAATGGAAAATATACTTATAAATTCTGCATTCTATAATTCTACTCTTATGTAGACTTCTCGCTCTAACTTGCCACTTTATGAATCACAGCTGAATAGGTAAATTATGAAGAAGAGAAAGGTGAAATAGTATCAGAAGAAAGGGTCAAAACAAAGAGAAATATAGCTAAACCACTGAACTCTCTACCAAATATTACAGGGATTTTTGCAAGATTTTGCAATATAATTAGTAACTGTAAGTTGTAAAATGCAATTTGTAAATGGTAATATAATTTTGCAACATTTTGCAATATGTAAACTTTTAAATAGGTTCAAAAAATGCCATTGGATAAATTCACAAGCAGAATACCAAGGGACTGTAACTGTCAAACACAAGGCTAGAATCTCTGCCTTACAGATATTTGGAGTGGAGTGACTGCAAGATCCACAGCCTCATCCTCTAAATCAACCACACTGAAGATCACAGCTGGTGGGCATTTAATTTCTGTTTTAAAGTTACATAGCTGTTCCACAAAGTCAGCCTTGAAGTAAAACTCTATTGAGATCAATCCCATTCAACTGGGAGGCATGAACTCCAATATCCTAGTTGAACTGAGTAAGTTGAATTAAATAAATGCTAATATACCAAGGCACACATTTTAGCCTTTTCTTCCTAAAGCTAAGCAACACCTAATAGTGCTAATAAACAGCACAAAGTCAGAATTTCAGTTACATACACTTATTTTGCTCATATATCATTAGCCAATTGAGTAGATGCAATACAAGGAAGGGATACGTGTGGGAAGGGGAGGGGGAGGCCTGGGTTATTTAATTCTACTTGTTCCATGAGTGGAACTCCTATTGACAGTTGTCGGAATAAGTAAGATATGGCCCATTGCATTTCAGCTCAGCAATCAACTAATATTGCAGTCATAGTAACTAATAACCTGATCTTCTTGTCACAGTACTGTGGTTTTTGCCAAGAATAATTTTTCAAAATGCAAGTAGTGACAATTTCTAGCTCTCTTTTCATTTAATCAGAATTTTAAATATAGTAATGGACTAGTCAGAAGTGTGTTTCTTTTCCCTTAGGAATATATCAGAGGTACTATGGAGGAGAAGAAAGAAAAGAAAATGAAAAAAAAAAAAAAGATAATGGCTATGGAGAAAAAAAATACGTCAGTGCTGATCAGTCATGCTGCCTAACAGAGATGGTGAAAGATCTCCAGAGGAGGGATTGAGAAGGCGGTATTAGCTCTTTAATTTTGAGTGCATTAGTCAAGCTAATGATCAATCCTTAAAGAGTGAACTGATTGAAGTCCTCCTCTAGGTCTAGAATGCAGAAAGCAAAGAATTTATAGTCCAAACAGCTGATTCACATTTTTATCAATTTGTATTCTTGTGTCTCACTATCTTCCTGAATGAGCATGAATCAATATATTCAATCATATTTACATCCTCTATAGTCCATTACAATTTCCACTAACATCCACTAAAAGATGGTCTTAACTCCCACCGAGGATAAACAAATTGCAAAAAAGATTGAGGTGTGTTTTAGTGCCTGAAGTACTAAAGTACCTTTCTGAAGGAAATTATGAATTTACCAACACGTTGTACTCTTAAAATTTAGCACATTCTTGGAAGAATAGTCCTCATATTAAGACCTACCAATTAAATTAATAAAAAGCAAAGACTCTGGATGAAATACAGTTATTACAACAGCAGATAAGTAATGGAGTAAGGACCACTGCTACTGGAAACATTCACTTGTTGATATGTAGTGCTTATTCAGAAATAGAGACATACATACCAAAGGCCATCAACAATATTAAGATTCAGGTCAGAATATTCAAGATTAAAAAATATAATTTTTCAGGAGTACAGCTGTGAGCTAATGTTTTTCCCTTTTTTTAATTCAATTGCTTTAATGTGGCAGTCTTAAAGCTCTGTAGGGCAGGGACTATCTAAGGGCAATACTGTAGGGCAGGGACTATCTAAGGGCATTACTCAAATAAATAGACAGCAATAACTTTGAGATTGAAAAATTCAATAACTTCAGAAAAGGGATTCAGGCCATTTAGTAAATATCCTAAATGAACTGAAGAGTTTTACTTAGAATTTAACATATTTTCAGTGATTTTAAGTGCATTTTTTTTATATAACTTTGATGCTGTTGTAATCTTCCCTCTCAGAAAAAAAACTTTGGCTTAGTAGAAAAGATTTTAAAGGCTTATTTCAAGCTTTTATAAGGGTGGAATATACTGAATTAATCTCTACACAATAAGCTTTTTCTCAATAGCAGCTTTTACAAAACTATCATTTGTAGATTCCCTTAATGGATGAACTGAAGGATTTACTTCAAATGGTACATTTGTTGCTGACAAAGCAACTTCAGGCAAAGTACATTTAACCATTGGTTGGCTATGGAGAACAGCAGTATACACTCACAGCAAACTTGACTGAATATTCAAGATTATGATTTAACTTCATGCTTAAATAATTGCCACTTCCAACCTCTCAACTAAGTCAGCTCAGAGAGGAATCATATAGAACATATTTTTCATCTGGCAAATAATTTACCAAGTAGGGCATCCCAATCCACTTGTTTTATCCTTGTATCATGAGGCAGATTATTTCCTTTAATATTCCCAGATTTTTTCAAAAAAGCTCATTTTGAGGAGAAATATTGTCTAGATCCTTCAAAAGAAATAATGTCATTGACCACATGTCCCGCTGTTCTGTGAATGAAACAGTTACCTTCGTGTATAAATGAACAAATTAATCTGTCTTTTCAGGTAAACAGACTGGGAACATATGCTTTAAAATTTTTTTACAAATATCTACATCTCTATGATGTAAGAGAATTTAACTTTCTCAACCCTTGCACCTGCAAAGAGATTTGCTGGTGTGACTATCTCTGCTGGTTACCCTGAATGGATAATGGTAACCAGAATTAGCACAATTTCTTCCATAACTAGAGCCTTACGGTCACTGAAACTATGTGATTCACAAAGTCAGCTAGATATTGCACGCTACAGGTAGAAATGGAATGGAACTGGTCCTGTAACGTCAAGCAACAGATTCCTGCTGTGAGGTGCTCAGAGCAGCTGATGTAGTGCTAGCCTAGAGCCTTGCAACACTGATACTAAAATACGGCTTGTGAAAAGGAAATACAAGAAACAAAAGATGGAGCCTTCACTGACTTTCATTCTCATTTAAAACACAAGAAGCCACTAAACCTATATTGTTGGTTAGAAGTGAGAGAAAGCACAGGGGTATCAAATAAGTAACTTAGTCCATTATTTTTTGAGATACTAATTAATAGCCTAAGACAGAGCAGCTCCTATGGACTCAGGTTCCATTGCAGTACTGAAATACTTGAAAACACCCAGGAACAGTCTTGTCCAGCTTGCAAACATAACCAAAACTGCATACTGAAAGCTGCCCAAGAACAGGCTATGCTGACCATTCCTTACCTTGGGATCACCTGGAAATGGAAGAATTTCATTTGCTTGTTGGGCTGTTGCTAAACTCCATTCACACTTCCATGACACACAGCTCTGTGAGCACCAGCACCTAGTCAGGCATTTGCTCCTTTCTTCTTCCTCAGGCTCCACAACACAAAGATACACACATGCATGTTCCTATCACAAATACTTCTGTGGCACACTTTAAGGGTCACACAGATATTTGGTGAGATGAAATGATGAAAATCTTTCTCTTGCAAGTGACATGATCACAATTCAAACTATTTCCTTTTTGTCCACATTTTGAAGATATGTTTGTCCCTGCTTTAGGTCCAGAAACCACAGAAATATTTGTTGCATTACTGGAGTAGTGCACTGGAAACTCAGTATGGTCCAAGGTGTTTATTTACAACAGCAGTCAGTAAGCTTGGGCTTAATGAACCCCTTTTTAGCTAACATTATTCATATCAGAATGTGCACTTTTTAAAAGTAAGAGCTTTTTCTCAAGAAGGACTGTGTTTACCATTATATCATCATTGAAATACCTTTACTATTTCCAGAGCTCTCATGCAAACATATGTTGTTATAATGCTACTTACCCTTAATGAGATTTCCTTTAGTTTTGTGAATGTAGCAATAACCTGTATTTGTCATTTGGTCTTGCTGAATCAAAGATGCTCAAAGCAATTGCCAGCTATATAAAACTGATTTACTTTATATATTACTGAAACTCTGTCTCTTCTAAGTCAAAAGTTCTCAAGAGGTTAAAGCCTTTTAAAAGGGCATTATACAGCCTAAAACAAACTAAAAACCACATATGGAATTGAACCTGCACAGATAAATATCCTCCTGAAATGAAGTATATTTTCTAAAATATAAAGGCATTTAAAAATGTAGTAAGACCATAACTGGAATAAAATATTGTGATTTTATCCAGTACAACTTAAAAATGTTCTCCACAAGAAGTTTAAAATTTTTGTTTTATTTGGCTTTGGAAAATACCTTTTAATCTTGTAATTTCCATCTAGATTTTATTTGACTTATTTTCTTCTCCGCATAAATAGAGAGCTGTGTTTACAAGGAACGGAACAGCTGTCATGACTGAATTATCACGCTGTATTTATTTCCTGTTTCACTCTAAATATCCTTCTTCCACTACCTTGAGCCAAGTGGCAGGTACTTATGGAGAAAATTTTGTAAGATTTGTCAGAATTATTTACAACACCTATTCAGTAACTTTGAACTACTTCTACAGAGGAGATCTGCTGAGGGGCTGGAACTGTGAGCATTTCACTGGTTATTTTCAGCTGACAGTAAACCTCTGCTTCAGCTACCAAAGGGCTAGATCTCTTTCAAGGAAGTGTTTAGTGCAGCTTATAATTATTCAGCACTGAGAGATGCAGCAGTCCTACAAAGAGCTTGTTAAACAAGCTTATTCATTGACATGGGGCCATAGGTAATTAAGCTCATAGGAAAGCAGCACATACATATGTCTGATTTCTCTGTGCTTTCCAACTTTCCATCAGCCCAGAACCTTTTATATGGGAAATTGACAGTCATTGCCCCAAACCAATTTTTCATAGTTTTTGAAGGCTGTCCCTACTGTCTATCCCTTTTCTAAGGAGTCTGCTCTCAGAACTCCATAAATAAAACCTGCCGTGTTATGTTTCTGCCTTTTCCCCAACCCAACTGCATATAGTTTTAGAAAGAGCATGTATAGAAACGAGTATGTGTCCATAGATTTAAAAAATGCTATCTTATGCTCAGATAAAAGGCTATAGTGTGGAGCAACAGAGGAGCAGACGAAAGGAAAGTAAGAGGACCTGAGAAAAATACTTCATACTCTGCTAAAGGGTTTGAATTCTACAGCCAGTTCCAGCTGACTGTTGCACTATAAACAAAGATTCAAGGTGTCATCAGCTTACACATTTGCGTGTACTTCTATGTGCACACACAACTTTATAGAACAATACAGGGGTTCCAATCAACTCAAATGAAGTAATAATATACAGGGGAAAAAAAAAAGGGGGGGGGGTATCTCCTACTGTAAGAAATTGGATCTGACCACTGAAAAAACTCAGGCTTATGAAGAAAAAGTAGTTTTGCTAGACTAATGCCTGAGATTTAATTCTTAAGCAGCACAAATGGTTCCACAGAGCTGTGAAACAGGCCAGGCTCTTCCTTCATCCTTGGTTAGTTTATTGGACATGCCCTGTGAGATACTTCGTACTTGGATCTCTCTGTTGGCCTTAGCTTTGATTTTGCTTTTTGCTTTTTTCATCTCTGTGCCTGTGAAGAATTGCAGAAGGTCCTTCTGCTATAGGTGTGGGACCATTTTATTATACTGTTTAATAGGATGTACGTCATAACAGAAAGATGAGCTAGGACGATGCTCCTAACCCACCCTCTGTTAGTTGCTATCCCTAACCTGACTTCAGAGATATTCAAGAAGGCATTTTCTCAGCTGATATTGAAATCTGTCTGAAGGGTGGGGAAGAAGAGAACACCACAGACAGGATTCAGTTTTAGGTGGCAGGTTGAAGCCAAGGTCTTCCTCTGTTTGGATGTGTAAGCAATGGGTCAGTAAATTCATCTGGACAAAATCCAGGGCTCAAGCAAGGGCTTAAAATACAAAGCATGGGTATTTTTTTATGAATTGCAGAAGCTCTGTACTGAACCTTTGGTCCTAAGCCTGCAAGACTTTGTACCTTGTAGAACCAGGCATCATTAAATTTTCTATTTTATAAGCCAAATCTCAGGAACTATTATATCCTGTAAAGCATGCAACTTCCTTCTGGGACTTAGTTAATAAAAGTAATCTGTATTCAGATGGTTTTCTCACTGCTTTACTCTATGCATTAATTGTCATTGCTCTATACTATAGCAATTACTTTTATCCATACACAATCCATATGTAAGAAACTTACTCAAGGAATTCCAACTTTGTGATGTATGAAATTGTGTGTTCAGGCTCAGCAGGAGTGGGCCATTCTGCTTATGATCTAAACTATTATTTGTAATCTACTAATGAGTTCAGTTAACTCAGTTCCAGACTCCCAACAGTGGTAGCTCTGTGCAGGACAAAGAACCTGTATTAATTGGTGGGAATGAGGACAAATGTAAGCACGCAGCTAATTCCAGCCTCCGTTGCCATTTGACTCAATGATACACTGCTTTTGTTCCTTGAGGATTAGCTTCCCAGAAGCTAAAGAGACCTTTGTGTGTTTACCTTTAAATGTTTTGTACAGATTTAGACGACAGAATGCTGGTCATGCTGTTTAAAATGTGATTATTTTTGCAGTTTGCCATGCAAAAGAGTTTACTATGAAAGTACGGGTAGCAACCACATTGCCTCTCTACCACACAATAAGTATCTTAATTTTAAAATCATTTTTAATGGGGAAGTGTCAATATTTAAAACAGCACTATATATAATACTGTCCAACTAAGAAGCAGAGGCTTACCCTATGTTTGTTATAAATTTAACAAAGACCACCAGGTTCAAAAGATGCATCATTCTAAGTCTGAATTTCACGGAGCCTGCATTATTAGTCCAAAGAAGGCTATGGTCTGACCTGCTGGAGGGCAGCTCTACGGCAAAGGACCTGGGCGTGCTGGTGCACAGCAAGGTGCCCGTGATCCAGCAGTGTGCCCTTGGGGCCAAGAAGGCCGACGGCACCCTGGGGGGCATGAGGAGGAGCGAGGCCAGCAGGGGAGGGAGCTGATCCTCCCCCTCTGCTCTGCCCTGGTGAGGCTCATCTGGAGCGCTGTGCCCGGTGCTGGGCTCCCCGGTTCGGGAGAGACAGGGAACTGCTGCAGAGGGGCCGGCGGAGGCTACAGAGATGGTGGGGGGAGTGGGGCATCTCCCTGGTGAGGAAAGGCTGAGGGAGCCGGGCCTGTTCAGCCTGGAGAAGAGAAGGCTGAGAGGGATCTTGCTGATGCATACAATTATCTTAATGGTGGAGTGCCAGGAGGATGGGGCCGGGCTCTTTTCAGTGGTGCTCAGTGACAAGACAAGGGGCATAGGGGACGAACTGCAACACAAGAAGTTCCTCCTGAATACGGGGAAGCACTTCTTTACCCTGAGGGTGACAGCGCTGGGACAGGCTGCCCAGAGAGGCTGTGGGGTCTCCTTCTCTGGAGAAGATTCAAAACCCACCTGGATGTGATTCTGTGCAACCTGCTCTAGGTGAGCCTGATTTAGCAGGGGGTTGGACTAGATGATCTCCAGAGGTCCCTTCCAGCCCTGACCTTTCTGTGATTCTGTGAAGAGAAACTAAAAGCAAAACAAAATACTATAAACCAAAATTAAGAATATGGAGTATAAAATGTAAACCACTAAAAATAAAAGAATAAAAGTTGAAAAGTAGGTTTCATTAAAGTTATCTCCTTTTTAACTATTACTTATAGCATAAGTAACATGGGCAAGAAAATTTGTTTTATATGTCTGCATACATATGCTTCAGAAATATAGCTGTACTTATGGAATCATATACATAAACCATATGCACATTTATACAAGGAGTGCTCCCAAAATCTGGTAGGTTTACAAACTCTTTGTTGCATTGGAGAACAGAAGTATTCAATAAATTAGAGCAAAAGAAGATACCTGTCTTAGGCATTTCCCTTCTGACAGTACAGTGAAAAAACAGATTATTCTGCAAAATATTGGATGCAATAAATAAATAAGATTAATCACTTTTATGCATCAAGCTAGGGAAGAGCAAAAGCTTTATCTGTATACTGAAGTAGAATTCTTGAAAATAGTCACCATTATGAGGTCATAATGCCTGTAAGATTAAGAAAATAGCCTAGAGGACTATGAAAATCCTCCAAACCACTATAAAATTATGTTTATTTTCATTTGGGCAGTTTAATATTCCTGCTGTCAAGTCCTATGAGGGTAATTAGCTTATTTAAAGATTTTTTTACAGCAAAAATAATCACAGAATCATTTAGATTGGAAAAGACCCTTAAGATTGTCAAGTCCAACCGTTAACCCAGGACTGCCAAGTCCATCACTAAACTATGTCCCTAAACACCACATCTATACAATTTTTAAAAAACTCCAGGGATGGTGATCCCACCACCTCCCTGGGCAGCCTGTTCCAAAGCTTGGCCACTCTTTCAATGAAATTTTTCCTAACATCCAACCTAAACCCCTCATGGTGCAACTTGCAATTGTTTCCTCTTGTCCTGTCTCTTGTTATCTGGGAGAGAAGACCAACCCCCACCTGCCTACAACCTCCTTGCAGGCAGTTGTAGAGAGCAGTAAGGTCCCCCTTGAGTCTCCTCCAGACTAAACCCCAGTTCTCTCAGCTGCTCCTCATAACACTGGTGCTCCAGACCCTTCACCATCGACATTGCCCTTCTCTGGACATGCTCCAGCACCTCTGCATCACTCTTCTAGTGAGGGGCCCAATTCTGAACACAGGACTTGAGGTGGGGCCTCTCCAGTGCTGAGTACAGGGGGACAATCACTCCCCTGGCCCTGCTGGCCACACTGTTTCAGATACAAGCCAGGATGCTGTTGGCCACCTTGGCCACCTGGGCACACTGCTGGCTCATGTGCAGCTGGCCATCAACCAGCACCCCCAGGCCCTTTCCAGCTGCTCTTCCCCAAGCCTATAGCATTGCGTGGGGTTGTTGTGTCACAAGTGTAGGACCTGGCTCTTCTCCCTGTTGAATGAACTTCATACAACTGGCCTCAGCCCATCGGTCCAGCCTGTCCAGATCCCCCTGCAGAGCCTTCCTGCCCTCCAGCAGATCAACACTCCCACCCAACTTGGTATCGCCTGCAAACATACTGAGGGTGGGCTCAATCCCCTCGTCCAGATCGTTGGTAAAGACATTAAACAGAGCTGGCCCCAGCGCTGAGCCCTGGGGAACACCGCTTGTGACCGGCCACCAGCTGGACCTAACTCCCCTTAAAAAGGCTTTACTGAGGTCAAAGGCTTTACTAAGTTCCAGGTAGACAACACCCACAGCCTTTCCCGCATCCACTAGGTGGGTCATCTCATCGTAGAGACCTGCTTTTCATCAACCCATGCTGGCTGGGCCTGATTACATGTTTGTCCTGCATGTGCCATGTGATGGCACTCAGGATGATTTGCTTCGTAACTTCCTCTGGCACAGTGGTCAGGCTGACAGCCCTGTAGTTCCCCAGATCCTCTTTCATGCCCTTCTTGTAGATGGGCATCACATTGTCTAATTTCCAGCCTTCTGGGATCTCCCTGGCTTGCCAGAACTGTTCATAAATAATGGAGAAATGCACCTGTTGCTGCCAAAGCCTATGTATTTTCAGCTGCACCAGTTTTCTCTGTGTATGAAATGTCTGTTACCTCTCTTGATGCTCCCACACAGAGCCAGAAAGACTGGATTCCTCATTGTAATGATACTATTAATTTCCACAGAGGCTGCCTCAGTTTAGAAACCAATACATTTCACGCTGTCCTGGAGCTACTACTTAGAAAGAGCTATGAATACTACACCAAATTAATCACAGCGTTCGGGAGGTGTATGAACAGAATAACCAGTGGCTTATGCCCTTGTCCTTCTATGCAGCTTTGACACGGGTCCCATGGTTATTAATGCAAAATATGAGATTAAGCTCTGACTGCTGGTGGTGACACAGTATCCTGTAAGTATCCAGGGGAGAGAGGACTGTGATCTTCCAAAGCTTCCTGAACATGTGAGAAGTGCCAACAAGATTTATGTTTGGAACAATTGCTGCAAAATGAAATTTTATGGCCTCTATTGTGGTAATACGAGCCCAAAGAGAAGTTTGTTGATCATTTCTTCTATCTGTCTACCTAAGGACCTGTATCAGTTTAACTACAAAACCCTCGTTTAATTAAGTTTAATTTAACTGAATCTGTAAACAACCTCATAACACGTGAGCCCTCCGGAAGTCACTGAGGTGCCTAATACTTTTCAAGTTGTGTATTTAACTTGGGACTGCTAGCAACACTTTTGAAAGTGTCCCTAAGAACTATATTGCAGCTGAGAGGCTGCTCAGGAAAATCTCTAAATTATTAAGAGTTTTGTCATCTTTTAACAGAAACGGACATGCATGCACTCTAAGGGCACGACACTAAGTATAAGTGATCCTGCCAACCTCATCTGTAATATAATCTCTGAAAAATGGACCACCGATACCAGCTTCATTTACTATTGTTTTTCTTAAGTTGTTTTGAAATGGGTAGGCCTTCTAATGCCCAATAGTAGATGCTCCAAATTCCTGACTAGCAAGGTTTGGTGTGTGAATAACACTCTTCAAAGGAAAAGAAATGGGAAAAAGTTAGAGCAGTACTTTAAGCACTGTATCAAATGCATAGATTTGCAAGCAGGGGTGCGGTAGAGTGGGGTGTGGGGTGGTGGGGGTGGCGGGTGGGGGTGGAGTTGTGACACAGGGAGAGGGGCAGGGGGGAGTCCATGAAATAATCAGTACAATGCCAGACTTCTTAAATGTAGTATGGAACTGAGACATATACTGTACGCTCCAGCAGTATTGAAGAAGTTTTGGCAGACATCTTCATAAGATTATTCTGCTTAGAAAAAAATTAAAAGAGGACAGCACACTGAAATAAAAACTGTAAGTTAGCTAGCTAACTTCAATATAGTACATATCTCAAAATTCTTTCAAGAAGCCAAATACTTAGAAATTCTAATTTAATTGTAGTCAACTCACATTAAAGATGATTGCCAGTAATACTGCCAGTAACAATAATCATAAACAAAGCATCAAACATTACAAAATAAATCACAGCTTTTCATGAATTTATGTATTTATAGGCCAGATTATAATATTCTGACTCATCTCTGTGAGCATTTCATTCCAAAACAGCCCTAAGCATGATTATCGGTATGTGGCCTGTGGGGGAAAGGAAATCCATCCTTCACAAAATTCTTATGATTTTATGCTGTGAACATTTGACAGCTGAGGGAGATAAGAACTAGGCAAACTCTACAGAAGATGGTTATATCTGACCTTTGGAATTTTACTTGCTTAACCTTGTCACTAAAAGATCTAAGAGCCACATATGATCCTTCTGATGTGCAGAGACCTTTAGCTCCCATCAGTTACAATTGCATACAAAGACCAAATTTCTGAAATGTGATTACCAGCATCCTTTCCTTCCCCCACCCCCTCCTCAGACTTACCTGGTTTCATCAATATAAACTGCCTCCAGCACAGATGCTGCATATTCAATATTCTTTTTTAAATCCACCACATTGATGTCACCCTTCTCCAGCTGCTTTACCAAGCATCTTAATCTGTGAAAAAGCAAATAAAAATATTAGTGCGTTGCTTATATCAAATTGTAGTGACTGCATTTTCTATCTGAAATACTGGAACCAATACAAAGGCCAATGACATAAGAGACCATCACTGCATCTCTTCTCTTGTTTTAAAAAAATCTGGGTTTAGAACACACAGAGCAATGACCAGCTGCATGTTTTTACAGCTTGCTAAATTTTCAAATCTATTAAGAAAAGGCATATACTTTCCAGTAAATCAGAGAGGACTCAGTAACTACCATCAGAGCAAATTCATATTAATTTGTGACATTACAATTACACCTGAGTCTCTAATTCTCTTTAAATAATAAATAAAACTTTGCAAGTTGTCTTACCATAATTTTTCAGTTGTCCTACTATATTTTTTCTGTGTTTAGAAGGTTGATATTTTTTTATACCCCCTATATACTGATTTTGCTTCATTTAAATGTCTTTAATTTTTATTTAGGCCTCCAGTATGTTTTTGCTACAGGATCTGTATTTCTTATTAGCATGAGCTAATGCAGAGCTCCATTGTTTCTGTGTTTAAAGAAAATTCATCATTATACCAGATGAAAGGTGATGGCTATGGCATTAGAAAAATCCACGTATTTTCCCAAGTGTGCTTTTACTTTTAGTTTTGAGAACTTTCTTTTACATTACAAACAAGGATATGCCCAAAGAAGATTTTGGAATGCATCAGCTCATGCTTCTGTAGCGATACAATTATACAGATGAACTCCTTGAATACCAGATTTTTTCTAAACTCTCTGATGAGAAGAAAACTTCTGACACTGCTCAACCATACACAGTAGTCACAGCACTGAAGTGAAATGAAAACCTTATAAGTAACTGTGTAGACTGTAACTAGATGGATGCTTAAAGTAGCATGGGTATTTTCCTTCTTTCTGTGCTATATGTCTGAGTTGAAATAATCTTCAGTTTTGTGTCATGTAAGATAGATTCCTGTAACTAAAGATACATCATTATTTTAACATAACTTTCACGAAATGATCTTTTTTCTGTGTATGAAATGTGAAAAAATTGTGTGAAACAAACATTTAGTTAAAAAGTGGACTGAAATTTAGTCAGCACCAAGCTGACTTTCAGAAAAAAATCATACTTATGACATGAAAGAGCACATATAAAAATATACAATCTGTTATATAATTTTATATATACTACACATTAGTTTTATTGGGTATATACAGTACTTGGTTGGACCTAATTAAAATGCATTACTTTAAAAAATGCAGTGACATTCAAAACAAATCTCTCATAAACTTGGAAAGTACTGTTCCATTACACAAACGCTTTATGTTTTTTCTTTATATTTATTTGGCCTATGTATAATTATATCCAAACCTGCAAGGACAATTTTAGCAAATGGAGTTTTAAGACCAGCCTCCTCAGTTCTCTGAAGTATTAATTCAATTCAAATTAGCACAACACAAATAAGGCTCTTAGCAACGATAATTATTTGGTATTTTACACGGTGCATTGCACATCAACAGAATGGAAAGTTTAGTGTTAAAAAAGACTTCTCAGAGAGGTGAAGTGGGTAGATGAAATACTGTAGGAGCACATCTCCTGGACAAAAAATAACCTTATGCTTGGGAAGGCAGTTCTAGTACAAAACTCCTTCCACTTCAGGGGTACCTATAGACTGAAGAAGCTAATTCACAGACACTCACCTCGCAGTACACACACTGTAACTTCTCTGGGATGTCTGCTTCTCAGTAATGCACGCAAACACACACACAACCCCTCCTGAGCACCAACGCCAAAATGCCCAGGTGAATCTGGCAGCACCATCACCACCACTTGCAATTAGCCGTAGGGTGCCTCTACCACTTGCATTGTTCCCTCCGTGTTTGACTAAGTGTGTCCCAAAACCACACTTCCACATGTAGAAGCATAAATAAATTTCAAAACACAACACTTCACGGGGAAGTGGGGGGCGCACTATGGTAGAACAATATTAGCTCAAAATGTCTTCAAATCCTACGATTTCCAGTGATTCCACATTTTCTCAGGGCACAGACCAGATGACAGATATATGGAACCATATTTACTCTCGCAGGAGCAAAGGAGTCCCTGGGGGAGCCTTTAAGCCACAGTGGCAATTTCCCGCTGCATAGGTGGCAGTCTGCGGCTGCAACTCACCCTGTAGTTATAGTTCATATTCGAGGAGGAATGCAGGACACAGTAACAGACCAGGCAATTTGGAAAAGCTGCTCAGGCAAAATTAAAGTGATTCTGAAGGGGTTACAGAATCACAAAAGGATAAAATTTGTGTAATTCAATAAAGACCAGTGATCTTGTTACCTCACGCAGCCACGCTTTCTGGAGATGTCCTTAAGAGTATCTGTAGCTGACCCAGTGCAGATCTATCATAGAACCCCAGGATAATTTTGGTTGGAAAGGACTTTCACCTGACTCAAGCTCTTGTCAAGGAAAGGCAAAGCTCGTTGTTAGTTATAACTTCAAACTTAGATCAAATTTCTCAGAGGCACTTCCAATCGAGCTTTGAATTCCCGGAGATTTCACAAACTCTCTGGGCAATGTGTTTCATTGTTCAACATCCCTCAGGGTGGATTATGGATTATGTTTTTTTCCTAATATCTAACTGGCATGTCCTTTGTAGCAAATTGTGCCCAGTGGTCCCCAACCTTTGCTGCAGACATCCAAGAAAAATCTGTCTCTATCTACAGTACAACTTCCAACTTGGAAGCTGGACACAGCAATAAAATCTTTCCATAGTGTTGCTGATCAGACACTTGTCAGGTGATAATCATGAGGTTTATCCCCCAGAAGACAGAAAAATGGCAAAATTAAGTGGGTTATAACAGAATATGAATGATCTGAATATACACCACATATTAAGTATTAAGGTGAAACAGCCACTGCATTTAAGAGCTGACATTTCAGTAATGAATCTAACATCTTAATAAAGCACAAGTATGTCAATTTATAAGACAAACCAACAAGTGCTAATACTCATAGCCGAGCGTTCTGCAAGACGAAGAAAATTGTAAAAAGGACAAGGAAAAGTTAAAAAACCCCAACTATAATACTCTAGCTGTATTGCACAGGATTTTTATTTCTTTGTTTTAATTAAGCATGACACATTGAAAACAAACATGAGAAATACCATTATTTTCAAGTGAAAAATTACAATATATGGATTACTAGAAACCTTTTGTTATGACAAAGGATATAATTCCTTCTTTGTGTTTCTGGCAAGATGGAAATAAAATACTGACTATGAAAAAGGAAAATCCCAGATACAGTTGTAATATTTGTAATACATGGCTATAAAAGACTAGACCTGATCATGCAAACAGATGAGAGATACTGGAGAAATATCCAGAATATGGTAATAAAGATTCCAGAGTGATCCCTTTGGGTGGTCACTTCTGTTCCCCTGCTCCTACCTGCAGTTACAAAGCAGCCAACTAACATGGCTTCAAAATGGTTTAATCTTTACTTCAAGGTTTCTTACATTATGGTAGGGAAAAACACGCTGATACTGGGACATTTTTCCAGTCAAGGCAAGGCCAGGATATCAATGGAGAGCAAGGATTAGAACTGACAATTCTTGACTTGGACCTTGATGTGTTTTACTTCCCTGAAATCATACAAGACACAGTTTCAAATACAGTTACCTCATATTTCTTCTCATTAGGAGTCCTCTCTCTGTAAATTCTGATACTGAGAAATTCAAGAAAGATATATCATATTTTCAGTGCTGCAAATGTGTTTCACAAAATTACTTCTCAGTCACTGCTGTGTCTGAGCATATGCACAGGAAGCCTTGTGGTTGCTAAGGGTTTCACAAATCACATTCATTTCATGATTATTTTAAGCATATGAGTGGTACACACTGATCTGTAATCATGATTCAGTCATTAGAAAATAAATATTGAATATGTTGGTAGTTCAACCAACATTTAGATATACCAAAACTTCAATCCCATATTGAAGAATTAAAATAGAAGTTATGCAGCTATATAAAACACACTGAAATTTACACTTTCTTAAAGATAAAACTGCATTTTCATGGGGATAGAATTGCATTGGCTGTTTAAATATCGATCATGTTTATGCAAGATTAAGTGGTTTTCCTTCAAGCAGGCATTCTCTATTAGGCTTCAATTCGTTTTACCTTAGTCATCCTATAAATGTATTATTTAGCACTCTAATACTGTATAAATATTATCCTTTGGGTCTCATTTAGTAACAGGTTCAAGTATGTTTAAAGGCTTAATCAAAATTTAGTCAAAATTCCAAAGTTTTCTTTAGCACCTAGCTAAAATCACAGAAAGCCATAGAGTCTTACAGTTTCCACCTAAAACCATAAAAGTGATCCAAGCTCTCTAAAGCAATTTTGAATAGTTCTCAACAAACCTGATCAAACAAATTGCAAGTGCCTGAGAAGCCGTAGTGTCTCATCTTCAGTAACATTAAAGGTCTGCTGTTTGAGGCTCTACAGCCTTTCACCATCACATCCATCATCACCACCTGCTGCTCTGGAGAGACAGCCCAGAGAGGGGGGGTTAATCTGGGATCCTGTTGATGCTGCTTTTCCCTGCTGTCTCTCTCACCTCCCCCAGTTACCCATTCCTCCCTGAAAGTAACTTTCACCATTAGTCGATGTATGTCATCAGCACAAATTCTCACACATGAATTTCTCTCACCTTTCCTTGTGCCCACCCAAGATACAGAATGAAACCTGTTTCAACCAAGCTTTAAGTATCTTTCAAACTTTTATCTCACTTCTGCTAATGAACCATCATCAATGCTAATTTGGCTCCTCCCTTCAATTGCTTTCCTGGAAAAATCCTCAAACTTCAAATCACTTACCATGTATATATGTTCAGGTGTTTTATCTGCTTTCTGTTAGATACAACAAGTAACCAGCTAGTCTTACCTTACTCTAAACTCTGCCACATTTCTATTGCCTCAGTGTCCATTTCCATTTTCTGATATTCCCATTTCACAATCAATCCATGAAATCGCAGACAAATAATGTACAAGCTATAGGACTGATTTTTAAATCGCAAATTATCCTTCTAATGATCTTTGCTGAATATTGATTTTTGTCTGAAGATTGACATTTGATCTGTAATTTTCCCCTGAAATGTATGTATACTGGAGTGCTAGCTAAAGCCATTTCATCTTGAACTTATAAGCACTTAAACTGTCTGTATGTCTCAAAGTCCTCATCATAACCTAACTAAATTCATTATCAACAAGCTGGGAAATCAAACATAAACTCATCACCTGCCAAAAACCATGCTTGAAGACGATGGAAGACTTTCAGTACGTCTTACTTGCTGAGGCTAATGCGATAAACACAGAGAAAAGGCACATTGCCCTTATTCCCCACAGCCATTTAAAAGCTTTATTTTTCCTGCAGACAGCAGCTCTGAGCACAGTGATCAAAGCAGCTGCTAAAAGGCAGAATTTAAGCCTCTAAATCTTCCAAGCCGTCCCCTCCATTATTTTTAAAAAATATTCCATGACAGAAGAACGATATTTCTAAATAGATCACCTCACACTCACGTTTGAGCGTTGGCTTTACATTCCAGCAAGAAACTTGAACCCAGACCTCTGTGCCACCTGAAATTATCCAAGGAGCGCAGGCCTGGCACACCTCACTGTGTTTGTTTCAGAGGGACTCTCTTAGCCCTGTCTCACAGCTCCCAGTCATCACAACTGCATCTCCCGTACTTGCAAGAAAGATCATGACCTACTGCCTCAGGGATGGTCAGAGTCTCATGGGAGATGCTTGCTGTTTTAAAAGAGTTCCTGCTAGAAGGCATTTCTCCAGATGACAGTATTATGCCACAATCCCTCTGCATTTCACATGATCCAGGCTGTTTTCATATGACTGCGATGCACTAAATATTTTACCATATCACACAACCTAGCAAATGGAGTCTCTTGTCAGCAACTACATAAATTTAATGGTCTGAAAATGTCTCTCTTCTCCCTCTCATGTTCCCTCTGCTGCCTAGTCCTGCTGGAAACTACATTTTGCTTTAGCTACTCTTGAAGCTCATAGATCAGACAGTATCTTCCCATACAGTGGTATCTTATCAACTTATCAATTATCACGAATGATAAGGGTTTGGAAATGGATCTCTCATTTCTCTTTCTTTTATTCTGTCTTTCTGCTTATTCACCTTGAAGTCATTGGTATACCCATCCTGAGTCAACATGCTGAATATCTCCTTCATTTCTTGGGATGAGAAAATCTGGGTTGAAGAATGTTGATACTCGTTCTTTGAAAACAGCATGCACAGAGGTAGAAAGTCCTTTTAGAAACATTATGAACAAGCTGTCATATAAAAAATCAGTTTATGTTCTTTCATTTAAAACTGCATTAACCAGAACTGGTAACTTTGTTTTTAAAGTATTTCTAGACTACTGCTAAGAAAGTATGTTGCTGTCATTGTGAAGGCTTTTGAAAGCCTTTTTGGAGAAATTTCTGCAGTTGTTAAGGACAGAAGATTGGTAAATGTTTGGCACTAAAAATAACAGCATTGCCTAATGATCAAAGTCTTCATCTATGATACCATGAGTATCCTTTACTTGATAAAGTCACACACGAGCAAACAACCCAGGAAATGCCCTTCGTTAACATTAAAATAACAACACTTTATTTTGCGATTTCTCTGTGGAATAAAACTACATTAAATACTATAAATTCTGTATATAATTAACATTTTGATTTCCCCAGGATAGAAATTAGAACCAGGACAGAATTTCCTTGCTGCATACCACAGGTCAACATAAATAAACGTGGCCAAACCTTTACAGCTAACACTTCCGACAACTTACAAAATTTGTTTCAGTAATAGATCTTTTTGAGACATCAGACTGTAGAGTCTGGGTCCTGGTAAGTAATCTGGGTCCTCTGTGCTTATTTAAAAATGATTTTATATTTATTTCTGACCTGTTAACTTCCACGAGCAAAGCATGGAATATAGTATCATTTGGTTGCTCAGTATGCCATCTTCCATTCTATTTCTCTCAACATACATAGAGCTTATCGCTGATGTTATATTAAGTCAACAGAGGTCACAGAAGGACTTATATAAAAATATAGGTCTTTTGCAGAAGAAAAGCTTTTTGAAATGGCAGTCCCTCATATTCTGTCTAAGAATCTGCTCAGACATGGTGCCCCAGCTATCTCTGCGCCCTATTCCACCCCCCTTTTTCTAGATATTATTGACCCCCCATACCGGACAGCACACGTGTGTGTGTAACAATATGTCTTCAACCTGATATTGCCAAAACTGTCTGATTCACCTTCAGGATATTTTACAGCAGGAGGATTTCTACTGAACTCTTTCCACAGAACACGATTAGGGGTCTATACTATCAGCTGAAACAGGGTACTTCATTCAGCTAGCCTAACAGGTCAACACAACAACCAACACAACCACCAAGATAATCCTACTTCAGTCTAAGCTCTAACTTGTCATTGGTTTAGAAGTCCTACTTATAATTAAACACTTGAAGTACCAGAAAATAGAAGTTATACTTTTAATATATAATCACACTTTCCAGATGGGATGACAGAGCCAATTTATCGTGAATTTTGTTTTTAAAGTGTATCAGGGGTTCTGAGAAGCGAAGTACAAATTTCTATTTGTTGGGATAAAATGGTGAAATGTAAAAAATACAAATTTTGCATTATGAACTGTTACAGATCATTGAATAAACATTAAAATACTTCAGGAGTTACCTTAGTCTGCCTAAAATGTTGCAGAAAAAATACCATCACTGTAATTCAGATGTCTTTTTACTGAATAATTAACAGCTTCAACAAATCTATTTTCACTAAAAGAGTTTTTCATTCAAAAGACAGAGCAAGACATAAATGCTTTAGCACAACAGCTGTAGTAATTACAGTACAATTTTGCTGTAAAATCATTACCATCTCAGTAGTTCTGAAGAAAGGATACAGTACATGTAATGTATATGACAATGTAAAAATATGAATAGGGCTTTTATTTAAAATTGCAATACTGCAATTAAAATGAAGAAAAAAGAAAAAAATAGGATATGCTAGAATCTAGCACTCTATGTTATGTGCGAAACTAACTTCTGGCATTTAGGATTGTTAAAAATAAATGTTCTGCTGAAGAATTGCCAAATCAAAGTACTTCAAAGTAGGTCTTGGTAATGAGAAGTAGAACATTAGGAAAGCTTAAACACACTTGAGAGCTGTATAAATGTTTAAATGAGGAAAGAATCAAGCGGGCAAACTTTCCCTCTGTATTCTTTAAGAATGATCAGAAACAAGATGAGATGTAACACCACCATTCTTATTTACACATGTGAGCTTGATCGAGGATTTATCTAAATGAGAAACTAAATTTGAATTAAGGTCAAGCAAGAAACAGAAATTCACTATCTGTTTTTGAATAGCTCCATCTTCGACTACTTCAGGGTGAGCAGAATTAAACAGAAACAAGTACCTTGAGCTCATCAGGAAGAATATTTCCAAAAAAGTAATTCTTGAACAGTATCACATTAAACTCATTATCTATCATATAGTATATATGGGCTATATGCATATTGGGTTTGGTTCTGGAAACAGTTGTGACAGGAACTGAAGCAAAAAAAAATAGAAATCATTTGTAGCCAATGCCTGGTACATAGCTGCCTTTTTCCTCGGCCTGTGAAGTGCCTGCCACCTCAGTATATAAGGTTCAGGCTTTGTAGCTCTGGGAAGGTAAACTGGATTAGAGGACATTCCTTAGCTGCTGCTGTTTCCTTTGCCTTAACCCACGCTATTCCCAAGACTTTCCCCTATTCCTTCCACATTTATTAAAAACAGAGTAATAGACTGTGAAAGCATTATGCAGAAAGTAGCAAACTTCAGCCTTACTCTAATCTAGAGGACACCTTGATGGGACAGGCCACTATCCTTACCGCAGAATTGCCTACGTTTTTTCCTGCTGCGCTCAGGACTTCAATGAGTTTGGGTCTTTGTTCTTACGCATCTCATGAAGTACTTTAACTCATCTGTCCCGATAATACATATTAACCCCAACTGCTGATCATATTGTCTTGTCTAATTTGAAAACATGCTATTAAACCAACCTGATTATCAGGCTATTCACTAAAAAGTGACAACATTTTCATAGCTTCCAATTTGATGTTCCAGGTTTGAAGCAGAGCATCGCTCAGAAGTCGTAGTCCAGAATCTATCACCAAAAGTGTTACTTCTGTCATATTTTGTTTAAACTGAGAAAATTTAGCACCGACTGTAATTCACCTCCAAGATATTATTTTAACACTTTTTGCTCATCATATATGTAGCTGACTGTAATTTGCCTGTTGATGTACATTTTACACATACTATAAGCAGAGGATTGAAAAATCAGAGCCTAGTGCTCAAACTGAACATGACAATACTCAAAGAATATCTGTGATCAGAATAACATGGAAATTACACTCGTTCATCAAGAATTTTGCAGCACAGAACATTTTACCTAATATCTCTCTATCTGCAGTGAAAGAAAACACAACACAAAAGATACCTCTCAGCCTGCATGGATTACAGCTGAATTTTTCAGAACGCATCATGTGTCCTACAGAAGACACATATGGTTCTTTATTTTACAAAGAATGTTCTTTAATTTATTATCACTCAGTTCTAAGGAGATACACCATTGTACAGCTGGCCTTGCTAACTACAGCATCAGATCCAGCATCCTTTCCTAAGGCATAGTACACGGACTGTGCCTGATAAAGCACCTCTTGTGTTCTTATGGCAAAAAACACTAAAAATAATTCTCAGGCTTTCTGTCCAACACAATGACCATCTTTCTTAGTTGCCAAATGATGTACTGCTCTATTACTTCCACACGAAAGTCCTACACTGATTTCAAAATGAGCCACAACCAAATTCATCCAGCTGTATTTAATTACTTGTGCTTGTTATCTACACAAATACTATACCAGAAAGAGCTTTCAGCTGGAAAATTACTGGGCTTCTAAGCACACAGTGCTTTGTAAGAAAATTTCAAAACCAGCTTTTAATAACATAAAGTTCTGTTTTTAATGTCTATGCCTTTCTAGGAGTCAGAAATTAATATCTGAATTCTTCAAGGTGATGACAGTATAGCATCCCTAAATGTACTCCCCTAGGGACATAAAATCTAACCTGAGAAGTTCAGCTCTCTTATGGTCATGACTAACATAATTGCTAAATTGTGCTTCATTTTTCATCTCTCTCCTGAATGAATCACTACCCTTCAGTCTCTTTGCAAAGCCTTGACATTCCTTTCAAGTAAGAACCTGGCTACATTTTAATTTCAAAATAGAAAACTAGTAAATTCTTTGTTCAATGTTAAAAGATAATGTTTGTTTACACACTCACTAAGTATCTTGGAATAGCTTGTGTGTATAAAAGATCAAAATAGACAGTAAACCAGTTTGTTAGAAAGTGTAACTACATACTGCGATTTGCCTGTCATATTCTCAAACAATACATTGTTTTATTTCCCACTGCTTTTCAGATTCCCCTATTGCAGCATGTTTTATTAGAATCCTCAGTTTTGAAATCAAATTATTCACTTTAATCTAAAGTAGTGTTACTCAGGGCAGTAAGCCAGTAGTTTGCCCAAGAAAAACAAGCCAGCTTTAATACAGTAGCAATGAATGCAGTGTTTGATCCTGAGGGAGTGCCTACCTGAATAGTTCCGTTCTGGTGAATGTGGTTTTGCATGTGTGCCTTGATCAAACAAATCACAAAAATAAGAGCTCAGGGTTAATGAGAGTATTTACAGACTGTTTGATTG
This sequence comes from Falco punctatus, assembly GCF_963210335.1. Lineage (NCBI taxonomy): Eukaryota > Metazoa > Chordata > Aves > Falconiformes > Falconidae > Falco > Falco punctatus. Next base: position 16,305,817 of record NC_137588.1, on the reverse strand, counting down.
TGGTCACTGGGATAAAAGGTCTCGGCAATGTTATTGCCTTTACAGATTGAGAATAGTCATGTTAGACTGCAACTTACTCTGCAAAGTTAATGTGAAAATGACAGCAAACTAGATGGATATCACCTTTTTGGATGCTTACCACCCTCTCCTAGATCAAGAAATCAGAGTAACTGCTGAAGACTGTCTATGTGCTTATATGGCTTGGATACCAGGGTCAGGACCCTGGCTGGCTATCTGCTACACAATGCTCAATGACACTGTATTTGCCCATACTAGGAAGTGAGTCTTCTAAGTAATTTTGTATCTATCTCAGCTTATTATTTCTGTGGGTTTGGGTTGGTTTTTTTTTTAATGCCCTATTCTATGATTATTGGTGACTAGAAATTCAATTGCAAGGAACATGAAAGGAACTTGTGGACTCTAAGTGATTTTTAAGTTGATTCAGGGATGCAATTCTGAAAGATGAGTAAGAGATTTCAGTGTTAGCATTGGCCAGAGATTTCCATTTTGTGCAGTGATACACACGGAGAGAAAGAGAGAGAAAAAAAACAACCACATTTCTTAACATAGCAAGAATACACCTCAAAAAAAAAAAAAAAAAAGGTAAAGAAAAGAAAAAGCATGAAAAACACTCACCTGGAAGATAAATACATAGCTGGAAACTATGCTCCAGTTTCTTAAAAACTTTCTAGTGCCAAAGTTGTTAGAAGTATTTCCATATATAAATAAACTAAATACACATTGAAGTAGAAAAGGTGCACTCATCATGAGGCTGGGGGATCAGATCAGGCAGTGAAAAGATCTAAATCCAGCTTTTTAACATTTAAGGCAAATGCAATAGTTGTTAAAGGAAGGATTTGCTTCCTTTTTAGGTAACCTGTGTTGAAATGCCTGATTGATTAACTGAGAGTATGCAAGAAAGTCAGGTTAAAGCCCTCTTCTACCACAGTCAGCCAAGGAATATGAATGAAATGTGAACAAGCCAGAGTAGAGACACCGACATTTAATACAGTAACTAAACTAGCAAAAATGTTTATGAATAAACTTGCCCAAGGCTTAATAGTATGAAATATACAGGAACAGCAAACAGTTACGAAGTACATTTATGTGCACCCAAAAGAAAAAGATATGATCCATGGCATAACTGTTGGAAGAATATTGTTTGAAGTATTTTGTATCATTTTGTATCATTTTTCTATTAATCTTCAGGTTTTATTATCTTTGAAATTTGCTGTCTAACAATGTTATTCTAATTTGCATAGATCAGCATACATCTTAAAATACTGCTAATATTCTACTGTTGGGTACATATTAGTGTATTTTATGTAAAGAAGAAATATAAGTAAATGCAATGTAATAATTTTTCTCCTGTAGATACTAGATCAGGTATTAAAGAAAGCCATTTGTATTACGGTGAATCACATTTAATGTGAAGTTAATCCAGAGAGTAATCTAAAGTATGCTTTGCTATAAAATATCTGGTTTCTACTCGTTTTCAAAATGTACTACTATATAAATACTTGATTAAGCTTTTCATTCACTATGATTATTATTTTGAGGTCACGTCAGCTGCATTTAGTTTAAATTTTAATCCAGAATAGTTAATCTCAGACTCTTCTGGAATACTTTTCCTAAAGTTCAAATAAGAGCACCATGAAATGAACAAACACAAAACTGCAGAGTAAGATATTCTTACAGTACAAAGAAATAAATCTTTTCAAAATTGATCTCACAAAATGACAGCAATAACTCTCAAAGAGGATTGATCAAAAGAAGATCTAACTATTTCATGCTAATAGAGTTTGCAGGCGCTTACTCAATCACAGCTATTCTGCTAGACTCTGATGTATTTAAAAAAGAGATCTTAGCACTTCAACCACAAACATGATTACAGAAATGACATAAAAATTTACTAAATTTTCACGACCTCATTTATGCTATCTAGTTGTCTGACATGAATTTCAATTATTTTTGCAGTAGGAGGAATTAATTAATTCCACTCAGAAGCAGAATAGCTTGACATGCAGGTATACACTTGATCACAGATTGACATGAGCCCCCAAATCTGACAACATATAATTTAATCACGGAAATAATTCCTTTGTGAGGTGGATTTCTGAGTGGCTTATCAGCTCTGGTTACAACCAGAGTGTCCTAACATTTTAAGGCTGAAAATCCAGGCCACAATTCTTTTTCATTAATTACATTAACCTCACCAGTCTAAGTGCATTGTGCACCTACAGACTCTTATCTTTCAGAAGCCTATGAAAGCTGCTCAGTAAAGCAATTCAGATTTTTTAAAACACCAGTACTCACTTAATTTTGTCCAAAAATACATAAATACAAGTGCAACGATCACAGCAATAAAACCTGAACCTTTTCCTCTGCTTTGCCATTCATCTTTTCATTCGTTTCAGGTTGCCTCCACCTCTGACCAAACACAGGCACTTCCCTCCTCTCTCCATGTATTCCTGTCAGGACACATGGACACCCACCGTCCACTTCCATATTCTAGTCACGATCATTAACCTATGCAGCATTCCCTCTAATCTTGGGGCCAGGCATGTGCAAGACAAACGTTACCCCTGTAGGCCTTCCTTCACTTCAGTTCCTCGACACTTTCGGTCTGAACTGAGCCTGGTCCTTCCCAGTTTTGTTTCTTGGTGTTTGGGTTGTTTTTTTTCCTGCTATTCAACTCGCTGCACTCAAACAGACATGCCAAAGAGGTGAACTGAGTACTGGCATTAAGAGGGCACTTTCCCTCACCTGGTCTTTCGTCTACAAAATATGCTACATGTAATTGTGTAGTTCACATACTGAGGAATTTTATTAATACACAGCTACAGTTTAAGTTTTGATGTATGATTTCATCAAATTTTTTTAAGTGTTTATCTACAATGATATGAAAGGAACATACTCGCAAGTATGTAACAGTCGAGTCACTAGGCAAGGCAGCTTCCTACAGATTATTCTCAATGGGTGATGTTCACATGATGATGATACAGGTATTTATTTTCAATATTTAATTGGTGCAAAGCAAGTGAATATGAAATACCTTACGTTTGCTAAGACTGAAGGCAACTGCTTCCTAGGTCTTCATCACTCTGCAGTTTAATGCTGATGTCAGTAATAGTGTTAGTCATCACAGGTCAGAATTTTAGGTGGCATAAATCTCACAGACATGGAGAAGTTAAATCAGTTTACATGAGCACACACGTTTTCTGATGCATTTTGTTATAATGGCACAAATTAAAAAAATCAGTGTTTTCGAGGTGTAGACTGCTTGCACGGATTTTTTTTTGTCCAGTATATTTTCAAAGTTTCATTACAAAGCCATTGAACAACTTCAATTATGAAGACAGAAGAGTTGTTTAGAAATACATCGATACCTTATGCATATAATAAAGATATATGGATTAACAGTTCATGAAATATATTTTACTGCTGTCACCAGTGCAGCACAATTCGTGCTTCAAATTGCGCTTAATTCAGCAATATTTCAGTCCTGAAAATACATAAAATCATAAATTCTATCGGTTTGAGATAGTAAATTGTCCAGTATACCTTCTTTTCACTACAGGCCTAGCTGACAAAGAATTCAGGACAGACTCCTCTGAAAATCCCCAGTACAAGCAGAACTACACTGGTGTCCCACAGAGCCAAAGAAGCAGGCATCTGAGCCAAGCAACTGATGTCACCAAGGTGGGACTGGGATTTGGGAGGCCGAACAGCTCTCCCAAGCATAGAAGAAGGACTCGTTATAAAAGTATTTCTCAAACAACACAAGTACCAAGTTGTCTCTTACTATATCTGCATCTATATATCCAGATTATCGGAATTTATGACAGCACTAAACTTCATTGAGAACAACCTTTCATCACCACTATTCTTGTTACACACCAATAATTGACTTGATCAGAATAGATGGTTTCCGTTGCAATGCTGGGCTTTTTTTTCAGCAATGCAGCCTCTTCCAAGCTACAAATTATAAACTGAGTACATGGCAGAATGATTTTGAAATTGCATAACATACTGTAAGAGGAGAACAAATCATCTTTAACAAAATAATTATTTGATTTTGCAATCCTTTTATGCACAGTTCATTTAACTCCACCAGATTTCTACTAGCAGAAGGCTTAAAAATTATGTCTTAAAATACCAATTTTAGGTGTCTTATAAAGCAACTCAAATTTTCCTTTCTTTGATGGTGGTAGAATAAATGCCACCTTAAGTGTCACTGTTTTTCAGTGACCCCTTATAACACTGCAAATTTAATACATTAGGCCTAGGTCTGCTTTGGAAATTATTGTTACATTTTCTTCAGATTTTTTCCAGTGTTTTATTGTGATGAATAAGGCAGTTTTTGAATTGCCTTTCTGAATCTTGCCAGCAATTCCCCATCCCACTTTTGTAAAACTGTGGCACCTTTCCAAAACATATTGACTCATAAATCTTATTTAAACAGAAAAATCTTTAAACAGTATTTTGTGGACCTACATCAGTGAATGAACATGGAAACTCTTGCTTTATACATAGGATTATAGGAATCAGATAAATGTCAGTTAAGAGGTTTTTCAGACCTTTTATAGAGATTTGAGTTTTAAAAAGAAACTAAGATAAATATATCATGATAATCCTATTCACAGTCCCTATAGAATCTCTATTTATTAGACCTGTTATTGTATTTAACTAGCTGCTCATAATTATTAAAAAGATAAACACTGTTGTAAGATGGATTCATGGTAGTATGTTCTCTCTATTAATAAAAATATGTCCCTACAATTCCTCTACTGTTGGATTAGATGGTAGAATTATGTTATTTGCCAGAGCATTTACAACATCCTCCTATAGAACTGGACTGTTTTTATTTAGCTACTGTATTTAGCTATCATTCTAAAATCTAAAATGAGAATGTCTAATCTTGTAGTACTCACAGTACACCAATATGTTACTTTTATTCTCCTAAAGTCACGTTGTATTCCGTATTCAGATTTGACATGATCTCAATATTCGACATTTATGTTTACATTCAATGCTATAGACATTCTTATCACTTAACACAGTAAACAAAAGCAGAACTTCCTCAGACCTCCAATATATCCCAGAGAGAACAAAAAAGCTATTTCCGAATAATGTGGATTTATCAAGTAGGCTATGCATATGGATCTTTTTCTCAACCAAAATTTCATTGAAAATTATACAGTATCAGAAAAGCTTTTGCATTTGAATAATTGGCATTTTCTTATGAAAAGCAAGCCTGTATTTTGTCAAAAACCTCTTATCAGTACAGCACAGAACAGTGAAAGCATTTTGCAGTCACTTTCTTTTTTTCTGCGTATTCGCAGTGGTACATGACAGAACAGATTTATGTCTTCAGCAGTTGATTCTCACATGCATCAGCCTCTGGGCCATCTGATAAGGATTGTTCTGTTTCTCTAAATCAGTAAGTACATAAGCCCTCTTCTTAGCTGACGTAACTACATCTCAGCCAATTCCTGAATGTCTGTTTTATCAGGGGAACTCTCAGCTGCCCAACAACAAACAGCAGTCGGGTCCTAGTTCCTAGCCTCAATGGTTGTGTAATCCAGTTTGCTCACAGCCACTCAGACTAGGACACCAGGATGGAGTAAGAACAAGGATGTCCAGCTACGAAAATAAGCACATAATTTTATGATTCTCTAGTTTCTTTGTGTGCATACTTTAGGCAATTGACTCCTTTCGGAGAGGAGCAGGTAATAAAGCATTGACAGAGAAGGAGGAACAAAAATCATATGTGTAAAAATTCATAAGGAAAATAAACGAACCTATTAAGTTCCCGTTCATGTTCCTTTAACAAAACTAAATTTCCTCTTATAACTAATCAATAAATTACTAGCAACATTATTTTAAACCACTGTGGACATGTTTTCAGCTCAACAAAGGGTGAAAAATTCTGTATTTTATGCTCAGACCCCCGAGTAAGAGCTATTTCCACATAAATCAACATACTATAACACCTAAGCTAGCTCTACTTCCACCAGAACAGGAATAGTCATCCACTGATATCAATAGATTCAAAATTTCCAGTTGATCTCTACGGAGCCAACTAGACAGGACACATAATTGTCATCGCTCTAGAACAGGTGAGATGACCTGTACAGGAGACTTTTGCCTTGTGCAAAAGTATTTGATCTAAAGATCTGCTCACTCAAACAGATTTGGATTTCTGTATTCTAGCCCTCTTGCCAGGAGCTGCAATAAATATTAATTATGATATTTAGAAGGTTTTAATCCCATATTACCTATGTATGTTTAGAAGACAAATTTTCTAGACGGGATTATTGGATGGATTAAAAGAAAGATAAAGGTTCTGGAGGACTGAAGCATATTGTATCTACTATACAGAAATTTCAAAAGTTCCTGAAGGCAGAACGTAGATTTTTGTTCCTGTTTTGTTCAGTCATTTTTGACAGAATGATAGAAAATTTCAGATTCAGTTCTTCATCTCTAGAGAGACACAAATCAACTGAAAATATCTATAAATGTCAGAAAGAAACACTGTATAAAATTGCTTGAAGAATCATAACTGTTATAATGCCAAAAGATCCCTTGAACTTTAACCTGCCTATCAATACAGAGAGCTGGCCATTGGTATTGGCTGGAGAGGTCATGTAGCTGAAAATGCCTGGGACCGATCCAAGCAAAGAAAATTAAGGAAAACTATTGCCACAGCAAATGAGTAATTTTCTTTTAATCTCTTGTCTTTGAGATGTATTTCTACGTATCACTGTAAAAGAAGCACTTCCAAGGAATTGCATATACCTGATGTACTGGAGGAATTGGCTTCCTCCCATGACCCAACAAACAGTGCCAGAAGTAGCATGCAGGCAGCAAACCATTCTCAAGCTAGGTCAAAGCAAAGGAGTCCATCTACAGAGTAATCCAGTCTGTCTTCAGGTTCAAGGTTTGGCATAAGTTTCAGCTCTGATATCATGTTAAAAATTCAGTTATTATGAAAACCTGAAAATCAGACTTGGAAAAGTATTAACAAAATGAATAATCAGCCTTAGATATGGAAAAGAGGAGGGGAAAAAAAAGCAGCATTCATAATTAAACTAGAATATACCACAACTGCTACCAATACCCATCTCAAGTAAGGAAATGTTTCTTAAGTAACAAAAGAAAGGTTCCTCTTATACTGATTTTGCTCTAAATCCTCAGCATTTAAAGCCGTGCAGCCAGTTCAACATTTGTATGTCTGAAAGGCATCTCACTGGGAATGCTTTATGCCTCTTTTTCTGTCTTGTTCCCTGAAATAGAAGGAAAAGCAATATAGGCACGTAACTATGGAGAGGATTCAAAGCTGATTAAATGTACACAGACTACATCAAAAGAGACAGATTTTCCATTTCCATCAGCCAAAAAAACATATCAACCTCTTTAAAAAGCCAGCACATATAAATAATGTAGCTGCTTAGGTCATCAGCAAAGCTTTCTATATAGTAAAAAAATGAATTATAGTTTCCTGTTCCGTTATTTGTTGTCTTTGGTTACTACACAGGTGCATGGAAAACTTTTCAAAGTAACGTTTATCACTGAAGAAAGAAAATTCTTGAGAGCTACAAACTGGCTAGCTTCTGTAGCAGGAAGAAGAGGATTTGCTTAATGTTGTTCTGGCACACAAAACATAAATCTGGTCTGAGAGAGAGGTGCTACATAATCTAGTCTTTTGCTTCTTTCACAAATTGTATGCTGCCAGCATTGAGAGAAGATTTTACAAGCCCTGAAGTGCAAAGCCTTCTGTGTAAATATACATGTTCATTTTTAGTTATTAGCTCTAAAAGTTGTGTGGCTTTGCTCTTTCAATATTGTGAACGAGGCAAATTTTGAATGGTCTGTTGTTTATCAAAGTTCCCATCAAGAACAGCTGCTGCATAGCCAGAACCAGAGACTGGAGAGCTCAGTTGCAGTCGTGTACATTTTACCCACAACAGTAAGCAATTCTGTGTATAAGCAGTTCCATTAGCATCAAGAGGGAGAGGACGTAATTAACGATTTGTACAACCTGGCCTCAGAACAAAACAAAAACAGGAACTTAATTTCTGATCAGCCGTCTTATCCATTAAATATACATTATGCCCAGAAACAGGAGGTTCAAATCAGTTATCTAAGACAGGCATCTTGTGCCATTGGAGATGCCCTGGAGTATCTCACCTGGTCCCCAGCTGCTGCTCCAGAAGAGCACAGGTGTCCTGCAGGTCCTGTGTCATATCTGCCAGCCCTGGGTGGATGTCTCAGGCACCCTTAGGTGTCTCAAATGGCACTAGATGCCTGTATTTGAGCGACTGATGCAAGCCTAGGCTGTCATGTCTTTACAGGTTAAGCAGATATACGCTCCTTCAGACAGAAGATAATCAGTTCAGAAATCACTGAAATCTACTTGAAGATAAACGGGAGAAGGGTTACATTTCTTCAGAGACAGAGAGTGTGTGGGATGGTGCTACTGCTGCAGTATGACATAAAAAGCCTGGTCTCGTACATGTGTTGTGAGAACAGAAAAAAAGAGAGAGCCACAGAGATGGAGACAGAGAAAGCGCATACATACTGCAGTCTTTGGAGATGTCAGGAGCACAGTTATCACTTATTTTGTATGATTTTTCAGCTTTTGTGATGGATTATAACCTGGCTTAACAAAGGAGGCCTCGTCATTTACTACCGTGCCTAGGTTTTACCTTGCTTCTCAGTCAAGTGTGACACCTGAGTAACACGCAGAGGAAAGGAACATACATTCTTAACATCAAAATATTTTTAAACCACCAGCATGATATTAAAGAAACACAGATTAAATCTGCCTCTGCTGCTGGGCAAATAATGCACTGGCCACAACATAAGGGGGAACCAAACACATCAGATAAAATGTATGGTAAATTTTTGTTGTTCTCTTTTGAGATCAACTATGCTCTGTAGTCCTAGCTTGGACCCTATGCTCCTAATCCAATTTACTAGTTACTATTAGGTCTGATTACCAGGTTACCCAGGGAACATGCAAGCACTCCAGCGTAAGGATCTCCCTCCTCCCCTTTCCTGCCTCCCACTACTACATCTTTCCCGTCACTCCTCTCACCCCTCCAAACCAAGGACACACACTGTGGTTCCCTGGGGAGACACTGGCTGAGGTTATTTTTCTGTCAGCTGCATGAGATGGTACCTGCTCCCGAGGAACAGGACTAACATTGCTGCTCATCACAAACAAAGATGTAATCCAGTCTCTCACCTGTCCTTCTCATGTCATCTGCTCGTTTGACCTTAAAATTCCTCCAAATCACATCTTGATATTTTAATGTGAGGACAGAAAAGGAACTAAAGGGCAAACTTGTTTAAAAGAGATGGTTATCTTAAAGACAATTTTCAGACATAAGCTAATAATAAAAGGCTACATAAAATGATAGGATCTTTAAAAATAGGTTATCATCTCACCCTATTTAAAAAGAAAAACCCGTGCACAATAATTTAAAAATACAGTTTATAATGTTCAAACACACTTTTTAGGCTCTATGATTGCATGTGAGGTCCAAAACTTATTTAATCTACTAAACAAGAATATTTTTAGAGAGTTCAAATAGTACAAGTAAGATGGATACTAGAACATTAGACACATACATTTTTATGTCAAGCTGACACTTATAGTTGGGGAAGAATCAGCAGCTGACAAGAAACAACTGAATGATTGTCTAAATGGATAATTACCAGAATATCCTGGCTGGATTTAGTGAATCTGCATCTTGTGTACTCCCACTCTAACTAGGACCACAGGGAGTTCAAAAGGTTTATCTGACAGGAGGTGCATGCCTTGTTCTCCTTAGCTCCACTGTTTCATTTATACAAAATTAGAGACTATAATTTATGCACAATACTTTATACCACAGGCCAATAAGAGGAAATTATTAAACCAATCAAAGTAAAACTTTCCTAGGCAGTTTCTAAATGTAGAATTCAGAGCCACCTCAACAGTGTCTCTGTTTTTTGCCGTGATCATGGTACAAATACATCCTCAAAGAAATGATCAATAATACTTTCTGTTACATGAGGCTCTGAAAATCATTAGAAATTTATGAATACAGTTGTGAAAGTATGAATGGATTCATGGCCACTGTACATGATATCCTTATACATAAACTTTTAGTTATCTTTTTCTTTTTTTAAAGAAAACAGCATTTGTTAATACAATGCCATTTTATCTGCTACAAACTAGAAAATGAATGTGTTCAGACTGTGGAAAGCATCTGTGGTATGTATGCAAGTAATTCATTTAATAGCTTTATATGTTCAAATTGAGACATTATTCTGGTTTTGAGATTCTCATCAAAGCAGAGAGTGGCCTATGGCACTACTCTTGCCATATAGAAGTTTTCTCCTAAATAGCCATTATAGAAGTAATAAAAACAAACACATCCTTCTACCTTTATATAGTCTACTCCACTAAAATGAGATGGTTGCTTTATTGTTTAGGAAACCATCAAAACGTATAAAGGGTCTGTATGACAGAGCAAAACACTGGCCTGGCAATAATTCAGACACCTTCTTCAGCTCTTTTAAGACCCCAGTGACCCTCTCATATTTCTTTCCCACTTAAAGATGTCAGAAATGCTATTGGCCCCACGCAGCACAGCATCTGGGGTAGCTGCATAGTAAAGATCTGAACATGGCTGTCCCAATGATGAGACAAAATTAAGTTCAGCCTGCACTTCTGAGAACACTTAAATTGGCTCTGCTGCAAATCTATAATTGTAATAGTTACAGTTTTCCAAAGGAAAGAAGTCCTATTTGTTAAATCAGAAAGTCTCGCTTGTGAACAATGGAAAATACTACTAAACTCTACTTGTCAAATAGCACCAGCTATTTTGCTGCAGAATTGCACAGCATACCATATCACGTCACTGGAGACTAAAATAAAACCTTCCCAGAAACCCAACTGCCCTATAATACTAATTTTAAGAGATTCCAAAGTTATCCCAAGCAAATGGTTTTAATCTAAATTTGGCTATTAATTCCTATAGTCAAACTGATTTTGAAAAAGACTATGTTTGGGGTAAACATAACAACATGGAACAATATGTTTTCTCTGTGCACCACATGAGCTGTATGTCACTGAATGTCAGCTGAAAAGTAGAGCTAAAGGTTAAGAGGACATTCTTTTTTTCACTTGTGATTCTGCCTCGGCACTAAACTCTCAATAATTATACAAAGGCTTCTTAGCCACTCAGTGATATCTGAAGAAAATCCTTCATAGCAATATGTTTCTGAATGTGTTTCTAGAGGTTAGAAAGTAATGTGTTAGTTACAAGACCATACCTTCAGTTGTACAAAATACCTCGGAGTTCTTGTCCGTCAAAAACCCTCAGATAACATCAAAAGGGACTCACCCTTTTCATGCCAGGGCCCATTCATCAGTCTGGTGTATTTATTTTATTATAGTTTTGCCTATGTACTTGATGCTACCACCATTAATGAAATTTCATCATGATATCATGTACCAAAAGAAAACAGAAGCAAAAGATAGGAAAAGAACTGGTGCATCAGCAGAGGAGTATAATAGTAGTAAAACTGTATGAAAGTTCCTAGCTGCCAGCCTTTTCCTGCCTATTTTCTATGGAAAACCTGAAAAGATCACAGTCTCATCCCACTGCTTCCTGAGACAAGAGTAACTCCCACTGTTTAATTAATGGCTAACTACCCTACCACTGTTTACATACTTTCTGCTGAGTGAAGCTTTTATTTATTTCGTGTGATTGAGCCTGGTGTTTTGCCTAGAAAACCGTTGAATTCAGCATAGGGCAGCTGCAAAGGCCTGAAAGTGCTGAAGTCTCATGAGTCCTGACAGAGGAATTCCCTTCAAGGTCAGGGACATTCATGCCCTGCACATTCCCCAGCCAGAAGAATTTCTTCACAGGAAGGTAACATACAAAAAATTATGTTGGGAACAAGAAAAAAACTCCTACCATTCCTATCTTCCAGTAACTAAGTAAGGGAAATTTTTATCCTTCTCATTTTCACATCAGATAATATTCATTTAACTCACTCAGTCTTCTTTAAGCCAGGAGATACATTGTGTCCAGATTCTGATAGTTTAAATTATGTCTTAATCTGAACTTTAAAATAAAACCACAACTTTTATCTTTTCCAACAAGAACAGGTTGTGACATTAAAACTATGGATCTGACCCAGTGATTTTCAAATAAAAAGACACAAACCTGCTTTGCCCTTGGCTTTGACTTCAGAAAGTAATTACATAAATGTGAAAGAGAATATACACACACATTACTTTTGATAAAAATTATGGTGATTTTAGGTTACCTGGCACTTTTAGAATAGTCTAGAATTTTGTGGAGAATGTTAAATCGGAGGTTTGCATTTTCCAGAATCAAAAATAGGTTCTGACTTAAAAGATGGTTTTCAAAAAAAACCCCAAAACAACTAAAAAAACCCACACGGTCACATAGAAAACATATGTTACGTGAAAGGAATGGGGTTTTTTTGAAAAGTTTCATTAAAATTGTAAATTTATCAATCATTAAATGGCTTGAAAGAAATACTTTCAGAAGAACTCTGCAGTCAATTGGTCACATTTGATAATTTGGAATTACAAGTAAAGGCTCTAAAGAATCAGCAATAAGCTGCCTGATCTTCTTTTAAAACCTGCATATTTTGCTCTGCCATTACCTCCTAATACCACCACCTTGGCAAAGGTTACTCTACTGTATATATAATCTGACAAGCTGTTTCAAGTTAGTCACGTCTCAACTAAAAATTTACTAAAAACTTTACAGAATCCTACCAATTTCTTGTCCCTGGCTAAAGAAAGAGTTTTTAACTTCCTGGAATTTAAACATTGTGTATCTACTTGACTTCCATATTCAGTCTTGAGCAAAAAGCAGCAATGCATATATATATATATGTAGTAATGTGTGGTTCTTCACATTTTATAATGAGTACATGACTAAGAGTTTCTATGCTATATAGATATAACCATATAGATATAAGCTTTCCTAAACTATTTTGCTTTTAATTGATGGGAAATATACATATATATATATATATATATATATGCGCTAAGTGTTTGAATTCCAAGGCATCCAAATGAAGATAGGAGTAAACTAACTGTAAGAGTGTCAGAGATGCATGAATTTCTATCATTGAGACAATGTACTTATTTATTTCTTGGTCACGATGGTTTATTTGCACAGAAATCAGCTGTACTAAAATGTTAAGATACAGAGTGGAAGAGCCTGGTAATGTGGGGTTGTATTTAGTAGAATAGATTATATTTTCATAGCACTTTCTATCCAAAGATATTGTGACATTTTATAAACAAGCTGAGACTTACACACCAAATTTTATCTCTGTTCTACAAATAGGGATACTGAGGAACATGAGAAGGTAGGTACCAGGGGTCATGGGAAATAGGACACAACCCTCTTGATTCACAGGCTTATTCTTGCCACTCTGTACCCTGGGTTTCTCCCATATGCTGAAAAAACAGCAGGGAGTTAGTTACATTGCCCAAAACCACTACTGAAAACTACCTGCCTGGCCAAACCTAACTTTTAAACAAAGCTCAAATGTTTCCTACAGGTTCCAGTCCTGATGTTTGCATTCTAGTCTTTAAATAACCTTTCAGAAATACTTTCTGTTTTGCTCAACATGATCATGCTATTCTCCAGTTTAAAAAACATAAATAATGGTTTCAGAGGAGCTGACTGTGGCAATTATATCAGATGGTTAAACACGAATAAAGAGCTAACTTAAAATTGCACATTTCATTGCAAAATGCAAACTTTTCATTATGTTGAAAAGTTACACAATGTACATCCTTTCTTTCCTTACTGAATAGTGCAGGGAAATGAAAAAAAAAAAAAAAAACCAAACCAACAGGTTATATTGTAACTGATACAACACAGTGGATCCATATTTGCAGGTAGCTAACTCACTTGTTAAAGAAGCGAAAATTCTCATATTACTTACCAAAAAATGACAAAAAAGGTTGAAATTTTGAGTAAGGTACTTGTTTATAATAATCAGTTCACCCCAAAAGCAAGTTGTTTAATGCAGATTTCTTGTAACAAAATCAAGAATCAGTAAACATAGAAAGTGCATCGACTTGAAAAAAAAAAATTGTCATTTTTTCTTTGACTTTGCTCATTAGTGTTCTACCTTTTCTGTAAAATGCAGCAGCTCAAGTAGCCCAAGTAAGATAAATTTATTAGTCAATGCAAAGGAATTTGAAGGATATCAAATGTACATGGCAACAATCCTATGGGAAACTATGGTATATTTTCATTCAATATATTTATAATATTGAAAATTGAGACAGGTAAGCCATATATAACCATTGATCTGTCATAAATCTGTGAAGGCAATCTTTCTAAGAAAATTGCTTTCATTGTCTTTCCTAATTCTTTATTTCAAGATGGATAATTCCGGAGTGCCAGAAACTATAATCAGTCTGACAAAAAAGGATTGATTTCCAGCTGCATCATGTTTAAAAACGATCACAAGGTGGTGCTTCAGTTCTCAACAAATTTATGGAACTAATGATAACTCTCCAATATCGTAAAATTCAAATTACAGTCATGAAAGCTGGAGTCATCTGAATATATATGCAAATACAGAGCTAGAAACTGGAGACCATCCTTGTTTCCAAGTGATGTTTAGCTGTACAACTCAGTGCTGCTATTTGTTACCAAAGGGACTTTTTTTGCTAGTAAAATAAGCAAGGATAACAGGATTTTTTTTCATCTACAGATTATTTTATAATTGGTATGCTCAAAAGCACAATAATGCTTAATGTTTCATGTTTCTCAAACCACAGGAGAATAATTGTCTGATATTTTCAAAATTCTTGCACAGGACGAGAGAAATACCTATGTATCATTAAATGACACATATCCTAATTTTGTTTAATCTCCCTTTCTAAGTTTGTCTTTGTTACACAATGATTGAATTCCCATCACCAGCTCTACTCCTTCTTAGCAAACAGCGACACTAGGGCACAGTTACTACCTATTATTAAGTAAGTACTTAAACAGGCTGCCATATTTGGGATTAGATGCTCAGAGGTATATTGATGCCAAGATTTGCTGCCGTAACATAAAAAGCAATTTTTTTGTGCAGAAATAAAATTGCTTCAAAAGCAACTGGGAGAGAGGACACATAATATTACAAAACTTCTGAGAATGCACAAACCTTTTTGCTGTCAAACAGGACAAACAGCTCTACATCGGAGAATGAATGGATGGTGTTTCTCATGTGCAATATTTACAGTATTTCCAGTTATTTACTACTAACCTCAGAAATATTCATAACACATACTTCCAAAAACATTTACTTTTCTTTTAGTATTTAGGCCAATGATAGCAACCCCACTGAAAGGTACTGATGAAGAAACTGATTATTTAGCTACATTTTTCTTTTGAAAAGTCTCCACAATTTATTGCTCTCAAACCTTGTCCCCATCTATAAATAAACTCCACAGGACCAAAATGAAATACGTATCGTACCGTACTATAACCTTGAAAAGTTTCTGAACCTAAAACATGGTATTTTTCAGCTCAGTTAAGAATTCCTGTGATGACTGCTTGTCCAATAGCCTAATCTGCTCTGCAGATGGGGGAAACTCCACCCACAAGCAATGGTAAAGGCATATGAAGCCACTAGTGGAAGCAGTAGTTTCCTGAAACTATCAGAAGTTCACCACTTGCCTAAGGAGGAAAAGATTAAATACTTACAAGCAGATGCCTCTTGCTTTATTTTCTCTAATTCAGTCTGCCCAGATGCTAAGCACATTTTTCCTGCTATGTCAGAGGTGCATATTGCTTGGAAGACAAGTTCAAATAATTGATTACCAAATGTACAACTTAAATTCATAACTGTTTTTCTGATGTGTAAATCCAATTAGTTATCAGCAAACAAAACACGGAATTAGTCTTTCAGTCAGCAGGCTACTTAAGCATGTGGGCAACCAGCCCATTTAAGTCAACTGCCAACTTCCACGTTTAAACTTCACAGATTTGAGAGTCAGAACAGAAAGCTTAGCTCACCTATTCTGACAACTTGCATAAAATTTTGCAATTGTTCAAGCTAAACAATGATCAGTGACTCTTTCCAGTCTGCTTCCTCCCCCCACAGTATTTCCCAAGCAGAGCTATCGTGTGGATTTTCACGGCTACTTTCTGCAGAGCCCTAGGAGGCAGAACACAGAACCTCACCAGCTACCGACCACCAGCTGCAACGCGGCCGCTGGCACACAGACGTACCTGGTGGCATGTCAGGAGATCTTTACAGAAAAATTTGCCTGCTTTCCCAGTTCCTCTGCATATTAAAAGTGTACCTCAGTGCCCTCTCACTAGATCCTCAGGTAGGAAGATATACAGAGCCAAGAAACTTGACACAAGGGCCTTAATTTTGAGTTACCCAAGAAAAATCAGTGGTGATTCTTATTTTAAATCCATTTTTGAACTTTAAAAATACCAAGCTGTAACTGCAGAACATTAGAATGGATCATTCAGAATATGGTAGGGGAATTACATGTGGATTGCAAAATATTTTTAATTCTTCCAGTCTTTTTGTACAACTTAGTTTTGGAGGATTTATTTCAAAAACTTCAATACTGCAGTGTTTAAACTTCATTGATTTATGCTTTATGGTGCAATGGCATTTGTCTAATTGTGTTTTTTTCATTACTACAAAAGAAATAGCCAGGCTTTCTCAACACAATGTTGCATTATTTTCCAGAAAGAGAACTGCTCTACTTCTCCCAGATGTCCATGCCCAGAATTCAGTAAGCATGATATATTGTCTTCATAAGGATGTTTCATGGCAACACATCAGCTAAAGTGTGTGTATTATTCATCATTAAACAGGTGGTAAAACCAGAGTTCTTTAGCTAATAATGTTTTTTTAAAAAAAGAACACTAAATTACATTATCTCCATCATTGGACTCCAAGGATGGACCCTCTTCCAAACCCAGCTGAACACCCTGCAAAAATCTGATCAAAGTGGGCCCTACTTTGGGGGTGGGGGTAAAGACAACCTCCAGAGGTCCCTTCCAACATGAATTATTCTACAATCCTATGATCTGCAATCCAGTAAAGGCTATTTAAAAATTCTTTCTTCGTGATTTTCAGAGCCATTGCTTTCTCACACTGTGAAGTTACCTTTACTGAAGGAAAACCAATACAATAAGCCATAATAGCTAGAATAAGCTTGGAATCTTGGGGAAAAAAAAGATATGAAACAGCTCCTTATCTACTTCATTGAATGAAGTTAAAGTAGTCTTTGCTACTGATAACTGAAAGCATGAGTTTCTTGTGAGTTATTAAACACAGTAGACCTCCTTTAATCACACTGTGGTTCCTGCTGTCTTCTGCAGACTTTAAAGGAAGAGGGAATTTTGCCTACCTGATTATGCTGCAGGTTAAATGCCCTGGGTCTTTATTAGTTCCAGATGTTAAATCAAACATATCTTCCTAACTCAAGCAACATTGGTCTCTTCCCTTTCCTTCGCCTTTCTAGTGAAATCATATTAGTTTATGAGCTTTTCAGTAAAAACTGAGACCATTGCTTTTATTTTTGTTCATGGTAACATAAGCATATCTACACTGGGTCACAATAAAAGTCTGTCTAGCTCAGTATGCAGTTTTGAAAACGGCCAAAAGCAGATGTCCAGGGAAGAGAAAAAGATCATAAGTAGTATAGAGTGATACTGGATATTCTCCCAGCCTCCAGCCACGTGGGGATCAAGGACTCCCTGACACAGAGATAGTTTCTACATATCTAGATATATATGACTTTTCTATGAAGTTGTTTAGTCTCCTTCCACATGCATGTAAACGTTTAGCATCCACAATGTCCTTTGGCAAAGAATCCCTCAGTATAATGTTATGTTGTGTAAAGGGCCATTTATCATATATTTATAAAATGTCATGATGATCTCTTTTTTATTGCTCATTTTTTTCTTGCTTCTAGCCATTCTTAACATATTTATAATTCACAATTTGAAATCCTGTTGGCACTATATGCAGCAGCAAAATACTTGCCCTTTTTAACTCACAGTTACCTAAGCAAGTCATCAAAAGGTTTCATCACAGACTACAGAACCGTGTGCAATACATTTAAGAGATATTTTTAACACTCACTTTTCAGGGAAGGGTATAAAGCTCAGTGCACTACCCTGCAAACTGGATTCCTGCCAGAAAATTGTACGCTCCTTTTCATAATAAGTGAGTCAGGATACCCTTAAAAACCAAAGTTTTCATCTTTATCTCTCTTGCACATATCAGGAACACATCTTCCATAAAGACCTAGTTGCTCCTATAAGTCTGCCTTTCATTTACTTACTTCCTTTATTCCCAAAATACTTCCCTATATTTAGTTTCAGTGGCCGTCTTCTTAAAGACCCTACTTCGTTGCCCATAGGGGCAGGACACACTGGTGACTGCTACCGCCAGTGCCTTCCCAAGGGAATCGCTCGATGCCATGCACTGTCATCAGGTTAAGAATAAAGAACCTAGTCAGAGGGCACTTCTTCTGCCTCCAAGGACGTAATGACTGAGGAGTGAGATAAAAGTATCCATATCTAATAAGAACTGACCAAATACTTCATACAGAGTTTTCCATAAAACCCTTAGTTGATTTGCATAAGCTCAGTAGGTCCAAGAACTGGAGACGACAAATCCCACAGCACAGCTGCTTGAATTACTCCTGTATTGGGACAATTAACTGCTCTGTGTGCTCTGAAAGTAAGATTAACAGATTTTCTTCTAGGCATTAAGGTGGTCTAAATGTAGGTGTTAAAGTCATGGTTCTTAAATTAGCTGATTACTATGAATCTGCCAGGATACAAACATGTAGCCGAATAGTCCGTTAAGTCGACTGGTACTTTTAAACTGTGCTGATGATTGAAGTCACTCTCATATAAGGACTTCATATAAGCAAAGTCTTCAGATTTTCTTTTTCATTAAACACAACAATCATCATGAACAGATTTACATGGGAAAGAATTTCATATGTATCAATGAGTGCTCCAAATACGCTTAGCTAGAAGGAATTAGCAAAAAACCAAAAAGCTTACCAGTATATGGACAATATACATATCTAATACCAGCTAGACACCTGTGAAAAGTAAATATTATAACCAAAGGAAGTAAATAATGATGCTGGCAGCTATCAACAAGTCATTTGAATTTGTAGGTCCATAGAAATTCAGAACAAACATTAAGAGGATAGCATACTGATTAGCTGGGGAATTACGGAACCATGAGCAATTTAGCTTTTTGGGTTTTATGACTGAACCAAATAATCTCAAGCGCCTTCTTGACAGAGCAGTAAAACAAGTAGATAAATTAGAGTAGAAAGCATACCACCAGTTTTCCAGAAAGAACTGGACACTGGAATACCTGGAAATGTAATTCAAATTGGCTCACAAAGGACAGTAGTTTTAAGAACTGAAAATTGGCAAGAAAATCATAAACAGAGTAACATCAAGAGAAGAAGCTGTACCTTTGCTAATATCCAGGACTAAAACATCTTTCTTTTTTTTTTTTTTTTTACTTATTATTTAATAATGGAAAAACATTAATGAAAATTTTGGATTTCAAGACAGGTGAGAACAAAAAGGATTTAAAAAGTATTTCAAATGCACAGAAAACACCACTATGAGAATAATCTCACAGCATTGGAGACTAAGCAAAAGCTGAAAGAACATATTTCAGCATGCTTTTGAAGGGGAGAGCTGAAAATGAGCACTAGAGATGGACTTCAGGGGACCAAATATTCATGCTAGCATGTCACTAAAAGAATCCTGTAACTTTGAGATGTTTAACTACATCTTGAAAAACAAAGAAAGCATTACTTCTTATATGACTTTGGCACAAGGAAAAAAGAAATTAAGTTTTCCTATAACAACAAAAATCCATGTAAAGCAGAAATTGCTTAAAGAGAGCATTAACTGGGAGCTTGAAAGACTCAATTAAAGAGGAAAGTTAAAAATAATTAAGTATAGATATGTTCACATATGACTAGACTGACAGCATCTACAAATATTTTCAGACTATAAAGTAGAGTAGTTATTCAGTATGAGACTTTCATATTAATAGCCTGAAATTAAACATGGAAAAATTGAGGCTGAATATCAGGAAAGCTTCCTGGCAGTGAAACAAACTGAGCTCCCAAGGGAAACAATGGAATCTACATGGCTTTAAACTTTTAAAACTAGACTAGACAATAACACTCAGTGTAGTTTGGGGAATATTTTTGCATTGGAAAAAGATATGGCTGCATGACTTGATACTGGCAGGTCATTGCCATCTCTGCTTTCCATATTTCTGCAAAGAAATATACACACACACACACACAGAGCTGCACTGTCAAGAAAGTTATCTGTCTCTATTTTCATAAACATTAGCAAAAATTGCAATCACAGTTCCCCCCAAAAGACCTGTCTTTAAAAGGTTTTAGTTGTTCAAATGAAACTATTTGTTTCCAGTTGTTCACAAAAAACTATTCAATACATAGGGCAGAGCCTGAGTTCATGTTTGCTGTGCACCATAGCTTGCTCATATATTAAAATAGAATAAAAATACATGATTTTGGGGGAAGCGGGATAGCCAATGTTCTGCTGATTTGATGTACTAGCTTGTAAGCTAACTGTGCTGCCAAGTAATATTGTTACATGCTTTGTGAGTTTAAATTGTTGCCATGGTGACTACGGTTAGTCTATAGGTGTCTTTTTCTCATTTAAAATCTAAGGCGATGTTTTTAATAAAGCCAAAGGGAAAATATTTTTAGTTTAAAGTTTAACCGTCCTGTTAAATATTTCCTTTTAATAATATGCCAAAACTTTTTAAACCCTCTTGATACTCATTCCTTTCTGCACACATTGTTTTCTTTACAAACAGAACATTTTATGTTTAGTGCCAATTACTGGTCTTGCTTAACTTCCATATAAACTCAACTGACGTCAGCCAGAATGCACAGGTGTAACTGTCCACAGAGCAACAACTCAAACTTAGCCGTAGTGAATTAAGTACGCTATGTGCTAATATGCCATTAAACATCGTGACTATCCCAATTCAGGACATTTTAACAAGTTGCAGTTTATTGACATATCTCTGCAGATTAAATCTTTCCTGATTTAAGTCTCTGAGTTAACTGCTAGGAAATAATTCTACCTTGTGCGCCCTAAATGAGAAAAAAAATATTGCCCAGAGCAAAGTTGTTCTGCCTGTTATTTATGCCACAGAGAAACAAAAGTTAATATTCACTTACTGGCTAATCTTTGTAACATGGAAACATTTTGCTTTCCAAAATTAGATGCTTGATTCAGGGTTAGTTAGAAAAAACTCCTGTTTGTTTGAGAAACAAATCTGAACAGGCAAAGTATTTGAAGCAGTGTTCAGCAACTAACATGAAACAGGATTACAGAGGAAACAAATCACATACCAGGAATCTTTTTTTTTTTTTTTTTTTTTTTTTAGGAATAAAGAAGTTATTTAATTAGAAAGAGCTTTTCATTCTGAGGACAATTAGGAGGCAGACCGTTGTTGCAATACACTAATCTTGTACCTTTTAAAACTGTTGTAATAAATTCTGACATACTAAGATAGTATTACTGATGGAAAAAGTAACAGTGAGAAAGTGCTAATAAATCCAAGAAAAACATGATACTTATTTGTGAAACAGAAGATTTGATGGCACTGTAGTTAAGGATGCCTTGTGGCTTTTAGAGCTCTGTTTATATTTCCAATACACTATGCAAACTTTCTTCAGCTAAAAAAAACATGCAGTAATGGAACCAGGGGGGAACAGGCTACACTGCGAACAACTACTCTTGTGATATAGCCATTACAGGGGTCGTGTCCCCTGAATGGCTGAGAACTGTGCAGTTCGTCTTCCCAACTTCTTTTGCTGTACAAGAGACTTGCACCTCTCTGCAGACGCCAACATAACCTTAGACTGTCTTTAGGGGTGAAAGTGGAATTTAAACGGTAATAGGTCTACTACTGGCCCTAATTTCACTGCAAATTAGCACTATATTCAGACATGTTAGCATAATTAAATACGCAAGGGGAGTTACATCACTGATGCGGAAGTGATAAAACGTACCTACAGGGACCCATCCCTGAGATCAGTATTTCATAGCCTTTAATATTAAAAACCTGGTGTGAATTATTGACTGCAATGGTGAATCTGGTTTACCAGGGCGAACCTTTGCCTCACTGTTTTACACAGAACAGCTCTCTATCCATCCTGCCAGACCTAACTTCAGATTCCACCCAATGAAGGTAACAGTGACTGATACCCAGAGTGCAGTGACCACACTGTATTCTCCCCTGTCATCCACGTGCTCCTTCCAGTTTCTCCAGATGGGACCTGGTAGGGTCACAAGGTGAGTCACTTCAGCAACCTGAGCTGAAGAAAATAAAAGCCTCTCTGCAACCCAGGTAAACAAAAAAGGGAACGGGGCTTCTCCAGGCTCACCTGCCTAAGCTGACTCACCTCTTGGCTTCTGCTGCATCCTGCCGTGATAGGGAGAGGAAGAAAACATGCAGCCAAGAAGACCTTGGTGTAGTGCAGGTGTAGTGTGAAACTTTACTTTTAGTAACACTGCAGGGTGTGAGTCCAATCTCAGTGGAACATAAAACAGGTTGTTTCTTACCAAAGCTATCCCTATAACATCCTAGGAGCTATCGTGTCTGTGTGTGTACAATGAAGGTCCCATGGCTGATGGGACCAAATAATTGTTTTCTTTTAGGGAATTATGTACCTTCTAAATTCATATGACAGTACAAACTGACACGCTAAGAAGTTGGGGGCTGTTTCTGGTTTATGGGTCACTCAGTTTGATAATCACCTTTGTCTTTTACAGCAATCTTGTATATACCCTCATAAGTTTGTTTACTTCCAGCAACACATCAAAATTAATGTGGGTTCTTCTTTACACAAGGACTCAGAAAGAAGATGCCAAGAAGTTTAGATGCAGGCAGAAACTGTATCTTGAAAGGAAATACAACTCTTTGAAAAGGTCTTTGTGCAAGGTCGTACTTAACATCAGAACAAGAAAACACTGCATTAGCTGAATAATCTTTGTGATCTCAGTAGAGGAAAACCTTGCCAGTAAATGTTTTCAATGCTAGTCTTGACATATTTCTTTTCCATACCCACATTTGTAGAAAGACTGTTTAACTAAACATTAGAGCCTTGAGATGTGCTCGCATGCAGGACTGTTGCTGTGCATGCTGTAGCTTAGACTAGCTATTAAGCCACTTCTGTCTGGAAAAAAAAAAAGGCAACGCTGAGAAATACAGTAGATTGACAAAGTTGTGGCAAAAGAGAAGCTGGTAAATAGCTAAACTGTAAGGAAGAAAACCAATATTAACAGAGTGTACAAAAGTTCAATTAAACAGACCAACAAGAACTTAAAATATAAACAAAAAGCTGATAAAAATCAATGAGATCAAAGGGACACTTTCAGCAACCAAGGTAATATGAATTAGGTAAGAAGTAGCAGAAGCAGCTTGTACTGATTTTCCCATATGAAGTCTATTTCAGTATATGCACTATCCCAACCAAGCAGCATGAGGAGAAGGTGTTTTGAAGTGGTAGCAAATCTACAAGTAAATCTGCTTTTTTATCTATTTTGAACTTTTCTCCTCTGTCTTGGGAAAATTTTAAAACTGCTGACGGGCCCAGCATGGAAAATCATTACTTAGTACAGTTTCCCCTGCAACTGTTTTCTTACCTGTGCATGCACTAATGATCAAACAGTTCTTGCCCACATTTCTTTGAAGAGGGCTGCATAGCACTACAGGCAACTAGGTAATATTATATGAACTATTTGCAGGCTTTCACCTTTTTATGAACAAATATTAAACATAAAAACAACACAGGCAGAAGAATGCCACTCTTCAGAAAATATTTTAAGTCAGAAAATATCTACTTTTTACATTGTTTTTTATAATTTTGTTCATAAAGTAGTGAATGATAGCCCTTATATTATTTCTAAAAGCGTATCTGGGGACACGATCAATGCCTGCAGCGAAGACCTCAAAAATTGACCACTGAACATGAACATCCATGTTTAACACAGAATAGGAAGCAAAGAATAGAGTTTCAGGCACTTATTCAGGATATTTAATTTTTAGGTCACAACCTTACCCAGACAGATACCACTTAGAGATAATGGACAGCTGACGCTCCACAACTGTTGATTCACTATTTTTCTAGTATCCCTTGAAAGGGATCTGAGCAATCAGCAGGTTTAAATTAAATTATAATTCTACTAAAGTGCTATTTTGAATTCACAAAATGAATGTTTTGCCCTCCTTTTTCAGAATATATCAGAATCCCAAAATACAGCCCAGGTTTCAAAATGTTTGTGATTTCTTTTTAAAATACACAGTTTCACAGTATGATATACATCAGTCTATCAAACCCTTTTTATAGAATGTGGTTTAAGATTACTTCATTGGGAGGAAGGAAAATTAAATCTTTTTTTTTTTTTTTAATCAGAAAAGTAACATGATGTAAACAAACTGTAGGCTGATCACCAGTTTTGTGTCAGACAGAAATGAATTCCCAGATTCCACGGCTAAAAGGTCTTAAGTTCATATCCCTTTTTTATTATTAGATATTTTTAAAAAGAAATCAAAGTTCCCTTTTTTCATCAGTCAGAAACTGTACTGAAGTAATTTTATGAATAATTCTACTCTACTTTCATATCAAGACAGAAACTAAATAATTAACAGTTGTACTATGGCAGACACATTTTACACAGATGAGAATAGAGAACTTACAGTCAAGAAAAATAACAGAGAAAAGGTTACAAAAGGAATTTTCCCATGAGCTTTTTGCTCCCTACATGCTATAAACCTTCTCATCTGAGAAAACTCAGATGGTCACATCATACCAAAAATTACCAAGTGAAGGGGGGGTAGGATAGTAAGTGACTTGGAAAAGCAATAACACTGTTTATGCACTCTTGTTTCCTTGTTGATGGTAGTGCATTCACATAATAAACTAGATTTTAGACGTTTTCTTTGCAGTAACTATCAAGATACAGAAGACAGAGCTTTATGAACTAATGCAGAGAGAAGCATAACTAAAAAAAAAATACTAAAGGCAGAATCAAGTACTTCACCGTACTTTTCTGACTCATATACTCCCTGAGAATGCATGTTATTTTTATTGTTTAGTAGAAGTCCCTAGACAAATGTAATGTTGTTCATTTGTTTCTCTTTAACAGCAAATTTTGTAATACCCTTTTTGGCATGACCACAATAGATTGTGGAAATATTTAATAGCACTGGTTTATGTTTCACTTTGTTCTATTTCGACAAAGTTTTTAAAAGAGAAAATAAAAAAGGAGAGAAGTTTGCTTCTGCAGAGAAAGTAACTAGGTAACTACTGCTTTACAAAAGCTATGCATCGCAGGACTTCAACTGTAGGAGATCAAAAAAGAAAAATCACTCCCCAAAAATGGGCCAACATCTAAACATTCTGCTTTCTGGACTTACTGCACTGTATTGTACATGGAGCTGTCAGGAAGAAAGCAATCTGAATATATGCTGAAATTGTGCTGGTCTGAAAAAAAAAAGTTTCTCCCCCCCCCCCCCCCCCCCCCCCCCGAATGTAAATAAAACCCTGGATGTATGAGGGTTTTTGATCTGCTTTACTGAGCAGATTCTTACTCAGCCTTGTAGAGCAGTTGTAGCTTTAATCATTTTGAGAATCTTGAATTTTTGCCCTGAGCTTCAGGTCTGCAGGAACCAGGAATCTCACAGCAAAATTGCTAACAAAAGCACTCTGGAGAACAATGTGACTATCTTGGAAAGTCCCCTAGCATAGCTGCTTTGTAATTTCAAACCCAACCCTGTTGGCATAAAGGAGCTGTGGAGATAGAGCCCCTCTCTAAGTTGGACAGAACCCCCTGGGGACTGTGCTTAACAATCCCAGCAAGCTAAAACTCTGTCTACTAAAACTCAAATGTAGTAGAAGGTTACTACTATCAATTTGACATAAAACTTCATGAAGTCAGTAAAAGGTACAATGCAGATGACAAAATTACCTTTCTGTCACATTTCCAGTGTCAGTGAAGCCAAGAATGGCTCTAAACAAAAATCAATATGATTTTGTTCAAGTGGAATACAGTATTTTTTGTGTAGCTTCAGAAATGGCTCTACCATCTTGGCTAAAACCTTCAAACGAGTTAAAAAAAAACCAACAAAACAAAACCAAAACACACATACACACCACCACCACCCTGCCTCAGCCCCAGATCAGCCAGGGAAAGGCACCGAGCACGGCAAATTTCAGTCTAGGTTTATAAATGAAGGAAACAGGTCTATAACCAAAAGCGTTAAGCAACTTTCACCTGATTGCATTTTGCAATTTCCATTACTTCTGCTACATTTGTATATTCGTCTTTCTTTTCCACTTGAACTGTATTACTGCCCAGAGACCTTTCTGCACGTAAAAGTTCATTCTCTTTCTGAAATGCCTACTCTCCCCCATCTTCTCCTGCAGCTACCTACTACAGCACATGCTAAAAATACTGCATTATCACTGAACAGAGTACAGCCACAGTATCTGGCTCTTATTAAGGCTGTAGATGGGGCATCACTGTCTTAGCAGGCTATGACCTCCCATTCAAGAAACGGCATTCACAGGATATAAATCTGTTTAAAGATATTTTTCATTTCCCTTTAAACATCATTTCCTCACAACATGTTTTCCTGTGCTATTCCAGCTCATATTCACATGAACAGTTTGATTTTGGAAATGCTCTCCAGCTTATTAAATTTTTATTGTGAAATATTTTGATTAGAAGATGAAGCACTCATCTCTAAAGCAGAATGGAGACAGTAGCCTGTATGCCCCTTAAATGAGCCAAGGGTTTTCCTGTTCACTTCCATCACAGTTTATCACAGCCAGAAATCACTGTACTTTCCATAAAGTTCCGTAAATACTGAGAAAAGAAAAAAGCAACTTAATTGTATCTATGGAGCACTTAAAACTTAAGGATAAGAAACAATCCAGGAAAAAAAAAAAACAACTTATAATACGTTAAATGTAAGAAACTATTTTTGATACATTTACTTATTCATTTGCCCGATCAAGAAAACACTTTGTCCAAGGTCAGATACTGTCAAAGGTTTCCATATTATGACTCCAACTTAAATAACAAAAATGTTTTTTGAGATGCCGCTCCCCAAAAGGTCAATAAAAAGGGAGGATATTTCTTTGTGTTGACAAGTATTCAAAAGCAAAAAATCTCTGAAAATAAAGACTATGCATGTTTCTAACAACTATGTATGTAACTCCAGAGTAAGTTTACTTATTTTATGTATAACTTGACACATTTTAAAATAAAACAGAGTGATAAAAACAATCTATTATTCTCAATAACACATATATGTATATACATTTCAAGTCCTGAAGATGTTCTAAAGGTCTCTGCAGTTTCTTCATAAAGCTGCTTTACCACTGTTACTTACTGCCAGGGACAAAAAGTTTTGTAGGAGTTGCTGAGGGGTAGTCAGTAGATGCTAATATTGGAGGGAAATGTGAAATAAATTCAATAGTCAGATGGTCCTCACAGAAATCCCATCAGCTTCTTCTGCTATTCTAAAAGTATAACTCTAACTGAGGTAATCCTAGAGGTCTTGGTGGTAAAATGAGGCCTTAACAAATAACTTTTTCATATGAACGTATTTACTGTTCCACATTTAATTTTCTTTAGGTTCATTATCTTCACTCATGGTCAACAGGACATCACTCCTATACCTTGTTTGTGTTCTACCATATGTCTATAATCAAATATCCACAAATAATATTGTTGTGAATACTCCTTCAATTGCCTCCAGATCTGTCAACACTAAAGAAAAATTTTAAAACCTCACATTTCCTATGCCTCCCAGCTTTTATTCCAAAAGCCTGTTAGCCCTCTTGTATCTGCTTCATCACATCTTGTATCTGATGCCAGTATCTGATCCTGAAACATTTTTCAGCATCTTGAGATTCATTGTTCTACAAACAATTTTAAGAAAACATGTTCAAAGATCCTTAAGGAACATTTTCCGTTTGCACCTTCCAAAGCACTACACTAATTGTGACTGCAGCTCAGTAGGAACATTGGTACCAAATGTCTGAAACAAGTCAAATACTCTCAAAGTAAAAAATGGAAGGAACCACTAGAAGGTAGTAAGTGTGTTTTACACAAAGTGCACATTTCGAAGACTGATTAATTGATTTCTACCAATAGCTTTTAACTTTTATTCTTTCAGATTTATACCTTTTTTTATCCTAAAAGGTAACTTTATATTGCTACATCTATAATTTTGTCACAGTTTCTACTCAAATTAGGAACACTTTAAACTGCAAGCCTTAAATATCAAAACTTCACTGACAAATTTTAAATTAAATAAAATGGACCTCTGTTATAAGATTCCAAGAAGCAAAACTCTTGTTGCTGAAACTGTAAGACAGTAGTCATGTTTAATGATCACTTTAGAGAAAAGACAGTCACAATTCTGTCTAGCCTTAATTTATATTCTGAACATTGAAAAAATTAGAAACAAACAAACAAAAAAACCCCATAAATCACTCTCTCTACATTTGACAGCATGTGTACCTAGCTAGAGCTACAAAAAATTAAATCTAGATTTGTGAAGCTGCAACAACCTGTTTCATGCTGTCAGACAGAGGTTTGGGACCAAAAAAAGTTTTACTTACCATAAAACATTGTTTGCATATTTGCAAAAAAAAAAAACCCATGTCAAACAAAACATGTCCCTGTTTGGATTTGATGTTGCACACATGGTATTTCTTGATTCCATTTGTATCTGCCTGGTAAAAGTCCATGTTTGGTAATCCTGGAACATTCTGGTTTTTAATAAAATTGTTATGTATTTGGTAATCCTTGTAAGAGCTGTTTATCACTTTGCCAGAAGCTTTGCATACGGAACTGTAGCATTGATATAGTTAATATCTGGCAAGGAACATAATGGAATGCATTCCATAGGAATTGGTACTTATGTTACTAAGCTGAGTAGGTGCTTGGTACTTTCACACCAATGGAATAAGCCTGCTCCATGAATCTAGAGAAGAGTCACAATGACTGAAGCATCCCTCACACAAGAACAGATGCAGAACCGCGCGAAAATACTTCTGACATGATGTTCCCAATTGCCTCTTGAGGATGAAGATCTGACTTCCGATATCTGTACTATTACACTGGAACCTTCAAGGTAAATTGTAAAGCTTCCTAAGTTTTTTTCAGTAAAAACTGCAGTTCTCAAAGAACTGTCTCAAATGCTGAAGAATGCCTTACACGTGTTGCAACGGATGTGAGAATCTACTGAATCAGCACAAAGCACCTTCAATGATGTTCTGTTTACAAGCTGAGCATCATTAATAAAGGACTTAAGACTCCCTCAGGTCCTAATGAAATTAGTCTGCAAAGAGGGTCTGGGAATCCTATGCTGGAGTATATAAAACAATTACAGCTGGACTTTTACATATGGAAGAGATTAAAACTACTCTTATTCAGACTTTTTGCTCACTGCTTCTACCACCAGAAAGTCCAGCAGAGGACAAGTAAAGAACCGCTCACATGAAGGCCCACACTAATGACAATCTGCTTTCTTGGAGATTGGTGGTAAAGAATCTGTTGCTTGCCAAAGGAATTTCGACATGTCCACCAGTTCTAATGGGTAAAGCTATCCGTCCAGGCACAGCTGTGTGCAATACATCCAACACTGTAAGCATCTTCCTGGACTGCTTCCACATAGATGTCAAGCAAGTTTTCTCATAAGATTTTGGAAGGATTTGTAATCATCTGGGATAAAAGAGTATGATTAAAGGATGGCTGGCTCAGCTGGTGCTGACAAATATAATGGCATCTGCTATTCCTCCTCCCGAAAATCCTTTTCCAAGTGAACCAGATCAGTAACAGACTGAGCAATAGGAGGAATAAATATATCTTTCATGGTTTTTGTGGTGAAACCTTATGGAGTTTTGAGACACCCCATGGTGACCAAAAAGAGGTAACACTTGGAGAGCTGAGGCCCAGACAGAAGGATCCCTGTAAGCAGGAAATTAAAAATGTCTGGTGCAGGGAGCTACAGAGAGACAGGATCCATATGGTTTGGAGTGGAAAGTCTCTGTTGCCATGCAAATCAGACGAGTATTTCAATAAACCTAGATCCTTTGGAGGGTACCAAGATAGGCACCAAGAAACTACATAAGGGAGTCCAGTAACACTGTGTGTAACAAATCTCTGTTGACTCTCACATAGTGTTAGAAGGCTGGGTAATAAATTAAATTGGAATTATTCATTGATAAGCATGCATTTGCTTTTAATTAATAAATTGTTTAATTGCGATCTCAATTACTAAGATCTGATAAAAAGACTCACATAATTGAAATGATAGAAGATTTCATAAAATACTGAGGACAATCAATGCAGTTTAATCCACACCTGATCATTACAGTTTGCAATTGTTCAAATCTACCCTCTATCTGATTTATGGAACAGGTCTCCAATACCTTACGGAAATGTCCTAATTGTCATGCCATAAGACAATCACAAAGTAGATCTTCAGTCACTCCTTTACTGAGTACTGAAATAGTCACTGAGCTAAGTTTGAAAATGGATATTTAACTTGGTGATTGAGACATTAGCATGGGAGCCATAAACTGGAATTGGTTTCTGTCCTGGTAGATAATTAAGCGACAAAATGTAAAAAGACTCTTTGAGGCCAAGCGCAGAATACCTTCCAATCCAGTGATTAGCTATTTTTGTATCAGGTGAGATAATTTGAACTAAGTCATATTTGTTTCATTTTGAGTGAATACATATCATAAATCTAATTATTATTATTTTTTTAGCTTTTAAACACATAAAGATCTGTATACATGTGTAGCCTTGCACAGGTAACATGGACAATCTCTAAAGCCATTTTACATTTTTTAAATTTCCTGCGTGCTGTGGAACTGTAATATTCAGTTTCCCTCTGCAATACATATCTGATATTGAAGTACTGCAGCATGTAAATGACGAAGATAACATTAACAATAGTGTACAGACTATTTCTCAATTGGTCTTCACACAGAGCAGCACCAATCTTAAGATATGTAGCATCTGTATGAACAGTTGGACTAAAGCTTCTGCAGAGTTATATGATAGAGCTTTAAAATTAAAATATTTGCACTAAAGAAATATCTTGCAAACTGAATCAACAACATTTTTATATACCATATTTACTCAAACTGTGGACTATATTCCCTTAAAAAGAAGAATTTACAATTATGTCCAGGATGCTGACACTTTCTTTACAGTCTAACATCTCACAAATATAATCCCTTTTATGCAAATGTAATTTGATCATCACTCCATCTACTACAGAAGTCTTAATGTTTTACTTTTCCTTAGTAGGAGAATGGAATTAAAAATAACTCTGTGTTCAATCCAAATCAGTGTTGGGCAGATTGTTTATTTACCTTCTACGGACCGATGCTGTGAAACCCTAGCTGTCAAGTACAGTGTTTTCTTACGTGCACTTTCATTGACTTCATTAGACTTATGATGACTACCCATGGGCAGAATTGTTCACAGAATCACATCTTTACTTAGTAAAGAAACACCATCAAAGGATAATCAGGAAAAAATACGGATATAATAAAGTCAATCCCTTTACCAAACTAGTCTGCAAGTTTCTATAATTGCATACTTGGCAATTTCAGAAGGCAGTTAGTTTTACATGGAAGTTTTAAACATCTGTGCTGCAGCCTAAAGAATACCACATTAATGGATCTGTTCAGGATCTATACAACATCTTGAGACAGTGGTAATAGCAATACAGTTTGTCCAGTCACTCTTTATTCTGTGAATATTCACTATACAAATTAAGGAGAGTTTTACATATGAAAAAACCCAGCAAATCTTATTTTAAATGAACACTTGTAGAACAGCAGGTGCACTTTTAAACATTTAAACATAAAGATTTTTTAACGTATGTAATCCATGCTGTTTGTCTACTGTTTTCAATTTCACTTAATTTCGTAAGAAAAACTACACTGGACATTTCTTCTGGAGAGTCTTCAGCGTAGTTAATTAATTTTGTTTTCATTCCTGAATTTTTTCACAGCTTATTTACCAGCACAAGAGATATACATTTGTATTTGGTGTGTTAGTCCATGCTAAGTTGAGTTTGAGTCACATTTTTTCTTTAAATGAGAGGTGGTAACTCATGGCTTTATTGCCCATGTGAGCAGTTCTTTCAGTGCCAAGTCAAACAGAATAATTTCAATCTCCTTTAGCAATTATTTAAACTGATTTCTTTGACTGCAACAGAATGAAGGAGAAGCTGCTGCTACTAGGACCCAATTCCTAACAGCTAAGACACAGTAATGACCATGTAGTCTTCCCAGACTTTTGACTAAAGCCCTGGTTCTACTTTGTTGCTTATACTCAGTCCTGCAGCCCTGATTTAGTTTCTCCACTTGGTAGATGAGTTTTAACACATACTAGTTTGTAATGTGTGCTGTAAGGTATGGTTAGGCATTACTATGGATCTTGATGTCACACTAATCTGGCTGTGTAAAAGTACTCTGATGACCCTGGGAGACAAACTGAATTAGCCTGCTAAGTTCACCTATTGAACCTATAGTCTCAGAGTCAGGCTTTTCTGTTGCTAGTTCAGATGTTACAGAGGGGAAGTGAGTGGAAAGCAAAATGATGTCAACACCACTATCTCCTATTCACTCTGCATCTGCTAAGTCTTGGCCCACAAAACATTCTTGACACTGGGGACATCCACCCTGGTGCTAATAACTAGACTGTATTCCTGCCAAAGAAAGCTGGGCAGAAGCACCACTCAGTCTGGGAGATGTCTGCCAAGGAAGTCCTTCCATAGTTCAGGAAAGGAGCAGGAGGTCATGGTTTGAGTGTGAAAATTCCTGGAATAATGGACTTCAACAAGATGAACGTAGTACATGGATTGAGGGAATTAGCTGACTAGTGAAGACTGCAGTTACATCAGCAGCTGTGTAAGACTGGCCACTGCTTACTCAC
Source organism: Falco punctatus (assembly GCF_963210335.1). Taxonomy (NCBI): domain Eukaryota; kingdom Metazoa; phylum Chordata; class Aves; order Falconiformes; family Falconidae; genus Falco; species Falco punctatus. The sequence goes on along the minus strand of NC_137588.1, from coordinate 16,272,707 downwards.
ATTTCAGACAGTGTTCTGCCCTCACTGCAAATCTTCTAGCCACCAAGATCCCAAATCTCCTATTAAGCGAAGTGATTCCTGCTGGTGAGAGAACTCGCACTTCTCTCTTCTGCTAGAAGTCAGTGCAAGATAGTGGTCAAAAAACGTTCTGCCTGAGGTACGTGTTCTCTGCTTGCTGCTGCTCATCCTTGGTGATGCCAGACACAATTCCCAGAGCAGTGAAGCAATCAGTAGCACAGCAAGCATTCTAAATCTTACTTCCAGCTGAAGCTAAAGGCCAAAAAGAGATAAATAAGTATCAGAAATAAGTATGTAGCCCAATAGTGGCAAGTAAAAAGACTGGAAATATATAGAGCCTTTGGGAAGAAGTACCTTTATTAAATGACTACCACAGGGACCAAATAATGAAGCAAATATACAGAAAATTACAAAGATAAGGAAGAATAGAAATTGCCAAAAGCACACAAAGATAATGAGACAAGAGCCCTGAGGTTTTTTTCATAAAATAATATGGCAGATAACACAAAGTATATAGGAAGGAGTTGGGAGCAACTAATTGTTTCAAAAAGCAGAGATATTTACAGAAGGAGAGGGATTATAGGTCATTATTTTGGGTTTATACACAATAACAGAAATATGCTATGATAGGGAAATGCAAAGAAGTTTTGATTAAATTTATTAAATATTTGGAGGTGACAGTTATAGGAAAAATTAAGGATCAGAAGAAATTCAGTATGAATGGGAATGAAATCAGAAAGGCTGAGGCATAAAATTAATTAAACTAACAAGGATTCATATAGGCCTAATGAAATTCACTATTACATACTTCAGGAACTACCTGAATCTTGTTCTCAGCCATTACAGCTTCAAAAACAAATAGGGAGGGTGTATTAGAGGGCTGAGGAAAGGCACGTAGTACCTATCTTTGAGGAGGTAAAGAACAACCTGGGAAATACATCTGTCCATTTCACAGATTCACAGAAAGAAAAAAATGTCAGAGTTAATGATTCCATTTATAAGAGCATACATGTTAAAGAAGTAGTAAAATACAGCCAAAATTAATTTCCCAAAGCAAATAATGTCAAACTTCTTTACTTTTCTTCTTTGCTAGACTAACTGGTCTAGCATGTAAGGAGGAAGTAATTATGTAATATATTGACTTTAATAAAGTCCTCCTGTCCTAATGAGACATTCTCATAAAGAAAGTAAGGAAATACAACTTTGATGAAATTACCTAAGATGAGGATATTTCTGGTTGAATAAATAATTAGCAATGTTTCATTGCTGAAGAAGGAGCACATTTCAGGCTGGGTATCACAAGATACCAGCTCAGATCTATTGCATATTCTCTTAGATAAAGAAATAAAGCTCAGTGACAAGAGCTTGTGAAAGTCACCAGAGTGGGTAAAGTTGCAAGTACCTAGGAGCTCGGGTAAATATTTCATTTGGAGAAATGGTCCTCATTACATGAAATAAAATTTAATATAGACAGATGAACATTGTTATAGAAAGGAGATGGAGACAATTGATGAGGCAGCAACAATGTAGAAACTTATCTGGAAACTATACTGTGAATGGTAACATGAGTAAGAATGATAACATAAAAAAGCAAGTCTTGGTGAGGCGATATAAAAGAAAGCTGTGTATACAATAAGACATACCATTCTTCCATCAACTAAGCCCTAAATAATTTGTTGCTGGAATAATCTGCCTGTATGGAGGAATCACAGTTTGAAGAAAGCTGAAGATGTACCACAGACTGAAAAAGAAAACAATAATAAACCCTAGAAATTTAAAAAACACCACCTGAAGGGCAATATTGAAGAACTGGATTAGTTTTCTCAAGCAAAGCTAAAAGCTAGAGGTACACATGGGAAAGTTATTACTAAGAAGCTAACGACAAACCATTCCTCCATACACTGAGGAAACAAACTTTTCAAATTGGGCATGTTTTTACAGTGTATCTCATTGTAGTGCACAGATACAGAGAATATGCAAAGAAGCTGGCAGGTTGTGGAAGCGTTCAGTAGGAGAGCGAAGCTCAGCCTGCACCAAGATACAGACTTCGGGGTTCCTAAGAAAACCTTTATGTAATCTGGTTTTACATCAGGTAATAGAGTCATTAAAGCTGTTTTTCACATTCCAAGAGGATGGAATGTAAAAAGGGAGACCTGGTAGTACATTTTAATTTGGGCCCTGAAGGGACAATCATTCTGGCTAGATCAGTCTTGCTGAAAATTGTTTAAAATCCATAGGCATTTTTACAGGGACTTGGTAATTTGTTTGGGTTTTTTGGTTTGTTTTTTTTTTTTTTCTCCAAAAGAACAAGAAAATACTGTTAATTATTTAGAAACAACACCCCAGTTATTCAAGTATAATATCAAATTAATTTTCATTTTAATGCAGCATGTTACAGCACTAAAATCCTTTCTCCAACATTAAGGAAGCTATTAATTTGATGTACAATAATGTTGAAACAATTCCTTGTAATTGTTCATTATCAACAGAGAAGATTACTGCAATACATTAGTTTTACAACAATGCATTTTACCTGTTTTACATTAAAAAAAGTTCCAATCTGTGCCTACCCAAAGCCACAAAAAAGCACATGATTAGTGTTCAAATGAGAAGTTAACAGGACCTGTTACTCTGGTGCTTGAAACTGGGTTTTCTAAAATTAGGGGTTTCATAATTTAAGAAAGGTCAACACAACACAAAACACTTCTCAGCTGATGCCACCAGGAAACCAAACCAATTTCCTCAAAAAGTACAAATGTTTACCTATAAAGTCTAAAACAACCACCACAACATGGCAAGAGCAGCATTCTTTAAGGTCCGAACACCGACTAAAAACCTTTGAGGTCCAACAAACAGAATGGTAGTACCGACAAACTGAATCATAGAACCATTTATGTTGGAAAAGACCTTTAAGACCATCGAGTCCAACTGCAAACCTAACACTGCCAAGTCCCCCTAAATCATGTCCCTAAGTGCTACATCTGACTTGATTTCAGATGCAGACTTTATTTCTTGATGTTGGGCAATGTTTCAAATACTAGATGCAGACCCAGAGGAAAGCTGTATGTCAACATTTCTGGTGATCAGGAAATTGCTTTACTTAATTTTTGCAAACTGAAAAAAAACCAACCCCACCAGGATGTGTTTCCTGAGTGGATTTTTCAGATCACTTAAGGAGTCAGACATTTTTAACAACGAAAAATGTTACAAAGCTCACTCATGCCAGTTGGGAAATGACTCAACATCTGATCCTGTAATGTAATATCTCTTGAATTCATCATTAACCTTAGAAAAGTTTGCCTGGGAATAGTACAAAACAGCATACCAGCAGTGTCCCAGACAGACCACAGGCCAATATTAAATATTTAATGTATTTCACCAGTGTCACTGTCTGTAGTCTACCTATAGGTAACATAGAGTAATTAACACAATTTACAGTTTGGTGTATTAAAGGATAAGCAAGCATGAAAACCTGCAAATGACCATATTCTCATTAATTTCTTTGTCAGCTCACCACCTGCTTATCTTTATATTTCCACATTACTCATAATATTGTTACTCATCCTCTTCCTCTTTTAATCTTGCTGTTATCCATTTTTCTCTTTTTCCTTCTTTTTTTTTTTTTTTTTACTTCACATAACCTCTGTAAAGTTTCTCATCCTCCTCCCTTTCTCAATTCCACAAACTCCTACTCAGCATCTCAGTGTTCCCCTGCCACTAAAGCCACTGACTTTTATATGTATTTAACATATTCAACTCAATCATCAAGTTCAGTTCTGGTGCTGACATACTATATTTAAAATTCTGACTCTTCATCTGCATCTCTGGGGGGGTCTGCAGAGTCCACCTATGGCAAAAGGGCCAGATAACATCAGCTGTTAAAATAAGAGCATGAGCGTAAATAGTATGTGTGGAAGGGATACACAAAACTCTCGGAAAGGGTGCTTTCCCAAAACTGTTTACATTAAAGAGCAAGATGACCATCAGCCACATTAAACATTAACTGGGGAATTATGAAGAGACTTCTGAAACAAAAGGAGTTGGCTTGGAAAAAAGGTATAGAGGAAGAAAAGACATTTGGAACAGCAGGAAGAGACCTTGGAGTGGAAACAGCAACACTCGAAACCTGGTTTGACACTGCCAGAAGTCACTGTGCAGTCATTGCAAGCCCTCCCTCAGCGTGAGCTTGTGGGGTGCCTCGGCAGCTTTCAGAGCAGCGATGGGCACACACAGTGCTGAAGAAACCTTTTCCAAAACCCAGTCTCTTCCCCTCCCACTACCAGTGTGCAGTGATCCCCATTTAAAAACAGTGAGGTCTGACTCCTCCTCCACTCTGAACTATGAACCGATCTCCACCTCCAGCATCAACTACATGCTTGGCTTTCCTTCTTCTTAACCCACCTAACATCCATCTACAGCCATACCCCTGATTTATCCTCTTTTTTTGATGAGATTACTAATATTTTAAACTTTTTATGAATCTATCATCGAAGTGCAATGACAGTATCAGTACACCACTTAGCTAGCATAAAAGGGTCTGAATCTGGACTGAGCCTACTAGATGGTAACATAGTACAAAAAGTAATAGACAGTGTTGGATGTATTCTTCACGACTAAAATTGAGGGTAGAATTTTTCATAATAGTACAATGATCTATTAATACGCATAACCAGAAAGCACCTATCACACAAGTTCACCATGGGTATAATTTTTACAAATATTTGATCAATAAATCATATTTCAATGATTTGCAATTTCTTTGCTTGCTCTTTTTGTAACCATCCAATATTCCTGCCTTACATCTCCTAGTATTATAGTCTTGATTTCAAAACTTAAAAGATGAAGTAATGGAAAATATTTCTTTTTCTACACTGTCACGCATGCTTCTTGTTAAAAATTTTATGTCTCCACAACATAATGCCTTGTGGAGACATAGGGAAGCTGCAAATGAGTTCTGCTTGATACCAGAAGAAAATCTACATTTTTCCTGTTAGTTCCACATTGGGCAAGCTAATTTTACACTGAGGTCACAATATATAAATGAAGACAGAGAGTTTTATTTAAGGCTACATACAAGTTTATGCATACAAGTTAAGATATTAATTAAGGCTAACATAACTGAACTGCTTGTATTAGCCAAGTTAGTATTTCTAGATGATCCTGTATTATGCATGAAGCTTTCAAGTCCTTTGTATTCTCCCCTTTCTCCTCGTGAATTTCAGGTTTCCAAACTCTGAATAAAACCAGATTGCCAGAAAAGAACATCAAAGCAAGTGGTATCATTTTAAAGGTAGTGTTGCAATGGCCAACTAGGTTCTTATCAGAGAACATACCAGTAAGTCCATTTTTGCACACTAGCAGCTGAGCTCAGAAAACCACAGGTTTATGCCAATGCAGCCTATACTGTTGTCTATAAAGGTCATCAAAGCTCATATTTTTAAAACAACTTTAAAATCATTCTTGAGAGCACAATTCAGAAAATACTTAGGGATAACAGTTCCAAAGCTTTATGTAAACTGTTCCCCAGTCTCTCTTTTGGCTGTGACGATTTTCTTCATGATTTTTTCATTATTGCCTCATAGGCATCATAGTCATGTCAAAAAGTCAGAAATATCTAAAATATAAATGATTTTTAATTCCCTGCCAGATCCTGTTTTCACCTTCAGATTCACTGAAAAAGTAAACCAATATAGTTGTCATTCTTAGATGGGTAGACAGTTTGTCATTTTTTCTACTATCTGCCTTTTTCATGTACATAAGAGAAATTTTGAAGAATTAAAATGAATGCTTGCAAGTGTAACCTTGTTCAATGGAAATGTAAATGTTTCAGAAGTCAAGATTCCCGTAATAGCCAGTAATAAACAGAATATTGGTTTGGATTCTTCTTCACTGTTCTCTCCTGGTCTGGAAATCAAGTTTTAATTACATTACCTGACAGGTCCTTAAGGGCAAGCCAAAATATTATAAACACAGAATACACTGAAATATTAGATCTATGTCAGGGAAAAAATGAAAGCATTATTTTAAACGTCATGTCTTCCTGATATACCCTGTTCTCATTCCCCTATTTAGTGAAGGTAATGTCCAAGCAGATTAATGAACACGTGCTAATGAGCCTCTCAACACTGTTACCAACCCCAGCATACATGGTTCTGCTACATGGGTGAATCAGGATTTCTTTTGCTTCAAGCGCATTTATGTGCACACAGGCAAACTGGAAAGCCAGAAAGTCATCCTAGTTGGTTTTTAAACTGATGGTCACAAGACCCCTGTGATCTAGTCAGAATTATGCTGGAAGATATTCAGCCTGGTTTTATAGAAACAGCTGTTTAAAAACCACACAAAGGAAGTTCTCTTCCTCTTTTTGCCACTGCTTCTAGCAGGAGTTGGCCTCCGCTCCTGCCTCCACTAATTTCCACACCCAGATACGGAGGCAAGAGACCTGCTTTCATCCCGGTCCCCGACGCCAGCCGGGTGAATAGCCAATGCACTCTTACCACCACCACAGAGACATGAAAAACTCTGCCTTTACAACATGTAAAACCTACCCATCGCTTAAGCAGGCAAAACAGGGCATATTGCCTTTGCTAACTCCTTAAGTTTTCTTAATGGAGCCACTGCACTGGATAAGCCACAGTTTTCATCACGTGCTTTCTTACATGGATACGAATCATGCTAACCTGAGACAAGACAGGTGCTGTGTAGTCTGGGCACTGTAGGAACTAATGCTTTGGGAAAGAGAAATGAATATTCTTACCAGGTGATTTAAACCTATGACTTTCCAGGAAAGGATAATGCAAGGGAAGAGCAAAAATAAATCTCTCACACCACACTGAAGGCTGCAAAGTCTGTGAAATAACAGTGACTCTACCTTTTGCTACAGCTCCTTTTCCTACCAATTTGAAAACATAAATCACTACTAATCTGTGCAGTGGGTCAGTGCTTTGCTTTTCACCGTATTCATTTACGGTGTTCTTCACTCACTGGCCTTGTCTCAAAAACATGAAGAATGCAGCATAACAGGGAGGGGTTTATGGCTATTAGGTCTGACGAAACATATTTCCAATACAATGTTTCACAATGCCAGGACCCCAAATACTTGCACATACAATTTACTTCTTCTATTTGCCTCCAGAGTAAGTTAATTCCACCCCAGAATGAATTATATTTTCATTCCTGGTTTTTCAGAGAAAAAAAGGAGAAAAAAAATTCCCCACCAGGGGAAAAAAATCAATTCAGCCTCAGATCTCAACAGAATGCTATTTCTTTAATGCCTATTATGCTCTATTTCCTAGGATGTGCAAAAAAATCAGTCGTCTTTTGAACCTTCTCTTGTACCTTCTTCACTGCTTTTTCCTCTTTAAGGAGTATTACTACAAAGCTAGGTGACAGCTGTACAGTCACTGCTCATCACTCCTATTTCTTCAGGGATAATAGAACTTCAAGTCTTCCCTTCTTAACTCCTCTGAAAAGCAACTAACTATGCCTGATCTGCTGCTGCTCTTCTGCTACTATCTGAAAAACTGCCTCCTTTTGATCCTGGCTGAGGCATAACCTGACTCTGCTAAGAATGTCCTTCCAAACAGGGCAAATTATTAATTCCAACTAAAACTAATCCTTAGAGATGAAAATGTTAATCACTGAATGCACATCAATTGTCACTTAACGCTTCCTCTTCAGAAGTCTACAATCAAAGTTAGTGTTAAATCAGTTCTTTATTATGTAGGAACAAAGCAAAGAGAAAGTTGTAAGAAAAAGCTTGAGATATGTAGGCAAGATTGTTTTTCCTATGGTATGTTCCCTAGAAAGTATAACCTAGGGCAGAACAAAACTGGATGTACAACAATATAAACCAAAATGCTTTTCACTTAAATAAATAAAACCCTCACTAATGAACTCTCCTAAGTTAGGAAGTTTAGTAGACCAAAATACAAAAAATGCAATAGTTCTTACCCATCAAAAGCTTCCCTTTTCAGCTGTTGAAAGTACCAGAATAAATGGTCCTTTTCACAAGACTGTTCTTAAAACCACTCAGCATTCCCCTCATCACTCCAACAGCAATCTAGACTACCATTACTGGGATGGCTATAAACGCTCTTCTAATTTCCTATCTCAGTGTGGTTATTGCCAAGCTACCTATATTATAGAGCATGCCGTGCTATAATGTATTACCTATTCATTTAATTTCAAACAGGTTTTTTTCTTGCTGAAATTTCTAAAATTTATTTATTCACCTTTTTCTAGTATGATTAAAGGGTTGAATACTAACATTTGGACAGCTGTTCAAATGTATCTGAACAGTTTGAAGCTACAATAGCACATGTAAGACATTTGCTCCTTTTCTTTTGCATTTCTAACATACTTGGTTCTGCCTTCTTTCAATCTACTTATTGAATAAACGTGTATCATCTGTCTGAAAATCGGAGTCTCCATGCTTTCTCCCTACTTAATCTACTGTTCTGTCTCTCCTGCTTTCTTAAGTTTACAAAATGCCACCTACTGTCCAAATTTTTTGATGCACTGCATTACGTGTTATCTTCCTTTCCACCATCTTCTGGAAGTGTCATGGTTCTCAAAACCAGTGTAATATATTAGCCTGAATTTCTAAAAAAATTTTACACCCTTCACACTATTCTGGATACTCCTCAAGAATATCTTCACTTATTGCTTCAATCAAATTATTTTTTCATAGCTTCTTATCAGGCTAGGAACAGACGTTGCTGTCCTATCAATCCTCCCCCAAAGCCCAATTTTTTTTATTATTAGTTGTTTATACCAACCTCTTTCTCCTGCCAATTTATATGTTAGCTTTTCTAAGGTACTGCCATTTAAAAAACCAATTATTGACAGCTTAAAATTATTGAGTATTTACCCATTAGTATAGCCATTAAAGCCACCCAGGAAGGGGCAGAAGCAAGCACGTGGGCAGAAAAGATCTTTAGCTGCATCAACATGATGGTCATGGCTATGACTTATATGTAGCTTAACAGAAGTTGCAGCAAACTTTGCCATTAGGGCAAAGGGCAATCAAGAAACAGAGCGTGATTTCAGGGTCGTCTTCTGGTGCTGTGCTTTTATATTCCAGCCTTTTCTTAGAGCAAGAAGCAAAGGATGACTGCATCTTCTCTTCCCTGCCCACCTACCTCCTACACCACAGGAATAAATTGTCACTCATTAAATTAATATGCTACATTAATTTACAATTAAACTATCACTAGCAATAATGATATATAATGTATATGCATGGTAATTGCAGTGCACGATTCAACATAAATCTGGCAAAGTTTCCCATACATCTGCTAACTCCCTACACCCAGTATAAAGATAATAATAATCTGGACCCATTTGAAGACCACTACAAATGAAGGGAGGAAACATCCTTTATTTATGTGCTTCCACGCAGATAAAATCTACTGCTTTCTAGGGTGTCCACAGGTAATAGTTTTTTTCTTATTTACTGAGAAAGTTGCTGCTTCTTCATGTTATTCTGATTTGGTACCTTTTCTGCAGACACTAATTGAAAAGTTGCTAACACCAGTTACAGCCATGCAAAACACAGATATACCCGTTCAGTACATACTATACTGAAGCCACAGGATGAAGTGATTAAGATAGAATTCACAAAGAGGGGAAAAAATACATTAGCATAGTATTAGGATGTATTGGCTTGTACTTTGTAAAACTCCTGAATATTTTGAGTGTCCAGGAGAGAAGAAAAAAAAAGAAGGAAAAGAAAGAAAAGAGAAGCCATGTAAGGGCCTTACACTGATGGGATTTTTTGCTAGAAAATACTTGTTAGTATATTTTTTCAAGAGACAAAGAGTCTCTGCCAAAAACTTACAATGTCTAGAAGTCGCAGAACATGCTGTTTCTAATATTTTATTACACTGCATGTGTGTAATAAAGTGAAGAAAACCTCAAAAGTTATTGATATGGATTATTCTTATTCCACAAATTACTGCAGTACAAACATTTCCTGGAAACCAGGTCTTTGTAAACATTTACAAGATACTATACAGTATATACAGTATATAATTACCTATGTGCTCTGTAGTGGTGTAAAAATCATGCTGGAATAGTTTCTGCCAGATTCTGCTAGTTTTTGGAGTTGATTTTAGTATAGAATAAAATAATGAATCAGCCATACATATTTTAAGGGACTAGAAGCGAGAGACCAAGGACTGGACTGGGTCATTTTCTTAGTAAAGGAGTTTTCAAAGTTTCAGAGAGATCCAGATTAGTTAATTACAGTTAATACAACATTCATATATATAGTGAACAAAGATAACTGGGAAAACAGCAACAGTACAAGGAGCTTCTCTCACATGCAGATACCACAGAAAAGATAATAACAGAGCTCCCCGAAGAGTCAGAAAACAAGTGTTTTTCAACCTTGTTCTTTCTCTTGCTTTCAGCACCATGCGCTGAATTTTCCTGTCACTACTGCTCTAAGGGAAAACCCTTGATCCAAAATTGCATGAGACCACAGAAAATGTACAGAACAGAAGAGAGGTATTTTGAAGCAAATGCATTAATATTTTTAAACACATTAAGAGCCTTAAAACAAAGATGTTACATAGCAAGAACAAATTCTTTGTTATTATCCAATATCCTTTTGAAATCTCAAAAGGGCATGGGTTTCTTGAAATAGTTCCAGGATTTCTTGGATCCTGCCAAGGCAGAGACACCAAAAGAACAACTTTTCTTGTGATACTGATCCTTTTGCTTCCATTCACAGTCAAGACCAGGAAGACCAAAGTCATACAACCCACCACACCACTGCTGAAGATGGAAGCAGAGTGCAGAAAAACATGACCTTCAGTATAAGAATAACAACTGTGGAGATTCTTATGTTAACAGAAATCATAGAAATTTGAAAACTAAAACACCTATTATGTCATCTAATCTATGCAGTTGGCAGGGAAGGTTTTGTTCCCTAAAGCATTTTTTATATGGCTTTGTTCAGTCCAATTTTAAATGTCAGAGCTATGAAGCTCTCTGCTTTCTTTGAGAAAGCTGATTTGTTTATTGTTTGAATTAATTTCACCGTCTCCAGTTATAGCAAACATGCTTAAGATACTGTTCTTAATAAAAATACGGAATGTCCTCAGTAACATATATGAGCATTAAAAAAGCCAGTGAATACCCAATCTACAGGTTTTGTTGAAATACATCTTTGTATATACAGTTCTTTTGATACTAAGGAATGCAGAAATCTCTAAGTATTTGGCAGTCAGTTTGTGATGCAATTACAAAACTTTATCCAAATTTATGTGCTTTAGTAATCAGTTCAATATGGTTCATAAGACTGGCTTTTTTTACACAGTTGTATTTCTGAATGATTTTTTTTAGTTTTTTCCAAGCACTACTGACAGCAAATACCAAAAGTTACACTTTGTTCCCAGTATTTTTAAATGTTTACTTCTTCATGAATTCAGAACTTATAAAAAAAAAATTTAAATTAGCCAGAAATATATTTTTATTATTGAGTTTCCACCTTCAAACATTAATACCTATTCCACTCTTAAGGAAAGGCTTGGTGATATTGAAGGGATTATTTAGAACAGATACTCAACCCCATTTTTTTCACTACCGGGAAGGCAACTGAAGTAAAAGTACGGATCCACTGTAAATGAATTTTGCCAAGTAGGAAGATACTTGTATGTACTTACTAAGTTATAACATAGCTCTCAAGAAAGACCTGATTTTTAACAGTAACTACAAGTAGTGCTGGCTGCAGGTGAGACATGGGTAAATATAAATATATAGAAAATTTGGGTAATTTGATATTTTCTTCTTTTCCTCTTGAGGGAAAAATTGACTAGACTGAAAATTCAGTTATCTCAATGCAAGATTTGTGCCCAGTAAAACCATTTCACCTACACGGTGAGAAAACTACAGTATTAAAAGGAGTGAGGTTAAATCTTCACAGTTCTTGTATGAGAACACTTTTTCACTGCAGAAATAATTTCCAAAGTCATAAGGAAAATGAATACACATTAAAAAAACCCCAACCAACACCACCAAAAAACAGCGCTTTCATGTACTATGATAGCATCTGTATTTACTGTACATGATAGGATCTTTATGGCATACGGAGATTGTCTTTCTCTTTGAGCTGCCTAAAGTATTATGCTGGTCTTGACCTTGGAAACATTTCTTAAGCATTTACTGTAGTATATACAGAGATCTTTTGCCAGAAGAGTCACTGCAGAGCCATGGACGCTTAGGGGGCTTTCCATATTAGGGGTTTTCTTGCTCTGGATTAAGCATGCCAACAGTAGTTAGTTGCCATTCTGTATTTAGAAAGGATTCTCAGAAATAGATTTCAGTAAGAAATGTTGAAACTTCTTGTATTTCATTGAGTTAAGTTCACTCCCACAAGACAATTTAGGGAAACTTCCATTATGAAAGCTTTTGCAAACTATCCAGTACTACACTAGCTACAGAAGGTTTCTATAGCAGATTCCCGAACACATCAGGAAACATGTACTTATCCACCTGCAATTCTAATGGCTCCCAAAAGACCATGAAGGATGTGTGTTTAAAATACTATTTTTTTAAAGTCACAGTTTATGGAAAAATTATCCTGGATCCTTAAAAATAATTATTGATATTTAAACAGAAATCTATTCAATTAAACTATTAGCTTAAACAAAAATATATGACTTCAGGAAAATATCAAATGTCTCTTAATCATCAATCATAAGATTTCTGTGAAATAACTTCTTAACTCCACTGTAATAAAGCGCAAACTGATTAATTTCTTTTATGATATAAATTGCACAGCAAATCCACAGAGGACATTCAAATTTACAGTTAACAATTAAGCCATTTCACTCCCATAGTAACCTTTTAATGTCCAGATTCTCCTTCTGCACCATAACTGTAACCCCACTGAAAGATTTCTCCACATGGAACATCAGTAGGTCATAATCCTGGCATGACTACCTGTCTGACCTTACTCTGGAGTTGCAATAACAACTGTTACTGTACTCCCATAGTATATGATAACAGTAGTGGCCATCCAACACATAATAATCCTGGATTTGCTCTGGGATCATCTATGATCTTATATTTATTTGTCATATCATCACTGTGGTTACAATACCCTACTGATGTCACCCAGGAGGAGCTGGAGTTTTGTTAAAGATGTCATCAGCCATAAACAGAAGTGTGAACTATTGCAGGTTTATTTAACCTTACATCCACTGCATCCTGTTCACAGTAGTTTTAGAAACATTATTTCCTACTCGAGGTCACTTGGTCTGAAGCTAGGACTGTCCAAAGGAAAAAAAGGGGTCTCCTGTGGTAAAAAGCACAAGTAAACTAGATCTACACCTCATCTGTAAAAAGAATTGTATAATTGACTTTAAAACATAAAATAATTAGAAATAGGTTTCATAGATCAAACTAACATATGTAGGAAGCAGTGAAGAACCACCTCCCAAAAACTGCAACCTGTTATTATTTAAACTTGAACCCTTCCTGTTAGAAGAGTCTTACAGATTAGCTATACTATAAGGGTTTGTCTGCACGTCTCAGCAAGCGAGCTACTTTACTCTGAAAGGTGTATCATTTCAAGTATTAAAATTCTGCCATCCAGACATAATCAGCTAAACCAAGAACCACGTTCCACTTTTGAACAGTTTTATAATTCCAGAATACACTAAGGGACTGCAGAGCTGTAGGAAAACAAAACACGCAAAAAAAGTTTTCAAGAGCTACGCTGCTCCTCTTTCATAATAAAGACAATCCCACACAAAACTTTAGAGAACGCAGATGACAGAGAGAAGAAAAAGAACTTCTATAGGCTCAGTACAAGTGAAAAAAATATATTCTGAGCATCAAAATCATCTAAGATGTTACTAGCCTATGCAATATTAAACTCTTGAACAATTTTTTGAGTGTTTGCATGTGAACTTCAAGTTAAGAAATAGGATGTAAAGTTCCTAACATTTTCAGTTCAAAGGAATAATAGCATCACTTACCTAAAGATCGGTCTTTGGAGATGCTTTTTCTTGATGGTAACACAATCATCCATTTAAAGTGGAGGAAAAGACTTCTTCCAGCAAATAACTCCAAAAAGACCAGGGAGTAATTTGGAAACTTGTTCTTAGCTACTGTGCTGCAGAGAGCACAAAGAATGATATTTTGGTGCTGGGGGAAGCCTCCCTCCCTCTTTCTGACAGTGGAGCAGAAAAGGGCCATAGAGGCCACATAAGCCAGGCACAGCCGTGCACTACCAAACTGGGCAGGCTGCGCAAAACTGGAATCAAGTTGATCGAAGCACGGTATTATACTGGATTCCTTTCAACTGTGCAAGAAAAAGGGGGAGCTTTGCCAAGTGCTACCCAGGTAAAGATTTGTTAGATTATTCCAGCCATGAGAGCACTTCTTACACATGCTGGTCAAAGTCTTAAATGCAGAGTCACTCTCTCTCTCTCTCTCTTTAAAACACACTGTTCCGAGGCTCAACTTTTTTTTTCTTCAAAATAAAAGTTGTGCAGCTGTTTCAGCATTCCCATGCGAGTACCTTCAGAAAGTTTGTTCTGGTAAGAGAACTGTATACAAATTAATGAAGACGGATGGATCTGGTCTGTGAGGCTGGCTCTACTTCAGGAGATTGTAATTATTTTACAATCTGGCTTTTATTCACTCTGGATGATGTGTGGATATAACTATGCAAATTAAAGCACTGCTCATAATTTTTAGCATTCATAACCTAATAACCTAGACTTGGCTGAAGCAGAGTATGGTGTTTGCAGCTAGTAGGACCATTACTACATAAAACAAACTGACGCTACATGAGTGAGGAAAACAAAAATGACCAAGTTCAGATAGTGACAGTAGCAAACTGTTACTGTTTGCAAGATAAGGTTTCAACAGAGATCCAAACTGAAAAGCTTGCTCTGACATCATGCTGACATAAATCAGGAAGAATTCAACCGCAGCAAACACAGGCTGTAAACAAAGCTATAAAGCAGAAGCGGCTGACCATGGCTCTCAGTGAACTGAAGCCATGAGTGGTTCAGGTAAGATGCCATTTCCCGGCACTGGGCTTGACAGGGAGCATGGCACCTGGCCAGCAGAGCAGCAAACCAGCAGCGAGCCCCCGCCGTGCATGTGGCGGTAACGGCCTGGCCACGTCGTGCCCGCGTCCCGCGTGCCCCCTTCCCGCCGCAGTTCCTGCGCCCCTGCCACCCAGCAGTGCAGCTCCCTGGCGGCTTCGCTCAGGAAAAGCGCTCCCCATGTGCTAGGCAAAGTTACAAACACAGGACAAGTAGGATCAGGAAGACCGGGCATCTTTTGCAATTGCATTGTTGGTTGGAGGGAGAGAGGCGTGGTGGATTTACCCGGTTAAGTGCCTAACACTAGCATTATCAAATTTGAGAGATGCTGTAAATCCACTGAAAAGGCAAGATAAGTAACACTGAGATGTGTCCTCGGCTGCATATGACCAAGAAAGTTCATATTACATTATGCACGTATTATTATTAAATTAAAATTTCCATGAAATAATGCTGTACAACAGATAATGAACATTCCAGTAACAGATAATTTCACAAAGGAAAATTTAGCAGTTTAGTGGATTTACTGACAGGTAAAATCTCTTCCTAGAGCTAATATATAATGCTTATACAACTGAGTGTTCACGTTTGGTTAGGCTGAAAGGGCCCAGAAACTGATCCCCACACGATATAAAACTATTTTCTTCATGCAGCCATGGAGTCATTATCTGAAGGAAAAATTATCAGATAGACATCACCAGTTACTTTGAGTCAGTTCAGTTTCACTTTGCCCCACTCTTCATTTCTACTCCTTTGAGAAGCAGAGGAAAATATATCTTCACCAGGAAAACAATTATCTTTATCAGATCACAGATTAGTTTTTGCCAAGATTTTGAAGGATCTGGAGATCTTTCTTCAACAATATGCAGTGTTCAAAGTGTTGTTATATTTTTAAAGACTTTTGTAATCATGATCTTACTTACTCTTGCCTGCCAAGATTTGTAATTTTTCATGTAGTTTTCCGGCTCTGGGTTTCAGCATTTCAAAACAATTTGCTGCTTGTTGAAGTGCATTTGCTCACTGTCTATACAGAAAGCTGAAAATGACAAAGAAACCTCCCTTTTCCTTCTGCTTCACATTAGGTGCATAGGACTGATGCAGTTCTGTTATTCAGAGGGATTATACGTAGCTCAGGGTAAAAGTTCTGATATCTTTTGAGAGTTTCAAGAAAGAAAAAAAAAAATCTCCAAACTCTCTGTGAGAGCTATACCAAATATGTTTTTCCACTGAACTCCCCAACCTTTCATCTGGTAGTTTTATTGGTCCCAAAACTAGTATGCATCTTAAAAGCAATTTTTTTCTGGGTCTAGTCTAATGTACACTGTTGTTCATGGGACTTCCATTCAAGCATGGTACTGTAAAAAGTACTATTTGGGGGAGCTGAAATTTCTGCAGTGGAATTACTTCGGCTACAAGGAATTTTGAGCTGTTAACAAAAAAGACCAGGAAAGAAAATATTAATATAAAATGGTGATTTTTTCATTCAACACAGCAACAACCCACTCGCTTTTTCCTTATAATATTCAGAAGTTATGACTACATGTTGAATTCACACAAATTTTTCAAGAAAGGATATTTCAGAAAGATACGCTAGATTAACTAGACTGCCTGAAGCCTCAGTCCCACTAAGATTATTCCTGTAATGTTCATTGGAAAAAATCACATGTATGAAATTCACCAGCACATAACTTTTTGCAGATGACAGTATCAGAGCATATTGGAGTAATATTAGTCAATTGTAGGATATACCTGGACCTGATCCACAGAATGCACTGAAGAGGTGCATTTTTATTTGAATGAGGAAGTCTTTCGCTTGAAAGCATTATTGCAATTTTAAAAAGTCCTCTGTAGTCTTCATACCTCTTACTTCAGACTAAACCTTTCAGCACTAATTAGAATGGTAAAAATCTACTTAAATGATGTCCTAGAGATGAAACTCAATCAGAAAACTCCTAAATTGTTTTTCAATTCATTTTCTAAAAGTCATTGCTATTGTTTGCCCATCACAACCAATGACCACTGCTCCTTCTATGTGATGCAAGCTATTTTTAATTTTATTTACCATGCATATGTTCACGTGAAAGCAGACTTTTTGGACCAAAAGGATGTAATATTTAGCACTTTAAAAACCTGGGTTTCCCTAACCTGAAGATGAATAGCAATAGTTAAGTAATTTGATATCTAGTACTATGTCTCAAGGCAAAAGACTCGTGTGATCTAGAACCCAAAACACTTTATTCTGCTTGTTTTAATGCCACATTTTTCTTATTGATCTGTAGCTCATTGCCAGAAGTCTAGAAATGTAACTATTTTTCCTACTTTAATTTCAAAGCTATGGGCAATTAAGATGGTAAATTTAAGAACCTATAATCTGTATGTGTCTGACAGTTGATTCTTTCTATTTTCTAGCTAAAATATCTACTGGCTAATGAAGATATGTATATGCATTGCTGGTTGGAAGTAAGGGCTCACCTATCTCTGTAGAAAGATAGACAGGTGGGAGGAGCAACAGAAAAGTACCACAAAGAAAATAACAAATGCATGATCAACCACATATGGGAAAAAAGAAACTATCTTTACAAAACTGCTGGAATACAATTCAGAAAAATAACTGGTAAACTGTACAAAAAGAGTAGCAATTCTGTCAAAGTAGAAAGATAATTTACCTAGGAAACTTGCTGTCCTATGGCCAGCGCTATTACACATTTTCTTCAATAGCTTGGATAGAAATAAGTGTTAAACTTAGCCCAGCACTGACAGCATTAAGCTAGTAAGCTCTTCAGAATGTCCTTGACAAACTGCATAAATGCTCAGGAAAAAAAGAGAATGCAAAAAATACTAAGCTCTGCATACACATAGGAACAATTGGCTGGACAAGGGGCCATTGGCTAAGCAGCACTTCAGAAAACACATGGGAAGTAGCAGTGAATTATAAAGGAAACCTACTATCACAGTCTTACGAAAAAACAAACATCACCCTGGGACACATACTAGGGAGCAACCTCTCATTCCCTCTGTATTCCTATAACTCACCTGAAGCATTGCTTCTTGCTTTGGGCAAATGGATTCAGCAGAGACATACTGGACTAATCCTTGAGAAAACAGAATTCTAGAAAACATTTCATATCCAGAAAGGCAGAATGTCACACATAATACAGCCTAAAGAAAAGAGAAATAAAAGAAAATACTAAATCTTCCAGATGAAAAACGTAGGTGGTGTAAGTTTATGGAAACAGACTATTTTCCTTATCCTTGTGGTCAAGAAATAATGGCCTGCAAAATAGCTCATAGGGCCATATGAATAAAGATTCAATGGTAAAAAGAGGAATTTTCAATGGACAGTAATTAATTGCTGGGGCAATGTGTTCATGGAATCATAATGAGTATTTTTTTAAGGGTAGATTTTTAAAAGGCTGTATAAACAACTTTCAGAAATTATTAGCCTAGCCTTGGAGAAGGAAAGAGAGTAAATCTCTGAATACTCCATCCAACTTCATTGTTCTAAAATTCTTTAGTAACCAACTGCTATTATCAGCATCTAACTGAACCTGCTGTTTAGTTTGGGATTTTCTGTGCACAAAACCATTTACCAACGAACTGTACCATTTGGACTTTCAACTCTTTAAACTATTTGCCACTTTATGTGAATTTTGAACTTTGGTCCTTAATTCTGGCAACAAAGTGTGACACTTAAAGCTTTATTCCATTAGATGCCATAATCTTTGTTCTGCTTCCATAAGAAAGCAAGGGGTCAGAGGCTTTCCCCTATTGTTCATGAGTAATGAGAACAAGTGGAGAGCTAAGTTTCATGCATCCATTTATTTTCTGGACTAATTAAAGGTGGGGGGGAGACAACAACATGCTTCTACATGCTTCTCTTCTTAATTTTTTTGAAATGTACAGGTTTGAAATATAAAAATCAAAAGCAGGACTTATTACAAGAATGCTGGTTTACTTTTCAGCATAATACCTTGCACCAGTTCACCATTTAGGGAATTGTAATACAATTAAATCACTAACTAAAGCACAGAGGAAAATTTTTACAAGAGTAAAAATCTTGTGCAACTCCCAACAGGATTTTTATTAGAGTATTTATATGATTGGTGGATTAAATCCACTCCATAAAGGCTGCATACAGGCCAAGCATTTAAATTTGATGTATAAGAAATTGGAGCGGATGACATGAAATCCATTTATGCCATCGTTGTCACTTCATCCAGAAAGAAGGTCTTCAAAGTTTCTCTACAAGACAGAATAGCTGTCACAGCCATTTCTTGATAATGAAAGGGATATGTCTCTCAGCACCCCTTTTACCAGCTTCCAGTTCATATGCAGGATCTCCAAATCCATCTATACTGAGCCAATAAAATGTCCCAGGTGCCTGATTTCTTGTATTGCCCCCAGACACAGGTTAAATGTTGTAGGAGATGCTGCGATTGCCTGCCATAAAAAGGGTAATCTTTATCACAAGCATGTAATGCTTAATATAGACCACTACCTACTAGAACTGTGTTTGTGTAATGGTTTAAGAGCTACATTATAGTTACCCACATTCTCCATATAGGCACCCATATTCCTCAGCACAGTTCATCCTGTCATGGATCAGGCTGAATAGTTTTTCACCCAACTGCTCTACCAGGTTTGCATTAAGCTTACTGCACTCTGTGTACATAAATGTATAGGACAATCTCAGTTTACTTCATGTTGACATCTGCAAAGCACACACTAAAACTTAAACTAATGAC
Organism: Falco punctatus; assembly: GCF_963210335.1. Classification (NCBI taxonomy): domain Eukaryota; kingdom Metazoa; phylum Chordata; class Aves; order Falconiformes; family Falconidae; genus Falco; species Falco punctatus. The sequence continues at coordinate 16,252,873 of NC_137588.1, read as the reverse complement.
TCCTCTAAGCTTGAATAACTAGACAGTACTGAAGATAATTGTGACTCAGAGTGGAGACAGAAAAGTTGGCAAACATTACTAGATCTATTGCAGTGCATGTGGTAAAGCTCTGTGGAAACTGTTGTGCAGGCCTTTAAGTTCTGGCTTCCTTTTTACCTCTTGTAAGTAAGACTATTTATAAAATTGTTTTATTCTCTCTTGCTTTTGCTGTTTACATGCACACACAAACCGAGCAGAGACTTACGTCAATGCCGTCACGCAGGAGATTAATTTCCCTGCTAGGAGTTTCCTGCTCAGACTGGAGCATAGGAACTTGGCTTCAGAAGCTTCCCAGTCCTTTACTTTTGCTTTTATATTTTACTACATCTTAAGAATCCTAGGAAAGCTCAAAGTAAATAAGTAGAAATACCAAATAATACAAATAACAGTGTCTCATAGGGACATTAATTTTCCTGGTTAATAAAACTCTTCTGAAGAACATAACCAGTATCACAGTTGTATTTTGTTTGATTCTACCTGATATTATTAGGATTTTATACTCTGCATCTTCAGTGAAGGGGAAGAGGGAGATGAGAAGGAGAGGAAAGGAGGGGAAACAAGAAGGAGGAAGAAATGCCTTTGGGATATATGATGCTAAATTAGCACTGAGATACACAAGTCAAAACATGGCATTCTTTGGTTTTGAGCCAGTGCAATATTATTATTGGCCATGTTGGATGGAATTGCAGTCTCTATTGGAAAACACTGTAATTGATGTGCCATGTGGTTTTTAAATGTATACATATAATGGTAACTACATACTGGACAATAGAGCAACTACTGACTAATAGACAACATACTGTTGTATGCCTTAAAGAAAGGGAGGGGAAGTGCAATAAAATGCCCAGAACTTAGTACAGAATATCAAGCAAAAAATAATGGCTAAACTCTTTAAAGATAATGATTAAAATGTATGTCAATATAAATATTTGGTACAATAAACAGAAAAAAAAAAATAGTTTAGAACTCCAAAATTATCCACAAAGGAAAAACATGACTAACTGTGGCATATGTTAAGAATGGTTGTTGGACAACAACAAGATCATGAGACCAAAAGAATTTATCTCCTAAACTGCAGTTCGCCATGAAAAATATACGGGCATTTAATAGGACAGAGGCTATGCTAAAAGGAATCAGAAGAGACATGGTAGGCTCTATCAATTTTCTCTATGTACAATAGTTCTTTTCTGAAAAACTGGGATAAAGAGGACAAAATCTTTCATAACTACCTCTCCCCTAGATAGGTTTTTCTTCTTAACTCACATTCAAATCCAGTTTTAAATTTCTGTTGAGGTGGCAGATTATGAACTTAAACAACCATCAGTCATGCGTAATAGAAAAAACCATTGTAAGACAACAAGAACTGTAGGCCCGTTCTGATGAATGGTATGCAAAATATAAATGTTAATTTTTAATGGTTTGAGTTTTTTTCAGGCAATTCTGCTTCACCTACAATAAGATTTTAAATTATTTTTTTCCATTTTAGATTTTGAAAGTATTTTGCACTGCCTTTCATCATGATCTCCAAGTTCAGCTATTTCTTAGTTTTCTAGAACTCACTTCATTTGCATTGGTTAAAATACTCTGGGTCTTTGCACAGTCTTCACATTTTCTGGTTTTCATTATTAGATTTCTGGCATCCATTTTGAGTGACATGGAAACTATGTGGAAGTGTACACACATGCATTTCTTTAGGGGATTAGCAGTATCCGGGAGTTGCTGCAGTATCTTTTCCTATCAACTATTTGTTCTTTGGTCACATTGCCACTATCCATTGGTTAGATACAAAAGAAGGTACAACAGCAAAAAGTCTACAGGTGATTATATATCATCTTACAAAACTGTTCCTTGGAAATAGCAACACTAATAATACCAGAGCTTTGCCTTCTGATTGTGACAATTGCTTTTAAGTAACAGTTTCCCCACAGATGTTTTGAAATCTGATGCTCATTTTAAAGTCTTACAAATAGTGTTAAATAAAATTCTGAGTTCAGCTCTATGCTCAGATACGTAACATGGCCATAGACAAAAAATGTCTTGTGCATGACTCTGAGATCTATTATGTTAACACAATAACATTTTGATCATTCTTCTTTCTTTTACAAAGATATTAAAAAAACATAATGCATACAGTAATGATCTGAATTTTTTTTCTTCCTATCTAGATTCTATTATGACCTTTGCAATACACAATACTTTTTCTCAAGGATAAGAATACTCACAGAGTTGTATCTTTTATTCTACATATAAACTACCTACATTATTTTCTTCCCTATACCATCTCCCCAAAACCACACACACTTCTTCCTAAGTCTCCATTTACTGTGATGACATCCTTCTAAGCACGCCACATTTATGTGTACTCGTGACATAAGACTAGTGCGAGGTTAATCTCTTCTAGCAAAACTTTAAGGAGACCCATTAGGAAACTCACCCTGTTTTGTGGCAATAGCATTTCCAGAGAAGAAAAACAAGCAAAGGAGAAATGTAGACTGTTTGTATATCAAATATTTCTCTCTCTCTCTTCCCAGTAAAGTTAATTCTTAGTACAACTGAACTATGTAAAACAAGGCTCTCCTGCTAATAATTGTAGTCTAGGTATGAGAGAACTTTGCACGTCAAATGCATCAGCTCATTTAATTTTAAAAGTACATATGCAAAACCAAGAATCCTTCAGCCTCTTGCTAGAGAAGGTGAGTACAATTATGTAAGTGTGGGAAATACAGTATATTTGCCACTGAAATCACTGGTTACAATCCTGAAGAAGGGTTCACTGGTGTGTTCAGAACCTGTTACTCCTTTGGATAAATTTTGACAGTCAGTTAATCTGCAGTGAGTGAGCTTGTCAGAAGATCACTTATTTAGTAAACATTTTTTAAAAATAAAAATTATGCTCAGAAGTAGTTCAGTGCTTACACTTTTTATCAAGCATCAAAAGTTTGGCAGCATTATAAAATAAAAAGAACCTGACTAAAGAATATGAAACACACAAAAAATTATAGTTGATAAACAAGGAATGAGTCACCGTTTCCTGCAAGGTCTCTGCCTAGGTCTTTTTTCTCTTCCCATCTTCATGGAAATACATCTTTTTTCATTCATACATTTAAAATCTCATTTCAGAAAAATTAATTTCATAACCATACTAGAAATGCAAACTGAAAAAAACCTAAATATGCATTCATTTTATACCGTAATCTGCCTGAACTCAAGGCTGAGGCAAACTAATTTTGCTAGTTAAATTCTCTGAGATGTCTGAATGTTGGTATAATCTAATTGGCTTTATTACTCACGCAATTATTTTACAGATTAATTTAACATACACGTAATGGGCGATGCTCCCAGCCACAGAAAATGCACTGTTTTGCTATCTACTAAAAGACAAAGCACACACTAAGACATTGTTAAATTCCTTACCTATGGTCTGTAGGTGTATCTGGGCCGAAGAATGAGTTGATATTTTTCATTCTAAAGTCTTAAAATTGAACTGAAAGCAACACATAACAGATTTTTTAACAAAACCTGTGTACTGATGACTTTCATGGAATTATAAAACTTCTCATGAGTCACTATTGAATGATAAATTAAAACACAATATTCAGTAAGAAAAGGGTTTTCCAGTAGCTAAAAACCTCTTGACAACAGCTGGAAAATAATTTTAATAAGATGTAGGCTAAAACTGACTACTGTATAATATTCTTTCAACTGAAGACTGTGTGTATTTTCTATCCTCCCAAAAGGTGTCAATTCTGTAGCTTTTATTAGAATTTTATCACTTAATTCCACTCATCCCCTAATGGAAGGATGAACAGTTTTGCTTCACACTCATTTCGTCTCACCTTTTTCTCTGGAACCTGTCAAAAAACATGCTGAGTTGTATTATTTGTTATGATTCTGGACTATGTTATATGACTACCTTCTGACTAGAATCAGAACAATTTGAACTAAACCACAATTCAGATAAGAATCATTAATGCAAAGATGCAAGATTCTTCTGCTGAGTTCCAGGAGCTTTATGGCTCCCCTGAGTCTGCACACTGAAATATTGTGCACTTTCGTCATATTCTTTACAAATTCTCGTGACAAAAGTAAAAGTTGCCTTTGCATTGTGCAATACAGTCGTCATTTTTACATAAATATCTTCTTTGACAAGTGTGTTTTCACACCAGCATTTGTTTTCTTGCTCCTACCTATTAAATGTTTGACACTAGCAATTAATTCCTAATCTAATTTTTATGAGTAACAAAATCAGCTCTCTGCTGATGTATAATATACATTTTTCCCTTTAATATAAATACATATTCTCAACAGCTTTTAAATACCACTCCCATGAGCACAGTAAGTCTCTTTCATTATACATATTATTGTCAAGCAGTAAAGCATAATAAGACTAATTTAAAATTAATTATCTAAATAGCCAAGTAGCAGATTTTTAATTACTTAGTTGCAGAATTTATAGTTAAGCAGGGAGATCTGTACATTCATTAAAGCTACTCTGCTACTATCCTGACAAGACAAGCTAGAACTGGAATTAACATGTCCAAGATGACAATATCCAATCCAGTCAAACAATCCATAACAGGTACCACCACATGTATCACAAACTGATGTTTTTGCTGAAGCCCAGTAGGTATGCCATAGGGAATGTCAAGCATTCAGTGGATCTGCTATTATCAGATTTTTATTTTGTTTACTACTCTATGCTTTTGAATATTCAGACCAGACTGCTTGGTATAAGAATTAAATTCATGAAATATTGAAAAAAGAAATGTAAGACATATGTTGTCATGTAACTAGTCCCAGTCAGCCACAGTAATCAAAGCCCATCACACTTAACAATACCAATTCGTAGATTAGAATCAAAGAATTGTTTAGGTTGGAAAAGAACCTTAAGATCATCGAGTCTGACCATTAACCCAGCACTGCTAAGTCCATCACTAAACCATGTCCCTAAGTGTCACATCTACACATCTTTTAAACACCTCCAGGGATGGTGATCCTACCACCTCCCTGGGCAGCCTGTTCCAATGCTTGGCAACCCTTTCAGTAGAAGAAATTTTTCCTAATATCCAATTTAAACCTCCCATGGTGTAACTTGAAGGCATTTCCTCTTGTCCTATTGCTTGTTACTTGAGAGAAGAAACTGATACCCACCTTGTTACAGCCACCTGAAAGCACAGTGGTAAGGTCTCTCCTCAGTCCCTTTTCTCCAGGCTAAACTACCCGTTTCCTCAGCTGCTCCTCAAACAACTTGTTCTCTAGACCCTTTACCAGCTGCACTGCCCATCTCTGGACACACTCCAGCATCTCCGTCTGTCTTGCAGTGAGGGGCCCAAAACTGAACACTGTTTGAGGTGTGCCCTCACCAGGGCCGAGTACAGGGGACAATCACTTCCCTGGTCCTGCTGGCCACACTGTTTCAGATACAAGCCAGGATGCTGCTGGCCACCTGGGCACACTCCTGGCTCATGCTCAAGCCAGCCATCAGCCAGCACCCCCAGGTCCTTTTCTACCAGGCAGCTTTCCAGCTGCTCTTCCCCAAGCCTGTAGCGTTGCATGGGGTTGTAATTTTAATTCATTACAATTAATCTGCACAGTTAAACAAAATTCTATTAATTCAGTATTTCACACCATGAGTTGCAGTAATCTCATCCAGGACATTCTGAAAAAGCATAGAGCCTTTTATACTCATCAGAGAGAAGTTGTTATAACATCAATTCTACTGATGTCAGTAGCATTCATTGCATGATTAACTCACTGTCAATGTGGTCCTCAAAGAGCAGATGGAGCAATATTCATCAAATACACTGTATGTGGCAAATCGTGCTCCCAAGAAAAAGACCTATCCAGTTAGGACAGGTCCTAACTAATCAGAACGTCTGCAAAGGAAAATAAAAAATGTGATGTGAGACACCCTTCAGAAGGAACTATTCCTGTTCCTCTAAAGAAACAGGTTTTAGTGGATCTTGAAATACACCTATGGGAAAACACATTCTCCTCTGAATTTTACCCTTGTCCCCCTGTAAGAGCCATGAACTTGGGTAACACCTGTCAGATGCACTTCCAGAAACAGTAGTAAAGCTCACTGCCATTTTTCAAGTGAGGAATTACACCCTTTTATCCATGAACAATACGAGCCATGAAGATGCTCAACATCCCTCCACATAGCCAGTTAGCAGCACTAGTTTAGCTCAGAAACAGGAATATTAAAGAGAACAGCCTCTAGCACTACCACTCAGCCCTGAGCTAAGCAGGGCATTTAGCACGGTATCTTCTCCAAGCCTTATACTGAGATAACCAGGCATGGGTCAAATCAATCTTTCAGTAGCCGATGCTCACCTGCCAATGCCCTGTGCCTCACTGCAAACTATGCATACGGAGCTTATGGCCCTTTCTCTGATACTGCTGTTCAGTTTCTTGAGGCCCATCGGTTGAACCTTTCATGTTCAGGTAAGCCTTATCTTCAGATTGAGACAGCTGCTCCTATTCTTCAGTTTTATTTGAAGTAACCCACAATATTTATTGCAAGGTCACTATAGTAAAATACTTTAGAATACAATAGAATGATTCTGGATTGGTAAAGTGAATGACTTTGCTCTACAGATACATAAACTCAGGAAAGTATTTAACAATGGGGAGCGTTTAAATAGTATGTAAAATGAAATGAGCATGTTATAATTAACGACTATATGCTAGGTGCTAAAATATAATTGTTCATTTAACAGCCTTTCTTACAGAGTGTTTGAGACATTTATGAACTGGCTTTCACCCTAACTCTATACAAGCAAGCATCTGTGCCCACATGATTTCTGTCAGTAAGATGTCAATTACGACTAAGAATTTTTCTCACTTGGATCAATGCAATGCTATTTAATTGTCCCTTTATCCAGATTATGTGAATTCTTCCATTACACTCTTTGACCCTTAGGAACTTATTCATTTAGCGATATTACAGGAAGTAGCTCAAAAAACACAATTAAGAAAAACATTTCACAAAAATCATATAGCCTAAGAAAAATGTTACAGGGTACTCAGTTAAACTCTACTAAGGTTGTTTTGGCATGATCATTTTTAGAAAAGAAACACAGAGAAAACCATGAAATGCCAGGAATATGTCTATATAAAAACAAGTTGTTTTCTATTTCTGATAATGTTTGTCTTTCATATTCCTGTGTAAATCACTGGGTTTGTGATTCGGATTTCTCTGGTTTGGGGAACCATATCTTTTGAGAAGGATTTCAGGGTGAATTCAAACAGTGACTGTTCTGTGCAGAAGCTCATGTTACAAAGCCATGGAGGGCATAATGATTTGGGATTATGATGAATTAGACTTCCAAGTGGTATCAAAAGCAAGAACATGTCTGCAGGAAGGGATCCATTAAAAGCTCCCAGAGACCTGAGGCTTTTTGGAAATGCAAGGAATAACGACAGATTTAAATAGTGCTTCATTGGTCTCTTCCAGCAATGGCTGCCAGCAGTGAGAATATAAATCTGAAAGTAGGTTTAGTTCCTAGAATAATTGGTTCTGATGCACTTCACATCTCAGTGTTTTCCTGTTAGATAGGCAAGGAGACTATGAAACTATTGGCAGATGGCTGAAGAAAATTGCATTCCATCTAAAACTGAAGATTTTAAAACTGCAAACACATATTCTTGAAAAGAGTGAAAATTGGAAGACCTGGTCATTCATTAACAAAAGCATGCAGTCTGAATCTCTGAAAACAAAACCAAAACCAAATAAATCATGATGGTGATCTGGGAGAAGTATCTCAGAATGATACTACTAAAAGACTGTATTTGTTCTTGACCAGTTAGATTTGCAAATAAAAAAAATGTTGCACTTCAGGTTGACATTGTGAACATATAAAAAGGGTACAAAACCTTTCAAGAATAATACTGTGACTGGCATGTAGAGCTCAAAATCAGATACATAAGCAGTATTTTGCAACCAACAGAAACAATACAAGCCGAGACAATGACCAGTGTTTGGAAAGAGATGCATGATATGCAACAGTTAGATCACTGTGACAGTGTTCACAAGTGCTAGCAGAGATTATATCTCCCAGAGTGATATTTTACCTGTTTCACAACAGCAGGACACAACTTCTGTTCAAGATGGTGATTACTACCTCAATCCTTTTCCATGGTATTGTAAAGCAGATAGTTTTTTCCCCATCCTGTTTGTAGAGCTGCTTACTGTCACCTAGATGTGGCAAAACTCTGGCAATTGCCCTGCATTTTGGGACCACAAGTATAATTTTTTAATTCTAATTTTGCCCCCGCTGTATTTGCAGTGCTTGCTGTAAGTTAATAATACTCCAGGCTATACAACAAAACCAAACGTGTCTCAGCACTTCTGAGCCAGTGGATACACCTTTCTATTCTGACAACAAACATTTGGGAACTCTTTTGCTAAATATAGTTTCCAGCCAGTGTATGATTCTTAGAAAGTTCCTCCAAGCCCTAAAAGCCATTATATGGATATGTTTCTCAAGGAACCACAGAACAAAAGAAGTGATGGAGCAAGTCACTGTATTCACTCACTGTGACAAGGGCAGAGGAAAAACTAAAAGGCAAAGCCACCACACAACAAGCATCATACTTGCACTGTAATTTCAGCCAACTAGTATCAAAGCATACCTTCAAAACTGCAGGAAAATATCCTTCTGTTGGTAACTGTTGCAACCCTTCCTCCACCTCTATCTAAAGTGGTGTTAACAAGTGAAATATAAATATAAATTGGATAAAAACCAATTTCACCAACCATACAAAGCCACCTTGGAAACTAAATGCATCATGGCTAGTAAGTACATTATCCTCACAGTTTTTCTTAGATTAATCTAAAATTATGATGTTGAAGTGACAGTTGATGCATAGCAGACAGCTTCAGTTCTAATTTACAGAGATTTAGCTTGTTATAGCTAACACTGCACAGCGCCTTGTGTGCTTATACCGTCAACCTGATTGTTTGACAGAATGTCCTTTGTAAGTGAAGTGAGTGCCATTCAGAATAGGTTAGTGGCAAAAACAGCCTAGTTATGTTTCCTTGTTGTACAAATATAAACTGTGAACTGAGAGAGAGGACCCTGGGCTGGGACATAAGAACCCTGAGCTTTTCACTAGTCCATTGACTGACCTTGGACAGGTCACTTTCAACTCAGACTGCCTAAGTTTCAACACTGGGAGCTGATGAAATTTCTTCCTTTCAGAATGTGTTTTGATTTTTACGGACTAAATTTCTTTGAAAGAGCTACACATTCTTTCTTCCTTTATTTCTTCTCCTGTATCAAGCAAATTTTCATTTCAGTGGCTTTGTAGCAAGTTTCTTTTGAAACCCCTTTCCTATGCAGTCATATCTAAAAATATCTTTTTCTTCCCTCTTACGTATCGTGCCCTAGTCCCATACAGATCTCATCAATTTGTGCATATGTAAGTCACTATATCTTATTAGCATTTGCTACAAATTCAGTATGTCCTTTGGTATAAGCTTTAAGGAACTGCTTTGAAGTGACAAAAGGCAAATATCAACTTGTTCTCAAGGTTTCTGCTTGGTTCCAAAACCACACTTACAATTTGGAATACTGCAGCAATTTCATGAGCTATGCAGGTGGTTTCTATCACACCATCATTCATATTTTTGGCAGGTTTTGAGTCTGCATAATATACCCTGAAAATTTCTTAATGTGATCTGTGCCAGGAAAGGAAAACTTATGTTCTGCCAGCTTGCTGACAAACCCTATCTATGATATCAGACTTTGCTCAGTCAGTAATGCAAGTAAAACCTCAAATCGCAGTGAGAATCTTATAGAAGGCGGCCACTACAGTTGATGAGGCTGACTCACTAAATCACAGGGTTACATGTAATTTGTTGCATAATCATAACCTTGGTTTTAAGTAAAAAATATCTTAGTCGAGTCTGGAGTTCAGCAAACCTACCTACCCTCTCCTATCAGCACAATGCAATCTTTCAAGTTAAGCAACATTATGATGCAAGAACAGCATCTGTCAATAACTCCCCTCAAGCTGAAGATAGAAAACGAAGGATGGTTATCCCGTTTCAGCTTCTTAAAGGACTCTTCAGTAACATCTTTGACTTGGGGAGTGTAAGGAGGAACAGTACTGAAATTTCACAAGACAGCCTCATACAGGTTGCCTGGAGAAGAGGTCAAAGACATGAATATTTTAGACTCTATAAAACATGTAGAAACATTGCAGGTGTTCAGTGCCCTTCCTAGCTACCTAATTACTCTAATAGAGAATGAAATAAAATCTGCTTTAATCTCTAGCACTTTTTGATACTATGACATTTAAAAAGGCAAATCCATGTAAGAATCTAAACTGGATATCACAGAGCAGAAAATATTCATTTATCTCTTTTCCTGATGTAAAAATACTGAAATGTCTACACTTTGACACAGTCCAATATCTTCGCACATTCTAAAGCTGAAAACTACTTTGAAATGCTGTTTTGTCCTACCGTAATTAATCAGCAGCTGGGCATTGTGACTGAAGGAATTTAGAGGATAATCTGGGTTGGGGCCATTCCCACACCCATCACCTTACTACTTCCATTGAAGTAATTTCCTCCTTCCCTCCTGCCACTCTTAAAACTTCTTTTGTTATGCACCATTTGATTTCTTCACTACTAGTACTAGTCCAGGATGAGACATGTTTTGAGAAGGCTTTGATTCTAACGTACCACAATACTACAATATAACATTTCAGGAGAGACCTTCAGCTAGAGTTGAATGCCACAGGATCAGGGAAATTAAGGCAACTTTTTGCACCTAACCTCCCTGGATATGAACAGAGCTCAGGTGACATGAAAAAATAAATGCTGAAATACTAAATAATACAATTTACTTGTTACATAAAGATTTTTTGTGAATATATCAATCATTCATTTATAACAACTTGGGAAAATTTTCATGCACTGTAAAATTTTTAAACAATGTATTTTAAACACTTGTTTGATGTGATAGTACCCAAAATTCCCAGTGGTAAACAGACATCATTGTACCAGTTGCTACAATACAGAACAAAAAGCTGATTGCTACCCCAAAGATCTCACAACATAAGTTATCTGAGAAATGAGTACATCGATACATTGCCAAGTCTGAATTTTGTTTTAAACTTCCAGCAATGACTGGTGAGAATGAATCAGCATGCCACAGTCGTTTACTTATAGGGAGAATCAATTATGCTTTGAGTCATTTATATACAGTTCAAAATACAGAGAAATTACAACTATACCTTGTTAAAATGAGACTCTGTTTGCTTATAGATAATTGCCAGGGAGCATCAAAAGGAGTGAAGCTGTAAGTGATTTGCTTAAAACAGAATAAACACACAAACTGAATACCAAACTGGATCTCCAATGTCCAAGTTTAGACAGTGAATAAACGTCCAGCTAAGAGGTGGAACTGGTTTCACGTTTCAGCAGTTAGCTTCCAATAATGACAAGCACAGTAGCTAAACCAGCTGAAATGCTTTCTTTTGTATAGCCAGTACCCTAACCTCAGCACACAACGTTTTTATGTGTGTCACATATGTGTGTCACACACGTGACACATTTCTTGCAGGTCTTTCTAAGGAAGGCAGCTCTAAGAGTTCTGGAGATCAGTATCATTTCCAGTTTTAAGCACACACCTGTGCTGCTCTGATTTTTTCAGTTGATTCAGTTGAAACGATAACTTTCTGAACTTACAGTAATATTTAGCATATATCTAAAGGGTGCAAATAGATAATGAATGGTGATTGCAGTGATAATTATACTTGCCAGGAAGTGATGAATCACTTCATACTCTCTTGCTGGTCTTAATTTAAAACCTGGCACTTATCTTTGTGGTTTTTGGTTTGGTTTTTGTTTTTTTTTTTGGCATATGTCCAAAAAGCTGCAGCATATTTTTCTAGACCAAGGGTTAAAACAGACAGAGAAAAATGTAACAAGAAAACAACTGTTAGAAGAAGAGAAAATAAAAGGAAGAAAAGTCAATGACAACAAAAGTCCAAGAATTTCTGAAGATGTGGTCTGAGGCTCTACTCAAACTGTCAGAATGTCAAGCTTTCCATACAGGTATAGGAAGGAAGTATGGAATAAAGCTCTAGAAAAAATTCTAAACAAGAACTAAGAGGAGTTTTAAGCTATGGGATATGATGAAAGAGCTGCAGAAAGCAGTTACATGTAAATGGATCTAAGAAGAGGAGAATGGCTAAGAAGATGGTGTTGAGTTTGTTTCTTGTGATATGTTGATACTTCAGTGAAATAATTAATGTTATGTCCATTATCTGAGCAGAATCTACTAATGGTGGAATTTATCAACATCACAGACTGAAGCAAGACTATCAAAAGTGCCTTAAAGTCCTCTGCTTAGTTTCCATCAAAAGTTAAAGGCTAGGCACTTAAAGACCCTAATTACTTCCTAAAAGTCCAGTCTTGATTTTCGCCATTTTATCTGAAATTTAATTAAAAACTTAGACAAAAGTCAAGTCACTCCTGAGGTAGTTTCTCATGTCCAGCACACAGCTGGGCTCTTCACAGAGGTAAGCTAAGAAAATAATGTTTAGAAATTTTGATTTAGAATAGTTAACCAAAGCAAAGCAGCATTTTCTACTGTATTTGATTATGGCATTAATGGACAAGTAGAATCAGTAGCATCTTTTAAGGAGGAATCTGAAATAAGAAATACTTTCTTTATGCTTTTTCTCAAAGTGACTTTGAGCACTGAGGATTACACGAACACTGAGATACCTGGCAAGCATTTGATTTGAACATTTTCACATTCATGTTCTCCAAGAGCCACTGGAAAAGAAGGTCTCTGAAAGGCTTAAAAGTAGCAGGCAGCACTGTTTGATTCTTCCATGTGTTGATCTGACAAGAAGAGATTAGAAAGTTCAAGCATCTGCTCCTGACCCGGACACAAAAGTACAATAAAGATTTTCTTTTAAAAAGCCTGCTTGGAGTAGCAGTAAATGTTAAATAAAATGAGTACTGGCAGCCTGTAAATTCACTTACAAATAGCCTAGACCTTTTTTGCATTTAAATTGTGGGGGTTTTCTCATTATGAGTATTCTGCATTTCATCACATTTGTCAGACTTTGACTTCTGGGAAGTAGCACCATTAACAGTGCAGCCTAACAGCTACACCAGCAGTCTGGAACCTAAACAGCCCAGAGGATAATTCTCAGAAACCTCTAAAGCCCTTTTAGCAACTGTACTGTAAATAATAATAAGTTCTTATAAGGATAGAACTTGCACAGGAACTTAATGATCTTCTTGCTTTTTGGTTTTTTTGGTTGGGTTTTTTTTTTTTGGGGGGGGGCGTGTCAAGAAAATATTTTTCTGTGAGATTCTTCAGTATACCTATCTTCAACACCTATTTTAACTGTGGAGACTGCATTGCCCTACTTTCGTGCCTCTTTAGTTTCCAATTCTTGTCTAAAGTACCAGTTGCATGTCCTGGATTATTTTTTTTTTTGTTATTCATGTGCGTTCTCCTGCTATTTCTTATGGGTCTAACATTATTCAAATTGGAAAACTGACAGAAAAAAATCCAGAATGAATACAAATAGTACTTTTAAAATTTATTATAACTTTCAAAAACTGTGGATGAGCCTGTCTGTCTCCAGCCCCTCAGATACATTTTTGGCAATGGTATGCAGTGCTGTTATCTCTAAAAATTATTCTTACATTCTGTTAAGTAAAAAAAAGTATCCAATTAATTTATTTCTCCACAATTTCTGAGGGCAAATTGGTGTGAATTGAATTGATATTGGTATATTTAACCTCACATATCTAAGTGTTCTAAAGCATTCAAATTCACCTAAGTAACAACATGTGAAAAAGTATCAGATTTCATGGGTATTTTGAAGGAAAAAATATCACTGTTAGTAAGAGGAATTTTCACCCCTAATATATATATGTAAGTTTAACATATATTTTAAGTTTAATACAGCTGAGTATGAAAAAAAAGTAAGTATTTATTCTATTTTATCAGCAAAAGTACATTTACATAAGAATCAGCAAAAAGGAGATAACTTTCTGTTATACATGAAGGCAGCATGCTTATCATGACATTTACGCCTACTGAGATGTTCATCTGGGAAAGTCATATTGACAGCTTAGTACTTGAAGCCATCATTGTTCACAGACACATACAATTAATAGCTAGACAGTAATGAGATGTAAGTCTATGTGAGTATGCAGAGGGCGGAAGGTTGTAGTGCACCCACATACATCCACTATAAAAACTCCCTATCGCAAAGGCTGCCTGTGTTAGCAAACCAGGATAAATCAAAATAAAATACCATTTTTGTGAACGCTGGATAGAGCTACTTTCCAAGTCTGGATAACTGTCCAGGATCTTTTGTTTGTAGGTTGAGGGGAAGAGGGTGAGGAGAGGTTTCAGAATTTGTTCTCCCTGTGTGTCGTCATCTTTAACTAGATACCGCGACTTTGCAAAGCAGACTTGGGCAGTTCCCATCGTGATAAATCACCTGAACAAATCAGTAATCATGTCTGGGGCTCCTACTGAGTCCCCAGATGAGCTGATTGCATAAAATATCAGAAAAGTAAAAGATGCATGAGTTTCCCAACCTTGAAAGAGTTTGCAACCTGGTAAGAAGCCTACAGAATTTAATATTTCTTATGCTATGGGAATTTTAGCGTTTACTCAGTTTTACCAGTGAGTCTGGATTTCAGAGGCCTCAGAAGTCAATCCAGAGAAATGACATCTCAGGCAGGCATATATCAGCGGAAACACTGAATAATCAAAAACTGCAGAGGCAAGCAGGAGTAGAGATGAGGAGAACTCAATATAACTTTCTAGTCAAGTGACTTGGTTAGCTGATTTCGCTATCTTTGGCATAAAAAGAAAAAAAAAAGAAAATACAAAAAAGCTCAAAGTCCCTTTAAGATGAAAACCAAACACAGAAATCAACACTGAAATCACAGATAGTGTAATTATCTAGAGTGTACAGCCCTCGGCTATAGCCTTCACTACCCATCAGCTCCGACTCATAGTTCTGTACATATATGATTAGTTACATCCACAATCAACAGCAGTCAGAGATGTGTCTCATTGGCTAATATGAATGCGTGCAACACTTCCTTTCCTGTTTTTCTTCGTTTCTTATCTAAAGCAAAATATCAGGCATATTAATAAATCCTGATAATTTGTGTTAAGATATATTTCCCTTCTCCATTTTTTTGTCATAACTATTCCTCTGAAATACCTTTTTAGTACTTTTGTTATTGCAAAGAAATAACAATGAGCCATCCACCCAAAAAGCACGTTTCCCAAAGCCCTATTAACATACGTTTATCTGAAATGTCTTGGGTTTACTTAACAGATTTTACTGAGGAAGAAATCCCTCAGGACCGCCAGTCATTCATATGACTTCAGCCTCTTTCTCTTAGAGGTAAAGCGTTAAAAGAAACTCTCCTGATAGCAGAACACAGTGACACGATCAAAACAGTATCAACTGAAACTAAAAATTAAGCCTTTATTCTGTGTCAGGTACTAGTTCACTCTCTTGCTTTCAGAACAACAGGTATTTGCTTAATAGTCCCAGATACATTGAAATTCTTGTACTACTGGAGCTCAGAAAAGCTACTTGAAATATTCAAAAGTTGTTTGATCACCATGAATGTAGACAGTACAAGCAATACAGTCATAATGAACTACAGCAGATGGGAAACACAGCATTAACAAGAATGTGGAACAACGACCTAATTTATACCAATAACTGCAATTAAATGTGAGTTTAGGATTTTGCAACCTAATCACTCTGTAACAAGCAGGACAAAAATATTGATCAGCATTTTTAAGTGGAGGGCAATCTGAGCATATTATTTGAGTACACTGTTTAGAAGCCGACTGACAAAAAATGACTAGCGAGGGGGAAGGGGTGGTGAAAAGATACCCTTTGGGTTTAGCTTGAGTGAAAAGTACCTTAACCATCATGAGAAGACTTGCCCGTCACAATATTTCTTAATGCCAACGAACGAGAGATAATCTATTGGTATAATTTGGTCTGTTTTGCTAGAACAAACGAATTTAGTAAGGAGTCGAGAACTTGCAATCATGTCAGGATTTCATGTGGTATTGAAGTGACTAAACACAGAAGGAATGCAGCATGCATCTTTCAGCAAAAATGGAGGGGGATAACAACCCGCTCCATAAATATTGCTGTCATCTACCTTTAAGACTAGTTTTTCAGACATTAATAGGAAGAGAATCAAATAACACATTTAGAAACAAAAACAAGTGCATAACCTAGAAAGGAAGTGAGCCATTTTGCGAAAAAGAAAAAAAAACCCCACTATTTTTCTCTGCTGCTTTCTCTTTGTGAGTCATACTCCGGGAGTGGTACCAGAATGTCTTGTTGTCCTATTTCTATGGGAAAAATCTTTGAGCAAGTTCATTCTTGATTAAGTTAGCATGGTGCCAAGCAAATGTAAAACATTGAATCTTTGATTCAGTGTTTTCTATTGTTCCGATTGCACTGGGGGAGGGAGGGAGGCAATCTCATGGTTTTGTTAACAGTGCTTCAGCACTGGCATTGCTGTGAACAGCACTGGGGTAACATTTCCTTGTGTTTGTCAGCTTCAATGAAGGAAAACCTTTTTGATACCATTTAGAGATTTTGGTTCTCAATACACCAGTTTCAGCAGTGAATTCGTACTTGCACCCCAGCTCTGACAGTTTATTCCCACTCCATGCCACATCCATTATCCCTTTAACTGTGCCAATAAAACAGGTCCTTGAAATTATCTGGATTCCTACAAACAATTGGGATTAAAGGTAACTTGCACTTCCCCACCCTTTTTTGAAAGAAGAGAGAAGAAACCAGCTTAACTATTGGAGCAAGCACATGTCATTGTGCAAAGCTGTGAACTGAAGCTAACACAGATAGGCGGCATAATTTCTGGTGTTAATAATTTCTCCCACAGTATAAATGCGACCTTTTTACACTTAGTAAATCTATTAGGAAAGTTTTAACGTGAACAGAAAAAAAAGCTATCTTTCATTGAAGTACAAGTATCTGAATAGAAGTGTTATAATTGTATAATCACATCACTATAATTGGTATTATACTGCTGCTCAGATAATGCCTTTGCTCATTTTCACTTTCATAATTCATTTACACAGATAAGGCAATCTGGGCAGCTGCAATCATGTATCTAGGCATTGGTGCTTTGTGGAAAATGAAGTTAAAAATTAAAAATGGTAGTCCACATACACTTGTTCATTAGCAGTTTGCTTTTGGTACAGAGATAGTTTGCTGAGTAAAGCATCTCTTTTACATGTGTAACTGCTGAGCTTAATTTTTTACACATGAAGGAATGGCAGCTTCTAGACTCACAATGTTAGGAATGGCTTTCAGTGTTAATTATGAAGAGAAGCATAGTGAAACTGAAATATTTGTGATAGGAAGAGACATTTTGTAACAGGGTAATAATGCAAAAGAAAAGAGTTCTTTCAATGTGGAAGGCTGGATTTAATCATGAAGTGAAGCAACAAAGGCTTTTGTGCTTCTGACACTTTCCTCTGAGGCAACTCAGCAGGGAAAAAACATAACTTCTATTTGTTATACACTTTGAGCAGTGCTGAGTGTATAGTGAGAAGCCTTCAGCTGCCTGGAAAAGTGCAAGTACAGCATTTAAAACTTCATCATTTAGTGTGGTATATACTTCTGCTATTATACCAAATATAGTACTGTGTAATTGTATATGTAAGATATTGTGCATATCATGCTAGCTGCATGCTGCACTAGAAAGGAATGCAATGTAATCATTTGGTTTAAGTGGGGGTGGCATTAGATAAAACTGTCCCTTTCCATCTATCTCTCCCTTCCTCCCTGTTCCCATTCCCCAAATTACTACAGAAAAACTGATAAAATTTTAGATGATGCTGTGCAACTGTTTTTTTTTTCTTTCAGCGTCTAACTCCCCCCATCTGCACAGTCAAAGCTTCACAGTTGCATTAAACACAGTGAGATCTAGTCGTGACAATCACAATACAAATTAAAATCTGCTGATTTTATTGTTAAAAATAAATTTAATGACAAACTGGGATACAGTTGAGTATGTGTGAGCTGAGGATCCCATCCTTAGCTTGCCTATCTGCAAAAACAGAGTTCATAAGCAGGAGTGGCAAAAATCCAAATCATAGCAATAAATAGCAAATTTGTTGCAATCTGTTTCTGTGTTACTACTATAGCTGCAGCCAAGTGATAGACAAAGGGAAGTAAACATCTTTCTTTCCTTTGGGAGAAGGGGGGAGGAAAAAGAACAGGAAGAAAAAAAAAGAGAGAGAGAGAGAAGCTTCAGGGAATCATTCTTGTCCTATCAGGTGGCTTGTTCACTTAACAAGTAAGAAGAATCGCATCTAATGAACAACTAATTCTGAAAAATTACAACATACAAAGGACATAGCCCAATGTTCACACAAAGGACTGACCGATAAACTTAGTCAAATTCCACTGCACCTACAAAATACTGTGCTCTTTTGTCACAATAAAGTAAATATGTTTTGAGGTCTCATTTATTGTGTTCTAATTCAATAGCCTCCAATTATACCGGTGTAAGTGAGACCAGAAGCAGGCTAATTTTATTGAATTACGGACTTGATGGAGAAATCACAGGCTGAAGTTCTATGATCTATGTTCTACGAGCATGGTATCAACTGTATTATGTTAATTATGTCACAAAAACTATTACATACCTTTTTTTCCCTCATTCAAAAACTCCAAACCTTTTTCACACTGTACATTTAAGAAAAATCATCAGACCAAAATCACATTTTACCTAAAGGAATTAAATGAATGTTGGATCTTGACATTTTCTTACATCTCTGAACTGTAGTCTTGCAAAGCTACAAGATTTTCAGATCTTTCAGACTAAACCACAAAGTCCCAGTACAACCAGGAATTAGAGTGTCTTTAATTATTATTAGTTCCTAATGGATTGGATAAAAGCAGATGACTGAGCAAGTAGAACCCATTGCTTAGCCATGAAGTACTTTTTTTGCTGAGATACAGAATGGCATTTTGCAGTAACTCTTTTGTGAAAATCATAAACTAATTTTCAGAAGTGAAGCATCATATTGAGATTTTTGCACTCATGCCCATGTATAAAGCTGGAAATGGTCCCATGATGTAGTAGTCTGCCAATTTCAGTAAGGCATGGGTGCCAGCTAAAGACAGATTTAATATAGCTTATACAATATAAAAAAATTTCAGTTTCATCATAATGTTAATCATTGTCAAATGATAAAGAATGCATCTTAGTGTGAGAAATCACATCTGTTGTCAATTTACATTGTCGTTACCAAGTTTTACACAGTATCTTTCTGAGTCTATGTCAATGCAGAGTCACGATATGTAAAGCTGTAATACTGTTTTTCATTACTGGGAATGAAAAGAATACAGCCAATCTCTAAAACTTCTATGAATTCTACCTTTTCCTCAAGACCTTTCCCCTTCCTCAACTGAAGTTTATGTCTTAAAGTATAAAGTTTCATTCTATTCCCTTGGTCATTCAAACTAAGAATGTATCTGAGATTACATTTAACAGATAAAAACAAAGGTTAAAAATAGCCACATTTCTGTAAATAGCAACTTGATTCAAGGACTCTGTAACTTCTGAGTCCTCCTCTCCCAAACCAATGAGATTATTTTAGCAACAATGATGAAAATGTTCCGAACTTTCAGACAAAAAAGTCTTAAGTAAAACTTGTACGAAATTATATATTTCCATTAACTCATTATCCACTCTACATTTTGCTTTCATCTTGTATATGAACACAAGGATATTTTTAAACCACACACAACAGCATTCTGAACACAGCCCTTTGTCATAAAGAGAAGATCAGCACAGTGCTGGAAGGCTAAATCTCATGCTAAGACAAAGCTGACTCTCTTGTGTATATAGAATGAATCTGGTCCAAGCTGAGTGTAAGTCAAGGGAAGTATAGGTGACAGAGATGGCTCCACATGGCTTATGCCCACCTCAGCCACCTAATTTTTCCATGAAGTGATAATATTAACATCTTAGGGCATGATTATTGGTGTTGAATTTAATTAGACTGTAGCAGAGCTGTCATGTGATGTTAATAGATATGCAAGATTCTGATGAAAAAGTAGATATACAATTAGAGGACAAAATCAAAGCTGAGATTTTTCGATAAGAATTCTAATACCGTGTTTATTTTAAACATCAGGACATGCATTGTTGTATTAAATCTGTCACAATTTAGTCTTCTAAAAGTCTCTATGTGAACACAAACTTTGGTTTAGGCTGTAACAGTGATAGGAGAAACTCAGAAAGTTTGGATTGAGCTATAAACTCTTAAAATCTTCTGAGATGCTCATATCCTGTGTTAACCTCATATCCACCTCTAAAGCAGACTTGCAGCTGTTTTATATTCATTTTTAAACCTTTTTGTCCCTATCTGTTATGTAGGCAAACCTTTTTCTCTTAGCTAATGTTCAGTTTCATACAGCATATGAATCACATTTGCTCTACAACAGGACTTTACGTGCATGTTCTTGGAATACTGAAGAATGAAACATGTACTGGTGAAGGAAAAGGGAAAGTTTTGTTATATTAAACCAGCATGAGGAATCATAAGGCCTAGGCCAAAAGTGTTAATGAGCTGTCTGTTTTGCATTCTTGGAAATTCAATTTCTGTTTCACAGGACAGAAAATACATTACCAATCTTTCATTTCTTACCAAAAAGATCACCTGATATAACCCACTTAACAGTAGAAAGCTACCAAGTATTCATCATACTTTTTATTACAAAGCCAGAAAACCAATTAATTATATAGGTTCAGAAGTGTGTTTAATCACAATATTTTAACACTTTCATGCCTAGTTACTTCTACACATTATATATTTAAACACTTCTGGAACAGTAGGGATGTTCTAGCAATCAAATGGAGAGGGAATCCTTTTTTGATGTGGAGCTCACAGAAGGCAGACAATGGCTAATTAAACTATTCAAGAGAACAACTAAAAATAGAATTAAGTATTTCTCTCTTGCAGGTGAGTTATCACTATCCTCACAGTTACCACTAAAGTATTTACATGTGTATGTTATTAACATTCTTCATTCTGACATGTCTTTGAAAAATATTTTTTAGTATTTCCAGAGAAACAAGCAATACTAAATCAATCTGCTTAGAAAGCAACTTCAAAGGCCCAAATAAGCCAAAGTTACCTACAGCATTTTAAGTTAAGAGTATAATACATCTGAAAAAATTTACATAAATCAGAAAGTATCTAGTAGAGATAAACTTATTTTGAAGAGTATAAATTTTTTTCACTCCTTTTATACTCTCTCCACTCCAAGAACACTTTCTATGATCTAATGATTACAGTTTTCTTTCCAGAGGTAAGTGTACCATTTCACTCAATAAATCAAAATAGTTACAAAGTTTTGAGGAGTCTTCATGGTGGGAATAGGCGGAAAGGGCTCAACACATTCTGGCACAATGTAGTAACGTGCCATTACATTAAAAGCATCAAATACATGCACTACACGGAGAGACAGATATTCATTATTAACGTGGGCTTGTAACCAAACTAGGCTTCACAGAAAAAAGAAGAAAAAAACCTCAACACACCCCCATCCCCACATGTATTTGTTTGTATAACACACTTAAAGAACTGTAAGCACAAACACACACAAAATAGTCACAGGTAAATTAATTTAAAGTCTCATTTTTGTTCCAGTTACTTAAAATTAAGACCAATAATGTCTGCTCAAGAGAGATATAACACTAAAATAAGGTTTCCTTGTCACAGCAATATACAGTAGGGAAAAGACTATTTTATCTCCACCTCACTGCCATTGACTGTTACAGCATTAGCCCATAAACCTGGTTTGTAAACTTGAACTGACATTGTAGCTGGTGAAGGTGTCTTAGCAGCCATTGAAACATATATTCCAAATTACCACAGAATTAATATATGAGCACAGAAGACCTTCTGTAATACTTTAGCAGTTTTCTGTGAAAGAGAAACATCTCATTTCCAATTACTCATAAAATCCAAAGTATTTCTATTTAAGTTGTAAAGAATTAAATCAGAGTTGGTCGTTAATTTCCTAATGGAACGTTTTCTCCAAGGGAGAAGCTTACTTATATACCATTTTATGAGCAATCTCAGAGATTTCCTGACCACTGGGTTGCTCAAAGCTGTGTTCCTGGTTCATCTTTGGCAGCACAGGGACCATAACCATTGGTTTTCAAATAACTAGTTTACTGCCACCACAGTTTATGGTCTTGGAAGTAGAAAAAGTCAGAAAGAGATGCTGATTCAAAGTTTTTTAAAGACATTTCAGAATACTCATTCTTCTGAAGATTTAATCTTGGTAGCCTTTTCCAGGCTTTTAATGTATTTAATTTTCTTTAGAGCAAGAAACCTGCATTGCAGCCCACCGTAATGGAAATTGGTGCCAATGACATAATGCTTTTTGCAGGGCAGTTGCCTGTGCATTAGAAAATAACACACTGATGACAAAAAGGGACTGTCAAAAGGGACAACCATTTGCAATTCCAGCTGAGCCTGGCACGTTTGGCATATGTGCCAAACAGGTGTCTCTGTTATCTTAACTGAATGTATTTGGGGTTAGGAAATACAGCGATATTAATAAAAATCTTCGTTTTAGCAGAAAAAATTTCTAACCTTCACCAAACCTTTAATGAAAGAGGAAAAGAAAGCTACTGAATATGATTAAATAAAAATACCTCTGATGCCATGTAAAGGAAACTATTCAAAACAAACAGTAAATAAAAATATTAAACATATTAACTGCAGGTAAGCATGATGTTAGATTTTGATTTTTCAATAAATCCTTCAGACAACACAACAGGAAGAAAAACCCCAACAATATTATTTAATTTCAATTTTCCCAGGCAGAAAAAAAGTTCTGTATTGTAGAAGAACAAAAAGAAGTACATACTACCCAGTAGTCTGTTCCTTAGCGCCTTTCTGGCATGGAACACACTAACAGTGAACCATTCACATGTAACTGCCTCCAAACACTATTTATCAGAGAAATTTGCAACAATTACATGTCTGCATAATATTTATGGAGGCTACTGGTTTTCCTGGGGGCGCCAAGAGTCTGGAGAAGGGTTGGGTCAAACAAACTGCAGCCAATGTCAAACAACAGATAATGGAGCATAAGTGCTTGCACAGAAAAACATCTTCCTTTAGATCTCTCCCTGTTACATCACACTTCATCAAATAATATCTGCATTATTCTTAGAAGGTTGCACTGCTGGAATTCAACAGTTTCTAAAGCTGAAAAATGCATTAAATAAATAGCAACAAAACCAGGCAAAAATGCTGAATTACTATGATTATAAACATGTGATGCCACCATGCAGCAGCCATGAGATCAGTAAGAAAGACTTAAGGAAAAGCTGCTTTTTTTTTTTTTTTTTTTTTAACTGGAGGGATATTTCTAGAACTACTAGTTCTGGAAAAAAGTAAAGTTTTAATGTATGTCTCGCATTTTTCTGCTCTCCAGTACATGATACCTCAAGGTATACTGGCTTCTCTTGAAGTTCTAAAACTTTTCAGATATATTTGCCTAAATTGCCAAACAGGGAAGCCACTTAGGAATACTTTTTTCCCCATCACTTTATGACACTAACTCAGATGAGCATTACTTCTCTTACTCATTCTAAAGAACCTGTATTAAATCCCATGACTGTTCAGCTTCATTGTACAGACCATGAACAGCAAAATGGCAGCTATTCGAGCCAAGTGTAATCAAAATTTTAATATAGCATTTTTCACCTTTTTTTGATTTGCAGACACTTGATATATTGCCAATGGTGGCAGAGAGCTTTATACAGCAAAGGCAAACAGCAGGCTTAGGAAGGTTTCAATTTCAGTTCTGTAACTGCTAGTTATAGATTACAAGGAAATACTTGACTGATTCAGTTGAGGTGCAAATATGTGATTACAATTGTCTTCAGCTAGCCAAAGTACACAACACAGATGTTTATTCTGGCCTTCTTTCAGGGCAGCTTTCTGTTGGCTACAGGAGCACAGATGTTCTCTGATGCGTCATAAAGCTGGCGTGATGTGGGCAGTACTTATCTTCATAAAATTCGGTAGTTCAAAGTTAAAGTTTCAAAAATACTGGAAGAAAATTGAACCCTCAGGACAAGTTCATACTGGATCAACACTTTCTGTCACGTTTTGATCTAATATGAGGTAGCCTAGAACAGGATTTACAGTATCACAGAACTAAGGACTTGAAACAAGAGCAATTTAAAACTATGATTGTTTTGTTGGAGAACTGCTTAAGCAGGATTGTCTCCTTTAACTTCAGATATTCCCACCCTCAGACAATTTCCTCCATTATAAGGATGCAGCCAGGTATGGAAACACAGAAGGAATCCAACTAGGAACTGGCTGAAGTTTAAATTTATAGTAGGGGCAAAAAAAAAGTTTTACAGATTATTTTTAACACTGAAGAAATCCCTGCATGGCATCAAAACCAGTCATACTAGAACAGCTAAGAAAGACAGCATAGAGGCAGCAGTGAAGGCTGGGAGGCAAGAATGAATCATGGGAAACAACTTAATCCATGATGGCTGCTGAAAAAGGTCATCTTTTAGGGACCATGTAGCTGACAAACTCCCTCAGCTCACAGAACACCAGTTTGGAAAGCACTTTTCTAGCAGAATCCACAGGAATAAATGCAACAAGTCATCATAACAGTGTTTGACTTACCCTTATGAAATTATATATGCTGGCAAACAGAATCACCCAAACTTTTAAGAGTAATTCACATACTCCTTTAAGATCACTATTTCTTGCATGTATGTATTCAGAGAATGTGTGTCTATGGTCTGAGCCACAGACTACTCTGCAAGCAGCTGCAGCCCTTGACAGATACTGAATGACACTTGTAGTTCTTTACAAGTCTAAACAGTTTTCTAAAAGAAAGGAGAGGCCAGGGAGAAGTCTGGCTTCTTCAGTCTGCAACACGGCCTGACTAATTGTAAAGCTTTACGGACCACGAAAACTGAGTCACTTCATTGTCAGCTGTAACTTTATAACTGATGTACTCAATTTCTGTTTAGCTTCCCTTAACCACAGCAGAGTGCAATTTTCTCTCTTATCTTGGTCACAATTGATCAGTTTTCTCTCTCTCTTTAGTAAAATTAAAGGATTGACTTAATATAAAGTTCTGACCACCTCTATAGCTCCTCTCTATGAAGTCCTGTTTAAAAGTTCCATTAATTGCATTGGTGACCTCAAGTACTTCATGAAGTTGTACAGGAAGGCAGTAAAGGAAAAACAAAAAAAAAAGCCTCCAAACATCTGCTGTAATTAGAGAGAGTAAAGTACCCTCCATCACTCTGCAGTCTGTGGGTCAAGCTTAGCTCATGTGGTCCTTGGTTGGTTGGTTGATTTTGCTTCCCTTTGGTGGGCTTTGGATGTTTTGTTTGATTTTTTGACAAAAAAGAAAACCTGCCAGTTAGATATGACAAAACAGTGGCACTAGAAGGACTTGCTACCATACAGTAGATCTTAAATCTTTTCTGCAGTCCTTAGTTTTCTAATAGTCGCCAGTAAATGGCACCAGAAATAATTGAACCTGTTTTGTTCTAGCCCTCCTCCAGAGATGATATCAGGAGTAAACCCGATCGGATGGCAAACAATGCAACCAACATGGAACAGTATTAGATCCTTAGTTCACTCCTAAATGATTATTTTGGCACCTTACAGGAAAACTTCTGTCAGGCACAGACGTTTTGATAAACTTGAGGTTAAGTTTCTCTTTTGGATGTATGAAGGCAATGCCTATTTTTATTACAACTTCCAATGGTAAATATGTAATTGTAGTATTTAGGCATTTGCATTTTTCCAATTCTATATAATTAGCAAGACAAAAGGCATTGTTTTGCCTATCCAGATATTTTGACTTCATTCTGTTGTGGAGGTGGAGCAGAAACTGGGATTTACATGTGGGAAGGCAGTATTCTTCTCCGAGTTTTTGACCAATAGCTCTGAGAAACTGCTAACTGTTTTGTGGCAGGCTTCAATGTGTACCAGCTAAATTGGAGAATGAAGTTTTTGAAAGAAACATTTATAATAATTGGTCACTCTGCAGGACAGACAAGGGTCCCTGCACAAGTAGCTGACGGGAGTTCAACGTTGGAGGAAAGTAATTATTTATGTAGTGGATTATATGCAATCACTTTCTAGGCAGTGATATGAATTGAACATTTGTAAGTTAAACAGTCACAGAAAGCATCTTTTAGGAAATCTTAGAAATGTTTGATGTAGCATAAGTAGTCTCAGAAGTCTAAGCTAAACAAAAATAGAGTACAGAAATTTGAGACTTTGTTTAATTGCAGTTTAGGAGTCAGCTTTATAAAATGTTATGTTTAATTTCCTTTGCAGTGTTCTCCAATAAAGTACTTAATTTTAATTGGAAGCAGATGTGAGGATTGGATGTACATTTAAGGGTCTACAAATGAGGAATTTCAATATTATATTATATTATTTAGGAACCATGAGACCTGTAAAGAAACACTGCTGCTGTTCTTAGTGATATCATAGGCAAATTATGGCTTATGCACCACTCCTTCTAGTAGAGCTTTCTATAAGCACAGCAACTCACCTATCCACAGTAAATTTGAAGATTAACATTTACTCTAATCAATCAAAAGCAATGATATATGCCAGAAATTCAGCAAAAAAATAGTATGAACAAACAATTGCATCTTGTAGTACACAATAATAATGGAAATAACTTTCTAAAAGCAAAATATCATTATTCTAATAGGACTAGATAAAAGAGTTCTCTATATCTTTATATATCTCTATAACCTTTATATCACAGAATGTTAAGTTTTGGTAATTATAATCTCTTCAACTGACCATTACTGGACTTCCATAGTTTTGGCAAATTGAGCATACAAAAAAGGACAATAAACAATCACAAACACCAAATACATATAAAATAAAACGTGAACAAAGGAACTTAGAAAAACAAAGGAAAGACCTCTGTTTTATACGGTATTGGAAACTGTTCTATAGCTTTTTCACTAGTATCTACAAATCTGCTGAAGGAATGACTGGGTGAGGTTCCCTAACTAAAGTTACCCATTCTGGTCCCTTTTAGATCTAACAGGCTGCTAATCTGGGTTCTATCTGATGCCTTTAAAAGCGTTCTTTCTTCTGATAGTTCAGCAGGTGTGGAGGAAGCCATTTCTGTACTTCCCTTGAGATCAAGCCAGTGACTAGGGCCCCTTTCTCCCTCCACAAAATGTGCACACGTGCAATGATAGGCGCTTGTCACTGCAGCATTGCAGGATCATCAAACTGGGTCTATGAGTCAGTCCATCCTTTTTAGTGTCTAAAAGAGTTTAGACCCTCCTTTCTGCAGAAACTGGGGTCTATTAGGTTTGATATGGAGGAAACGAAAGGGAAGAAGGTAAGGAAAGAAGCTTACGCTTTTCTTCAAATCCCTGGTGTCATCCAAGTTAGCACAAATTAGTTTTAGGACAATGATGGCAGTAACACATATTCTCTTTTTAAACACCAGTAACAATTTCTTAAAGTAGCCTATTCTAGCCACATGTGAACTCCAATCCCCCAAACCCTTGAGACCTTGGATTTTAACTTTCTCTATTCAGAGATTTTCTGGCCTCTTACAGACAATTCTAGCAAATATGTGCATCTATGAAAAGCAAGTTATTTTCTCACTAATGAATTCAAAGCTCAGAAATGGAACTCAGTCCCTAATACTAGGTTCAACAGTAGTGGGGATCACAAGAAGCTACTTGCAAAAAAAGATGCCTACTTGCAAAATAAGATAAGGGGGGGGGGGGGGGGGGGGGGCTGACTGTTCTGTGAGTGACACTGAGTGAAGTGGCAGACAGCCACTTCAGTATACTGTAAACAGACAGCACACAATTCCACAAAAAGAACACAGAGCCAAGTCAAATCTAACTGCAGATTAAGGAGAATACCAAACACTGTAAGGCCAGTAAGCATACAGAGCTCTGCTTTAACTCTGATTCTCAGGGTTCTGAACCAAAATGGTTTAAAGAATCTGCTTCTCTTTCAGAGCTCAATACCATGCTCTATCAGCACCTGAAGATAAACTTTCCTAGGCAGCAAATTTTCTGGTCCTATTGACACCAGAATGCATTTAAACTGAAGGCTTAGTTACTCGTTAAAAGAAGATTTCATCTGATAGATAATGAAAGGCTAAGGGAGTAAAAGTGCAATCAGTGGCATTAAATGGTCTGAGAAGGAGTACCCTGGCTAGGTTGTGACAAAATGTCTTCTGAAGTAGGTGTACAACGCTCCCCTTCAGTCAGGCAGCTGGTACTCCAACACTGGCTTGAATGGCTACAATGGGTTTTACTTTTCTGCATAACAAAGAATTTTAAAAGTCAGACTATTACACAAGTTATTTAGCTGTCACTTGTTATTTGGTTTTGCTTTCTCCCTGAAGTACAAAACATTAGAAGCTCACAGTCTGCATACTGAAAATGTCTTAATTCAAAGACATATGACTTATTTCAAATTATTATCAAATGACTTAATTCAAAGATCCAGCCAAGACAATGTACACGACTAATTTTCACAAGTCCTGTTTTAGTGATCTTCTGTTTTATACACTCAGGCATCGATAAACTCAGCACCAATGCTAATAATCAAGTTATTAATTCCAAATTAATCTCTGCCAAATAATCTCCTTGTTTGCAGCACTGCTGCAATTGCAATGTAAAGAAAATAGAGTTGGATTTTTACTTGCCATGCAGAAGCTAGAGCTTGGCTGTAGGGCCATGTGGACCCAATGAAAGTTACGTATGGTTTTCATTTTATTCAAAATGTCCAAGCCTTTATTACAGCACCTAGGGAGAGCATTAGGTTAGCAAAGTCTATGCAAGCCTATAGAGTAGAAAACCCACAGAAAAGCCCTTTCATTCAAGCTCCCACAATACCCAGCTTTTCTTATTGGGCATTCAAATAAGGATTTTCGTTTATCCTTAAGCGTATTCAACTCAACTATCTTATAGAACAGTCTGCATTTACAAACATAAAAAAAACAACGAACCACAACAAAAGCACCCCAAGATATATGACGTTAAATGTATATGGAAATCTGCAGCCAAATCCATAATTAAATGTCTATTATGTGAAAAGCTGAAATGCTAACAGAAAATAAAAGCTCATTTTAAGTAAGGACCTGCTGTGCAGCTTTTAAACACTATCCAGATAGTTACCTAAATGAAATTCAATGTTCCTTCAGAAATAATGATCTGCTTGCAAGAAGATAATCAGTACTCTCAACTGGCAAAATACAGTAAAACTGTGTTGAAATCACATGTACACACTGGTGAAAACTCTGCAGGCCTGTGGACTCTATCAGCAAGAACAGATTCAGTTTCCAAATTCACGTCATGTCTTGACTTCAGCGTAGATATACGACCACATACTATTTTAAAAACTCAGTAATTTGGCTTCATACATACTCAGTTTCATTAACAGTTCTCCTCCCTAAGATGAAACAATTCTTTTGACTGATGATTTATAAATGAATTTTTCCCAAATCAGATTATCCGTGGCGGTCCCACTTATCTGCCCCTCTCCCCTAATACATACAAACATACTTCTATGTATCAGAAAGATGAATTTTTTCCTTAATGAGTAATGTTTTTACTACAAACCGAGAACAGGCATCTGCTCTGAAAAACTCAACTCTCTAAAACTTCCTCATACAATATTCATAATATTGACTAGTGAGTGATTTCCAATTGACCAGCAAATAATTAAAATTAAATCAAGAAGCCTCAAAAATAGTCAGCTGACCATGTACCTAATAATATAACCTGTTTCTTTTAAAAGGAAGTATTTTAGCACTATCTTGTCCTGCAGTCACAACAGTCATGAGATTGGCACCAACCTGTGAAAGATGCAGTTTTCAAACACTTAAGCTCCATTTGATTTTGATACACCACAAACTCCAACTATTGTTTTAACTGCTCCTAAAGAAGCATAAACCTTATTTCCTGGAGCTGTTGTACTGAGTGTCACTAATGGTTAGTTATTTATGCTGGTTTGTTTAATGGAACCATTCCAGAGGCAGCTGAAAGGAAATGTTTCAACCCAAGAACCCGAAGTAACAGAGCACTTAAAGAACAAATAAAACCAGCAGCTTAGACCCTACACAAATGGAAGTCTGCATAAACTGATGAAGGTCTCTAGTAGCAGAAACGCAGAGGCAAGATGTGTGGCATCAGGAAACAGTAAAAATGTTTGTTTTGCTATGTACACTTTGGAGTTTCTAGGAGCAAAATGGTTCCCAAAGTGCATAATCTTAAATGGAGAGATTCAGAGCAAATATTCAAAAGCATATCACAGAGAAGTTTTGATAAATCCCTGGCCACAACTGAAAAGTGACTTTCCAGTGAAGCAAACCAACTTTCCCTTGAAAGAAAGCAGATGGTGGAAACTCCCTTTCCCACAGCCAGCTTGAATCTCTACCCATGCATAGGGAAAACAGGCAGTGCTGTAGCCAATGCATCTAATCCTCTTAGCACTGTAAGTAACCCATTCTCCTTCAACAGCTGAGGCACTATATAGCATTTGTGGAATACCTCTAGAAACCCAGCATTTCAAATCTTTCTAGAAAGAATAATAGTACCATTTCCTTGCTTCCAAAGCAAAAAATGTAACATGTATTTATTTGTAACATTCTGACATCAGATTTCAGAGCAAAAACAGACAAATACTTAAAAGAAGACACTGAAGTTTAAGGGGTTTAGAACACATTGGTTTGATAGAGTTTCTCTCTGACAGGTTGCAGATGTTTATTTTGCACCAAAAGTCTACATTGAAAATAGCATTTGAGAGGAGTGAATAAGACACAGCAGGTGCATAGTGCCCCCCCCCCCCCCCCCCCTTCAAATAGTCCTTCAATCAGTTTTTAGAATGAATGAGCACCAAAATAATTGGGGGGGGGGGGGGGGGGGCAGATACAGCATCCTTCTAATAGCTAAGCACCTTTTAATACAGACTTCTTTACCTGCACTCTCAAAAGGCAATGTATTGATACCTCCTACGAAACTGCAATAATACACTTACTTATATGTACTGACAGGAATGATGAAACAACTCCAGCAACACTGATTTTCAAGATAACATTTACAAAATCATATCAGAGCTATGGAAGTGTTAACCTGAAAGGACTTACCTGCATTTCAATGTGGATAACAACTCTCACTCTCACGAGTTATATATCTTTTAAATGAGGTGATTGAACCGTATACATTATGAGAGCAAATACTATTCACAGCTGAGAGATTACTCTCCCAATTTGCTAATTAGTCATTTTAACAGACAAATGAAAACGATCTTTCCCAGGGAACAGAACAAAAGCCAAGGAGAGAAGCTACTCACATTCCTTTGAGCCGTTGCCACATTTTCTCTGTGTGTCCTCCTATTTGATACTTTATAGAGGTGCTTTCCAGTTCCCGAGTTGTTTCCGTCGCTCGAGCCCCCATCGTTATTGTCCTACAGCGATACAGTTATAGTCAGGCTCACCAGCAAGCACAAGCATTCTTTAGTCCACTACAAATGTCAGAAGATCCACGCGTGTTAGACAATAGCTGCTGACATATCAAAACACATCAGAATTACAACTGCTGAGGGACGATCTTGCCTGAATCGCTATTCCCTTTGATAGACAAATCCACTCTTCCCCGCACCCCCCCAAGCACAGAGCAAGTACACACAGCTCCTCTGACCTCACGAGTCTAATCCATACGGGTGAGCCAGCTACTATACTACTGACTGCTCAAGCTCCTTTCTCATGCACTTTTTCTGCTGTAGGAATATGCACAGAAGCACAAAAGATTCCTTAAAATGGACTACAATTCATTGCCATGCAGCATAAATGTGAATGGCTTTAACAATCCAGAAGGAAAGAAAGGCTGGTTTCTGCCCTGCAGGTTGGAGAAACAGGCTGCAATAGGGAAGCAGATGGTAGAAGCCAGTATCAGCCACATCACCCTACAAAAAGAGTGCATGTTCAAATGTCAGAGCCTTCCTCTTTACTTGATCCTCAATTGTTTCTTAATGAATAAATATCTACCAGCCTGTCAATGAAAATATGACTGTACAAATGCAAAGTCAGTAGTGAAGACATGTATAAATCCCTGCAGAAAAGAAATCAGAGAGCTCTACAGGTTGTTATTGAAGGAATATGCTGTAATGATGACTATTCACCTTCTCCTAGCAACTCCACACAGTAGGCAACTGTCAATTTAACTGGTGGAAATGCAGCAGCTGCAAGACAGTCCGCTCAGCGAATCCTGTGGGACAGCAGTATGAGTGTGTCAGAATCTGATGCTGAACTGCATGTGTCTGACAGCAAAAATCAATTAAGTGCATGCAAACAGTAAAAAGGGTTGACAACTAAACGGTACACCAGCAGTGCAGCAGATTGCCAGCTCTGCTTTTCAAGTGCAAACCTAAGAACCTAGTTGTACAGCCAAAATTGGGGTTTGGAGAAGGCAAAGGAGAGGATTTCCTCGCTGCTTGCTCAGCCACAGACTTCGGTTTGCAGAGCAGCTCCTGTACTCTGTAAATAGCACCTGTCTTGTTTGGTGAGTCAGTAACAATCTTCATTTCTGAAACAGCAGCCAAATAATCAAATATACCAAGACTTATCTCGGTGATCATGTTTGTTTCCATCAGAGTAAGAGCTCTGCAAGAAGCCAGGCAAGAAGGGTGTGCCAAGTAGGAGTAAATATGTCTGAGCTTTGCCAACTACTTGTGTCACTGCCAGCCAGGAAAAGGGGCTTTGGGTCCACCATGCCATAGTGAGGATGAGTGTTCACAAATGCTGACTGGAAGGAGCCCTAAGGGTAGGAGATGCTTACCTCAGTACAGCTGTAACTAGACAGCTTTATCAGTGTTAAATTTTACAAAGATGTGAGATGAGAGGATCCCATCTATTGCAATTGGCAGAAATTGATAGTATCATTATGTACTCAGGATTGTACAGAAAAATAAAGAGGCCCACTGCTTTGAAATAATCCTAACACTTCAGAATCTCCTAATCAATTTCCTTTCTCTAGGATACTTTTAGGCACATCATAGATTTAAATATACCCTATGAGAGTTATAAACCAGTTTGAGATGTGTCTTTTACACACTGATTTCAGGTGGATAATGAAGTAGCACATTTAATTTACTTCTATGTATGTAACACATAAAATTTTAGATTGGTATTAATTCACAGACTTTCACAGAACTATTCCCGACTCGGACATAGAAGAGTCAATCCCATAAAATTCTCTAGCAATATCTGAAAAACAATCACTGGGAGCAAAATCTCTTACAGTTTTCAAACAGTATCATAAGACAACAGTGAAGAAATACAAATAGCTGTTTTTCAAAAACTGCAAAACATTTATTAGGTTAAATGTGGCAGTAGTGCCCTTGAAAATTCACTGAGGAACCACTTAAAAACTTGCAAACTTTCCACTCCTGTTATGCATGGAGTCCAACTAAAATTTGTAAGAAAAAGTATAAATATCCTTCCATGGAATAACTAATGAGAACATCTCACACTAATCTGGGTTCTTCCCTGCTTTTTAACTGCCAGACATCTGAAGCAACACAAAGAAATTAAGTATTTATAGAAACTACACAAACCTCCAGGGACAGAGGGAAATGTTAAGGGCCTGTTTTTTCTCACAAAGTATTCCTGGCTCTTGTTGTCCAATTCTACAATGAAAAAATAGTGGTGTTTGTAAGCTGTTCTCTCTCCACGTAGTGAAAATACATTGCTTTGATTTATTGGAGTAAAGTATTATGAGCAGGAAGAGAGGAAGGAACAAACTGCCCAAACAATATCACTGCAAATAGAGATACACCTGCTGTCTCCACTAGAGAAGGAAAACTCCATGAAGCAGCTACTTTAGGAAGTCAAACCAATTGGAGAGATACCATCTGAAATGATAAGTTGTCTTAAATAGTTTTTCTCTTTCCACCTCCTGTTCTTGTTCTGGTTTCCTGTTCTTGCTCTATCTAACCCAGTGTTTGTGCTGCAGTCCCAGCAAGTTGTTCTTACAGTTCATCTTCTTCCCATAAAAATATAACTTTTTTTGCTCTTTGCCCACAGCTTTTTCTTTTTCTTAATTTTAGCTTAAAATTTTCATATTGAAGTGAACAGTAAAGGAAAGCTTCTATTAGTCAATATGGATATATTTTAAAATAGAAATAATGAACTTCTTTACTCCTAATTATGGCAAAATAAAACTATCCCAGTGCCACTTAATCTCAGATCAGAAGCTGCACTTAATGAGAATGTATCCTTTGCTCCTTTTCTTTCATCAAAAACACTTCAGTAGTAATATCAATGCAAAGAAATAATTTTAAAATACACCCAATAACAAAAAAATCAGGTTGGTTTTGCAATATTGAGTACTGAGAGACCTTTACAGTTATGCTAAAATCACAGTTACAATGAAAACAATTTACTTTAAAATTGGGAAAAACCTACAGCTAGACCAGTTAGAGATTAGCTATAGAAATGGGAAAGGGATTGTACAGGTTTTGATGAGGAGAATTAGACCTCTGTTTTTAAATATATCCTCTGCTCCTGAAGGGAAATTAAATATGCTGCTTTGTTTGAAATTATCTTCAAAACATCTAACTTATGACAAATGGAGAATAAGGAAGTGTGAAGAGGCCTGCAGGGTGACTTGTCAGACTAATACTCATCCCTCCAAACCTGACACAAAACACAAACCTCCCTGTAGTGGAACTGCAGGAGAGCCATGAACCAATTAAGAAATTTGAAAACATAAGGAAAGCCAAAACAAAACCAATAAACCCTCAAAAAGAAAAAAATATTCTAAGTAGTGGCAGCAGGTATTAGATCTGTATGCTGACTATCCTGACCCTGATCTAGCAAGCAATAATACACATTTAATGTCAAGCAGGTAAAGCATTGCATTGATTTGCTGAGTAAGACAGAGTTCAACACTACTGCAAATAATGGAGTTAAATCACTGAAGAACTACCTGCAAGTGGACTTGAGTGTTTCATGGTACTTCATGAACAGAACCCAAGGTATGACTGTGAACAGAACTTAAGGTATGACAGAGATCGCATGTCACATTCTGCTCATGCCAGAAAAGGAATGGTTTGGAAGACAGTATTCTCCACATCTCCTTCTGCTGCCCTCTCCATTGTCTATTACATTCACATGTGTGAAGTGATGTGCAATCCCCTTCATAAGCACGGTTTCCAGCTTGCTTGCAATGCCTAAATGTGTGAATTTTTAATCAATAAGCGCAGCAGAGGGAAAAGGAATATTTGGTCTTGTTAAAGTTCATGGACTTCATTACATACATACATCTCCAGCAATCCGGCAATGGCAAAATACTGATGTCATGGTAATCTTGGATTTTCAGATTCTCCATGGAATGTATTAATAAAATTAGTAGAGTTACATAATTAAGGAATAGCAACTTTAAAGAGCTACACATACAGCCTACACATTGCATTGGCATTGACTCAATTAAGTAGGTAGAAGAGTTGGGATTGATATATTAACAGTGATTAGATGACCTAAACAAGGAAACTCAACAAGGAACAATTTCCCCCTAATTTATTTTATTTTAGTATTTTCTGCTACATCTGATTTACTGTATTTGAGGCTTTTCATATAATCACTAAATTATGTTTATTCATTTACATGTCCTGCAAGTACCAAGCTTTAAGTATAGCATGGAGAAAAAATATCTTCTATTTGTTTCCTGTGAGTTTGGCATATCATATTGGTAATGAACAGGGAGTCAGATTTATTGAAGCTTTTAGGCAATTAAAAATGAAAACAAATACCTGTGAAAGCTTGCAAGCAAACTAGCTGATAAACCTCAGGGCACAACTAGACATGTATTTGCAAACCTACTTACGACATACTAAAGACCTTGTCACATTTGATTGCTCAATACTGCCTCTTACTAGAGGTCACCAGCTCCAAAAGTCTTTTGTGACTTGTGTGTTTATACACAGACCAGTTCAGTGCCAAGTAAAGTTGGGCTGATTAAAGCAGATGTCTTAAACCTGCACTAATGCTGTCTAGGACTTCACTGCAGTCAACAGAATTTAGATGTCCACGTGCCTTAGGCAAGTGTCCAGGTACCTTAGGCAGGCACATCTATTTTTAAGTTTACTTTGAATATGATCTTTCACTCAATTTACTTTAAGGAATCATTCATTTACTTCAGTGAAGCAAATAATCTGAAAAATTCTGGGAGATGGAGAGATGGCAAAAAATGAATAATTGCAGAGATGTGGAATGCATGAGAAGCGTGTTACAGATAATCTGAACAAAAAGAACTGCAGAGGAAAACTTGCTACTGCATCATCAGTAGCAAGACAGAAGAAGATAAAAGATGACTGGTTTTTGAGCTGCAGGACTTGGAAAGAGGCCTTGGAAGCAGAGAGTTTGAATGGTGTTGTTAACGCAGACAGACAGCTATCAAGAAATCAAATGCCCAGTGGAAAGTCTGTTGCATGTCAGTGGATGAAATGAAGGAAGAAGTTGTTCAAGGTAAGGTGATAAATGGATTATCTTGACCTGCTTTGTAAGACAGATGCTCAGTTAGCAGTTGCATGCTACATCTTTCTCCAGGTATGTGAAAACTGGTTAGCAGAAAGTCGCTGGTAATTTAAGCTGAAAGAGAACTGTTTCATACACAGGAAACAAACTGGATGTTGAGTGAAGAAAAATGAAGAGTACAGAATAGGTCTGAGGTTTTCTTTAGCCTTGCTTCTCATTAAAAGGGACTCTGTTTCAACTTTTCAGTACTTAATTGTAGTACTTCAGAAAGAGAGAGGCTGTGGTTACCTTATTTAAAACATGACTATAGAGAACCACTAAAAACCAGATTAAAGTTTCTGAAAACAGGAACTTCAGCAATTGCATGTAGCTCATACAGTGTCACAGGGCTATCAGCACAACCAAGCACAAGTTACAGGTAGTTAAGGTTTGGTGGCTTTTAACTTCTTTATTTAGGATGAATTGAAAACTGGTTTTGAAGAGCACCAGCTGAAGTTGAGGAGAAACATTCATGAAACTAACTTTTAGGAACTTGTTAGCAGTTTGGCTACAAAACTTAATATGCTGATTTTTGCAAAGAAAGGAAACCATTCTAGAACAGGCAGTAGTGTTGAAATAAGATGGACTGAAACTGCCAGAGACAATCACAAGCATAATGGTCTACTTCATAAGAACATGAGATTGTTACCTTCCAATGTCAAAAAGGGCAAGACGGCCTCCAGAGTGTAGAATACACAGTTGTAGACTAAATATAAATGTTCCCGGTTAGTTGTGCTCCTTTCATCAGAGGCCACTGCCTGTTTTTATCACATTTCATATATTTTCAGTCTCTTCTTTAGGAGTTTTTATGAAGCCATTATAATTTTGATAATCATGCACGGAAGAGGTAATGGTAAAAGTCATTTGAACACAAAAGCTGTGGCTAACTGTGAAAACTTGTAACTGCAAGTTATTGCCATGAGCATTTAACTAGAGAGAGAGAATACAGAATACAAGGCAAAAGGGATTAGGAAATCTGGATTTGGCAAAGCATTTGCCAGTTAATCCCACTGAACTACATCAGCCGTAAAGAAAATAACTAGTACATGATGGCAAGATGTGTGTAGACAAAGACAACATGAAGTAAAGTTGTTTCAGCCAATTATTGTCTAAAAGAGGTTATTTCAAGCATTCATTTTGAGCTACTTGACAAAGGAAACAAGAAAATTCTCTTTTGCTATAAGTTACTTACACAAAGACCATAGCAACAAGAAAATGTTTCTTCATATTTATAAAAGACAGAACAGATGCCAGCAGATAAAAAAAAAAAAAAAAAACAAACCAAGTCTCTTCATCTCAAACCAAAGATGTCAATTAGGGAATCTACCCTTACCATAACTGTTGTTATTGTAAACCAGCTTTCCACTAGTAGTTGACCCCAGCAGGTGGAATCAATTCATTACACCCCACATAACAGTCCCTTTCAAACCTGAACTACAAATCTGAGCTTTCAGGACAGAAGGGCAAGGGCACCCCCTTTAAGGCACAAGATCTTTTGCATCATAACCCCAAGCATCTTCTCTAAGTTTGGTGCAGTTCTGCATGTGATACCTTGAAAGCAGATTACATCAGAAAGTGCTTTCAAAAGTAGCAAGGTCTTCACTCATGCATGCTTTTGCTTTAAAGTAAAATAAGATGTTCATGACCTCCTCCACCCAGGTTATAAAAGTAGTGGAGGAAATATCTACTTAGCAATAGCAGCATATTGCATCTATGAAACAGCCACTTGATCAACATAAGAAAGCAGTAAAAACAACTAAACACATAACCTGATTCTTTTCATTTGGAAATGCCCTAAATGCACAGTTACTTTCTTGCAGATATTACCCGGACCAGCCTTGTCTCCTGCTTATGGGGCTGGGGTGCGGGGGGGGGGGGAACGGGGAAGTAAAAGAAATCTGGTTTTCTACATTTTATTGAATGTGGAGACAGCCACAACTATTGTGTTGCTGTTTAAAATCTATAGGTTATGCTCCCACCATCAGAAGAAAGCACGCAACAAAGATCAGGGTCTTTCAATCCTATCTTCTCAAACCCTGGATGCCTGTATCAGTCCCATAGTTTTATCTAAAATTTGCATTTGAAAAATCAGAAAAATTCAGAAGGTGTGTACAGAAAGCTAAACCATGATTATCTAAACTATAGTTAAGAGGATTTGAGGTTTGGGTTATCAGAAAATGGCTTCCCCCCAAAAAAATAAGCAGTACATGAATACTATACTCCCCTCTTTCTTACTTTACATATTCTGATAAAAGACAAGCACCTGTAAAGTAAAAGCATTCTAACCTGGCTTGTCAGGTTTCACTTGGGGCCTTTCCTACCAGTGAGAGAAGAAAGCCCTGATCTCACAACAAATCTCTTTCATCCTTAGAGAAAACATGAGAAAAAAAACATTCAGTAGTGATGACTGGCAGCTTAAAAACAGGGAAAATAGAGGACAAGACTCAACAAAACAAATCAATAGTTAACAGGAAAATTTGTATTTTCACTTCACAACAACCCTGATAACTACTTAAATTTATGTAAGTGTTAAGGAGTAACAGAACAGAACTAAAATTCTCCAGGAAAGTAACTGAAAGTAATTCTATACCTACTGCATTACTAAATGTGGAACTCGACATCATGTAGCAATGGTGAAGACCGAAAATATAAATTACTTCCCAACTAGATAGGATAGCAAACACAAGTCCAACAACGGCTGTTAAACAAAATGGTTCACATTAAACCTCCAGCTCAGGATGTATACAAACTGTGGGATGTTACAAGGGAAAAAAGTGTATTAGAGAAGGATTGCTTTACATATTTATTATTTGTAATATTCCTTTCCTAAGTATTTTCTCCTGCCCATCACCGGGAACAGAATACTAAGTGATTAGAAATATGGTAGTTCTTACATCTTTATTCAATATAAAAGTGCTTCTTATCACATAGAAAAATATTTCTGATTCATTAAAAAAAAAAAAAAAACCCAACAAAAACCTGTATCTGTAGATGTAGTAGGTTTTCTCCTTAATTTATTATGCAGTAGTCTCCCATAAAACCTTTTCAAAATGCCTTCTGCTTCAGCAAACAAGATGATGGAGTCATTGGTACTGCATAGACATGCTAGGAAAGTAAATATATAGACAGTCACTAACAAAGAGCCAAAAATATGTTCCATGCATCCTTCAGCTTGGCCTGGATAATTTGCTATATAGTACAAAACCTACAGAAGACATGGAAAGAACCTGGAAAAAATCAGCAAATGCAAACTTATATTTCACAGCTTCTAATTTAAAAAAAAAAAATCAATCTTTACAAAATAGATATCCTCCAAAAGTCAGTATGAAAGAAGATAATTGTATTTAATATTATTAAGTACATGATGTGACTGTGTTGGAGAATGCACAACATTATCTCTGATTCAGAATTAGTCTGTTCAGAACCTCTACACTTCAGGGAATTGCTACATAACTTGAAATCTAAGTGCAGCTGAAATCAGAAAGGCCTTTTCTTAACATATTCTGCAATTTAACCTTAATTCCAGCAAGACAGATTCCAGCTTTTGGCTTTTAAACATCTTAAAAGATGAGTTGAGTATTATACTGATGGTAAAAACTGGCAGCACATTTAAAAATTAGTTCAGCAGTCTAGCATGCAAAAAGATTAACGACAAGAACAAAACTCTGCTGACAGTCAGATGTTTAGTATCACTTAAATGTGTTTAGTATCATTGGAACATGCAAGTTCAACCAAAGTGTAAAGGTAAAGTTTAGGTAAGTTTTAAAGTTGTGCTGACAAAATATCTCTGTGTCAAGTTTTTCATATCAGCCCATGATTTGGTATAGATGTCTATGCATACCTTTTCCAAACAAAAATTAGAAGAGAGAAATACGTGATTTCAAGTCAAAAAACAACTAAAATGATGAATTTTCAAATAAAACATTTGTTTCTTAAATGTTAGACTGGTTATAATGACAAGTTCTAAAAGCATGATTTAATTATCTACCTTATTAATTTGTATTTTATTGACCCTTGAGCAACTGAATGCTAAACATATGTTGAAAAACTGATTGTTAGTGGAGGCCAGCAAAACTACTCACATTTACAGGCTGAAACCTGAGGCCAGAGGAACAACTGAACTATACCTAATGCCAAATGCTTTACTGATGGAGCAGTACATTAACAATAAGTTTACATCTTTTGTCAGGTATACAATCAAAAGAGCTTTTTTTACTGTAAGAATAGTTGTAACTCCTCCACCACAGACTGTTTTCATTAAAATGCATTTTCGCACCTGACATATTCTAAGACCACTGATAGGACTGCTGGGTAGAGTGGGAACTGAAAAATACCATTGCTCCATCTCTTAACTTACTTACTCCATACAGTTACTAAGACTGATGACTAAACTTTGATATGGCCAGTGAAGTTGCACTAGCAATAAAAACTTACAGAAGAACAGCGTAAAGGAAAAGTACACTTCATGCAACTCACCAGAATCCTTTTTTGGGTTATCTTATTTTTCTTCTGCTTGTTTGTCTATTTATCATTATCATGCTTCCTGCCTGTATTAATCTCCACCAACCACTTTTAGCATATTTAAATAGCTGTAAGCCTATGACCAGCAAAAATATGAGTAGAGATTAATTCAGACTGAACTTATGTCAGGCACTGGGAGGTGGAAGAGTGAACTCGCTCTGCTGTGTTAAAAATGTAAAAATACTTAATAAAACAGCGAGGTGGTTTCCCTTGAAATAGAACACAGACTGAGCATAAACCAAGCATGGATTTATCAGCTTGCAGAAGTGAAAAGAATTTCTGCTTGATCTGACACAGCTACTTTATCAGATCAGGGCTTTCCCTGCTCATTATTAAGTCAGAAAGGTAACTACGTTGCGAAAAAAGGCAATTTCAGAATATAAATCAGTAAATGCAAAATACAGGAAGTGTTTAGGAGATCTCAGGTAAACTCTTCTACCCAATTTTAGGACCCAAGCTTTAATAGTTTAGACTGAGTCCTGAGGTGAACAATGAAAAATGGCATAAGTATAGATAAATATAAATAAAGTTAGCATAAAGAACGGATATAATAATTGTATTTAGTAGTCTATAAAATTCTATAAAAATTCTAAAAAGTCTATAAAAACCCAAAACGGTTTGGTTAGATATGATGCTTTATATATGTATCTATATGTATGTAAAGGATGCCAATACTAAAAAAAAAAAAAAACAAACAAAACAACCAGTGGTTGTCAATATATAGCTAGGGTAGCAGAAGTAGTAATCAGTTTAATTTGTAACAGACAAAATTTAGGCTAGAAATTGAGAAATACTCTGCAATTACATAGTTAAACACTAGAGCTTAATACCAAGGGTGATAATGGAACCTTTTTCACTGAATCTTAAGAACAGGACAGACAAAGATCTATCAGAAATATAGAGAGCCCCTTGCATCTTTTCTATTTTCATTTTTTTAATCCTGATTTTGTAAACAGGTGTTTTAATTAACCTGAGTTGAGATATTCAAATATATAACATGAAAAAGAAGAGAGCAGCAGGTCCAACAGAGAAGCAATGGGATAGCACATTACAAACACAAGAACACTCAGCTACTCACAGGAGAATTCTCATGACTGGTAAAATCTAATTTTCATTTCTATTAATAAAGTACAGTCATTTTCTTACAAAGAGAGAAAGTGTTCTTAAAAATACCCATGCTATCAATCCAACATTCTAGAAACACTTCAGCACCAAATAGCAGTTTGTACTTCACTCAAAATTAAAACATTTCTGACTCTCCAGAAAGTACCTACAGAAAGAAATGAGCATATGTTTATGGCCTATGATCTAAAAAGTGCATTGTTGCATCCAGTCAGGTGCACTGCTGAACACAGATTAGCACACTAGTTTGACCAATTCCACATCACTTTCAAGAGCAATGGTAACGTTGAAGTATATCTTTACAGAACATTATTTTTTTAATTTTACAGATTAGAGTAATAGATGATAGTAAGAAAGAACCAAACTTTTTTCTAAATTGTTCCAGTGTTCAACTACTCTTTTACTAAAAAACCTGCCCTTCATTTCCAACTCTTTAGCTCCAACTTCCAGTAATAGGATTTTTTTTCCATTTTCATCTCGCCTTATAAACCCTTTCTGCAAACATTGCTTCCTCTTGTCCATACCTACGGATCATATTCCAATCACCACATAATCTTGTTGATAAACTAAAAAACCCAGAGTTCTTAAATCTCCAACAAAAAGGTGCATTTGTCACTCTTTTACAAGATCAAAACAATTTTCAGTGTTTACTAAAAAAATTTCATTGTGAAACCTGCCTGAGTGTCCCAGCTGAGCTCTCACACAGTTGTATTTTCTGTGCTGCCACAGCTGTTTTCTGTGAAGTAACTTAATTTGTCATCAGAAACATTAAGTTAATGGAATTTTTAAAATTTTTTTAATAACTAGTGGTTAGCAAAAGTATCATATGTTTAATAGCTTCCAACACTGATGGGTTCATAAATCAGATTATTTATATGACTTTTAAT
The DNA here is from genome assembly GCF_963210335.1 of Falco punctatus. Lineage (NCBI taxonomy): Eukaryota > Metazoa > Chordata > Aves > Falconiformes > Falconidae > Falco > Falco punctatus. The sequence goes on along the minus strand of NC_137588.1, from coordinate 16,209,626 downwards.
AACAGGCGAGTGAAAGACAGACCATAAGCCTTTTCTTATTTAAGACAACAAGCCCTTTCTTACTTCAGGCTACAAAATGGCATGGGTGAATTTGTAAGAAAAGAAACCCATTAAAACAGGAGAGAGGACTAGTGACTGATTGTTAGTTCAGAACTATTTAAAGCATCTTTACACTCTTAAACCACTTCTCAGGACAGCATTTGATGCTTAAATGACGACCATTAGGACAGATGTCTGACTAACAGTGCAGAAATGGAAAATCTAGAAAAGGAATTAAAACCTAACATTTTGTTTTTCCTCTGAAAAAAGAATTACAGTATATCCTCTGAATATTCCAAAATGCTAAGTTCGGGAAACATTTGAAGTCAAACACGTAATTATCAATATAGATAGAAAAAGAGGTGCAGTATGTCTATTCTAATGTAACAGCTAGTTTTACCAAACATCACATGGTGATGTGGCTTTTTTGTTTGTTTTAAGGATGACTGTACATTAGGATATACAAAATATTTACTATATTGTGATGGAAAATGAGGAAAGTATAGGACGTTTAGTAAGTCACATTTTAACATCATCAACATTCATTATAGGTTCCAATAGACATCAAATTTTTTTTGCAGTTCATGTAACATTTTTAGTCTGGTTAAGATCTTAAATAATGTATTTTTATTTCAGGCTACAAAATTTTTCACTAGGTGCAGTCTATTTGAGGATTAAAGGGATTTCCTTCCAACTATGTACCTTCCTGAAAAAATTGAAGGAAAGCTGTTATTCAACAACAACAACAACAACAAAACAAACAAAGAAACAAACAAAAAACCACCCAAATGAAAACCCAAATAGTTTAAAACTTTTCTGGTACCCAATATAAACAAGTGGTCCAAGTAATTAATAATATTTAAATAATGTCAGTGAACTTAATGACATTAGCTTGCACTTACATACGTGAAAAGCAGTTCATTTACCCTTCATGTAGAGTCAAACTTTGGTGAGTCCATACTGATTTTAATGAGTCTGTAAACTAAGGAGTTCTGCTTTGGGCTTTTGCTTGAGAAAGTGGTAATATAACTCAGACAGTTTCACTGTTTCCACAAGGCCCGATTCAGCTCTCATGGAGGTCTTCTGGCCTAGGGAACTTTTCTTTGTGAGGCTATTGTGCGTTACCAGCATTGACACAAAAACTGCAAAAGAGAGGCCACACGATGACACAATCCTTTGCATTGTGTGTTTTCTTACAAATGAGTCTTAGGGTGGTAAGTCCCTTAGAGCTGCTGCACTATGAAGGATTTCTCCTGTATGTCATGGAGCAGGAATTTTACACAACAGGAAATATCTCCTGTGATCCTATTTTTAAGTAAAGGTATTAAATTTTGACAGATAAAACAGAAAGAATGTGCTCCAGTCATTAATCTTAAACTTCTAATATCAGCATGATTTGACCTGTAACTCTAAAATTCTTGCAAACATTTACACTAAAGAGTCACAGCTCAAGTTTAAACTGAAGCACCTGCCAGAGTATTACCAAGATCACTAAAATGCTGGATATGGATGGAATACTATCTTTCTTTTTGTTCATTAAAACAGCCCGGTTTCTGGAATATGAGGGCTATGAAGACCTTTGATTTGATTACTGCACGCCAATATCCTGTCTGCAAAACCAGCCAACACTACATATCTAGAGAACAAATGTGAAATTAAGTAAGCATAGAATAAGCCTTCTCCAGCATCTTCCCAAACTTTTTGAGCCAGAGATTACTTTGATAGCATGTCCCATGGCCCCTGCTAGATTTATTCCATATGAATTTGCCTAAAGCTTTCTTAAAATCCCTTATTCGTTGTTCTCCACAAGATCATGGGGCAATCCTTTCCACACTTCAATAACCCACTATGGAAAATATATTGACATTTGTATGTTTTAAGTGTAACGCACGCTTATTGTGTATGATCTCCCTAAATTCTTGTATTAGAGGAACATATTTCCTGTTCACATTCTCCATACCATTCACAGTTTCATACAATTCACATGTAAATGACATGGATTTAGAGTGGCATAATATTTCATGTTGTAATCTCAGTTCTCTTCCTAAGAATTGCAAACTTTTCTTGCGTCTTTTCATAGTTGCTGAGCCCTGAGCTGGCTTGTTGAGATAAATACTAAAACAATACCGAAATCACTTCCTTGCATAATAAAGACATTACAGAGGCTATTACTGTGTACGTATAGTTCAGAATTGGTTTTTTTCCCTGTTAATGATGCTTCATTTATCCACAAATTGTCTAACATTCAAATTGTATCTGTCAGAAATCATAACATTCTTTGCTCATTTTTAGCAAAGGGGGGAAAAAAAAGCTATCAATTACTTCTAGCATGCTCTTCTAATTCAGCCTTTTCAGCATTCCATCATGTGGATTTTGTTCCATTATGCATTCCAACAAACCTTCACAGAACATGAATTACATATTATGCTTTTCTATAGTTACACAACTAAGTTTTATTAAAAGACTGTATTTCAGAGAGAAACATATTTGTTTTGCAAAAACACTACATATATTCAAAAAACTTCGAACTGTGTTCTCTGAAAATAGAAGTACAATACTGAATATAACTGGAGCTAAACAATGTAGTTCTGTGAAAAAATGCTTACTTCAGAGATTTTTACAGGAGGTCTAAAACTCAAATTACAAACTTTTCCTTTTCTGTCAAAGGTATTGATGTTTTAAAATTACACAGTTCAGGAGTGAGACTGTCACTGGAAAAATTGCAAGCAGCTTACCAGTCCTCATAACATTTCAAAAGGTAGGTATCCAAGGTGGCTCTGTTTGGTGACACAGTACCCTAAGCAATGACACCATTCAGCACATCCCAGCTGAGGAAAGTATTATTCCTTCTCCCATTCAGACATGAAAAGCAGTTCTCCACAAACCCTGCCTTCCACTTACCACAGCAGAAGAGCTTACAGTCAGAAGTGAGAAGGTACACACTGCCACCTCATTCTCAGGAAAAAAAGACCATTACTGGGGTCAAAATTTGAGCTGCAGCAGAGGATAAAATAAAACAGGAAAAAAAGCATCCCTGTGCAGATGTCCAACAGCAGAAAATTCCCACTTTAGTTAACTAAACAGTGCTAAAATTTTGCTGAAGTGTTGCGCAAATGGTGGGGTCAGAGTAAAACTTCCTCACTGTGAACTTAACCATGCTATGGCATATTTGCAAATCAGAACTTGCCTGAATTATGTGACTGATGAGTTCTGAAGAGGAAAGAGCTTTTGAGACTAGAGAGGCTGATTGTTCAAGAGTGTTGCTAAAAATAGCAAAGGTTTACACGTCTTATGTGTCTCATGAACATTTTTTTTTAATATAACTTCCTCTATCTTTTCACAGACTTAATACAGAAGACCAGAGAAATTAACGGGTAGTGGATAACACAATTTCTAATACAGTTTTAAGGTATGCTCACCTTGTATAATAAAGCAGCTAGATGTTTTACAAGAATTTTGTACCTGGTCTGGTGAAAAATTATTAAATTGATTACTGCTTATGAAAAAGACTGTCTCCCTAGTTAGGAATTGCGTGACTTGGATAGTGAGCTCAGGGAGTCAAGGACAACTTTAATGAGCAGGTGGTGTTTGTCCTGAGCCCCCTGAACAAGCAGAATATAAGCATGACCATCTAGACAATAAATATCGTGTGCAGCTGTGTCATGATGGTAGTAACTCCACCATGCTTGGGCATCTGGCCAACGTCCCTGGCACATGTGAACCTTACAAATCATGAGATACTGCTTGCATGCACTTAGCATAAACTTAAAAGTACACTACGTTTGTAAACTATTTTTGTTTTTCACTGAGTATTAAAGGCGGGCAAGCTCTGGGACTGGGCCAGAAGCCTTACCTACAGGTGGATGCACCGCACAGGAATTTTCCCAGTTACCAAGAGACTCCTGGCACCAGCTGCAATGGGCCTTCCTAGATGAGCTGTGAGCCTGGATGACGTTAAGGTGGTAATTGGTGATGTATCCTTTTCTTAGTTTCTGTAACAGTTTGCAGTAATGATTTGATGCTTCATTCCTATGCTCTTTTATCATATTGCGCACAATAACTATAATGTTTCCCTTTATCATTGCATGCTATTTGCTTTTATTATATTGTAATATAAGAAAGTGGATTTATTCTTATGTTTGATTTTTAATTCGTTGTTGCTTGGTATGCAGTCAATCAGCAAAACACCTGGTTTTCTGAATTTCATAAATAACTGGTGTTGGTGTGGGAAATTGCATTAAACGAAGAAGAAAACAGAAGGAAAACAGACAAGTAAGCAGCAACATACTTCACCAAGTGCTATGATGAGTATACAAGAAAAAAAGCAGGTGTAAAACACACAAGTATACAATACAAGTATAACACCACAACATGATAGAAAGATTTCATCTTACACTTGTCTTCAGAATTCAAAACAACATTGTTTCTGCTCTTCTAAAAGAATAAAACAGTATTCAACTACCACTTCTGAGATCGAAGAGATTAATTACATTAGGAAACCCAGCAAATGTTTTCTAGCATTCACAACCTACTGCTTGGTATTTTTTGCAACAGAAAGTTAACAGTATGTCTAAATTTAAAAACAATAACAGATTAGATCACATAAAGACTTTGTATGAGCCGAAGTCTGGAAAGAGGAGAATGTAACAGTTAAGATGAAGGTTATGTTGGTATCCTCTTATTTCAGCATTATGAATCAGTAAATCCTCCACAGAAAAAAAGAGGGACTAAAGCTACACAGGTGCAACCTAGCCAACCTTTTCTTCTGCAGGAATGGCAAACCTGCTCCTCCCTGCCTTCTCTGATTGGTCTCAGCCAAGAAATTCTCATGATATCTATATAGTTACTAGCATTGGTGAAAGACAGGTGCGCACATAGGTGAAGATACTATCTGGAAAAGGGGAAAAGAAGGGATAGTAAAGAAGATTCCCAGGTATCTTCATTGGAAGGCACTAAAAAAATATAGAAAAGAGCATTTTACTTTTCCCTAGAAAGGCTTGCCCTGAGGCTTCCCAAGTCCCTAAGCATCCTAGCAGACACTGTGGGAGTGAAGCAGTACTCGCTGTAGAGGGAGAAAGGGAAGGGATCACTCAACCAACTTGGACATCAGCAAATCCACAAGACCAAATAGGAGGCATCCAAAGGGTGCTGAAGGAGCCAAACGACAAGGTCCTTGTGGGGCTGCTTTCTATGATCTATCATCTGTGAAAGAGCAAGAGAATTGGGTAGCCTGTAGAAAAGAAGGTTCAGGGGAGACCTTATTGCTCTTTAAGGCTACCTAGTCAAAGGAGACAGAGGAGATGGAGCTAAACTCTTCTAAGCGGTGCATGTTTATAGGACAAGAGGCAACAGACAAGTAGAAATATGAGGAATTCCGGTATTTGGGGGGAAAATTACCAGGAGAGGTTCAAATATTTTGAAAAGAATTTTCACCATGAGGGTGGCTAAGTAGGGGAAGAGGTTGCCCAAAAGGGCTGTGGAATTGCCATCTTAGGGGGTGTTCAAGGCTCAGCTGGACAGCTCCCCAAGTACCTTAATCCTGTTTGACTGCATGACCTCCAGAGGTCCCTTTCAGCTACAACTGGGGCTTTATGATTCTAACACAGCAAAGTACTGCCACCATGGATAAAGCTGTATTAGCAAATCTGTGCTTTGCACTGCAGTAATTTGGGACTTTTCATTTTCAATTACTTGGAATTTCTTTTAAAGAAGTACTTGAAATCTGAACACATTGTCTCCAGTAGCAGGATATAGATGATATGATTCACCTGCAGAATTCATTGCTGCAGGATGCAATTGATTTAATTATGTTATTAAGATTTTTAGTAGATTAAGTATAAATAATAATAACTGCTATTAATGTAACATGGGATACAAATAAAAAGGCTAGCAATTTTCAGGCTTTAGTCAGACCATAAGCATATCTCCAGATGGAACAAAAATAAAATTATCTTGTTACAATAATACAAAATCCTGGCCAGGTATATCTAGTAGACAGTACTATCAGAGACAGAAAATGGAATTGAACTATTTCCTACATGATAGTGCTAGTGTTTTCACTGTCAGATATTTGAAGGACTATTTTGTGAGTTTGATTTTTGAGGGTAAGTAACAGACAATACTGCACATCAGCAATTATTTTTCTGCCTTTCCCTTTACTCATTCCTCCAAAATATAAAAGAACAATTATGACGGTATGCAAAAGACAGACAAAATACTGAATTTTTTACTACTTACAAATTATCGTTGAAACAGATGCATCTATTAAATCCATGGTTTTGTATGCAAAGGTACTACAAAATAGATTTAAAATTTACTATTCAATAACCCAAAGTATAATGGTTCATTCAGCCCAAACAAAGGCTAAAAACATTAAAAGGCTAAAGCCTGGAAGAATTATCTGCTTTGTTTTAAAAACACATTTAAAATGAAGAGACCTTAGCAAATTTAATCTGTTATAGCTGACATCATTCCTGGGCATGGATTCAAATTCCAAATTTAATTTCAGTGAAGCTTTAGTAAAAGTAATGCCTTCTGCAGATTCAGACCCATCTGACTGACATTATGACAATAACAAGTAACTTAACCAAATACAGTTTCTGTAAACAGTTCTTACAATTAAGGACAGATGAAATATATGTCAAACTGGCTTGGGACATTCTATTGAATGTTGCTTACTATTAGCATCATTTATGCCCTTTCAAGTAAGTATCAGCACAGATATGAATGTATTTTTTCTTTTAGATAGAGACATGCTTTGTGTCGCAATTTGCTGACTTGATATATTGATATGGTGAAAATTAATGTACTACTGAAAAGAGATGTATGGGAAGGTGGGCAAAGCACAGAAAAGAGAAAAGGAAAATCAAAGTTGGGGAAAATCTCTGCCACAGCCCTATCTCCATGACATTTAGCAAGGTTTTAAATTTGAGACCATGGTAAAAAGAAGATTAAAAGTACTTTTATTTATATATTTTAATTTTTATGGTAGATATCAAAGGTACTTAACTCATCCTTGTTAATGACTTTGTGAAATTGGCAGGAAATTGCATGAGTTGAAACTTTCTTGGGAAATTTTTAGATTCCAACTTCGCTCAGAAAAATTATCTGAAAGTACACTTGGCAGAGTCTTCTATAATCTCACAAAAGGCCACATTGGAATTTGCTGAGGATTGACAGAGCTCCAAGCCATATATTTGCGTATGCAAGAAACATTACTTGCATGAAAAAAATTGCATTTTTTCATACAGACTGATATTTAGGCAAATCAATTAAATACTAACTTACATAACAGCTCATTAATCCTCATTAGTGTGCACTTGTATAGTCCCTAGGACTTCTATTTGTAAGTGTCTGAGAGGGTAAATACTTTTCAGTTGCAACAAAACTTACACGTACTTTATTTGTCTTATGTCTGATAAATTACAGCATTTAAAACAAGCCCGCAAAGGTGCCAAACACATAGTATTAAAATCCTTCTCCATTCCCTTATCTGTTCCTCAATTCCTTCCCTCACAGGAGCAAGAGTTAAAGAAATAAGCATACCCCAAAGTAAAACTTAAATTAAGATATTAGCCATATCAAGGAGCTTTTTTGCAAACACATTCCTACCCCTTAGACTAGAAAGCTAGAGAACATGCAAAAAGAATCCAAAACCAACCAACCAACTCCGCTAACTCACTCAGAACATCAAGTTATTCAACATGTTCATGGCCTTTGGGCTGACCACTGGAAAAGAAAGCACCCATCAGTGGAAAACCTACTTAGGTGAGTTTCCTTAGTTTTACCCTCCTAATCAATAAATACCTTCAAAATAAATTTCTGTTTGTAAGAATACCACAGTTGACTATATACTAGAAAATGGTATTTTAGAAAAAAAATCTGAGATACAATAGTAGAAAAGTTCCCTTTGTGGACTATGAATAAGCCCAAAAGCTTCTGTGTTAACAAAGTTGTTATACTTAGTTAAAATGAGCACTGAGAAGGCACAGGTCTTTACTTATTTTATTAGAATAAATGTCATTTCTCAACACTGCCCCACACAATCACTAGCAGATAAAAACAATTCTTCCCACATTGCAACCACTTCCTAAACAAGCTGGACCTTCTATTTTGATAAATTTTTTAGTCCCCATTACTTTTCTTCAGCCTCCACCTGTCACTCCCTAAAAAAGGGGAGAAATTTTCTTCAGCTGTGACCTCTGCCAACAGCAGAAATAAGTTGGGTGGGGTTTTTGTTTGTCTGATTTTCTGTAGGATTTTTGTTTCGCTTTTTTTTTTTTTTTTTTTTTCATTTGGGTGGTTGGTTTGTTGTGGGTTTGTTGGGGTTTTTTTTTGGGGGGGTGGTGTTTTAAAGCTAGAGGAAGAGAAGAAAAAGAAGCTAAAACATACATGATTTTAGAATTCCTCAGGAAATCATGAAAGTTAAGAAGCTCCTGATGATAACTGAGATAGAATTTCAAAAGCAAGCCTGATCTGCTTGATTAGAAATATTTAACTAGGTTATAGTCTTTGCCAAAGGCAAATAAACCTCAGAAAGCCTTCTTCCAAATTATTTTTTCACACAGCAAAACCAACCATGTCAGGCATGAAACAGCTGATTTCCTTTAGAAGTTGTGGATTTAGAGTTGCAAGGATTTTAAAAGATGATAGCACCCAATTTTTAGCAGTTTGCCAAATACGGATTTCTTGGCAGCTCGAGGCCTGCAGAGCAGCATTTTCTTACATAAGGCAAGGCAGGGGCAGCGCCACAGGGACACAATGGTAGGCCATAAATGGAGAAGTTAACCAAGGCCATGACGGATAACTTCACCCCATCTGTAATTTACTGCTTGTTTGTGCATCTGTAAGACACTGTTCACGATACAGAGTTAGTATAAGCACATCCTTTTAAACACTTTTCTAACACTTTTTCATATCAATTATTGTAGCTGAAAGTCATAAAGAATCAGATTAGAATAATAAAATGTGAAATATTTGGTATCTCATAGTTTACATAAAGCTCAGGCAAATGTAAGAGATTATAGCATGTGATGAAAGGGCTGCATCTCTGGGATAAAATAATGCAGAAGAGAAGAAATGATGGCTAGCTTTCACTGTATAGCTCTATACAGTAAATTAACACAAGGCCAAGGCACCAAGGGCTGCATAAAAAAAATTATACTTGGCACGGGTGTAAGTTTCAAAGAAATGTGGCCTTTCATAACTAACAAATATTCAAATATTTTGTTCTGTGGAATCATTTTAGTCCAAAATTTCTGATTCTTCCTATTCTCAACATACTTTTTATAGCAAGTATCTGGTGGATTAAATGGAGTATTTTTGCTAGAAATTTAAAAAATATACAGTATCTCAAGTTTCTAATAATCTCTCCATATTTTCCAAAGCAGCTCTCTGTTTCATTTTGCGTACAAGCTTTCAGCTATTTATATGAACAGAGCAGCTTAGAAAGATCTTTTGTAATGCACCAAAAACAATAGGAGAAAAAATCCATAAGGTTTATGTTCAATGTTCTTGCTGCAAATTCAGTGTAAGTAAAACCAGGCCTAATCCAAAATCAGCATAAACCCATGGCAGCCCAAAGGATGCCACAAAATATTTACAGACATGCTGGAAAGCTCAAACTGAAAAGAAACAAAGGAAAAATAAACTGACAATGGCAAAGAAAACAAACATCAGGAGACAAAACCAAAACACTCATCACTGATCACACTAACACAGAGATAATTTTTTACCCATAATCTGTTCACTGTCAGGCACTTCATAACTGTCTTCAAAATCCAAGAAATAACATGGAGTTTAAGTCTTAAAAGATTTCTCTGATGAAGAATTTATGGTCTCTAAATAAAGTTTCTAATCAGACTTGGCATTTTTATTTAAAGCAAGAACAGCAGCAAGAACAATGATGAAATTACAAGACTGACACTTTAAAGAAATTAAATCTTTGCTTTTTATCCTTCTATTCCTTCCATTTTTGTCCTTCTCATATGTATATTTAGGGCTTAATTATACAGAAAACACAATTATTTGGTCCCAAGCCAAGAATCCACTGGCTGAACAAAAAGTGTAAACAGGAGAATAAATTTGAAAAACAATCTTTTGGATTTTTAATTAACTGATAAAATCTTGGAAATCTGCATGAATTACACACTGAGTTTTAGAAAAGAAAATAATAAAAACTGTAGCTGTGGTCCTACTTCAAAGTATTTATGAGAGCGTATTCTGAAATACATTAATACCCATTTAAAGATGCTTATGCAGAGAAGTGTCTCTTTATAGTTTGAACGCAGACCTGCTAACACAGCAAGGCAGCTCTTCCTACAGTGGACGTTTCAGGGTAGTTATTAAGTGAACTGTGAGCAGGCTGCTGCGGGTACCGATAGCCATTAGCTACCATTGCACAGATGGTGCACAGCGACAGGTAAGTGGGCTTGCACACTTCACCTGATGCTACGTGCTGAAGGCATCCAGTACATCTGCTAGCTTTTCTGAAGCTATGAAGTATGTTTAGACTCTGCCTCAACCTACAACACAATCACAGCCACTTGTCAGAGGGTGCATCTGCTGGCCCCTAAATAAATAAATAAAGGAAATCAGTAATATCATTGTAACAATACTACTGGTATTACTACTAATCATCTAATTAATATGTTGTAAAAGCAGAAAGTAGAAACTCTTTAGCATTAGCTGATTGGGTTTTGGATTTTTCCTTCATATCTGAAGGATTCAGATTCTGTATCTTCAATGGGACAAGTCAGCCCCTTCATGAGCCATTTTATGAACCTATTTCTCCTTCATCATTAAGCACTCAAGGGCAGTTGCAAGGATTCCACAGAAATACTAGCATGGCTGCATAATTATATAGTGCACTCGCTTGAGGCTGGGTTCTCTAGGACAGCCACTGGACAGCGAAATGAACCTGAAGCTGACTTAGGAGTCTCTTCAGTACAGAACAAAAACAGGTATTTTTAAAAAAAATATTGTTATAAAGAACATGTAGCATATACATTCTGCTGTTTTAAATTGCTATTAAAAAAAATCAAATTTTTGTGTTAATTCAAGCCATAGCAATCTAGGTCCTTAGCTAATCTTTTGATCATGGGAATTACTGGTTAAATCTCACTGGTTTTAGGTATCACTGAAGATGTTATTCTTAAAACTATTAAAATAGGGCCCTATACTTCTTGGTTTTTTCTATTAAAAAAATTATAGCATCCTGTTGCTGTCACAGAGTTTAAATCTGGGAAGGAATAGACCCAAGAGAAGAATCCTCAAAAGTAAATTATATGAAGCATGGAATATATTCAATGTACCTTTATCCTAAAGAAGGCCTTTAGGATTCAAAGATATTAAGTCATACGCATTCTAGCATAGCAATGGGACACTAACATCCAAGTTTATTTTAACTACAGAGTTGTCAGTCCTTCCATCTTCCTTACCTGCAGTCTCATTTACATGAATGAACAGTCTCCATGTTTTCCAAGTACTAAAATTGCAACACAAAAGTTCCATAAATTTGACCATTTCAACAGCAAATGCATCATATCCAGAATGTTCTTAGATGTAAATTCTCCCTTATTTAGTCTTCAGTGAAGACCACAGATGGGAGAAACATTTGTTCACACTTCATTACAGAGCAGACTATTTAATAATCAACGTGATGGAACACTGTTCATTTTGCCTTAAAATAAGTAGCTTTTAAAAGAAGTAAGTTCCAGTGGTTAAAACTAAAAGTTTTCTGTTTCTTTTAAATGCAGCATAGAAGTTCAATGCGTGTGCAGTCCAAAATCTTGAAAGACTTTACAGCAGTTGCAACAAAATTTATACACATATAATCGTCTGTATGATCACCCTAAAGTTGTAATGTAATTCTGACTAGTTAACACAAGTACACTGTTGATGTTTAGTGAGAGTAGAAATTTAATACTCATTTGAGAATTGAAAAGTGAACAAACTGATGCATCAGTGATGAAACAATTCTGCAAGAAATGACAGACAGGGAAGGGAAATCAACCATGTGCTATTTTCTTCGTACATAGTACACAGAAACATGACTTGAACAGGCACTTACCCTGTCCTTGCTATAACAATGGAACTGCAAGGCAAAGCTAAAACAAACCTCTCTCCCAAGCAAACCATTAGTACTTTGGGAACATTTTAATACTATGCAAGAAAAGCATCTGATAAAGGAAAATAAAACATAAACATAAAACAGCTGCATACAGCAAAACTTGATTTAAGCAAGGCAGTGGAAATAATATGTCCTAGATTAAAGTCATTTGTATATTCCCCATTCTCTCTCAGCTACCTGCAGAAAACTGCCTGTATCAAAAATAAAGATCAAAATGGCTAATGTTGCATTTTAAAGGACATCACATAACAGGGCACTAATGTTTTCAGGTTTGATTATGCACTGTTTTCTGTATGATCACCTACTTCTTTAAGTTGGTGCAAGATGTAGCCTTCTGTAAATACAAACTCAAAGCCACTGTTACAAATTGCTTACACTCAACTCAGTCATCCCAACAAAGCCTACTTGTAATCAGCAAAAATTTCATTTTCATATTTTTTGCTATGTTGTACACAAAGGCATGTTCTGCTTCAGTCTATTCTTTTCAACTACATTTTTTCTTTGTGATGCATAGTATAGAATGATAATATTTATTATTTTAAGTTGGTTTATTCTACCACATACCCATTAGCGCCACTCTTACACTTCACAAAGAATTCATTCTGGTACACAGAAACATGGGTGTGAGGATACCTGTGCAGATGTTAAGCCCGTGAGGAAAATATAGAAGAAATACATGTGATACTTCCTGTATCCACTCACACTACGGGAGAACATGAGAAAATACTCCTTTTTAATATTATAAAATGTTCTTAAAAGTAAAGTGAAATCATTTTGTAAGTAAACTGATTTTGTAACTACACTGACTGTTTTTCCAGATACTAACCATTCAAATAAAAATCCAAGTTTAATAGTTCTTTATTCTTATACTTTTGTATTTCTGTATCTATCTTCCATTGATAAAAAGATGCTTTTTGACGGAACCGCCATTCTGCTTTCCAAATCACAGCTCAGATTTATTAACTTAACAGATTTATTAATGACATTTAAATAAAACATGTCTCAGAGTTTATTTTGGATTATGTGAGTACAAAAGGAAATATCCTCAAGGTTCAAATGAAAAGGAGTCTCCACTTACAGCAACACTATGAGTAAGAGCTAACAAAAACAAACTGTTGTGGTTTTTTTTTTAAAAGTGTGCCTTTCTTGATGTACGGCTTTTGCAGATGAGGATTCAGTATCTTTTACCAGTATCACACTAAATGTACAATTATAAACTATTCTAATTCAGTTATAGATACATACACACTGAGGAGCCTTTGAAATAAATGAATAGACGTGATATCCTAAGAATGTGTCTGACTTTTTTTTCATAAAACTTCCTTTATACTCACTGATACACAGATTCAAACTGGAAACTTTTAATTGCTGTGATTCATTTTTGGAAAGGAATAGGGTAATTTACGCACATTATACTGCCATAAACTGGTCACACCTGCTAGATTTAGAATAAAGTACTATTTTATTTGCAGTTGTTTTCATTTATATACTGAGAACGTAACTTTTCCTAGAACCTAAGTAATATTCTGCTGTCTGGCCAAACTTTGTTAAAGGAACACCATTAATTTAGCAGGACCCTTTTTAAAGAGTCTCCTCAAATACTTCATCATTTTAATTTTATACGTTATCAGTGCTGCCATCTTCTCAATCAAATTGGTTTAATAATGGACATACTGGAAAAAAAGGTTGCTACAAGTGCACCTGCCTAAGAATCTGGAGAGGGAGGGTCTATTTTTGTCACAGGTTGCCTGTATGATCTTTCCTAACTTGTTTAGTCTCCCCATGCCTCAGACTCCCCTTCAGCCAGTGAAAGCAAAGCATGTGTTCTCCATTGTAGGTTTGGTGGTGTAATATTTTATCATTTTCATTCATTCCTTGACGTGTCCCTTAAAGAGGGAGAGGGGAAGCCAGGATGCCAAACCAAAAAAGGGCTTTTTTGTAGTTATCTGGTATGCATTACATCTGGAGGGATTTCAGTGGTGTTCTGGTTTTTTGGTGTTGGGGATTTTTTGGGGGGTTGCGGTTTGTTTCTTGGTTGCTTTTGAGGGGTTTGTGTTGGGCATTTTTTTAGTTCTCAGTGCTAGAAATCTAAAGACTTTCTGTGTTAGGATTGTTCACCAAGTTTTTCAAAGTTCCTGTCTCACTTGCTGGAATTCAGTCTGTGTCCCTCCAAGAGAATCCTACTGCAAAACCAATCCAACATTGTCTGGAACATCCAGACACATTTGCAAGTATTTGACTTTACAAACTGCACACACTGTATAGCTCACAAGGATGACCTGGAAACACTCCTGTAAGGTCTTATCGTACCTGGAAGCATACGGAAACAAAAGAAAAGAAACAAACAAAAAAAAAATCTCACAGAAAAGCTCTCCTATACCATACACTAAGGAGCACTTTGCTCCTTATGGCTACATAAAACACAGTGTAATCCTTCACAAACACTTTTGCAGATCATGTTAGATCACTTTGTACTGCCGCTACATGAATATTTTCCAAACTCAGCTGCCCATAAATGCTAGAACACTACTTAACTGCTAAAATATTTCAATCCATGTAAACAATTCTTTTGACATGTAGTGAAAAGGTATAGATTCAGCTAGAACTACTGCAATATACTTGGATTCTTCACTGAGCTCAGTTTCTTTTCAAGCAAATAAGTATTTGTAGTCCATCAATGCAATAAAAGCAGTTTTAAAGTACTTGAAATTTTATGCCTTACATGGGCCTTTAAAAAGCATTAACACATTCAAAGGCTCAGGCATGCATATTTTGGTAATTATTGTTTCAATTATATTGCATTATATCTTAAATGTATTATGCATCTTAACTGTATCTTGAGACATCTGAAGTATTTATTGTTGTCTGCTTGTTCATTTATTTTAGTTTGCTGTATTCTGTCACATTTTCTTTTTCTTCCTTCTTTCCATCTACTTTTTGTTCCCTACTAACTGATCCACTGCTGTCGCATGTCTAGGCCAGGTCAAGTTAAAGACCCAAATCTCTAAACAACCATTCAGATTCTGGTTACAAGACGGACCCAAGTAAAAGCTCCCAAGGTTGACTCTCACTAGTATTTCTAGAAGTTTCTTTTCTCCTAGAATACAGAGTACAGGCACGAAGTGTGAGTTTTAAATGAAAACCAAGTTTTGAAATCAGTCTAAATGGGATGAGATTGCAGAATTGCTCCTGCAGCCACTCTCCTGCCATGAGCAAAGGCTAGTTGCACAAGAAACATGGGGGGTTCTGCTGCCACACAGCTCTTGCACCTCATTTCAACTTGTGTCATACTGAAATGCCTTTACTGCCCCCTGACAATAGTATTTCACTGAAGGAAAAAAAAAACAAACCACCAACAAACTGGAAAAAACTCTGTTCCCTTCTGCTCTTGCTACAAAGTAATATTATCCACTGTGCTCTGGGCTCCCTCTCATCACCCACCTAAATAAACTTTTCCTCTTTTAATTAATATTTCATGTCACTCAAGGATGCCAGCTACAGCTAGGCCACGCAGTGTACATTCTGTAAAGCTGCATTCTTCTGCCTTTACCAAAAACCTTTGGAAATCACTACTGACCCAGATTTTCAGATCTGTCTCCTGCTTAATGCTGACCAAGATAAGATACACTAGATGAGCTTTTGTTTATTCTGCCAATTTAAGCCTTTCCTTTAAGCAAATCAACAGGCAAGCCTTGTGGCCTAACTCCACATTACAAACAGCTTACAATAAAGGACCTGAATTGTAAAATGCGTTATACTATTGTATGACTAACAACATTGAATATTCTCTTCTGACATTTTCTTCATTCACAATAATTTGTTAAAGAATATGCTTAATGAAATAGTGAAGATAGTAAAATATAAAATCTGCTTGCTCCTTCAGCTCCTTTATTTTTTCTAAGGAAAAATGCCCCGTGGAGATCCATCCTCCTGGGAGAGCTGGGGTTTTACTCCAGTCTACTCACAGCTCAGTTAATTACCTCAATAATAGATTGCAATAGCAGTAAGTCTATACAGCTGAGAGTATGATATCTCCTCTACATGTGTGTCAGGGGGATTTACTCCAGAGAAGCTCTGATCTAGTCCCTTGGATCAATCACCACTTAGTGTCTGGAAAGCACTGTGTGTGATCCTGGAGCAAATGTTATTTACCTTTACCCAAATAGAATCGAGTTCATGTCCTCCAAGACATATTTGTAGTATGAATGGAAGTGTGATAACTGAGGAAGATTATGACCTTCCATGTCCATCAAAAGTATTGGAGAAGGTGAGTAAATGCAGTCACCTGTTTTCATTTGCCATAAGAAGAACAAAGAAGTTTCCTGTGTTTCCTGCGGCAATGGCACATGACGAGATGCTTTGAGCACATCAAACAATAACCTGTAGGAGTCAATAATCTGAAGGAAAAACACATCTTTAAGGCTAGAATTTTTAAGGTCAGGAGCCTTCCTAAAACTGTCATTTGTTGACCAACACTTTTGAGCCAGAAAAGTAAAATGGGGAACAAAGGGAGAAGAATACATATATGCTTCCTTAACTCTACAGCAAGAAGCCAGGCAAGGAAACACAGTTCAACGCAGAGGCTCTTCAAGAGAGCAAAGACACTGGAAAATTTAGTGCAAATACTGCTTATTATCCTCATGTAGCAATTCTTATTTCTTTTAGAATTAATCTAGAAGCAATTCATTAATAATAAATATGATTTAAATATTCTATTGGGACATCTCCTTAGTTAGGATATGGTGATTCACAAAAGCATGGGGGGGGGGGAAACAGATGCAATGATTTGCATAAATATAACTTGTTAAAACAATTTTTGATTGGAATGCAGTTAAAATGTTAGGGTTCTACATGCTGTACATTGCTACATTCTTTTTTATACCAGCAATGCCCTGAGTTTTGCTCTGAAGACAGCTGCTATGATTTTTAAGACCACCTAACCATTTTCCTTGAACATTCCTCAGACGTAAAAGCTATTTTCCACACTTTGTTTCCATAGATACCGTGATATTTTTTTTTATTAATCAGAATGATAGCCTGCAAATTGCTAAGCAAACACATCATCAGCAAGCAGTTAATATTCCACACTGTGTCTGTTTAAACAGGGTTCCACTGTGATCACATTTAATTTTGGACAGTTAAGGCAGAATGGGATGGGACAATGTGATAATTTCCAAATGGAGATTTTGACCCTTTGGTTCAAGACAGAAAACCAGGCCAGTTATCACTTAATACCACAGTTGCAGAGCATACTGAGAAAAGCAATCAGTTGCTGCTTAGGGGAGGAAAAATCCCTGTCAGGGAAAGCAAATTAAAGCATCCAAGTATTTGACTAAATTGATTTTTAATCCAGGAAACCTAAACAGACAGACCAAATAGCAGAGGGGAAAGGGTTCTCTCAATCTGTCAAGTTAAACAGAACAACTCTGGAAACATGCATTCAAAGTAAAGGCTCCACCATCTTTTGCAGAGGCAGCGATTTGGGGTTTTTTCTGTTTGTCTGAACAGGACAGCACAGTAAAGCAAAACAGATGGGCTACTAACTATTACTGGGCTCAAATTGCTGCATTAGGGCATTCCAGGACAGAAAAATCTCAACCCTACAGCTTTAGCATATACATTAAAGTATCTGAAAGACTGAAGTGGGAAGACTCAGAAATATTCAGAACTCATAAGTATTTTAAAATAAAAAAGATAATTTAAAATCATATCTACAAACATTTTCTCTCTTTCCTTTATCTTCTCCAAATAACTGCTTAAAAAGGAGAATCAGATTATCTCAAGAATATCTGCAGCAAATTGAAGACATAAAATTAAGCATGATTCCAGACCAAAAAGAGGAAAAAGGAAGTGTGTTGCAGAAACACAGTATTAAAACTGGTCCTCCCTGAGTAATATTTACATGAGGCAAGTATTTGATACTCATGCTAAGTGTCTCATATTGAAATATTCCCCAGTATAAAGCACAAATGTAAGGTGCAATTCCAGTCAACTCTAACCAAGAGAATACAGTATTGTCATGGATTAAAAGTAATTCTGTGGACTCATCTGTGCCCATCTCATATATTTATATATTCATATTTATCAAATAAGGCAGCAGAATGCTGGACCTCCCAAAACAGTCATATAACTAGGGATGATCTTAAGCAAAATTAGGCTTCATTTATGTTTGTGACAGAAATAACTTCCAGTTTCTTGGTGTTGCTGTGGCTAATGTATCTGTCATGATGTTAGTCTGAGAATTGTTTTTATTTAAATTTCTCAAGCAAGTCCACCACCAGTGGGCAGATATTACTATGGCAACTCAGCACAATTGGAGAAACTGTTCTGAAGTTGTTAGGCAACACAATGCCATCAGCTACTGATGTTGCTTAAGCTTAGTGCAGTTCATGCTGTCTGGAATCATCTAATTAAGTACACCAAAAAAAAAGAGCACTCAATTGGGAAAGCGATGTGGAAACAAGCTGTCTTTGTGATAAAAATAAAGAATAACAATACAGGTGAAAAAGAATAAAACAGAGAAGTGGCTCATTTTTTTCTTAATAGAAAACAGAAAAATTAGTTTAGTAGGTATCTAATACACAGGTATGTAATTCTTAATAAAATTTATATAATTAGGTGGGGAATCATAGTGCAGAATTTTTTAAAACATATGTAAAAATTTTTTTCAAAAATTACATTCACTTTAGAACACTCTTTTCATTCATATCCCTGCAATAATTTTAATTTGGACTATATTAAAAAACCACCTATATAAAACAAATCTTAGTAGCTTTCCTGAGAAAGAAAATTCTTAACATAGTTTGAGAAGCACAGATCATGAGTGGAGCTGCCCTTCACTCTGGCTATCTAAAACATTAAGAACTCATGGTTACAGAGATAAGCGCTTTACCTCACATAAGGGATAGCTCCTGCAGAGGAATGAAGTACAGTGCCAGAGCAACATGGACAAGTTAATGCTCCTGCTGCCTGCCATGTGTTTGCTATGTGGGGAAAAAAATAAATAATAAAACCCAACTTCATCCTTTCTTTTTGGCGTGATGGAACAATAAATTCAAACAGAACTTTTAAAGCAAGGACTAATCAGTGAACTAGGAATTGTTATCTAATGACTTACTGTTCCACCTTTCTTCTGTATAGTGAGCTGAGTATATGTTATTGGTTTGGAAGGAAGAGAGACAGCAATAATACCTTGGGAAAACATTCTTCTATATGCAAAAGGAAATCCCTACTGCCAGCATCCACTCTATTGCTAATTGTCAAAGGAAATGGAGAACAGCTAATGCCACAAAGATGACTGGAAAAGATTTCTTGAAATGTGCAAGTGCAAAGGACTGAAGACAGTTTGGGGTTTTGTTGGTTTGTTTTTTTAATCTACAGTTCCAGACATGCAAACAATTTCAAAGGGCTTTAAGATGCACCAAGTCAAAGTATCACACAGAAACTTGTTTTGCCACTTCTGATTATATGTGAAATGATTTCTTTGGGCCCAATACAGCTAAAAAAATAGAGTGCTTTATACCCTGAAGGATCATAGCACTACCCTTCTGCAGACAGAAGCACAGAAGCACTAAGTGATAACAACTGCAGATGCACCTGCTTAACTCTCCAAAGTAAAAATGAAATCAGTTACAACAGCTTTAAGAATTATCTGCTAGAATAGATGTAACTCTCGCATTTCTGCCCTCAACACCTTAAGGACTGCATCTCTCCAATGGTGCTAGTTACTCATTCTTGCAACACTACCTGTGATAACATTGTGTGACTTTACATAATATATCCATGGAAAGCTCAGATGTCCCTGCCTGAACAGGTGGAGCTCTCTTAACACCAGTATCTTGCCTCATAAACCTCCAGATGACTTTGAGGAAAGTGGCAATTCATTGGAGATTTTCTGTTCTATTTGAAACACAGTAGCAAGACAGGGGAAAAAGTATTCATAGATCCAAAGAGTCATCCTGAATAGCATTCATCAAACTCTACTTCAGCCCCACCTTACCTCTTCATTTCACATGCACTATCCATTGGAGAATTATCTACTGGTATTTAGTTTATATTCATTGCTCCACTCCTCCTTGCTAGGAAATACTGACCTGCCTAGTTGTTAGCAATGGCAATTTAATTACTTCTTTCCCAAAATCCTAGCTGGGTTCAGCAAAAACATGGACTTACAAACTTGGGGAGGTACAGAAGGAGAAGAACTTCTCCTTTGTCTTTAAGAACTGCCTTTCTCTTTAAGCAGAAAAATAACTTCTACAGAAGTGTCAGAAAATCCTTTTGAGCTAGAAAATTATTCAGAGTATAAATATCAATTAACTTGTAAAGTCAGACTTCAACAAACCATAAGGAACCATGTGGGAAGATTCTTAATACACCAGAGAAGCTGAGGGTCAGTATAAGAATTGTAAAATACCTAATACGCCAGTCATAGGAGAGAGAACATGGGTTTTAATGCAGGTGGGACTGTCAGGCTACAGAGGTGCCCAGGATGTTCGTGTTTCAGTAACTACTATTCAGTTTATATTTCATTGGTGATACTAGTTATGATGTGAGGCATGTAAATATATGCATGTTTCACTAATGACAAAATAATAGTTATCAACCTACTGAAATGCAAAAATTACAAGAGTTTTGGCCCCATTTCTTTTTTGCATTGTTTCTTCCAGCAAAACAAGTGGAAGAAATTCATGTAATAAATCTCCTCAGACTAAACCAACACTGAGTCTAAACATCTATTATATTTTGTTTAGAACTCAAAAAGAATCCAGGAGGATCCACTGACATAGCCTGTTGCTGGACACTCCAAATATTTATTTTACATATGTATCTTTACTTGACAGCTTATGCTATTGAAAACATGTGATGAATAAAGAATAATATGCAGTGTGTGTAGTGGAATTAACTATTTTCTCTTACCTTTTCTCCTAATTAAAGTAAAATGGCAACAACATAACTCAGATCTTTTTCTCAGTTGCTTCTATTTGAAGATCACTTCATAAGTGAAGACAGCTATTCTTGGTCAGTTCTGTATACCAGATTTTCCAAAGGCATCTACAAAACACTAGACACCAATAAAGATATTCTTGGGTCCCTTCCCGATTCCATTAAAGTCAGTAAAGAAATGTAGTTCTGTGTAATGGCAGATAAATCAAAGTACTGTGTTGGAAAACTAAATTTTAGAAAGCAGCATCTTCTTCAAGCTATAAAATCTGCAGTCAGTAGTGTTATCTCCAGTGAAGCAAAAACCATCTCTACAGTCACTAATGTTGTTGAGTGACAGCCACAGAAGCATGTCATCCGTATACATTGTTTGGCACGTGGAATTGAAAAGTTCTAGTTTGCTATTTTTTTTTGGTTTGGTGTTTTTGGTTTTTTTCTCTGACAAGCAAGGCTTCAGTGTGCTGAAGCATGTAACGATTAACCAGCTACCTGTTCAACAGCACTGAACACATCTTTGGGCACCCATCTTTGCTGGAATGTCCTCAGCCAATATGCTCCTAGGCATATGTTTGCTTTTTTCAAGGTTACACATCTTCTTGTGCCTCGTAATCAATGAACAGTCTTTTTTACCAGCATTTATCAGCAGTCTTTGATAATCAGGGACATCTCAGTTGACTAGAAGTTAGCCAGTATGACACCCATCTACAAGAAGGGCCAGAAGGAACATCCAGTGAACTACAGGCCTGTCAGTCTGACCTTGGTGCCAGGGAAGGTTGCGGAGAAAATCATCTGGAGCCCCATCACGTGGCACATAAAAGACAACCAGGTCATTAGGCCCAGTCAACATGGCTTTATGAAAGGCAGGTCCTGGTTGACAAACCTGATCTCCTTCTATGACAAGAAGACTCAGCAAATGAGGGAAAAGCTGTGTGTGTTGTCTGCCTACACTTTAGAAAAGCCTTTGACATCGTTTCTCATAGCATTCTGCTGGAGAAACTGGCTGCTCATGGCTTGGACAGGTGTATTCTTTGCTGGGTAAAAATCTGGCTGGATGGCTGCAACCAAAGAGTAGTGGTGAATGGAGCTACAACCAGTTCGCAGCCAGTCCAAGTGGTGTTCCCCAGGGCTCAGCACTGGAGCCAGTTTTGTTTAATATCCTTACCAACAATCTGGATGAGGGGAATGAGTGCACGCACTAAGTCTGCAGATGACACCAAGTTTGGGGAAGTGTTGATCTGCTGGAGGGCACGAAGGCCCTGCAGAGGGATCTGGACCAATGGGCAGAGGCCAATTGTGTGAGGTTCAACAGGGAGAAGTGCTGGGTCCTGCCCCTGGGGCAGAACAACCTCATGCAACACTGCAAGCTTGGGGAAGAGCGGCTGGAAAGCTGCCTGGTGGAAAAGGACCTGGGGGTGCTGGTTGATGGCCAGCTGAACATGACCCAGCAGCGTGGCCAAGAAGGAAAACAACATCCTGGCTTTTATCAGAAACAGTGTGGCTGGCAGGACTAAGTGATTGTCCCCCTGTACTGGTAAGGCCACACCTCAAACACTGTGTTCAGTTTTGGGCCTCACACTACAAGAAAGACATTGAGGTGCTGGAGCATGTTCATGGAAGGGCAGTGAAGCTGGTGAAGGGTCTAGAGAACAAATCTTGAGGAGTGGCTGAGGGAACTGCTCATGTTGTTTTGCTTGGAGAAAAGGAGGCTCAAGGGAAATCTTATCACTCCCTACAACTACCTGCAAGGAGGTTGTAGGCAGGTGGGTATCAGTTTCTTCTCCCAGATAACAAGTGACAGGACAAGAGGAAATGGCTTGAAGTTACGCCAGGGGAGGTTTAGATTGGATATTAGGAAAAATTTATTCACTGAAAGGGTGGTCAAGCATTGGAACAGGCTGCCCAGGTAGGTGGTAGGATCACCATCCCTGGAGATATTTAAAAGATGTGTGGATGTGGCACTTAAGGACATGGTTTACTGGTGGACATGGCAGTCTAGGTTAATGGTTTGACTCTATGATCTTAGAGGTCTTTTCCAACCTAAACAATTCTCTGATCTTCTCCACCACTTTCAACTGGTGGGCCTCCAGTTTCTACTAGAAATGTTAATTCATACAAGCATAACCTTACCTTTCCCAATATTAAATTTCCTGTTATTTTGTTTCACAAGGTCATACAATTCCTTTTACGCAAAATGTTTACGACCACCCTCACTAATTTGTACCTTCTGACTTTGTGGCATAAATAAACTGAAATCAGTACATTCCTACTTATTGTACTATGGCTGTTAGTAAGTCCAAGACCAGGCTGTAGGCTGATTTTTGGGAGTATTACCTAGTAACCTTACTCCACCCTGACTATATTTTTTTTTGTCTTGGCCCATTTTTGTCTCTCTTTTCCATAACTGTTTGTCCCCAAATGTGGTTGTTTAATTATTCTGTCTTTCAAAAATGTGTTTAGAGGATTTTTTTTTACTATTGTTTTGATACAAAGGGGTCTGCATCTTGTCTGTTTCACTCCCTTTCTTCAATTCTCTTCAATTTCTTCAATTCAAATATCATTCTCCAGTCTTCTGTTATCAACTAAATTAAATAAAAAACCTCTCACATTCCATGGCTGTTAGATGTCTGGAGAGGAAATAATTTGATCCCTTTCAGGTGATCATATTAAAATGTTTTGGTTTTCCTTCCAGATGTAGGAATGCTCATTTTCATGCAGTTATTTCTGTTAACCACCCTTTTTTTTCTCTATGTTATCAACCTTACTGAAAACTGGAGCGAAGTATTCATTTGTCTGGGGGCAATATCCACACTATCTTTAATCTCCAATTAGAAAATAACGGCTAACAGAGAATAAAGTCAAACAGAAAATGACATTATTATGAGGCACTTAATTTTAGATATAGATTGTGAAGCGAATGCTATTTCTGGTGGCAAATCCTTAAACAATCACAAAGCCATCGAGAATGGATGCTATTTAGGTGTGATTTTAGTAATTAGTGAGGACATAATATAAGAAATTCCTTTAGGGGCAAAAGAATGAGCTGAGGAGAAACAGCTATTTAGTTCTAATTAAATTGAAAGATAAGCAAAAGGAGATATAGTCCAAAGATTCAGTTTTAAGTGTACAAACTTCGATTATTAAGGGCATGATTTGGAAATTACAAAGCTTTGAGATTCAAATACAGAAGAAACTTGAAATTTCTTTCAATTAGTGGTTCTCAAACTCCTTTGCCAGTGAACTGTCATGCAGCGGTGAAGCATGGAACAGGGTCTCTCTTACATAGGGGGCACATCTATAGGACTGGCCATATGGTTGGGAAAATGGTAGGAGACATGAGCTGCTATTTGCATCTCATGTTTGCACTATCTGCATTTTTCTCAATGGAAAGTGTACCTTTACGTACATTTTTAGCTGTGGTATGTCAAGAAAGCACATATATACACATATGAAGATAAGTCCACCAAAAGTTCTCAGTCATCCCTTTACCTCCTCTTTATCACTTACAGACTTTACTAGTGATTTTAAGAATATTATTGAAGCTGTCTGCACAAAAGCAGACTGTTGCTGCATACTAGCAAATCACTTTGGCTGATTTTTATTATTATAAATGTGGCAGTCCTAATCATTTTCCAGAGGCCTATCACTGATCCACAGCCTGTCAGTGACTGCCAGGAGCCTCCCAGCAGCCTGGCACTTGCCCTTTCCCACTGTTTCTTGGGTTACAGTACAGTCATTCATGACAAGGAATTATATTGAACCTATACTCCAAACACAGAGCCAACATTCAAAGATCTGCCAAGAATTAAGACAGATCTAGCACAAAAGCCCAGGCCAACTCCCTCTATTCATTGTGCACAAGAGAAGGAATAACATATTTGTGACCCTAATTGTTCCCACTGAATGTCCTCCATTTGAAGGCAAGCATTTGAAGGTATGCTGCTGCGACACCAGATTAGACAGCCATGAGCATGATCATCTGTTGACATTGGTGGACACAGCCACCAGAAAGGGCAGGTCCTCTCCCTGTATCAGCATGCCCTGCAGAAGCATTGTGTGCGCCACAAGCACCTCCAGGAGGCCCAGTACCTGGGCTTAACATACACTGTGCAATTCATTATAATCAGTGAGGCTGACCTCCACTTCACCAGGTGACACTACTACAGACAAAGCTAAATGTCATACTTATATCAGAATGGCTCGCTAAAGCAGGAATTCCACCAGTCCTGAGTTTCAGGTAAAAGGATTCTGCTCTGGAAATTGGACACAGCCCACAGTATGGGAGAGATGAGAAGATGAGAGCAGTAGAGCTGAAGTGCTCTCCAACAGCAGGAGTCCCTGAAAATATTCTATGTGACTCATTAGGAATTATTCTTAAGCTGAGCAGAGAAAATTGAGTCATAAATGATTCATCCACTTACCAGATGGGAGGAAAGCATATATGAAATTTGGGACTGCCACTTTGTGAACATCATGAGCCACTACTGCTTGAACTGTGAGTCAGCTTCGCTGCCTGCCACAAAACTGGGAGCAGAGTGATGGATGCAGAAGCAATATATGCCTTCACCTTCTGGCTAGTCCCCTTATCAAAGTGTATCACGAAGGAAGGGTGTTTAGAATATGACTTCCATCTCCATTTAGCTACCAAGCAAGCACAGATGTTAACTGGTCTTATCCAAATCAGGCTTACATCTTAACTTCTACACAACTGCAATAGGCAGTCAATAAAAGTTCAGGAGATGAATAAGACTTTTTCATGTCTGTTCTGTTGCAGGTAACTTCTTAGCCATTAAATACATATTTTTGCTACCAAAGCAATAGGGCACATTAAAGGCTGGTGATCAATGCCAGAAATCTGTAACCTTGCACATCGTAACTGTTCCAATAAAAGTGGAAAATGAAGGCAGAAAGAAGGCAACAGATACTCAACTTCAGTGACACTGGCCAAATTTCAGGATTATGCACTTCATCTTTTAGAGTCAGAAATCTCAGATAGCAGAAAGACTAACTTCAGTGTGCATTTACATCAATCCCTTAATTTGACCTTTGATTTTCCATACTGAAAGCCTCTCTGAGCTGCCTGTGTACGTGCTGGAAAGTCCATAACACCCAGTCCAGTCCTTGAAGCCCTAAGCAGTTTCCTCTGAGACTGGAAAGCTATATAGATGAGCTTCAGGCTGACATCTAAAAATACAAGGCATATGGCCACCCATTCTTTTTCTGGTCTGACATCTGACAATTCAAAGTTAGTCAAGGGCCCATCAGCCCTGCCCTACTCATTTACTTACTAATGTCATAAGCAGCCAAGTCAGACACAGCTCTTAAGTTTTTTGTCTTTAGTCTTATGGTCCAAACATTCCAGACTTCCACCTGAGTGATGCAGCAGCCTCCCTGGCAGTGCGTTATTCTGCAGCTTCAGCAGAACCATGTTCACTTGACATACTGCATTGGGACCTGAAGATGTAGCTTCTATGGGAATGAAAAGCATTTGGAAACCAGGGTCTGCTAGGTGCCACTAGTCCAGAATTTAAACCCCACCTCACTGTGGTCACTCTATAGATGCATATTTCCTTGCAATCATGGTATAGGTACCCTACTGTAAGTATGATACAGACTTTCATAACTGCACAGTCAAAAATCCCCACATTATTACTTGTCACAGCCACAGAAATCAGCTTAACAGGTGTTCCAGTATGACTTAATGTACCTTAAAGTCCATGAGCTATTTTCAGGAATACCTTACGCCAGGGGTCCTCAAACTACAGCCCACGGGCTGCATACGGCCCCCCAGGGTCCTCAATCCGGACCCTGGTTTTTACAGACCCTCCCCCCCCCCCACACCCCCCGGCAGTTGGGGGGGGAAAACCAAGCAGCCGCAGATGACTGCCTGCCACTGCATCCGCACACCGGCCCCCTGTTTTAAAAGTTTGAGGACCCCTGGCTTACGCAGTTCCTGATAAAAGTATCATGGTTAACCATTAGCATTTAACTAAATTCAGCTGCAGAAGCTGTTTTCACAGTACCCAAGGAAAATTCAAATTAGAGTATTTGGTCCTTAACGTTAAATAGCACTGCATATCTTCTGACAAATCCAAACTACTTCCCAAGAAACATCAGCATTGTTACATGTCATTTTTATCTTCTTCCATTTTGGAACATAAGCAGAAAACTGGTATTTGTATGTATTAGTTCCTTTGACAGTATAATACCACGGCTACAAGGCAGAGTGGGTTTTCTTATGTGAGAACAACCCCCTCATGGTACCAGGCTGTCATCATCAACATCTAACAGGCAATTTGTGTACGAGAATGTAAAATAAGAGATTAAATATTGCCAACCATAAAATTCTGCTTAGAAAAGTGTCTTTATCAACACTGGAAGTACAAGTATTGCTTCTGATTTACGTTTCACAAATAATGACTGATGCCTAAAAATACATCACCATCATTATTATTATCATCATCAGATATCCAGCCACATTCCTGAGCCTTCTCTTGCCTTTCTTTCATGGGGACAAATCCATACTAGTGATTTCCATGCCAAGTATTTTAAATATCTGAGTAAAGTCTGATTCAAGTCAACTCTCCAGTTTTTTTGGATGTATGTATTCATGTGTGGCAAAAACAAAAATACAGAGATTTTCATCCAGAACAGCAATTCTGTTAGGAAAAATATAATCCTGGCTGTAGCATTCACTTTCATTCTTGAAAGAAGAGCCCCTAGTAGTAACTAGAGTTCTCTCCACCCATTTCTTTGGAAAATGAGACTTCTCTGTAGCTACAATTGCAAATCTGAAGCAATTAAGTAATTCCTTATTTCCTTGTGGAGGCTAATTTCAAAAATGCAATATGCAAGGTATGACAGGAAGAAACATCTATAGTTACAGTGCTCAAACACAGCAACCTTGATGAGAAAATTCCAGATAATTTTTCAGTTTACAGCTATTGGATGCATTTCAGTCTTTCATTCCAAGTCTTTCTGGCCTGGACCCACAAAGGGACATAGATATGTGATCTTCGTGGGTCATACTTGTCAAAAAATTGTTTCACCACCAGGCTGACAGGGACAGGTGGCCCCAAACACTCATTCAGTGCTTTTCTTTAAAGATGCTGCATTTTTTGCACGAAAGACTGAGAAACAGAACGTACACAAGAACAGCCTAACTACTGCCAACCAGCTGGCTAATGTCCTAGGAGACACACAACTGCATTATCACCTGTGTTTCAATGCTTGCTTCTGGTGTTTTGTAATAACACGCTGAAATATTAAGAAGTGGAAGAGATTTCAGGCAGACTTTGCTTAGCCTTCAAAGGACACAGGAAGTTCCTGCTGACCACCTAAAATGTGACTTAATACCACTGTGTCAACACTATTGACTCACCTTGTGTTAAACATTTAACTTTTTACCTTAAAAGATTTGGGAATCGACCCGCTGGATGTGAATCATTAAAGCTGTTTATTCAGCCCTGGGTTCAAGCAATAAGGTCTCCTGAATTTGAGTTTTGCTTAGCAGACTACTGCTGAATTATCCAGAAGTATGATACCCGATTAAAGCACAGTCCTGGGGGTCAAAAGATCTGGAATGTATTGCTTTTGTACTCTCCCACTGAGTCCTGCATTAAAATAAATGATCATGTTTTTGCTTTGGCTTCTTTATCTGTGAAAGACTGAACTGTAAAGCAATTCAAAGTTATATTCAAGAATTTCAAGATCCATACGTAACTCCTGGGAATGGAATATTAGGAGAAATAGATTAACATTGCTTTTGAACTGTATGTTTTAAAATGTTAGAATTATGAGACTTACAGAAACTGTCATAATAATAATTATTTCCCCTTTGAATGCTAAAAATTAGCCTAGTTAAAAATCTTGAAAGATTCATTGAAAGACATCATTTACATCACAAAAGTGACCCCTCTGGCAGAACAGGGGACATCAGAAACTCCCCAAAGAACTAAGTCTGGCTTCCTGAGTTAGCCTGTTCCTCTCTCTTGTCCTAAAGACAAGACAGTAATTGCTGAATTTTCCTTACTTTTACCTTAAGGTACCAGACACTGAGTGGCTGCAAAATAAACCGGAGTTTCTTTGAAGAGTGGAGTAGGTTTTACTAGAGAACAGGTACTACAAAACTGGGCAGTGGAAGCCAAGTCGCCTCCTATAGCTATCTGAACATGTGCTGCTCACATTAAATGCAGTCCTTGATGTGACCACAGAAGATACATAAAGCAATAGAGGATCTAAGGTCTCCTACTGTTGATAATGACTCATATCCTGTATTTTTCACATAAGACAGCAAGTTCCAGCTATTTATGGTACAGCCCATTAAAAATTTCTTTTCATGAACAAAAAAATGCTGTCAGTTGCCATTCAGGAGTTGATGTAGGAGGCCAACTAGCATGTTACAGAAATTATCAGAGAAAAATACTATATCCACAAAAGAGCCAAATGTTTCCTCTTGAGCCCATTGAGACAGCAGATGCATAGTCATAAGCAGAATCTTTTGTTTCTGAAGATTTTGTTCATACACAGATCACCCTAGAAAAAAAAAGTGTGGAAAAAAATGGTATGAATTATTTTGGCCCACTCAGTTCTATGCCGTGGCTCTCATGGACACAAAACTCTTCCCTCTACTCTGTCCCAAAACACGATGTGAACATACCTATACCATTGTGCAACTAGGATGGGGAAAGAGTGGAGTGCGTGCATGTGCCTGCCGTTGACTCGTGTTATACTCAAGATCTTTCAGACAAAAGGGGGAATACTATTTAAATACAAAGCTACAATTTACATTAGTTTAATTAAAGCCTTAACAGTCTAATCAAATAATTATTGTCCAGTTAAAATGTGATACTAACATTTATAGTTCAAATTCTACTGAGTCAAAACCGATATACACAAGCTTTCTACTATCTACCCATTTCTCTGTTGTTATGCCCAGCCTTTCACTGCCCCTTTGGGTCCTAAGATCAGTCACTTTGGCCTACAGGAATGCTATAGTGAGCTGTCAGCGTCCCAGATCTTCACTGGGAGGAGCACAATGGTGGTGATGTTGATGAGGGGAGAGGAAGGGAAGAGTCTTCCCTTTTGCAAGAAGTGTGGTATTACATGGATAGTTTGTTCCTCCTCACCCTATGGACCACTTGGGGCTATTTTTATACATTTTCTAACATGTTTTTACACCTTGTTCTTTCACCAGGTGTTTCTACCTAGTGGTTATTTCCTATACATATTTTATGCAATTGGAAAAAAAAAATCAACTACAGTATTACTACATTATAGGAACTTAAAATAAAACTCACAGTTACTGCTGTTGAATTTCAGTTGTGAACAAAGCAGTCTAGTAAAAAGATTAAAAGACATTTCTAGGTAAAAGTGCTGACTTTTGCCAATGCAAGTGGAATAAATTTTAATAGATGCCTTGTTTTTTCAGTTACAATTTTTGACTGATTTATCGTATCCAGGTGCTAAACACTGTTCGTATTTCACTACATATACAACAAGAGTGCCCAGTTGCACAATGTAATTCATTTCAAAGTAGTCCCTGATTGCTGAGAGATGGTTTATAAAATCAAAATGGCCCTTTAAAATATCACCAGGCAGTAAATTTTACAAGTGCTGGGCTTCAGTCATGTAGGAAATTAGGTGCTAGGAAGCTTGAATATGATATTGATTGATCTCTCCAGAACCACATTCTGGTATCATTCCCCTTGGAATCAACAGGAATTTTCAATGGAAATCAATAGCAGGATATTACACTGTGATTAAATGCCTTAGGGATGATGTGTATAGTGAAAAAATGTTGAGATCATTTAAGACGGGATTATTGATGGCATAAACACAATCCAATACAGAATTGCAGTTCTCCTGTTGTGAGGAAACTTTCACATAACCACAGAATGGTCAAGGTTCAAAGGGACCCATCATAATCATTCAATCCAACCCCCTTGCTCAAGCAGTGTCACCTACAGCAAGTGGCCCAAGGCCACGTACAGTCAGATGTGAGTATCTGCATGGATGGCCACTCTATAACCTCTCTGGGCAACCTGTGCCAGTGTTTGACCACCACTTTCGTAACAGAAGTGATTACTAAACTGTGTACCCCTATTAAGAACTGATTGTGTAAATAATGCTGAAGTGAGAACAGACGAAGGTATTTTGCACGATAAACTATACATGCCTGTGCTGTCAGAATTTTCCCCATGTATGTAGTTTCAAAGTGGAAATTTTGCTTCTTCACAGAAGTAGTCAAGGCCAGTTCTGACATGCTGGTCTTTGGAGACAAAGAGAGCATCTGCAATCTACATGTACAACCTCTGATCGAAATACTTATACACAGAAGGGATGAAGATGGACAGGAGATGTCTCTACCTGGTTATGAGTCCCAAGGGATGGTTACTTTATGAGCATAAAACACATGCATTGCTTTTATCTATAAATATACCCAGACTAGAACTGCAAACAACAGGACAACGTAGAAAATGCCAGCAGGTAACACAGGGTCCACTGTTCTGACCATGATTTTAAACTAAGATTATCCATGCCAAAAGCTGCCATGAAAGACCAGAGGAAAAGCCAAGTGCACTATTCAGTAAACAAATATATCTGTTGTCAAGGTCCACTTATGCAGCTGCTTCAGTTTCTGGTACTCTGCAAGATTCTTGACTGTGGAATGGTCACAAAAGGAAGGATTTCCTAAACCTGAATTCCTGCAGTCCCATTCCAGGGAAGAAAAGATCAACAATACCCCTTCACCCCACCCCAGACACCCCACCCACACCCCCCAAAAAAATAATGATGAGGTGTGTGTGCTTCAGGAGGTCTCTAGTTCCAGTTCCTGCTCCAAGCAGGGTCAGCTATGAGGTCAGATTTCTCAGGGCTTTAACCAGTTCAAAAACTTTTCAAAATTAAATTTGAAAATTACTCCTCTGAGCTACATCTCCATCAGCAGGGAAAACTGGTAAACTGCCAGAGTATGGCCGATTTACAATCTGCTGCTGAACTGGAAAAAATATGTTGAAACTGCCAGCATCAAGGTCAACAGACAACTCAGGATTCAAGACATTTCTGAACTACTATGAAACTTCCTGGATTGTTGTTACAGCATATAAACATGAGACAAAGAATCCCAATTAATTTGTGCACAACACTGGACTCTGTGGGACATATTTGAAATAACCGTTCTGTGCTTTAGAGAACTCCGTCCTCTGTCATAATAAGAAACTTTATTGCAGCAATAAAGTAATTTATATGGCTTAGACTTTGAGGCTCAGACTTTTAAGGTTTCTTGCCTCAAACAGATGTGCAGTCCAGCCCACAGGGACTCTTAACCTGATACTCTTCTGCCACACTGGTATTAATCAGAGTAATATCTTTACTAAAGTAAACTTTTTCTGAATCATGTGTTTGGCCAAATCACATTCAGCACAAGAGGAACACCACGCAAAAAGCAGGAGTAGGACAGAGATGTTCTGCCCAGGGCCAGAAGTGCTTCTGCTTTTGGCCAGATTATT
The DNA here is from genome assembly GCF_963210335.1 of Falco punctatus. Taxonomy (NCBI): domain Eukaryota; kingdom Metazoa; phylum Chordata; class Aves; order Falconiformes; family Falconidae; genus Falco; species Falco punctatus. The sequence goes on along the minus strand of NC_137588.1, from coordinate 16,177,010 downwards.
CTGGAGATGTAGAACAAAATTATTGCATAACATCTGGAATTCTAACACATACTCATATCCTATCAAAAACTAATCACAACAGTTTTACATTTGGAAAAAATCAAGTAGAAATAGTAACTAGTGAAGAAGCATTTAGTAAAAATCCTCCAGAAATTTCCCAAGCTTACAACAGCCCCAGTATGAAAAAAATCAAGTACCATCTGAATATTTGCAAAATTGGTAAGGCAGAGGGGAAAAATTCAAAACTGCTTTAACAACAGCAAAAAAACACCAAAAAACAACCCTCCATAACAAACACCCTCCCCACACCACCCCCCAAAAAAAAAAAAGAAAGAAAAGACAAAAAAAACCCCACAGCCCTTGCCACTCACAGGTCACTGCAATCCTTCCAGATGCTGGTTCTTGTAACTAGGTTCACCTGAAGAATTTATAGTTCTAATGTTAAAAATTGGAAAATAGTGATGAGTGGATAGTTTCATTAAACTTATTTATTTCTTTTTTTTTCTTCATTCCATGTACTTTATAGAAGCCATTATCAGTAGCTCAGGTATTATAATGCAAAATTTCTACTAAGGAAGCCTGTGCTCATGTGCTTGCAAGAAAACATGCAAATGCAAACTTGACTCCTTGGAGCATACAGCCAATGGAAACAGTGCAGCATAAAAAATCGTGTATGTACTACAATAAGTGCTTTTGCTAATCCTCTGCCTGTTTGATTGATTTCTCAACCATCTCAAAGAATGACACTATATTAGTAGTTCCTACATTTACTTTCATGTAACTGAATATAAAAATAAGGATCAAATTGTCAAAGAAAGAATAATCTGTAAGCTCATTCCAGTTTATTTGACGTCAAAATACAGTCCATCAAAAGAGTCATTGTATTTATTTTTTTTAATATCATCTCCACACATACTCTAAAACTTAAAAAAAAAATTAAAATAAAAATCATTGAACAGTTTTTTGGAAATATGCCTAAGTTTATCTCTTCAAAGGTACAAACAAGCAGGAAGGATACATTTTTGCAGCACTTTGAAATTCGTGTTTCAGAGAATGGTTTATGAAGTCTGGGAGCATGCCATGCAAATAACCTTTCCTTTCTTCCAAATAATTAAAATATAAAAGACTCTTAAGTTGTATCAGTTTTGGCAGTGACTGTCTTTCAAGTACCTGGATTTAATCATCAACAAGATGCCACTCACATTCTCTTCTGTTGTACTCTCATTTTATTGTTTGTTTTTCCTATTACAGAAATTCTCTAATTCTAACAAGAAAATTCAGAATTTAATCCTCTAAAATGTCTTTCTTCCATCCACCTCCCCTTAAACACATTCAAAGCTCACACTAATCCCAAGACTGGAAAAGCTGATAAGATCTAAAGGCTGGAGAGAATACAATCGAAGAAAAAAGGAGAAAAGCATCCTGATGTGAAACATGAGATTTGCTGCCAAGCAGGTGCAGAATGTTTGCATATCATCACGCATATTTTAATTTGATTGTGTCTAACCTTTCATATACTTGAAAAATGAGAGTAAAAGAAACATCCTCTAGTAGTAGCTGTATTAATGGATAACATATTTCACACAGAATGGCGATGAATTATGTAGTTTGTAAAAATGTTATTGCATATGTGAGATTAAGGGTTTCTTACTTGAAAGAATTATCAAAAGTTACATGGACTACTGCATTAAAAATGCTGCCTGAACACAAGCTTATCTAAGCCTGTTTTGTATTGCTTCTATAGTTAAACTGAGGCCCTGTTATTCTAGTTACCAAAACGTAACCATGAGCCATTCTCACCCTCAATAAAAGGAATTATTTCAACCCTGAACAAGCTCATGTTAGAAGAATAAATATACGAATTAAATGAATTCTAGATTTGGGAAAAATCAGGAAGTCCTAGAGGATCTGAAAACAACAAATTGCTGGTTAAAAAAGCCAATCACATACTTGCACCACATACATGTTTTGACAGAACAAAGAAAGTAAATACTTCCTTTTTTGTAGGATTTTCTTCTTTTCTACCTGTTCTTAACTTGGAATTCAGTTCTCCCCACATTCAGTCATGTAGGGATGAAGACCTCCATAAAACATTCTAATTTTCTCATATTAAAAAAAAAAAAACAAACAAACCCAAAACCAAACAACAAACCACAATTAAGCTATAAAAAACAAATGTTAACTCAGCAACTTCTCACTTGAATACATACTGAGAACAGAAACAGACACTGACTTTAACAACTAAAATAAACCTTTCTGCTTCTTTTGCTGCTCCTAGGAAATCAGCAGCCCAAGCAAGGAGTAAGCAACTCTGCCTGGACTGCACCTGCCACAGGTAAACATCTGCAAGTAGATCACAGTATACCAGTAGGAACATTGTAATAACTCATTGCTACGAAAGACAGCAGTTCTTCACTGCCAGACCAGCTCAACTGCACCACACATCTGGCCACAACTTAGTCAGATCAGATGCAGTACTTCTCCATAAAGAGATGTTCAGGAGGTTGGAGGGTATCAGTTTGAGTGCTGCGACTAGCTAATAAACAAGTCTGTTTTAAAAAACAAAGAGGCTCCACCCCTAGACCTTGCTAGGATCTATCTTTGCCACCCCTAAGGGCTACTGCTATGTCAGCTCAAAATTAAAATCCCACTAAGAAAATCAGAAAGTTGGAATAAAATGCTTCTGAACAGAGCAGCAGCAGCAAGTATCTCTACTGGCAGATAGACTGAGAGTGCTGACTTGAATGTGCAACTTAGAACATGGATGGTAATTTGTATGCCTAAAACACAGATCTTAAATTACTTCCTTTAAAAGCTGGATACTTTTAGAAGAAAAGCTTACTGAGGATGGCAAGGAGCGAGAATTAAACTGACAGGAAAAAATGTCTAATACAGGAAATGGTCTGGGTAACAGCAACTAACACTTTAACTACTGATATAAACAAAAATTAGTATCTGCAACACTACAAGCACTAACATTGTAAATAGCAGTGCTTTCCTCTCCTGGAAGCCAGTTTGCCTGCTTGCTTTCACTTAAGGTTCCATCAGCATCACTGTTTAGTGGCTGTTGCTGCAGACATAGGGTTAAAAGCCAGTGCAGACAAGACCACTCTTTCCCCTGCACAGCAACAACAGCAGACCTTTACTTTTAGGAAAGCAAGGAGCTTTCAAATGCCATGCTTCACCATGCATCAACGGTATAGTCCTGTTATAATGGACCCCACTGGGAAAGCAGAGCAATGACACTAGGAAAGGAGGACACACTTCCAACCCTTTGAAGGACCCTAGACATAAGTGGTAACAGTCACGAGTGCAACTGCTTTAGTTCATTTAATTCTCTAATGCCAGACAACAAAGAAAATGCTTCAATGGACCACATGAATCCAATCTAATACCACACTGCTACCTAAAGGGGCAAGCTCCTTCCCCTTACTCTAAGTATTACTGCTGCTTCCCTTGTATTAATGGAAGCATTTGTGCAGCCACATGGTGAGCTTATCAAAAAACTGATTTGGCTGGAATTAAGCCAGCAAAAAACACCATAAAAACTGATTCATTTTCAATCAGCATGGTGCTTTGCTCCAGCATACTGTGCGCTCTGTTGGCAACAGCCCAAAGGACAGGGCAAAACGCATGGCACAGGATGAGAGGGAAGGCAGGATCTCTCTTTTCGGTAGAAGTCTGGCTTAAAAACACTGATGTCAGAGATGTGGCATTAGTTAAACAATCTGAATGGAAATTCTGGCCATGGACTGTACATCTTCTATCCTCACTTAAGATGTATTGAAAAAAAAGCCAACATTTCCTTAGTAATTAAAATCAGAGATATTTGGTTCAGTAACGCATTTTTGACAATAAGGGAGTGCATATGATTTTCTTTAAGCATATAAGTTTACTGATAAGGGAGTGCGTATGATTTTCTTTAAGCATATAAGTTTACTGAAGTGAAAAGTAACACCGTTCTTGTCTTTCTAGAGATGAAACTTAGTATATATGGTACACATTTCATAAAACTGAGAGCCTGCTTTGGAGACCAAAATAGTAGCTCCGCAGTCAGTGCTCCAAAACATGAAAGCAATGGCTGGGTATGCTATTGAATGAATCATAGGTGGGGAGTGAATTAATCAGTGTAAAAACCTCAGTGCATAAAGTAGAGAAACTAAAGGATCTGCAGCTTGAATTGTTAATTTCATTGTCTTTTCAATGTATTTCCATGGTACAGCCAATCTTTCATATCCCCCTGAGGCATCACTACTGCTCCGGGCTCTTCAGGGAAGCTAACCACATCTGAACGGCTTTAGTTTCACATAATTTGGATATATCTGCAACCAAAGCTTTTCGATTTCATTATTGACCAAAGAGCACAATCTAATGTCTTCAATTCTTTTTCCTCTGTAGTCACGTTTTTATATGTACTTAAGACCAACATGACTATCATGCAGAAGTGGTTATGCAAAACTATGCCTATTTCTACCATAAGAGGGTGGGGGTGAAGGAACTTATGCCTTTCAACAAGGAACTTTAATGCGGAAAAACACAGTTTATTTTAAAATGTCATTCCTATGACATTTTTGCCTTTTTTGGAGACATGTGGCTTGTTTAAAAGATACAAGCACTTCAGAGCCCACAGTTCCCCAAGGAAATGGAAATGTGAGTCTAATTTCTTGCAGTTGCATAGAGACACAAAACCCTCAAGCATTAAATCTTAACTTTTTGTTTGATTATTGCTGAATGACAACTTCAGGATCTTTAGGCCTTAAACAACTTCCTTTCCTAAAACATCCTACCAACCAGACCTCCCATGAAATAAAACTCATCTTTTACTACTGGACTTGCAAAAGCCACAACGAAGTATTCTCAAATCTTGTAGCTGATTTAGACTGCTAATAAGAATCCTTTATCAAATGTCACAAAACCTGTGATTACACCAACTCCATTTGTGGATGCCTGATTGCAACTGAAATGAAATGCAGGAGGTATTCAACTGTGCATAAGGATTTAATTAAATCCTTCCAATACGTGGCATTATAGATATTCATAACACTGAATTTTGATCCCAGAATTTTATATATTTCAGCTCTCTGTGTCTTGAATGGAAGTTGTTACATATTCAGTATTAGACATGAAAGAAAACAGAAAGAATTACTAGTATATGTATACAGCTATATAACATCCTGCCTCTGAAAAGCATGCAAAAGACATACACAGACATCACTGAGCTCTACAACATTCACTCATACAGGACTGCTGCAATGCCACTACTTGTACAACGAAAGGTAACACCTTTAAGGAAATGCAGGCATTTTAAACTATAGGATAGCTATATCCCCATTTCCTCCCACTCTCTAAATGCCAATGGCATTTACTGGCAACTGGAAGTTTTTCCTCTAGAAAGCAGCATCTCCAACATCACAGCATTCTCCCGGTACTCAGGAGTCAAAAAGAATTGGCAGCTAAAGGCACTATACCAATCTACATATTCTTCCCAGATTATAAAACTCTTGGTATTTTGGTTTGTAGTGCAAAAAGGGCATGTTTTTCTTCCTTCTCCCACTGGTATACACACAGGTTTTCTCCACATCTTTGCCCCATTCATTCTAACTCAACAGCTAGTAACACAGGAGCGGCCTTGGTTTCTCCCACAACTTTAAGCTGACCAGTTCAGTACAAAGGCATTTCTAACCATAGGAAGTTCCCATTTTAATAAATGCAAGTTTCTAATAGTCTCACTACACAACACACATGAGATATAACATTGTAGTCACTCAACTCTGACCACAGGGGTAAAAAGGCCCCCGAGAATGCATTGCAAAACTATATATAACCTATATATTAACCAAAAGGGCAATTGTTTGTGGAGTGGTTTTGTGACAGAATTCTGAATTACAACACTGTGTATGGTACAGAAAACTGAACATCTATAAGAGGCAGAAACAGATTGATCTTAGCCTATTAAGAATGAAATGGCAAGACATTAATGCCCATAAATTCATGCTAGAAAAATAGGTGCATTTCAGATAAAAAAATATATTTAAATTCTAAAGTGATAGAGCAGCCTTTATCATTGTAGCACATAGCTAAAAGAAGTAAATTAAACACATACATACGATTCCTGTCACCTGAAATATCTAATGAAGCACTCCTCTCTCCTAATTTAAGTGTTCTGCTACTGTTCTCTGCTGCACCGCTCTGTTAACATTAACCTCCATGTGATTTCTGTATCTACAAAAACACACACTTATGTTACTGTGGTTACTCTTGTTAAACAAACCTGCACACCATAAAGTCACACTTCTGTAAAGGATGTTGCAATATCTGTTATCATCAAGTAATATTTAGGAAGATGTATCTATTTAAAATGATACGACAAGTGATGCTATACTTAAGAAACAGGATCGCCTTCAAAAAGAAGTATCAATGATTCCACAAAAAGCAGAGGACACAGAAAATGCTGCTGTTCGTCATATGTATACTCATGTGTGTGTATATATACATGTACATATATGTGTATATATATGTGTGTATACACACATAGTGCTAAATATTACAAGGTTTTTATACCCAGTTCTACTGGGATTCTCTAACATATTACTCAGATGAATAAAAGGATGAAGATTCCTTGTGTTCAGCATTTTTAATAGATTAATTCAATTTTTAGAATGGCAAAAAGAAGGCAAAAAGATCAAGTCAAGAATAAGTTATCCATTGAGGCTGGATTTATGTACATCACATTATACTTGCTAGACAACGCTGTAGTCTCTAAAAAAAGTACTTTCTCCATTTCTGTATGTGCATTAATCTCATTTGCAACACATTCGAAAGATCAGCCTTCATCTTTAATGGTTGCTTTTTGAAAAATAGAACAGTGATCTCAACAGCAATTTACCCATGCTGCAAGTGACACATTCAATCTGTCCTTTCTAAACAAATACATAATGCATTTAAATAAGTAATCCTAGATCACACTGTTAGTCAGCACTGGAATATAATTTATCAGCACCCATTTCCAGTTTAATTTGCAAAAATAATTAATCATATGATGAAATTACAATTATATAGAGAAGAAACTATGTCATTATCTGTCAAAAGTAGTGCTAGACATATCTCTTACTCATCTTTGGATATGCAAGATTCTGAAAAAACTTCTAAAATCAGACTTACATGTAACATGACCTTTTCTAAAGTGAGCAATTAATGTTCAAATCAGGCAAAGAGAGAGATGTATTTTTGAAGACTAAGACAATCAAGTAGAATTTTTGCACTGCTCCCCAAGTATGTGGTAAAAAGTAAATGGCTACATAAAATGCACATGGCAAACAACAATTTGGAAAAAAATCTGATGTATTTTGATTGCATAAGTAGCAACAGAATATTTCCTACAAATGACAATGGTGAATTTATCTGCCAGCACTAGCACTGGGGACATAAGATGAAGGATAAAAAATATAACACATTACAGAATATTAAGGTTTAGAATATTTTGAAAGTTTTTGGTCAAATCCTGTAAACAAGAGATTTGCTTTAGTGGAATCAAGATTCCACATGAGGGAATAAAAATCAATAATCACTTTGAACCCCTTAGTCACACTAATCTTTACATAGAATCAGATTATTTGCCAATATTACCCAAGCTTACCTGTACTGTTACATAGTAGGCAGCACCTCCTGTTTACAGAAAGCCAGTTACCTTTAACAAGGGTTCACTCAAGTGTTCCTCACAACATGAGGCATGAAAAGTTATTAGAACAGTGGGAGCTGTTCACCAGTTAGCAGGATTAGGTAGGCCTTTACTTCTTAAACAGGAAAGTGAATATTAAGTAACCAAAACACAATCTAGTTTTCAAGGCAGTCACAGAAACTAAGTTGAATACGAGGTTGAACAGTAGGGAATTCAGAAGATAAAACCGCCACATTACAAGAATTAGATGAACAAAACTAATCAAAATGTGCTCTATCAATCACCAGAAATTCCTGCCCAGATTCAAAATACTGCAAGACATCGCAACCCTGAAATTGAAGACATTTAATATCACAAGAAGAAACAACAATTTTGTATTTTCTGATAAAGTAATTTCCATCTTCCACATTCAGGTTTCATTGTTTCAGAGAAAGGGGAGAACGACAGAAGCCACTTCCTTATATTGGGTCTGGAGAAAAGGGAGAAGAGAGAGGAAACTCTCTGGTTCACTAAATAATATGGTGCAAACCAGCAAGATCAACAGGGGTCAAGACAAGGGGTCAAGACAAGTTCCCTCTTGTCCAAGGGGAACTGACTCCTAGTTTGTTAGCATCACAGAGGACATCCTTCAAAACTTACTTCTGCAAGTTCCTAACTTCATGGTCACCCCTACCTTGTCATACCTCTCTTCCACAAATTTATCACCCTCTAGCTTAAGGTAACTTAAGTTCTAATGATGATACTACTTTTCATTCAGCTTAGACCACAGAGTCTTGTCTTTATACAGTAAGAAATTAATTACTGTTCAGAAAAACATTACAGTCTACAAAAAGCATCTGCCTAAATATAAGAAGCCCGCATCTGGTTACGGAGTCAAGAGAAAAGGAAAGTACAATTACCTTACAAATTCTGTAGGATGGAGAAAATGTCTAATTCACAAGTATTTGCTTTCGTCTTTCTCACAAAACAAGAAGCAATCCCCAAATGAGCCATATTTCATAGAAAATTACTTTGCATACCTCTCAAGTATAATATTTACTTTGCATAATCTTCATGATTATACCGACATCAGTCACAACAATCAAGTCTCACAAAAATAACGCCTCAAAAGGGATATTAAACAATTAAACAATCAGTATAAAAAAGTACTTAATTTTAAAGTATATTATTCTGGTATTATTCTTTGATTATAGACATATAGTGAAAACATAAGTCTACACTCCTACAGCCTTTGAAATGCAGTCCTGGACATTTTATTGTAGAAACATGGGTCTCCATCACTCAGATTAAACAAAACCCTTCCAAAAATGTTGTACCTAGTTTGTAAATCAGCTAGAATAAGACAGGCACTGGAGTAAGGCTGTTCATCAGTCTACCCAATATTTCAGGCACACTGGCCAGCACGTTGCTCTTAAAACGGAGCCCATTCTTGAGAAGCTGGTTTACTCACACCAGTAAAAAACCAAAATCCCTCATCAGAATACAGCCAAATAAACTCAAACCCACATAAGCTTTCTAGTTACTTCATGGTGTAGTATGGGGCACAGGGCATGCTATTCCATGGCACAGGGTTCTGCAGCTATGCTTAAATACATATTCCATTAGAGTATTCTCTTTCCACACCTTCTGGTCAAGACAACTAACTGTAATACTACAAGGCTCTACCAAGAGATTCTTATCGCAGATGGAGCTCCACCCTTTCACATATTTCACACAACTGAGCAGTATTTTGTTTGCATTCCCTCTCTGACAGTAATTGTAAATACGTAAGAAAAGTTGTATTATGAGTTTCCTTCTTTACATAAGAATAGACTGGAACAAGTAGACTGGTACTTGGGACTTATTTTTCCCCACTTTGTGGCAAAAAAACCTGCTATGGTTTACTTCTGGCAAGTTAGCCATCACCTTTATTATAAAAATGTAAGACAATTTTGTTCAAAAGACACTTCAAGATTTTTATCTTAAAATACAGTTGCATACAATCAAAATACTGGAAGCAGATTCACCAATTAATTTTCAGTAAATTTATTTCAAGCTTACTACTCAGGTAAACAATTACAGAAAGCTAGAATTATTTTCTAAATGCATCAGTATGATGCAAGACTAGCACATATTTTGCTTTGTCTAATGGAAAGACCATTTAGGCTGTATAAAATGCTAGTGATGGAAGTGTCAATCATTCAAACAACTAAATAGCTTTTTTCCTCCAAATTACGCTTTCAGAAGATTTTCATAGCTACTTAACCTCAGTCCCTCACTACTTGTGAGTTGTTAATTGTCTTAAAGGTTCCTCCTCTCACTCGTGTCCAGTAAATCTTTATCTCCAGCTACTGGGAAAGTTCTGAGATTCACAGGTCTGTGTATTTCTCCAGACTCTCTGAACCTGAACTTCAGACACTGAAATCTAGCATGTACAGTCTTCCACCAACACTTGAATACTGTTTAATACATCAACCCCAGCCAGGTCAACTGTCATCTGAAGAACACTTAGAAGCCTACAGCCCGCAGGCTGTAATTCAGGAAGCTCCTTTCTCCATGTAAGACAAGAACCTGCCTCCACAGCCAGTCCTTTAAAGAAAGACTTTCTCCCATTTCAGTTCATTATACTCCACATCTAGCAGAAAGAGCTACTTCAACAGTACTATCAGGTGCCTTTTAGAGCCAAATCCCCCTAGACAACAGGTAAGTGAAGGCTGAGGAGGCTGAGCAGGGAACTGACAAAAATTAACTGGGATGCATATGCCCCGGTGGGACAAAGTAACACATTATATTGCAAACAGCAATGGCTAGTAAGTGGTAGGTAATTACAAAATGTTTCTTAACATGACAGTTTGGATGCAACTAACCTGCTAACTTGGGACTATATTCTATTCTTGGTGTCACTGGTTAGCTGAAGAGTTTAGTAAATCATTCTCTTTCCAGCTGCTTATTGTCGTCCTTGTTGAAATACAGTGTCACACCTTCCAAATCTACTGCCTGTTTGCTTGTATGATAATACACCCCAGGCCTGTTTAAGTAAGAAAGAAAAGTTGTGTCAGAAGAGCTATATTCCTACTGGTTAAACTAACCCAGCTTATTTTTACACTAGTGGGTAAGAAATTGCTTACGTTATGGATCTTCAGGAAAACAGGAGTGCTAGTAACCTGTGTCAGTACAGGTGGAACTAGAACAAGACATGCATCTAGACTTAAAAGTTAAGTTTCAGAAGGCTACATAGCTTTTGCTTTTTCTTTTGCTTAAAGGTGCATATAAAGCTACTTGCTACTCCAGTATTAATCTGAGCATTGCCAGTTTTAAAATGGGAAAAGAAATACCCCTTTGCTTCAGAGGAATGTTCTGAAGATCAGCGCGTTGATATTTAAAAACCTTTTGTAGATCTGTGCTAAGCACCACAAAGGCCTCTAAAATTAACAGTTCTGTCTTCATTCTGTGCTAAGGACAGAGAGCAGAAATAGCACTAACTTGTCTTCAAAAGATGAAAAAAATATAAATAATAGCTTTGCACTAAACATATATAAACTTTTAATTAATACATTTTGATATATTAAAACACATAAACAACCATAAGTTGCTAATTTTAAAGAACTGCAAGTGGCTGCAATTTCTTAATATTAGGAGTAATTTCCTATTAATCTTGACAAAGCTATTTCAGATAAGTTCTTTGTGATTATAAGGCACCTTGGACTAAACCACAATGGGCTAAACAATCTGAACTAAACTACAAATATAGCGCATGGTGAAAAATGGTATATACACTGAAGACAGACATTTGGGTTACTATTTTCTGAATATTCTAAGTTTCCAGAGCATTCTAAGAGCACAACATAAAAATGGATGGAGAGAGTGTGTGCTGATTAATTACATACATCTCTGTTCCTATTTGAACTGTACATACAAGTTACCCTGTGAATAAATTGCAGTACACACTTACATAATATGCTAATGTGAAGTGTTGAAAAAAATGCTTGCTGTTAGCTAGAAGCATGACAGAGTGATTTGAATGCAAGTAAGAAGCAGTTAATACTGAATACTGTCTCTGTAAACTGATTTTGATGGATTTAGCGCCATCATTTATAAACCAAGAGACTAAACATGAAGTGCAATTAGGATACTGAATGTCTTCAGTACCAAATCCCTTGTGAATTCCTACATGAAATATGGAAGCTGTCACTCAAAATGAATAAATACTGCATTTTAGTATTTTATAAAAACAACAGGTTTTTCTCCACTGTTCTCTATTAATCCAAATTTTGGAAACATTCCATCTCCTGGTTCCTTGCAAGTATCCAGCACAGTGAATATAAGGCTGGGCAGCTGAAACTGAACTCTGCTTTTAACTCTGATCCAGACTTTCATTCTCCCTTTGGGTGAGTCCAGCTGTATCCAAGGTGAAACTGGGAATGCTTCCCATTTTTTGATTTAAGTGTTTGCCTTGACTATGTAACAGGAGGAAACTGCGTGGGCACTATCACCTGGAAGTATCACAGGCAGAAAACCCATGCAGGATGGAAACAACGTCATACAGTGCAGGTACAGCCTTGAACAATTTGTTTTAGACAAAACCCTTGCTAAATTCTAAAGCCTCTTTATTTAGTGAGGAAAAAATAAAATCAACAGGTTAAGGACTAAAATTAAATAATCACTATAGCCATGAACTATAAACTGCTGTAACGTTATTCAAGGTCTATTATCCAGTGCCAAGTAACACACAGATAGCTAGTTAGAAACCATGGCTAAAAGAGTTATTACTGCATCACCCATATTTTATGTGCCCACTGACATGTGTCAGGAAGCTACATGCAATATACAGGCTTTCACCAAAACAATGTAAAAATACGTGTTCTGACCTTCTCAAAAATCTCATGTTTGCACTCTGCCTGCACAAGTAGAATGCCTCAAAATGCATGTACTCAAACCTTTCCTCTGTGATGCGTTCTTTAAAAGAGAAAGGTCATAAATTGTGTTTTATTATGCAAGCACAAGATTGAAAATTCCTCTGTTGTACACCTTCCACAGTATTAAAAAATACAGATAATGGTAAGGTAGAATTGACTTCATGAACTGAAAAATTTCTAAAGATGTTTGCAAATAAGTGTCCTACACTACTGTGATTTTTTCTTTTGTACCTCAGGGCCAGAAGAGACTTCACTTTAAATTACTCATTAACAGAAGCAGTTTTATTATTTTTGTAAAGCCATTTCTCTCAATGCAGAAAACTGTGAGATGGGCTCCCTCTAGAGTCTTAACTCTTACACAAACTTTGAATCATAAAAGATTGCATAGGTCATTTATGTGTGCCAACATCTTAGTTCCCTTCCAAAACAAAAGTTCTGAGATACCACTAGTGGAAAAAAACCTTCACGTTCCCAGTTAAATAGGTTTATGTGTTTGACAGATCAATGAAATTCTTAATACAGTGCACTAACTTTTGCTTTTCTCTATATCACAAGATCCAAATTAATTTTAAGATATTTAAAAAACCTGAAGCTAAACTTAGAAGTGGAATCTTCTATGTGTATATTTTGAAAAAAATTTTAGATGAATGAATTATGCATATGTAAAAACATCCCTTTCACCTGAACACCTCTCAAAGTTCTTTCAGTAATTCAAGTAGAACTCACAGCAACCTAGAGTTTGATCTTGTTTGATTCAGGTCAGTGAATGCTTTCCCCCTGGTATGAGCATAAGAACATGCAAAAAGATTATTAGCTCCACAGCAACTAGTGAAAAGCATAAAATGTGTGGGTGGACAACTTCTGTCATCAACTAATGAAGTATTTATTATAAGTCATACCCATGGAAGACACATTATTGTATTCCACCAGAAGACAGTAATGGTGGAGGGAGGACGGTGAGTAACAGAACAAGACTGGGCTGCGTCTTCGTTCCTGCACCAAATATACCAGGGAAGAAAAGCTGAAGCAGCATCAATGGGTGAGTAGGCTGAACCAGGAAAAACACTGGCATTGTCAGTTTTTCTTCCCTCAGCAAAGGGAAATCATATTGTGAATCTCAGGATACAGTCCCTGACAGATTTCCATGAGCAGCTCCACGCAAATCTATAGCACTTACTTCTCCACCTAACACAAACTGCAGTGATGAATCCTAGGGACAAGGAATACAGCAATTTTACAAGAATAAGCTGTTTCATTTAATTTTCTATAAACTGGTAAAACAAAAAAAAAATGAAAAAAACCCTTTTGAATATATAAAACCAAGTGTAAATATAGCACCTCCCCAGCCTTGTGTTTTTACGTTCTTTTCTTTCCCACTCATGGGGAAAGAAAACACATGACTTTGCCTTCAGAAAAACGTATTATATTGTAGATGTGGCAGCCTTTTTAGAACAGATTATTACTTCCTTATAAATCTTGACAGTTACAATGATGTAATTAACACAGCTGCACATATATGTTACAACAAAATAAACATGTGGATTAAAATCTGTCATTGACAGAGATACTACAAATCATAAATGCTTCCCTCACTTCCTAATGCTATGATTCACGTTCTTGTTTTGCTCTACAGTTCCAGAGCTCAATCTCATATTGTACTTTAAAAAAAAAAATTAAAAAAAATCATCACATCACTAGGTTAAGATGGCTATTGTTTTCTTCAGAACAGTTAAGAATAGTTTTCAGGGTTTTTTTTCCCCCACTGCAGATTGTCATTTCCCTTTGCAAGGTACTAGATTCATTGCTAGGTCTGATATCACAGTCATCCTCTGCAGAGTCTGGCAAGGAAAAGATGCAATGAGTAAAAAGTCTGACACCTTAACTGTCTCACTCTTCCTTAAATTCTAAGGATGCACATGGAGAGCTGTCTGTACAACCTCTTAAAACAGTGGCACCGCTTAGAAGAATACATTGAATGGCATCATGCAATCCCTTGGGCTTTTGATACATATATGCCAGAGTTCAGTCAGTTCATAGGACTACAGGTTTAAAGAGCAACAATATTATAGAAAAGTTTCTCATTTTAAAAAATCACCTTGTAATAGTAAGTAAGCATCAAGACAAATAGAAATAAATGCATTATGTCACAGTTTATGCTTCAGTGCAATATCACACGTGTAATCACATCACACAGATTTTCATTACTAATGCAGTTAAGACTTCCTTCTAGATCTACCTATTAATAAAACAAGCTAGCATCTGTTATAATGGGTGGGGAAGGATCGTCAAATGTTACATACAACATCATATACATTTTTGAACACAAAATTAATTCAGGACCTTCTACAAAGCTCGCTCTACCTTGAATTCATCTTAGCTTCCTTTCTCCTTTCCCAGGTCCTACAGCTCTCCACAAGCTCAGTAAAATATTTTTGCGGGTTTTGGGGGGGGGGGGGGGGGCGGTGTAGCATGCTTGGAAGGTAAGTTTTTGAAAAATAATCTAAGGAATGTATCACTATCACGTTTGTTCAGGGAGAATCCCTTTTGGTCAATCCATATTTTATTTAAAAGGCATTCAGTCAACGTTCGTCCCAAACCTGAATACACTGTGTCCCACAATACACCATCAGAAAGCATAGTAATATTTAGTCTGTGATTAAAATAATTTTATGACAACATCCTACAAAAAATATGCTCAAACATGAATAAATTAAGCAGTTACTCTAAACCACTTGTCAACTGATTTCCTTAGGAAATTAGCAGTCACAGAAGCCAATCCACTGTCCTATCTCCAGCAAGATAACTTTGCAGCTCCAGGATGTTCCTGCAGCTAGTCCAGCAGACTGTTTGGCCTGGGGCTGAGCTGAGGCTAGGCATTCAATATTCCTAACCCAAAAGCAAGGCAGCACACTTTGGGGGGCTCTGATTTGTGAGGTAGACAAGATGGCCTCAAAGCAGAGAGATCTGAGCCTTAAATTGCTGCATCCTACTTGAGACAGCCCCCACGTTTTCTCCGTTCCTCAGAGGCAACAGTTAAAAAATAGTCCTTTCAGCTGAGCCTGGTACCTTCTGATCCAGTGCTCTTCCTAACACTACTACTGCTAATCCATCCCACTACTGAGATCAACACGATCGCACAGGCACAGCTCCTCTGCACTGCAGTCCATTTCACCTGCAGTCAAACATCCTTGACTTTACCAGCTGCAGCCCAGACTGTAGTAGGGAACCATGTCCAGGTGGAACCTCAGCCTAGGTGGGACCCAGGTACCCCACCAGTGGGCCCAGGTCCCACTGCAAGGCCACGCACAGTGGCAATACCCTTCTCCAACAAAACTGGGATATGCCGACATCTCAGATCTGCCACTTTTGCAGGACAGGACCGAGCTCCTCGAGTGCTGGCCCACAGATGCCCACACCTGCCATCCCCCAGCACAGCTTCCACTACAGCACTGGTTGAATACTGGTATCAAGGTTGTTTACTCTAAAAGCAACTACAAAGCTCTTACTAAATATCGCATTTTTGAACAAATGCCAAGCAGTTAAAAACTGCTTACATATTTACAACAAATATCAAAGACAGTCAGTGTGGAAGCATGTTGATTTGCCAACTATGTATGAATGCTAGTTTACATAACAAAAATGATTCATGGTAACTTTGGTTTACACCACATTCTGATAAATTCTTGGATCGTGTCAATACATTAGGGTATTGCTACAGCTGTTAGAACTATTACCTTAATTGTACACACTTAAGTTCTGCAGACATTCACACATAGAAACATCCTTTTTGCTTTTTAAAGTATAATGCACTTCAGTGCAGTCATGGGTTGTGGGGGTTTTTTGAACAAATGCACATGAATGCAAAGTGCCTACAGAAGTGAGACCATGTGTGCTAAACAGTTTCCTCTTACTTTGAAAAGTATTTCTTTAATTAATAGCCCTAATACTTTATAATTTCCTTATAAGAAATCACATATTATTAAAACGTTTCAAATTAAACATAAATTGAGGACAAAGTTAAAATCAAACGTAAGTTTGGGGTTTTTTTTCTTAATTCAAATACCACTTGGTAAAGAAGTTGAAATAATCTGAGATTCCCAGCATTACGAAGAGAACACCATGATAATACTCCACGAGTTCAATAAAACTACACCAGTTCACGTCACAGAGAAAGCAGTTTTCTGTTCAGGATCCAGTCCAGCAACCAGACTGGGCATTTAAAACACTCTGTGTTTTGATTCTAGCACATGCCTTTACTGCAAGAGTCTCAAGTGCAAACTGTCTAAAATGACAGATGCTTTAAAAAGCTAGTGTTAGTTAGAAATCTTCAATTAATAAAGTGAAACATAATAATTTAAGCATAGAAGTTAAAACTATATGATGATTCAGAGCATGAATTAGGAATCTATTTATGGATCATGAATTTTAACAGGAGCAAAGGGAACAATTTTAAAGGAATATAGATAAAAATAATTCCATTAACATCAGTTTCAAATTAATGAGCCAAGTTTAGTTGGTTATCATTCCTCAGGTTCATTAAGGCTGTCTGAATGTAAATCAGAAGAAATTTAAAATAATATATCAGGTTTATCCATCAGGCTTTTTAAACATTTTCTTTTCATCAGAAATTAGAAATACAAGGTGAATAAATGGGCAATGCAAACAAATCAGTTTTAAATTCTCTGTACTATCTCAAAGGCTTAAACTGCAGCACCTTGTACAGTCTGATGTATAAACAATGATATATGTTGTACCAGTGGAAATGAATGCTTTCTCTTGCAATGCCACCATCAGAAATCAAACTAAGCATGACAGCTAATACATAAACCCCGCCTTATGTTAAGACAACTACAATATAGGTAGAAAAGGTCATGTTAATACAGCCTGTAAAGGTATGCAATGTGATGTTCCAGTTATTCTAGAACATGCTCATAATGAATAAACCTCCACCTACTTGCAAAGTGGAAGGGGCAGTGTTGTCACTGCAAAAGACAGCAGTCAAACACCTGCTCCATTCTTCAGGAGTAAAATACTAAATAAAACCAAAGGAATTACTTATGTGCCCAAAGGGAAGATGATTCTAAGTCTCAGTGACAACAGAACAGTTGTGCTTCTAATCTGCAAACAAGCTGCCACACAGTTTACTCCTACTGTGTATGAGAGTATGTAGAGATTTGATGAAGACCTATGGTTTCCACTACAAGCTGCATGTTACAGTTCAGGTTAGAAGAAATGCAACAGCCCTAAGGAAATACTGAGACACAAGAATACAACTGTGACAGACTTGCATGCTGACAAGGGGAGGTACCCTGCATTAAAGAGCACCACACAGCCCCATCACAAACCCCTCGCTCTGAAAAGGATTTACAAGAATAATGCTTATGATGTCAAGGGAACTATTTTTGTGAATAAATGTTCATCAGTGAGAGTGAAAGTTCAGAACCTAATCCATTAATATGAAAAATACTGATCTTAAAATAACCAATGCAATATGACCCCAGCATTCACTTTCACTGCCTCCAACAAGCATGGTTTGATATCCTCTGGCCTAAAAACGGCCAGCTCTGCCTACTCCAACCCAATTTGCCTAATCACTGAGTCTTCTTTCTCTTGTTTGACTTTTGTCTCTACTGCCTGCAAGTACAGCTTTTCCTAGTCCAGGCAGCTAAGTTTGGACTAAAGAGTCTACAGGGAATAACTGCACTCTCTGAAGAGCACAACACCCAGGCAAAAAGCCACAAATGGAGAGTGGAAAACCTGGGCTTCAGCCTGGAGCTAATACTTCAGCCGCAGATAAACACACACTAACAGACAATGTTGAGGAGCAAGAAAGCTGTGCACTGAAGGGACGAAGCAGTACAAATACAGACTTGTCTCATTTCATCCTAATTCATATCATCAGCTTGAAGTCAAACAATTTGATTTGCTGTTCACGGGCCATAGCAAGTAGTTTGTAAAGATGCGAAATCTTAGTACTGTAGTAAGAATGCTTTGTTTTATTGCCAAACCATGCCAGAGAGCTTAGAAATGCTGAAAAGGGGCCAGTGCAGCATGCAAAGTGGCAGTAAGTCAGCAGAATTAGAGTAGGATGCTAAAAATCTGAAAGCCCCAAAGGGAAGTTTAAATGATAAATAAGAAGAAGCAAGCCCATCTTGCATATAGACTAAATACTGTGAACATTAAGAAAGACCAAACAAATGGAAGCATTTTTGGTTTTGGTTTTTTTCTCTGTACACTGACAAATGACTGCCACCACTATTCTCTTCAAAGTGACACATCCACTATAATTTTTGAAAGTTTCTGCTTTGGTTTTAGACTCAAGAGCTGCGCTGTTGCTGTTCTTGTTCTTTAATAAAAACTCCTTCAAGGATACTAGGAACTGAATCATCAATATTTAAAACATCAAATATTGAAATACTCAGCCAGCTCCACCATCTGCTACACTGTGGTGGTTTGCATGCCCCCCTGTATGGGAAGTCTCACTTCAGGAGATGTGGAGCTCTTTAAGAATCAGGCAAGTTTATGGATGCATTGTATACAAATTAGCCACACTTGTCCTTAAATTATTACTGAATTAGGAAAAACTGTGAAGCCATGACAGAGTAGGGGAAGACAGGAGTTTTGGAATAAAGTCTGTCAACATTTTTAACCTTTTAGTGGACTACAGTGAAGCCATCTAAACATCTCTTCAGCTGTCTGCAAATCCTATAAAATACTGCAATTCAAAGCCTATTTCTACAAAACAGTTTATCCTGTTTAGACTTAAAAAAGCATCAGTGTTAACGCTTCATATTATTATAACAATGTCTGTAGATATTAAACTGCATTAAAACAGGTATAAAGATTTCTTGGAGGCATTAGGAAACAAAATGAGGTACAAATCTGGAACGTACAAGGGAAAAAAAACACTTTGTAACATCATAATCGAGAGTTCAAACGATCAACAACGGACAGATCAAGTCAGATAGAAAGTACATTTTTGTGTTCAAGATCTGTAAAGAAACCCTTAAACCGTGAAGTATACATTACAGGAAATTTCTGCCCCCACAGTCATACCTCATTTTATCTCCTCATCTTTTCTAAACTGTCAGAAACTCTCCTTCTCACAAGCACCTTGCAAACAGCATTTCAATTGCATCAGTGAATCTCCAAATACACTTGAAAGTTACAGTCAAATAATGCTCTGCCTGTTCATAAAACACTCCATTTACAGAAGATTTTGAAAGTTTGCTAACAAGGCTATGGAATTCCTAGTGGGCTCCTTTGAATGTTTAGGTTTAGTTTGGATTTGGCAGGTACCTTTCATTTGCGGAAGGGCTCCCCAGGAATTCTGCCACTGGGAATGACTGAAGAGTATCCTTTCTGCTCACACCCCTCCTCCCACCAGCTCCACAAAACATGATTTCATGTTGATTCTTCAGCAGTCTGCAGCAGAAATTAGTTTGCAGACACCACGGCCTGAAAGAGCTATATCCTATGACACTTGCAGCTATTAAGTATCAATGAAATAGTTTGCAAGAAAAGCCCCAGCTGACAATTGGAAAAAAGTAAAACCCAGTTCCTCCTAAATTAACCGCCATGCGTCATACGCCTTTGAACTGCCACAGCTGATTTAGCTTTTGATCTGCTTTAAACTGCTTAAGTTAAAAAACTTAAATGACAAAATCGATAAGTTAAAGTTCAAAATGTGCTAAACTGAACAGAATTTCCACTCAAAATTCCCTTCATTAACAATTATTGCATATTTCACAGCAGGAAAAAAACCCCTAAGTCCTTAGGAAAGCTGAATGCTAATTTTAAAGCAATCAAAAATGCATAGATCTTTTAAATTACAAGAAATGGCTCTGTAACATCTTGACTATTTAAACAGAAACAGATGGTTTACATGGCTTTACTGCTTAATTAAACATTTTACATGTTCTATAAAATGGTATCTGATGACATTCTTTCCAATTGGCTTTGCAAATATAAATTTGCAAAGTAGTTTTATGTATGCACCATATTAACCAGAAAATTAGTTAAAATATTCATATCCAGTACTAACTTAACAGACTAGTTTCAGTTTTCTAATACATGTGAAAAATCTAACTGTCCACCTCTTTCTTATTTCTTCTTCATGACAATTCTAACACTTTTTCATAATTCTACTGGATTCCTTTACTTCAAACAGTCCTAACTTAAAAGCCAATATTTTAGATTTTTCCTTCTTATCCCCTTTACAAAAAACAAAATAGTGAAACGGGAAAAATAAGATGGAATTTATTTTACGAAGATCTTAAAACCAACTCCAAACAAGATATAGGTATGGATGCTACTATGATAGTAAGATACAACTACTGATGAGCATGAAAGATTTGAGAGTGACAATAATGAAGAAGGTTTGAAGAAATTGCTTAGAATTCATGTCATGAAAGACAGACAACTGTGGAAAGGTATGCTGTCCCCGGAGGAAATAAAATCAGGTTACATGGTTCCACAAAGCCACAATCACATGTTGGAAGAAAAAAGAGGGATGCAAATAAAACATTGAGCATAGTGGGTAAAGTTTTCACAAAAACTTTACTGAGTACAAATGTGATGTGTTAATTCTAGCAAAAGGAAGGGTATCACAATTATTATTTATAGTTACTGGCATGACTTTTTAAAGCCAATTCAAAACAAACATAGTAAAAGATAGAAACAGGCAAACAACAATATAATCACTGAGCCAGGGGCTTGTTTAACTGTGTGACTACTATAGACAAACTTATAGAATGAACTTTGTTCTGTTCTTACAGCTTATAGTTTAAATTGGTGAGAAAAGGTAACATCATTCATTCTGTGCACAAATGGCCCTCTCGGTTACACTTCAGTACAATCCTTACGTAAGCAGATGATAAATGTCTGTCACAAAGCGAAGCATGAAGTTGCTTTTAAGCAACTCGTGAGTCACGTAAAGTCACTAGGGTCACAGTCATTACAGCCTCCACCCAAAATCAAAAGCTCTAGGCACTAGGGCATGTTACACATTTTAAGCTACAACAGCATTTCCTGGTTCTTTCTGGGCATTTATTCAGCACTCTACAGCTCAGAATTCCACAAAACTTTGGGGGCCTCGTGTGCTCCTCTTGACCCAACACAAGCCCACACCAATGAGCAGGGGAGCAAACCAAGCCATTAACAAATATGCTTAATTGAAGAAATACAGCCATGTCATTGCACAGTTCTTTACATACAACCAGTACAGTGTAGAAAGAGAAATAACCTTATTTTCATCTAGACATGCAGACATGTATTTTGACTAAAAATAGCAGTTTAAAAAAAAAAAAAACAGAAACATTTTAGTGAGTAAATCAGAACATCAACTTCAAAAAAACTTCAGTAATATGATAAAACTAGGATAGTTGCTAAAGTGATCAGAACCTGTAAGATTATAAAAGTGTCTGCTCCCCATTTTCTTTAACACTCAATTAGACATTCAAAACCACTGACAAAAAGAAAGCAGAAAAATTCACGAAGCTCCATACCATTAGGAGTCAAAACCAAATACCTTAATGAATATTTTTAGACATGCATTGTTTTCAAAAACAGAACAGTAACTTAAGTTAAAGCTATTATTAACATTTTAATCATGCCTGAAGACCAAGAAATGTCTAGCCCTGTATTCTTTTAGCTAAACAAGAGAGCTTTTACACTTTCCTACAATACATCATGCATTACCTTCTAACTACATATGAGAGAGAACTGGTTTTGCTTACCTAGCAGTTGCTTATATTCCTCTAAGTGAAGCCTGGGCTAAAAAAGAGGAAGAAACACCTGATGGTTAGTTACACCAAACTGACTTAAGACTGACACACTTCATATGTTTTAGGATGCATTCTTTCCTTAATACACCTGAAAGCCCTTATATATCCTCATGTGCTAAATTAACATTTAACTATTGCAAGGCAATATCCCCACCCTATCTGAAAGATCCCAAGTCACTGAATAGGCACATAAAGAGATAAATATTGCAGCAAAAGGTCAGTCCTTCTGTAAAAATTCTCATTTAAATTCTGAAAATTGAAAATTAAAAACAAAGGAACCATCCACTGACCTCCTTTGTCACATAACTGTTAGGAAGGAAATATAAATGGTTCAGTAGATAGGTTTTTCACCATTAGTTTGACAGATGTCTTTATTTCTGATTTCTGAGATACGCTCCACTGGAGTATAATATCTTTGTCTTTGTTAACTAAATAATTCACAGTGGAAACATATGTTCAGATAGCCAAGACTAAGAAGCAAACACATAAAGCATGAATCAATTCTCTTTCAACAATGAGCTTTAGGTGCTTCTATGTCAGTTTGACATTGGCTGAAGTATCTTAACTCGAGTTTGGTTTTGTCTATGTAAACAAGAGTAAGCTCAGAGAGTGAACCGTAAGACTATTTGACGTTATTTCAGACAAAGCAAGGGCATGGAGGGGCAAACTGCAAGAAATTCTGGATTACAGGCATTGCAATATAATCCAGAATCTCTGAAACAGAAAATACTTGCAAAGACTTCTGGCAATGTATACGTATTTGAGAACCTGCTTTCCAGGCCCTGTTCATAAAACCAAGTATGTTTTTTCTCCACAAACAGTAATAACTGGTAGCAAGCTCAATTGTTCCTAACCATACTTGAACTTTCAGAAGAAATCCACCCCATCCCCCAAAACACCCCGTCACTTCCCAGTCCCTTCGTAACAGGACAGGACATAGCCCCACCTCAGTGAGGACCAGCACCCGACCTGAATCGTGCGTTGTGTGATACTTGCTCCACGGTTCCCTGCCCAGCAGGAAGAGCTGCGTGCAGCGGGAAGCCTTCGGGGGAACGTGTAAGGCCTGTTTGTGTTCAGAGATTTAGGCCGCTGTGGACGTGTATCAGGAAAAGCAAGTGATGGGCTGCAGGGCGACCACCACTGTCCCTCTGCCCGCCCTCGGGAGCCGCTTCCCTCCACTACCTGCCTCGCTGAGGCAAGGGCACCTGCCCCGGCTGTAGGCAGCGTCCCTGAGGAAACGGGCCCCTTCGCTGTCTCGTCTACAAAGACCTGTGAGGCATCTCCGGCCAGGGCTCAGGGCACAGCCCGAGGAGCCCGGGGTGGGCTCTCCTCAGCAGCCGCATCGCGCCGCTCTCCTCCTCATGCACTCGCATCTCCCCACGCTCAGCCTCCCGACCCGCCAGCCGCTCCTCAGGGACGCGGCTGAGCCCTCCCGCCTGGCGGCGGCCCGCGGACCCCGCCACGGTGCCGCCCACCGCGCCTCACACCCGGCCGCGGGCGGCGGGAGCGCGGGCTGCCGAGGGCAGAGGGCGGGCCCGGCTGTGGGAGGGGCCGGAGCGCCCCGGCAGGGAGCGGCCGGGAGCAGCCGAGCCCCCCGCCCGAGGCGGGCGCGGCGGCCACGTCAGCCCCGGAGCCGCCCCGCCCGCCTCCGGCCCCGCGCCGGATCCCGCCGCCGGTCGCCCTTCCGCCCGGCGCCGGGGTGAAGGCGCCGCCATCCCATGCTGCTCCGCGCCCGGCCCGCTCCGTCTGCCGGCTCCCGCCAAGCCGCGCCGCCGCCGCTGCCCTCCCTGCAGCCCGGTAAGCGCCGCGCCACCTCCCCGGAGCTCGCCCGGTACCGCGGCCGCGCCAGCGTGGAGGGCGCCGCGCGGCGACCCCGCCCCGGCGACGGCCCCTCGCCGCCCACCCCCTCTTCCGGCCGCCTCCCGGCCTCGCGGCGCCGTTACCTCCGGCCTCGCCGCGGCGGGCGGCACCCGGCGGCCCTCCCGGAGGCGGCGGCGCATCCCTGCGTCCCGCCGGCCCCCTTCGCCGTGGCGGGGCCAATCGCGGGTCGTCGGGCCGAGCGCGGGCGGCCGGCGGCGGCTGCCCGGCCTTCCCCGCCAGGGGCCTGACGGCGGGCCCCCGCCCCGCGGCGGCTGCGGGCTGGCGGCCGGCCGGCCCCCGGGGAGCCGCGTCCCGCCGCGGCGCTCATAGTGAGTCTGAAGGAAAAGTGAGCGCTGCTGAAACCGCCCTCTTCCCGTGTGTGAGCGGCCGGTGTTCGGTGTCGTTCGTAAAGCTCTGCGCGATTACCCCGCTCCCCATGCAGGCAATAGAGGTGGCCTGTCGCTCCGGAGAGCAGGTCACTGGCCATCAGGGAACTTCAGGGGCAGTCCTCACAAGCTGGCAGTGGGGTTCTTTGCTGTTGTGTGTTTACCTGAAGAAGTAGGAGAATGTACTTAATTGCTCGTTTCTCCCTCTTCTTACAGGTTGTAACTTCTGCGAGAGTTGTGACATGGAGTAGGACAACCATCATTTTGAAGAGCTCCGTCATAAATAGGCTGAACACCCGTGTATCTGAATGCTGGCGCGTTTACTGGAGACTCTTCCCAACACCTGCTTGAATCAGAACCTGTAAACTTTCCAAAAGCTTCCTAATGGAGTTCCTAGTTTCCAAGGGAGATTATAGTAGATACTTCAAAAGATCTTTACTGCTGCTTTCAGTATGTGTAATAGTTTTTGTGTGCACTGATCAGGACTACTATAGTTTACTTGGAGTATCCAAAGAGGCAAGTAGTAGAGAAATACGACAAGCGTTCAAAAAACTGGCATTAAAGTTGCACCCTGATAAAAATCAGGTAAGTTGCATCTTCAGCAGGTCAAAGTTGTTGAGTTAATGGATCTTCATGTTTAAACAGAAAGTGGGTTTAGTTTATCTAAAATGTTTCTCTGTTCTTGTGAAGTAAAGTAATTGCGTGGTAATGTGGTTCAGCTCAGATTTTCTGCAGAAGAAACTTACAGAAAGGGGTAGACTGGTCATATGTGGTTGTGTTGAATTTCAGCAGTATTAAATTGCTGTAGTGAAAAAAGGTGTTGAGATCATTTAATTCTCGATTATGTTTTTGTAACTAGCGGAAAACTTAGGTCTGTACCATATTACCTGGCTGGTAAACTTTAGCTTAGGGGAACTTACTGTTTCCCTGACATGAAGTGTCATTGAGACTGATATCAGTGTCCAAGTATTGAATAGGACAAAGCAGAAATCCTGGGACTGCCAAGCCTTAACGAGGGAGGGTAATAAGGAGCTGTAGAGTAACTAGAGAAAAAACTGGGAATGGCTCAGTTTATGCTACCATGTTTTCTGAAGTACAAAGGAACCACTTTTAAATTTAAACATCATCAATTTTTCCTCACGATTTCCTGAAATAATTAGAAATTCACAAGAAATACGAGGATTTGGATCTTTATGTGTGCAACTGCATCCGCACAGAGCCCCAGAGGACAGTAATGTACCATATGAGCTCAGGGCCTGCCTGCACTGAGTATGTTGGAGCCTCTGAGATTGAAAGAGAGAGCCAAATTTCAACAGAGTTAGAAATTCCAACTTGTAGTTATTAATTGCAAGTTTTGTTTTCCCTATGTTGATACTTTCAGAATAAACAGATTCTGTAGTTTCCAAAGATGCAAATACTACTAAAGATTTGTCAACAGATTATTTTCGGTGTTAAAGATGATACACAGAAGATGTAGCCATTACACAAATTCCACAATAGTAATTAGTTTCCTATGTATCTAGGTAAATACCTTAAGAATCTTTAAGAAAAAGTATCTTTTGAATGAAGGATGTAAGCAGAAGTTAAAAGGGTGGGAGAACGCTACAGATTTTGCTCATCACTTTTATACTGCACCAGCTTAGAACCCGAACTGCAGGTTCAAAATGCGTCTGCAGATTTTTCACCGTTTTAGTTCTAAAGGTACCTAGAACCAAAATGCTTTTCAAATAAAAAAGGGTGCCTCTGTCTACACCATAAGATCAGAAGGGACGAACCTGTCTTTAGGTCAGAGATTTTCAAATGAGTGTGGATTCTAGGGGAGTTGAAAACATTATAGAGAAAATAGTGTGTCTTCATTCTTGAGTACTTAATTTTTTTTCCCCTTCCATTGAAGCAAGAGTTGAAAGAAGAGGGGTCACTGGAGAATGTTACAACATCCTACCAGTTCGTTCTGTATTTCAGTTGGTACTTTAGTGAGGATGAAGAAATGAGAAGATGCATCTGGCTTCAGGAAAGGAAAACTTTACTGTAGTTTGTTGGGAGATCCCAGTGTAATGTCTGCTTCCATCACAACTGACATCTTTAGTAGGGATATAAAAACACTTGCAAAGCTTATTTTCTCAGCATTATATGTACAATATGGTTTATTGATTACTTACTAATTATAGTTTTCCTTACATAGAATGATCCAAATGCACATGAAAATTTTTTGAAAATAAATAGAGCGTATGAGGTACTTAAAGATGAAGATCTGCGGAAGAAGTATGATAAATACGGAGAGAAAGGTCTTGAAGATCAGCAGCAAGGAGGTCGTTATGAAAGCTGGCACTTTTATCGCTATGATTTTGGTAAGTTACGATGTACGTTTGTGATTTGCTTACACCAGTCACAGGTAAAGGCAATATTCAGATCTTTTTATGCATTTCTGATGTGTCCTCCAAATTTCTGCCCACTCGGTTGTTCTCCTGTAGCTGTCATTTTCTCTGTGGACCCAGTCTTTTATTTACCCTGTTAAAAGTCTACCCAAAAGTACCAAAAATGTAATACTCTGTTTGTCTAGCCTTTTGTTCCTGCTGCTTACCTTTTTATTCGGTTATCTAACTTCTTGGGTTTTTTTAAAGTGCAAAGCCGTTTTTTTTCCTTCACTTAAATTCCAGTATTAGTGTTTCATCAGTCGTCTTTTTGACTCTTCAATGCAGGAAGATGTTTTCTGTTTAGATAAAGTATGCTGAAGTGGATTTTGAGAGATTTTTGCACTGCTAAGCCTGGTTTATATGCAGTTATACAATCAGATCGGTAAAGAGGTAGTAGAAAATGGAAGAATAGTAATGGAATCATACCTAAAAGGATCTTGAGACAAGTTATTTAATGTTTGTCTCAACACATTTTTAGGTAGTTGTAGGGAAAGGCTGGGATAAACTGTTCTCAGAGCTGCTGAGTAAGCTAAAATAGGGAGCTGAAGAACATGGTTTGATTGATATTAAAGAAAAAGCTGAAATGAACGCCCACCTTGGCAAAATTTTTTTCTTATGTGGTTTGATTTAGTATGTCCCAATCTCTAAAAAATGAATGCCTGTGCAAATTGAAATTGGATAAACCAGAGGTACAGCTGTCACAGGAAAATACGGAAATTATCCTAAAACTTCAGATAAACAGATTTAAGAAATTTTACCTGACTGAAGTTGCATTGCTTGATTGAGAAACAATTTTCTTGAATGTCTATTAACCAGTAGTTTGGAGAGTGTCTGTATTCTGTATCTATGTTTTTATATATGTGTGTGTATATGCAAATATACAGATATTTTGTATATCTATACACAGATGATCATATATATTATATTACATGATATATAAATGGATAGTAATAT
The DNA here is from genome assembly GCF_963210335.1 of Falco punctatus. Lineage (NCBI taxonomy): Eukaryota > Metazoa > Chordata > Aves > Falconiformes > Falconidae > Falco > Falco punctatus. Next base: position 16,149,038 of record NC_137588.1, on the reverse strand, counting down.
AAAAAGTACCTTGTCACCTTTGGAAATTAATTTCTCTCATTGTTTATTTGCATTTAATCAGTGTATACCTCAGGTGAAATGGCATCTCACCATGTTAGGTACTGTAAAAGGTCTGTAGCTATAGTAGCATAATATGATGCTGTCTAATAGTATTTCTGGTCTCTGCACTGCCTTTCGTGCATACTTGAAGTAGTAGACTGTTTTGCAGTGATGTTCTGGGTAGGACTGGTTAGCCTTTTAGAAAAGCTGTCTTCCTTACCTTTATTCTGTCCGCTTTATTCTACTGTGTATTCTGTACTATACTGTACTATAGTATTCTACTATATAACAAGTGCTGTTAGTGGAAAAGCTTGTGGCTGAAACACCTTTGTGATCTAAATAGTTAGGATAACCAGAGGCTGAGAGAAGTGAGAGCTTCAAGATGTTACATGTATAGCAGTCTCACTGAGAGCTGAAGCTTCTTGATTTTGACCTGACAACTGGTTGATGTTATTTCTAACAGTCTTGCTGTAACAGTGGTAGTTCAAGTTCTCTGCTCACTTGGTGGCTGGTCTACTTAAACAACAAAAGAACTGTTCTGTTCTGATGGTGACTTTTCTAGCATGAGGGTGCAGGAGTTAGCAAGAGATTAAATAAACTAAGTTTACCTATTACTAAACAAATACAGCTTTGTTGCCAAACTCTTTGCCAGCTTACTGTTTCAACTTGTGTACTGCCTTCTGTCTTGTGAATAAGATGATAGTTTGTGTCTTTGTTTTAAAGATGGCAAAAATAAAAAGCAATTATTGGTGTGTTTTTTTAATAGGTATTTATGATGATGATCTTGAAATTATAACATTGGATAGAGGAGAATTCGGTAAGTTTTAAATAAATAGCTCTATGTTTGACAACATGGCAACCCAAAGAAATAATTTTTACATTCTGAGCTGTACAGATATAGACTTCTATTGCATATCTATGCAAAAAAACTGTCAGAAAATAATCTTCAGATGAGAAAAACAAACCCACCTGTAACGCTTCCTGGTAAACACTAGTTAGTAAGCAGATCAATATCAATAAACAGCTTAGATTAGCTTGAAAGGTATTTTGTGAGATCTGTAAGAAGAAATTATTTGAATTAAAATTCTGTTTCTCCTAATTTATCATTACTATCTTTTTTGGTCTCTTGTTTAAAAATTCACTTGATTTTTTCTATTTTTCTATTTATAACTAACTACTTTTTCTAACTTTTCTATTATATTTGTATTTTTATTTTTTTTTAATCCAGTCAATTGTGCCTTGCACAAGAGGTTCAAGAGCAGAAGGTGATAACCAGATATTAAAAACACAGCGAAGTAAAACAAGGTCTAGAAAGACAACACTGTCAGTGGGGATATCATCCAGGTTTTTTAATTTTAAAATTACAGCTGTTCATAACTAAAAGAGACTAGAGAGAAAAAATACTGGATTTTTCATCTGCATTTTGAGTACCGTTTGCTTTGTACAGACAGACTGGATCTACATGCTGAAACAGTTTTGTAAACTGTTCTAACAGCAGAGCCTCATGATGCTCTCCATGAGAACCTGGTCTTACTTTGGTTAATTGATTTGCTGAATCTGTGCATTCTTTGTAAGGATATTTTAATATAGGCAAATATAACTTGGAAAATTCACTATAAAAATTATATCCAAAACCAGAGAGACTGAAAGCCATGTAATTCAAGCTGATAACCTCTATGTGTGTATATTTTGTTGCTGCTGTTTTCTTTTAGAAGCAAGAGTATTTAATTATGTTTTCCTTGACTTTTCTAGTAATTATATTAACTTGGATTTTTTAATTGCTTTTTCACTTATTAGAGAGGGATTCTACATAAAAAGATTGCCTGGTGGAACCTAGAAAATACATAAAGTGATATAAGGAAATGAAAAGTTCTAGCGAGTAAAAATCTTTCAGAAGTCATTTTTTATTTTAAGGGTAACCGGATTTATGCTATCACACGTTTCAGCTAGGTTAATCTGAAGAGAGTACATTTATTCTTAATTAATAGAACAGACGTTGAAAGTCAGGGTGCTGATATCCTCTGAAATACAGTTATTTTTTTTGCACTTGCCTATGGCAGCTAGTATGTGCAAGTGAGGTGCAATCTTTATCCCATCCGAGTTACTGTTACTAACTGTGACATAAATACTTAATTCAGCTTTTAGGGAAAACAATATAGGACAAATTTACATTATAGATATAACTACATTGTAGATTTGCATTACTTAAAATTCTATTCTCTATCTAGATGCTGCTGTTAACTCAGGAGAGCTGTGGTTTGTGAATTTTTATTCTCCTCGATGCTCCCACTGCCATGAGTTAGCACCTACGGTATGTGTAACAAGCAAACATACTTGGAAAATTCATTGCTTTTAGCAGCATAAAACTTAATGAAGTGAGTTCTTACACTGAAACCAAAGACAGCAATTCAAGATGCCAGGAATAAAAGATGTGCTGATTTTTCATAATACCTGTATAGGATTATATCCTTTTCTCCCCCCTTTTTTTCTAGTGGAGGGAGTTTGCCAAGGAGATGGATGGAGTAATACGCATTGGAGCTGTCAACTGTGGCGATAATAGAATGCTTTGTCGAATTAAAGGGATTAACAGTTATCCCAGTCTGTATGTTTTCAAAACTGGAATGGTGAGTGATAAAACTTAGAGCATTTTTAGAGAGATTGGAATCTGGAAGAGTAGTTCTTTAATACTTGTTCAATCGTAGATCTTTTATAAAAAAGATCTTCCTTTTAATATATTACTTCCTTTTAATATACTACTTCTCTCTTTCTTCATCTTTGCTAATTTGATTTAGAAAGTTAACTTAAAAAATAGATATCCGGTTTATACAGTAGTTTTTATGAATCATTTTATTGTGCAACATACCACTTCTGATTTGGGAAGATACTGTCAGCAGCGGTGCTGTAGCAAAGCAGCAAGTCTATCTGAACAGTTTCTCTTACAGTATTGTAATGGACTTTTTCAAATACAAAGAATAGTCTGGTTTTTTTGAGTCTAAAGAATATGACCATGTACCTAAAGAAACTTGGAAATTCCTTCCATAACATTTCCTCCATGCTAGCTGCATTACGTACATCATGCTTTATAGCTGTTTGCTAAGTAGTGGTGCCAGGGGTGGTGTACAAATTGCACTTGAATAGTTGGTTATGTTTTCACAGTGATAAGATTTGAGAAGTTGAACATAGAAATTGTGCATACACTAAATGGGCTGATGCAAGCAATTTTTATTTAAATAGAAATATAATCATTGGGAGTTGGTGTTTCTAAGACTAAATTATCCTTGTGTTGCTGGACTAGGAAAGAAATCACATTACAAAATGTATATAAAAATTAAATTCCAAACATTCTTTATTCTTTTGTCTTCTATAGCAACCAGTGAAATATTATGGAGACAGGTCGAAAGAGAGCTTGAAGAACTTCGCCATGCAATATGTTACAAGCATAGTCACTGAGTTATGGGCAGGTAATGTTCACGTGTTTTGCTTGAGTTGTTCTTGAAATTGCTTTTACAGTATAAAATGTGGCAGAATCTATCAACTGTTGCTAAGTGTTATTTTTGAGATTTAAAAGTTGTCTGTAATTTGCTAATATACATATAAAACCTTGTTTCATAGTCATGTTTAGTCTCAAACTGATGCAAATTGTTTCACTCTTAGGAAACTTCGTTAATGCCATTGAAACTTCATTTGCTTCTGGTGTTGGTTGGTTGATCACCTTCTGTGCTGAACGTGGGGGTAGGTGTATTAAGAACTTTCCAAATAAGGCAGACAGAAAAAAGTACTAATGTTGATAGTGGCATAATCCCTTTTGCTTCAAATAAAAGCTGTAAAAGATCCTAGATGATCACAGTACTTGGACTGTGGGTCATTTAAGCTCCATTTCAGAGGCAGTTTGACAAAAGGGGTGTTAATAGAAAGATTATGCTATTGAGTGCTGCTTTAATGACTTATGTGACATTACAGAAGCACAAGTGTAACCCCTCAGGAAGGGAACTGCCAGAAAAGGCCTCTAACTTTCCAGCTCGGGCTCAAATGAGAGATACCGGATAAGAACATGTCAGCTTGTCATGGTAGCTGAGTAGAAGAAAGGATGTATCTCCACTTTAAATCACCAATGCTCAAAAAATTACATCAGTATTTTCTCTTAAATTAGGTTTAGACATAGTTTTGGCTCTTACTACTGATGTCATGACGGAGTTCAGATTTGCATTTTTTTTTGTAGCTGTTTATCACTGAATTTCTTGGGATCAGTATTGGATACAGTGTATGAGAAAGTTGGGATCAGTATTGGATACAGTGTATGAGAAAGTTGCCTTGGTTAGCTGGTAGAGCTAAGTAAATGTGCTACACCTTTGACAAATAAAGATTTCTCCTTCTTACAAAGAGACCTTTGTTCTGTGAACTGAATAACTAGAGCTGCAGTCTTGGATTTGCATTTGTAAATAGCTTGATTTCAAGTTGCAGTCCTTTTGATATTAAATTTTCAACTTCGGTCCAGTTAAAGTGAGCTTGATGCATATTCTTATTTCAGAAAAAAATCTGCATCAGAAGGTAACTATTGAAAGTCTGGATGGGTAATTACAGCATATGATGTATTTATTATAGTGAGTTATGATTTGAATCACAGAAAATTGGTCTTTCCATTGAAATCTCATTTGAAGTCAATGTATAAATACCTCTTGGGGTTATTTTTTTTAGAACATTGATCTTGAAGACATTTTAAAGGTCAGTCTTGGTATAGCAAATAAAATACTAGGGTTTTTTTTAATGACAACTCTGTTGATGAAGCAAGACAATGTTATTCACGTTATTTTTAACTTAAGATTAGACAACCATCAGGTGTTAATTACTAGATACTACAACTTCAAGTCACTGAAATACTGGATGAATAGCCAGGAAGTGTGCCCTTTGAAATGGTCACCTTTTTAGGGAGGAAAGGGGTAATTTTAAACAAGAGTAGGTTTAGTGCATTAATAATTTGAAGGTTTATGTTGTAAATAAATCACTTCTATTTTGCAGATTGCTTGAGTTACCAAACGCGCCTTAAGCTAGCTGGCATGTTGGTAAGCAGCGTTTCACTTTGAAAGCACTACCTGTTATATTTAAAACAAATTAACAGAAGTGAAAGCTTCAAGTTGTAGCTAAAACTCTCATTGAGCTTAGTGGAACCAAGTTTTCATCCATTAACTTTCAGAAGAGAAGAGTGATATATCTTTGACTTACTAGCAATTGGAATAACACTAAATCGTAAGATAATTTTATGAAATATGAATGAATGTTAGTTAATGAATTACAATGTGATTTCCTTCCATTTTCTCAATGTTGTATATAATTGTTTCTGTTGGGATTTTCAAAAACATTTCTGACCCTGAAATTGAAAAATAATCTTCTCTGGTTTTGTGTCAGTTTTGTGGTTTTATTTATTTTTCTTTTTTCTTACAGGAAGGTCTTGTTAATGTAGGCTGGATGGACTGTGGCACCCAGGGTGAGCTTTGTGATAATTTAGATATCTCATCTAGTACTACAGCATACTTTCCACCTGGAGCCACCATAAATAACAAAGAGAAAGGAGGTGTTTTGGTACGAGTTGTTCCTCAACTGTTCTGTATCTAGATAAAATAAGGTGATGACAAAGGAATGTGTAAATAATTTTCAGACTGATTATATACAATTGAAAAGATACTTTTTTCTTCTAAGCTTGGATGCCCTGGTATGAGTTTGTATCCCTCCTGGCTTCTAAGGCAGCGGTCCCCAGTTTGCTGGTGTGCTTGAAGAGTGAACAGGAGCATGCTGCAGCCTGGAGCTCTGCCTAGCCACCTCAGGAGCCTCCACGAGCAGCTGTGGGAACACGGGGTGGGATGTGCTCTGTGACAGGCCCAAGAGCTAGTTCTAAAGCTGCTCTGCTACCCAGCTATCCGGGGCAAATTTGGGGGTCTCCTCTTCCAAGTAACAAGCGATAGGATAAAAAGAAATGGCCTCAAGTTGCACCAGGGGAGGTTTAGATTGGATATTAGGAAAAGATTTTTTGTTGAAAGGGTTCTCAAGCATCGGAACAGGCTGCCCAGGGAAGTGGTCTTTTAATGCCCTGGCGGTAGATATAATGCTTAAGGACGTGATTTAGTGGTGGACTTGGCAGTGCTAGGTTAACCGTTGGACGTGGTGATCTTAAAGGTGTTCTTCAACGTAAACAACTCTACAGTTCTGTGATTTGCCACATGCCCCACATTTTTATTCCAGAAGGAGTGTGCCCTGGGTATCACGAGTTTGAGAAATACTACTCTGAGCGGAGTACTGCTGTGTGATAAAAGTACTCCTACGATGTCTGTCAGTATGGATTGTATTGTTCAGCCCTGTTCTAATATTGCAACCTCCTCCTGGGTTTGTGTGGTAGTTTTAACTTCCTTAATTGATGGGAGACACTTTTCAGTTTGAAGCACAGCTTGTTCCTTTATTGTCACTACTGTTACCTGTATCTTTAAAAGGAGGAAATTAAATTTGTAACCTACTTACTTTCAACCTTGTAACTTACCAACTCTTGAGTTACTGATTCATATTACTTCCTAAATTTTTTAAATTACTAAAACTTGCATATCTGTACAGTACAGTTAAGGAAGGCTGTAAGACTAGATTGAAGATCAACTTGATTGTCAAATTTGGCTTGAAATTTTAATTTTAGCCCCCATTTTGACAAAATGTGATATTTTGAGTTTAATATTGTAGGAAAAGCTAAAAAGCAGTATTCTGAGAGGGGTGTTTGTTAAATTATATATATGCAAAAGAAGTCGATCAAATAACATGTTATTAACTGTACCCTTCAGTTGACGGCAAGGAACAAATCAGAATAATTTCCCTGACACTTTGAGTACTAATCATCAACAGTCAGGTTGATGTTTGTAATTCCTTATAGTAAACACAGTTAACCTTTTTTCCTAGTTTCTTAAGTCCTTGGATGCCAGAGAAATATATCAGGAAGTAATGCAGCATCTGCCGGACTTTGAAGTTATCTCTGCAGCATCGTTAGAGGTAAATTTAAAAAAAAAATTAAGATTTCTTTAAATAATGTACTTTTGTATCTTTATCATTACTTTTTACACTTTCAAATCCTGTTGACACAACAACCTAATATTTGTTTAACTGAAAATTACTTTTTTTCTTTGTAGCCAAAATTATTTAACATTGTTTGTCTGTGTTTACTTTTGTTGTTTAGCAAAAAAACAAAAGCAAGGGAGGGGTTTTATTTAATAGGAAAATAGAAAACCACAGAAATTGCTATTGCAACTTACTTGAAAGTTACAATTGCAAAGTATTTTAAAAATTGACTACATTGTAGAGAATGTTCTAAATTTTGTCAGTAATGTAAGAGAGAAAAAAAAAAACTTGTTGATCCATGATAAGTTATGTATGAACTGAAATTGGGAGTCATAAATGTTACTCATGTCTTAGAGGAAAAAGAAGAAGAAACCTCTTTTCATACTTGTAATAGCATTTACCAGCTTGATCTACAACAGGAAACGCAAAAGGAAACAAAAAGTGTAGAAGGTAGCGTGTATCCAGCTTTTTTTTCAGAATTTTTTTTCCTCTTTCCCTCTTACAAGACAGTAAAAGGAAATTTAGTGGCAGGACTACATGAAAGAATTTGTTTAGTGTAGGAGGTCATTTGGAGATCAGCTGAATAATTGAGTGTTTGCCTTTGTAAAACAAAAGGAATTTACAAGTTAGTGTAAGTTGGGAATAATTTTTTTGTGTGTGGTTTTGTTTTGTTCCTTTATTTAAAGGACCATCTGGCTCATCACCGATGGCTGCTTTTCTTCCAGTTTGGGGAGAGTGATAAATCAAATGTACAGGAATTTAAGAAACTTAAGTTTTTACTTAAAGATGAACATATTCAGGTAAGTGCTCACTCATCTAATGTGAAGTACCATTTACATTCAGAGAACAAGTTATGTTTTTCATTATTATCAGCTGTTACTATCACCTGTGGTACTGAAAGAGATATACTCTCATATGGTATATCTGTCATAAAATTTTTAATTTAAAGCAAGCAGTGAAGTTTCCCATACAGTTTGAATCATTTAAAAGTAGTTAGGAAATATTTATCTTTTAAATCTGCTCTCTCATGGGAAATGCTGCAGATCTCATTCAGTTAACAATTAAAAGTTAACACTTCAACAACAAATGTATATGAAACGTTATTTTAATTATTCACAAAACCCTATAATTGTCTTGAAAGTTTTCTTAATAAAAAAATCAAATTCAAACTTTGTACTGAAGACATATGGATTGTGTTAATCTGAGGTATGAATTTTTGAAAAATTGTTGCATTGACTAGAAAAATTTTAATGTCAAATCTATTTTAGGTGTCTTTTTGCGTCCTTGCTATTTTATTAGAGGGCGAAAAAAAGAGGATTCTTTTAAGATTTTATTCCCCATTTTGGCCTTTAATTTAAAAATTAGCAAGCAACCTAATACAGCTGTGCTAGTAGTTTTCCTCAAACGTCATAGTTAAGACCTCTGCTTACTTTTCCATATTTTTACCTTTTCTTCCTTACTCTTACTGACTTTCAAAATATGTTAATCTATATAAATTAGGATACTGTAATTAAAATGGCACTGTCTGTTAATTAGGTTGGCAAGTTTGACTGTCTTTCTTCACCAACCATCTGCAACAAACTATATGTCTATCAGCCTTGTTTAGCAGTCTTCAAAGGAAAAGGAACTGGAGATTATGAAATTCATCATGGTAAGGGAAACTTTGACAAATTCAAGTCATTACATAATCCCTTTGAGATGACACTATCTTTGGCCAAGTGCATTTGTTTTCCCAAAGAACCGTTTTGTAGTTCTGGTATTTGCTAATTTTCCTCTGACCTTACTGTAGCCTTGAACAAACCTACCAATTCCTGGGTTTTTTTTCCTGGGCAAGCCAAGGGATTTATTTTGTCTTTATTATCCTGCCTGTTTCAGTGTCATTTACACAATTACATACAAATGAAATCTCTGAAGCTGATCAGGACAGCTTATACTTTGAGTAGGATAACCACAGTGGTGTAAGGCACACACTTCACAGAGGCCTAACATGCTAGTTACACCGTGCTGCCAAGCTGAGAAGCTCAGGATTTGATTATATGTCTCACTGCACTAAAACTAGTTCCATGTTTTGTTGGCTAACATCCAAGAAAATCTGTACTGAGACTTTTACCACTTACTTTCATTTCCAAAGTAGTAGTTTCCTTCCAGGAAAGGTTGGAACTTTGTTACTATGTACCGCTGAAAGGATTCAAACATACTGGTTGAAGAACTGAGCCTGAAGCAAAACCTGTAGCTTGCAGCAATAGGTGTAGCTTCATCCAGAATGCATCATCACAAGGCAATGATGCAAGATGAAGTTCTCATTTTTCAGCCTCTGAAGTATTAGAAACAGCTTGCTAGAATTAAGTTTCAACCCCAGTACTGTAATAAAGGAGGAAAGTTTTTGACTGCTTCGAAAAGATCAGTTGTATCTAAGAGGGAAAGATGATTTCATACATTTAATGGTTCCTGCTGGGAAAAGCCTTCTATACTTTTTGCAGTTCCCCCTCCTGCAAAGAAGCCAAGAAAGGGTTATATACATACAGCATTTTTAGATCTCTTTATAATGGCATAGGTTACAAATAATGTAAGAGAAATACATAGGACTACAGTGCATACCTTCTTTTCTGAATGGTTTGGTTTACTATTTACAAAATAGATGGCATCTAGAGCATTTGCAAGTCATCTTGCTCCAGTATTCATAACAATGAATATGCGAAAGAATCAAGCTTTTTTATATGCCGTGTTGAAGAGCTTTCAGCAGTTTAAAAGCTTTTTAATATGCTGTGTTGAAGGGCTTCAACAGTTCAAAATCTAAGAACAAAAATAAATCTTACTAAGTCACTGTGCAGTGACTTCAGATTTAGTTACCCTGAAGTTCTTATTCTCAGTTCATTTCAAGACACAGACTCTCATTTCTGCTGACAAGTATGTTGAAGGGTATGAAGAGATTTGATCTTTGCCCACTGGAGCTGTGTCAGCAGGAACTTCAGTTACACCTAAATAGCTGTGACTTACCAATATAATTTATTTTGCTTGAAGTTTTCAATACCTTTGCCAAGGCAAGTGTATCTAGAATAGTAACTTTTAATTCCAACAAACACTAGTAAGATGGTATAACAGCCAACAGACCATTCAAAAAAACCAGTGATTTTATTTGACAAAAACATGTTATGTCTTGGATAAAACATTTATTTGGCTAATATTGGGTAAATATCCAGTTTAATATTTAGCCAAATATCAACTATCACCTAGAGTATGTCTTTCCTGTGTAGGTTAGGACAGTTGAACATTGTCATCCTGTGAAAAAGCAAGCCAGTACCTGTCTAATTTATTTAGGCACGCCATGTTTAAAGATCAGCCAAGGGAACTACGGGACTCGTGTTGCTGCGGCTAAGGTTTTTTTAACGAAATCTCTCATAGAGAAGAATAAATTTTCCTTTTTACATTTACATTTGAAGGAAAGAAGATCTTATATGACATTGTTGCATTTGCCAAAGAGAGCGTCAACTCTCATGTTATCACACTGGGACCTCAGAATTTTCCTGACAAAGAGAAGGAACCATGGCTAGTGGATTTCTTTGCACCGGTAAATATGTAGTATCTACATTTCCCTTCTTCTAAAATCTGTTAGGTAACTATGTAACAAAATACTACCAGTATCTTGAAAGTGTCCTCCGTCATCATGAGATGGTACTGTAATTTCTCATTCCTTGGCAGCACTAGTTCCTAGTCCGTGTGGGTTTTGTATTGAGTGGAGTCTGTGGTCAGAGCAGCATATTATTCATCTCAAACCGTGTACGTTCTCTTGAGAGCCAACTGCAGGGAAAGCAATTGCACTTACTTGCATTTTATTTTCTAGTGGTGTCCTCCTTGTCGAGCTTTGCTACCAGAGCTGAGAAAAGCATCAAAACATCTTTATGGTCAGCTTAAGTTTGGAACACTAGACTGTACTGTCCATGAAGGGCTTTGCAACATGGTAAGATGCAGAAACTTTTTTAAAAAAAAAAAAATCCTTTCAAAGAATATTATTTTTCTTCTAGTTGGGGCAGTGGGATGGGGGCAGACAATGCCTGTTCTTTAATATTACTTTCTTAAAGGGTAGTAAACAAAAAGGGACACTTGTATCATTGTTTTCAAAGGAGCAAACTATGTAACCACTACAGATAATATATTAATGCAAAATACAAGTCACACCTTGTTCTGATTTCATAGTGTTGTTGGAAGACTCTGGAAGTGTCAGAATTTAATAATTCCTGGGGTTTTTAAGAGGAAAAAAAGAATTAAAGCAGACCCAGAAAGTTTTTCCTAGTGTGTATATACATATGTACATGCATTCTTTTGTTCTTCACATAGAAGTTTAAAAACCAGTAAAATATTTTAAAACACAAGTTTTATACTGATATAATGCTCTTTGAAGGTGTCTGCAAAACCACTTCTAATTCAGTTCAACCTTAACTGGCTTTGCTTTTTGTTTTATAGTGCTTAAGTAGTGCAGGATCAATTTCAAATTAAAAGAAAGTTTATTATTTACCAATTTGCATTTTATTTAAAGATATAGTAATGGAATTAATTTAAAAAAAATCTTGACTAGTTTTTCATATTTAAATTTACTTAACTTTTACTTCAGTGAATTTATTGTGGTAGAAATTACTGTCATTACTTTTCCTGAATTCCAGAAAATCCCACATTTTGACAGCTTTCCTGCAACTGGCAGGAAATTTTTTTTATTTTAATTTTCACAAGAGCTTTTTACATTAATGTTTTATTTATCTTTAAAATGTGAACATCTTAAAACACATGAAAAATAAGCAAAAAAGGACAAACTTTTTTGTTTTATTTAGATGTATTTACACACTGAAGAATTCAAATCATTGAAGCATCTGTATTCAGTAGTAAACAATACTGTTATTCATACAGTACAAGTATTTGCACCTGAAGACTGGGAATAGCTTTAAAGTTAAGGCTTAGAAGGCCCATGGATTAATTCCTTTATTGTGGAGCACAGCAAAAGGACTACTGGCTGGTTTTCAAATTCAGAACAAACTGTGCCATCTCTGAATACAATTGGCAACCTACCTGTACTGATTTGTATTGTTTCAAACTCCCATTTGCATCTAAGTCTGAGCAGTTGTACTGTACAAACTGTACAGCTTAGCAGTTGTGAGCCACTGATACCAATGGCAGTTAAAGTACAAGAAGCCTAATCGTTCCTTGCAATTTCTTATTGTTTGTTTTTGTCAGCATAACATTCGAGCTTATCCAACAACAGTTGTGTTCAATCAGTCTGATGTTCATGAATATGAAGGACATCACTCTGCTGAGCAGATCTTAGAGTTTATAGAGGTATGTAAATTATAATTCTCATTGCATGCTCTGTATGCAGCTTATCCACAAACTTGTTCTTTAGTTGGAAGAGTCCAAGATTTTTATTTTTTAAAAATAATAAGACTAGTAAGATAAAGAGTGGGGAAAAACCCAACCTTTTGGGCAAGGGAAGTGATCCAGCAACTGTCCGTCTGGGACTTGACACCTGATGGAATAATTTCCTACTCTGTCGAGTAATTTCTTCGAGATCATTAGCAAATAACTTAAGATCCCTTCCAATCTGCAGAGTAATAGTAATGATTTCTATCTCATAGACAGGATAAAGAAATTAAAGGCATGAAGTGCTACAATATTACAGTGAAAATGCCTCACGTACACACCTTAACATAGGAGGTTCACATTTTTGTCAATTAGCTTGCTGCCCTCCATGCTTCTCAGCTGTTTCTTGGTCTGTCTTAACTTGCTGAACTGCAAATCGTTGGTACTTGTCATTGTTGCTGCCAGAGTTCTGGCACCCATCTTTCCTCCAGCATTCAGGTTCTCTCACTGCTAGATCCGCAGAGTGTTTTCTGCTCTTTGAAGAGACTATTTGTTCTCTCCAGGTAGCCCAGGAAAAGCAGGTGTAATAGCACACATGCAGGAACAGGTGGACATAGTCTTTTTCAGCTGCTATCCAGAGGCCCCTAGTGCACCAGAAGAATACGTATGGTGTTGACAGCCTAAACAGCATGGCTGAGTCTCATAATGCCTGTTCTTGCCAAGGAAGCTGAATTTCTTGCCTTTTGCGGCCCTTTTTGGAGAAGAGGTAGAAAACTTTTGCAGCCTGGCTATAGTTTTTTGATCACTTTCCTCAACAAATCAGGCATGTGATTGTAATGAAGGGATGATTTCTGATGCTTCCATGCCTTTCAGTGGCATGGAGTCCTCCCTACCACAGCATCAAGCATATTTCACTAAAAGACGAACATTCCCAGGATTTGGTACAGTCTGTTTGTATGTGATGGCACTGGATACGGGATAATTTGTTCTTGCAAAGTATGTATATAAGCTGTCTTCACTTTAGGATCTTAGGAATCCATCGGTGGTCTCCCTAACACCAGAGACATTTGTCGAATTAGTTCAGAGAAGAAAACGAGAGGAAATCTGGATGGTTGACTTCTACGCTCCATGGTGTGGACCTTGTCAGGCTTTAATGCCAGAATGGAAAAAAATGGCCAGAGTAAGTGACATTCAAATATTTCTCTGCTTCTGAGTCTTCTTCTGTGCAATTATTGAGATAGTACAACTGCTGTCTTAGAGATCTGTCAGCCAAGAAAGACTAGTGATTAATACTGGGGACAAACAGGGACTTCTTACCTGACGACAATTTTATATTGTTTCAAATACAACGTTTTTCTTTAATTTTTTAAAAGTTCAGTACATCGATGTTGTATGCCAGTTTTTTCCTGTTGATACATGTGTGTTTTCCAAGAAAAGATTCAGAGTAGCTAACTTTCATCGATGCTTAGTGCTTTATATAGACAACAGCTCTGCATTTGTTTAAGACAAAATATGAAAAAACCACATTTGTCCATAAATAAGAATTGGTTGAAATAATTTGCCGATTTATTCTCAGTATTCTTTATGATCATTAGTCATCTTTAGGATAGCACATAGACCTTGGGGAAACCTCTGACTTGAATTTCAGGTTAAAGGAATTCGGTCTTCTGCATCTTAATTATTTCCTGTACTAGGAAGACTCTTTTCTGAGCTCTCGTTTTCTTCACTGAAAGTAAAGAAATGTTAAACATACACTTTCAAGGCTCATTGTCAGTTAGCTGAATTACACACACATCAATATGGAATTGTTGGGATTGGGGAGGGTGTTCTTGTTTTGCAGGGTCATTACAATGTTCTCTCATTTGCAAAGGTAGTATTACTTTAATGAAAACCATCTGGGTCTTCCTGGACACGTTACCAGGAATTTGAACTAGAAACTTTAGGTAGAAAAGACAGGGCTTTGGAAAAAATTCCATGACTGTCAGACATTTAGGAGTTCTCGCCAGGATTCTGTATTCTAGTCAAATGTCTGTGAAGTGTCAGTAGCTCTGTAGTACGTGTTCAGTAATCATCAGCTTCCCTGCCCGTGTCACGTGGTTTGGGCCTTTGCAAGAAATAGTGTGGTCAAGACACAGGTCAGCTGTGCAACCGATAGCACATCCGTACTGTCATAATTACTGAGCCTAGGATATGAAACACGGTAACAGGTAGTTCTGATACTAAATAATCACTCATATGCACCTTTGAGGCAAGGCAGGTGCCTCATGAGCCCTGTGCAGGCAGCTTATACTCAAATACATGTGCATGACAGGAATGCACCTGGCTGGCTGCCTTTCATTAGGTGCCAGTGACCCACCTACAGGTAGGAAGAAAACCATGTGATAATCTTGGTTTCTTTTGTTGGGTGTTTGTCCCCAACTAAGTGATTAAGACTTACATTCTGAAGCGTTACTGAACTTGTAGTACAATTGATTAGCATATTTGATTGTAGGTTTTCTTCTTTTTTTTCAGATGTTAAATGGATTAATCAACGTAGGCAGTGTGGATTGTCAAAAATACTATTCTTTCTGTCACCAAGAAAATGTTCGGGGATATCCTGAAATAAGACTCTTCCCTCAAAAATCAAACACAGCTCATCAATATTTGTAAGTAGGTTACTTCAGTTTGGGAAATGTTAGATGATGTGGAACAAGACAAATAAATACCTTCCGTTCTGTAGAAAAGGCTAGTCACAGCTGTTAAAGCAGGCTGTTACGGTATTACTTTTATATTACTATTATATTATGTTATGATATTACTTTTATATTACTATTATAACATTACTGTGCTAGATATTACTGACTTTGTTACTTCAAACTAGTGCCATTCTATTATGCCATTTCATTTCAGTAATTTGAACTGAGACTGCTTCAGGAATCTTAATTTTTATTTCTTGTTATTTATTGATTTGCAGTTTTCTAACTTTAATTGCCTGTAAAGTCAATTATTTAAATCATATAATATAAAAATACTACTAGGCCTAATTGATTGCAGCTTTATCTTTAGGGAACAGTGATGTAGCCATCTGATCATCCCCCCTGCCAGCGGTCTGTTAGGATAGACAATTTTTGCAAAGGTGCTATCTCTATTATCCCATTCACTGTGTCATTAGTGCGGAAGCATTAGTCATTAACAAAACAAAAAAAAATTCTATGGGAAATAAAATCTGGCCAAAACCAAACAGCCTGTCCCCTCTATTCCACAGTACTGTTCCAAGATCCAGGGATTTTGGGAAGCACATGAATATTTAAAGATAGATAACCATCTGAAATAGCAGATGTTTTGCTTCATTATTTTACAAACTGGAAAGTTCTATTAAGTGTTGGCAGAGAATAAACTGTAATGCCTCTCTATCATAGTGTTTAACAGTAGACTTCAGTAGCTTTAATCATTGGAATGCTTGCTTTTACTCAGTTCTTCTAGAAGAAGTTTCTTTGAAAAGCAGATATATTTTTCTTGGTGAAAACAACTAAGTTGGTGAATATGACTGTTAAGTGCCAAATTCCTAATCACGAGTGAGCTATTTCCTGCAAAAATAAGGAAGTCTGTCTCTTAAAATAAAGATCACCCAAAACTATCAAGTCAGATTTTGACCAGGTAATTGAAAAATACTTCGTTATAAAGTTGTAAATTAGTGGATATGAATCCTGAATTAATCTTTTTTTCTAACCTGCCACTGGAATTTCAAAACTAAGCAAATGTCCTGGAAGTCCAAGTAACCAGTTTGCCTGGCTTTTCCACTGTCACATTGACGGAAATATATATATATATATATATATATATATATATATAAAAAAATAACTCTGTTCTTGTAATGAATGAACATAAATTAGGAAATATATAAGATGTTTCAATTTAATTCTCATGTTTCTTTGAGCCTGAAATTTTATCTGGAGTTATTACTGAAAATCTTTCATTCTAGCTATCAAAGCTTATGTGCTCCAAATCAAGTTTCTTGCTCTCTTGACATAGAATTTTCTTCTCTTCATCTTCTAGTCCTTAATTCTGTATCTTTGAATTGTATTAATAAGATTTTTATTTATTCAGATTTGAAAGTGAGGTAGAAATACATCCTAATACATCTGCATTTAAGTTCATTATTTTGTCATCTCCACTCTACGGAGTGTTTTTTCAAACAATGCAAACTACTGTGCAACTGGATTTTTGTTTTCTTTTTAATCTTTTAATAGTAGCTACAATGGATGGCACAGAGATTCATATTCACTGAGAGGCTGGGCATTGGGGTGAGTTACTGCATTAAACTTTGTTCACAAGCTGCTTATATAGTTTGCTTGCTAGGAAAAATTAATGTTTAAATGCTCTGTAAATCAAGAATTAGAAACATTCAGGTATATGTATTGCTCAAATTGAGATGTTAAAAGTTTCCACCTCTTTTGATTCAAGTTTTTAAAATACGGAGAAATACCATATTCCTTACTGTCAACCCATTTTCTGAAGACCATATTATTATTCTGTCTTCCACTTTTACAAAGCAGTTGTCTTATAGTACAAAGGGTAAAAGTAGGGATTTTCAGACTAGTAATATTCTTTATTTCAGAAATTTTTCTTATGCTTAAATGGAATTTGGGTATGTTTTAAAGTTTTGAATGGATTATGACTGTTATTTTTCTGTTCCACAGATATTTACCACAGGTGTCTGTAGACCTGACTCCTCAGAGTTTTACAGAAAAAGTTCTCAATGGAAAAGATCACTGGGTCATTGATTTTTATGCTCCTTGGTGTGGACCTTGCCAAAGTTTTGCTCCTGAATTTGAGATCCTTGCAAGGGTAGGTTTTTAACTGTATTAGCGGATTGTTATAGTGGTAATGGTTAAAATACAATTGATTGGCACTTTCTTTCTTAGCAATCATCCAAAAATCACATACCCCCAGTGAGCCTCCTTCTCACTGAAAGTCCACGCCTGTAGGTCCCACTTGCCAGTGTGCATTGTCCCTTGCACAGACCCTCTATGGGGACAGATTTCAGCTTATGATGAGGTGACCTTTGGAACCGTGATGTGCTTTGCCCTCAATTCAAGTAGTAGTGCTCCGCTGAACATGCAGGGACTTCTCATACAAGGTTAACAGTCTGAGAAGCAAGCAGGCAACTAGCCTTGAGATATTTAAAAGATATGAGCAACACTTTTTGTTTACTTCCAGCTGCGCTGCTGGCTTATTCATGATTTGCTTAGTCACCCATGGAAATGTGAAGTTTGTTTCTAATACGCATTTCTTTTTAGAATGTTAAAGGAAAAGTAAAAGCTGGAAAAATAGACTGTCAGGCGTATGCTCAGACCTGTCAAACAGCTGATATCAGAGCCTACCCTACTGTTAAGTTTTACCCCTACCAAGGAGCAAAGGTAAAGTGTTTCCTTTGTGTGCGCTGCTGAATGGGTACTGTTAGTAGATCTATTTCATGTCGCAGTAAGACTTAAGAGATTATTTCTGTAACATATTAAAATGCATTATTTTGATATTCTGGAGATGCAGTAATAATAAATTTCAGTAGTACTTAAAATAGTAGGACAATGATAACGTAAAGTTTATTACTTTTCAATAACACATTGTTACTGTAACAGAACAGTAAAATGTGGGCTTAACTAGAACCAGGGTTTAATTTTTCAGGGATCTCATGTCACAAAGTGTTTTTCAGCCTTAACTAATTCTACCACTGGCTACCCAAAAGCAGGAAAAGTCTCTCTCCAAATGAAATACGGACAACTTCGTTTTGGCTAAGGAGAAATCTCTTTCAGTGTAATCGCAGTATTTCATTATAATTATCACTTGAAAAATGATTTTATGATTGAAAAATGACTAAAAATACTGTGTTCTGTCTCAAAAATAAACCTTATCAAACCATTTCAATTATCACTGTGACTCTGAGATCAACATATGCTACTAGCAGATCAGTAGTAATAAATTAAAAAATTGAAAATTATCCAAATAGGTCTAGGAAATTGCCTTTATTCTGGTAAAACTACTAAATTACAAGAATCTTATAGTCATCTTTTTAAATGTATCAATGCTGAAGAGAAATATTCAATGCATTCCGATAGTTAAACCAATTGTTTTAATTATACTTTCCTTTTCTTTTTTTAACTGAATCTATTTTGGAAAGTTTTAGAAATCCTTCTTGCCCCAATCCCATCAAATTCAATGAGACTTTTCTGTGGTGAGGAGGAATGGCTTTCCAGCTCTCCATAGTAGCGACCCACACAGACAGATTTCACGAACAGAGATTACAAAGTGGCAGACTTTGTAATGGTTGTCTACGTTACTGAGCTGTATAAATGTGAGAAAATTATAACTATTTCAGGTTTCTTGTAAGGATCAAGACAAAATCTACGTAGTTCAAATCTTGTGTCATTTTGAAAACTAGCAGCCAAGAGTGGTTCTTACTATAATTAGCATTGTTTAAAAGGAGCTAAAAATATACCTGTGAATCATAAATCAACTTGCCAGAGCTACCCTGTCTTCCTCCCTGCACTCCTCTTGAATTTTATCTGAAAGTAAGCGGATTTTCTATTCGGTGTAGAGAATGGTTAATGCTACACAATTTTTAATATATTTTTTTCCCAGAAAAATGTTCTTGGGGAATATATAGACAGCAGAGATGCAAAAGGTATTGCTGACCTTTTGAATGAAAAATTAGAAGCAATTCAAAATAAAGGAAAAAGAAAAAAATCTAGAAATAAGGTAAGAATACTTATTGTGGGGCCTTTTGCAAAAGACTGATATTATTGTAAAGAATAGCTGCTTTAAATGAAGTTAGTATTTGCTCTTTGTGAAATATTAAATGCTGTATCTTCAAATAGTACCAGGTACATCTTACTTCCAGTCGTGTTTTGGTTACTGTTACTTATTCAAACTCAGTTCTCCCCTGTCCACAGGTGTAGCAGAGAATACTGCAGCTGCAACACTAATTATGCCAAGACCCAGCAGAACTTAGATATCCACAGGACATATAGATGTTCATGGGACAGCTGCATTAAACATAAGATGGTTGAGCTGTACTGTATCCTTAAGTGTCATCCTTAGACTAGATTTAGCAAGCAGGCACCAAATTACAGAGGCTGATTAGTGCAAGAATGGGATTGACATTTTAACTCAGAAGTACCCTGAATTCTATTTAAGAGAAGCAGGTTTCCAATTGAGAAATTAGTACTACAGAGAAGTCTAAAATCACAGAAAAAACCCACCAGTAATCCTGTTTTGTTTTTGTTTTTGTTTTTTTTTATTTGTACTTTCAGAATAACTTGTTTATTTTCCTGTCACTAGGATGAACTCTAAGTGGTACTGGAGGTAGATATGACTCGAAATATTCTGAAGCTGTGAATATAGAGGACACCATGAGGAAAATATGAGGCTGATTACTTTCATGACAGGAGAAAAGAGATGAAAACTAGTTTGACTTCACAGGCATATGTGATTGTATGAATTCTGTTAAACTGTGGGGAGATGAAAGCATTTTGGTGGAAGCGTTCAGTGTTTCTGCAAATGAATTCTGCATGTCCCTCCTCTGACAAACCAGCTCCCCTCGTCCTAGTCAAAACATTGGAGCTGACCAGAAATATGGACTGTATCACTTTTGCCTACTCATTTACTGGTTCCTTATATTTTTCTGTCTCTTTTCAAACTCTTTTTGAATGTGGCACTCAGCCTATGGCTGAATATGCACTCGAACCACTCTGCAATGCAGAAACACAATGAGGGATTGTCTATTTGAAAGACAGTTTTACCTGATGATTATTCTGCTTTGGGGTTGCATTATGTCTAGTCAAATGTTAATAAATAAAATCAAGAACTGGTAGCAGGACAGGTTTGTTGAATTACATTTGCTTCTGCCCTGGAGTGGATGACTATGTTGTGGCACTGGTGGTGGTGCCCCGATGAAGAGAGCTTTGAAGAGCTTCTTTAGTTGTTTGGTTTGGTGGGGGTTTATGTTGGTGTGGGTTTTCTTCTTTTTTTAAATAAGGAAAAAAAGTCAAGGACTTTAAACTCAGTGTTTCATGGGCTTCCACAATTTCAGTTATGTCATTGAAGCATCTGATTAAGTTATTAGGTCATAACTTTATTATTGTCTTTTAAAATATGAATGTATTCTGTGGGCATATTAATCTTTTTTGGTATTACCACTTTTCTCTGCAGACATGTTTTGGAGGTTTTGTTTTTTGTATTATCTTTAGGCAAGCAGGAGAGCAAGTGCCTTTTAATAATGGACACTGTACATTGTCTCCTCATACATGTTAATAGAATTCCCACTCTTTAATCTTTTCGATAGCTTCTCAGTAGACAAGAAAAATGACAAAGGACAACAAAACAACTGCTGCATTTAGAGTTCAATGTTAAAATGTTTCACATTTTCAATAAAATGCTGCTGAGACCCTGTCAGATGAACTTTTCTCCCTGCTCTTCATGGATTTAGATTTGGCATGACTAGTCACTATAGTGTGAGTATTATAATTTGTAAATACATTATTTACAAGTAATTTATTTTATAAAGAAGGCAGCAAGAAATAAAAGGAAGAGGTTCTCATAACTATGAGCCATTCACATGGTTCTTCCCCTGTGTTCAGGGCTGCCACTGTTGCTTTGTGGTTTTGCAGTGTTTTGATCTGAGAAAGAAGAGAATGTATTGCATCTATTTTTTAATAAATTAGGCCTTTCCCCCATCCAAATCAAACTTCAAACTCAGTCACTGGCAAAAATGAAAATTTTGGTATTTTGTGACTCCAATACAAACTCTGTTTTAGTCAGTTTACACATGTATGTTTAACTGTAACTTCGCTTCCTACCTCTTACCTTCTTCCTGGAGAATGAGGTCATGGTTACGTACTCTAGGATCCTACCGTTAAAAATCTAATAAATAACCTACTATAGGGATGTGTGCAGTTTCTTCTTTATTCCTGTTAGTGTATGGTTTCTCTCTTATTTCTGCTAAGAGGAACAGACTAGTAGGACAGAAAAAAAGTGCCACACAGCAGTCTCTCCAGAGGATGATGGTAACATACAAACTTTCTAGCTTTACTATGGGACTATTCATACTTAGAGTTTTTGTAGAAAGTTACTTTATCACTTACTTGGGGTTTAGTCATTTGAAGCATATAGATAACTACTACGAAAGACAAACACTATTATCCTCATCAAAGTATCTTCTATACTGACTGACTTCGTGTTGGCTACTGGTTTTGAACTTCAGTTAGGCTGTGGGGAAGAGGATTTAGTCTAAATATTAATAAAGTTAATTTTTGAGATTGAATTTTGTATATGATACTCTTTACATCCAGGTTTTTGAATTTAAGCTAGAGACCAAATGGATGTGCATGGGGCAAACAGAGGGAGAGCAAGCAAGCTGTGGGCACTGCAGGTTTCTGAGTTTTTCCAAGTTTTCACAGGTTTTTTTGACAGATGCCCTTTTTGAAAGTTTTCAGTATGCAGTGAGTAATAAAGTCTTGCCTTTGTTCCTAGCCATACAAATAAATAAAATCTTTCATACATAGCTGTATCTCCAACCTTCTTTTAAGAACAAATGCATGTAATTCCATGATCCAATTTTTACCAATAAAGGGCTTAAACTGGTTACTCAAGATACTTCTGGAGCAGCACTGGTTTTAAATAAGAACATCTTGAAGTAACCAGGTCCCTCAGTTTTCTCCTGTAGAATTATGGAGGTGTCAGCATTGCCTCATGCTTCAGAAATCAAAAACCACACCACCCCACCACAAAACCACCCAGAACAATAAGAAATTTCAAAATGCAATAAAGAATTGTATTGGTCAACAAATATTTTGGAATATACTTCCCCCCATGCCAAAATGCCAAACATAGTTCAAAACAAATAATAGTCATATTTTAGTGGCTGGTTTGATACTTAAAGTTCATTTCATATTTTAAAAGAAAAACTTTCAAATGCACATGCCCATCAATAAATCCAGTAGAAGATGAACCCAAAACAGTACATGAATGAATGCTCTGGTTTTAAGTAATGTTCCACCATTCCTTGCTCCCCCTCTCCTAAATAATTTATTTTAAATATAATTTTACATTCATTTAAATTCATTTTAAACTTAATTGCTACTGTCATTGTATGAACAAGATTGTTCCACTTCTCCTTGTAGCTAGCTGTAGATAGTGTTTATTATTCTTCTTCACTCCTTTCCTAGCACCGCTAGTGAGACAGCACCGGGGTGGACAGGTGTGATGGGCTGCGGGTTTGTGCGTGCCACAAAAAGCCTCGCTCAAGGCAGAGCAGGGCACGAGCACTCTCCAGGGCCTCTCCTGCTTAGGACCTGCCAGGATATTAAGTAAAGATTGGCAGCCTTGCCCTGTGTCTGAAGTTGCAAGCAGCAGACCACAAGGTCAGCCTTGTACCTTTTCCTTCCCATGTAACTACACACACAAAGGAAGAGCAACACGTAACGAAAACACAAAATACGAGTGTGCTGTACACTAGGTGGCATAGCGCATATGGAAGCCTAATGGCTTTTAAATTTATCTCTGGCACCCTATTTTGCTCTAATTAGAAGGAGGACTTCTATGGCTGTTGAGTGGCAAGGAACTGATTATCCGTCATGCCTTATACTAAAACGACAACATTCCCCAGACACGTCTGGCTCCTTTAGCTTCTACTGGTGCTAAAAGACATAAAACTAGAATAGAGAGGATATGTGCCATGCGAAGGCACAGACCCCAAGTCAGTGAAGAATTGAGATCGTTCATTGCATACGCAAGTGCTGGTTATATACAATCACTTAGCCACCCACGTTCTGCCCTGGAACATGCCTGGGCACAGCACAGCACCTGGGAATTTGTCCGCGTGTAGCAAAGCGGTTGCTCATTACGAGCTGTTCACACACTTGTGGTTTCACGGCCAAAGTTAGCTGCTTCTCTGTACACTAACGGTTCTGCCCATTCAGCCTTGCTTCTCTACAAGCTCAACTTATTTTCATCCCTTACACTTCCCCCTTTTTTATTTGTTAAATCGGATAAGGTTAAGGCTGTGTGAATTTGAACCATCATAGCTTGATGGACAGCCCTTTGTATCATGGCTCGCATCAGGTGCTTCAGACACGGTCGACATATAACGACGGCCAAAACCCTTAGCAATGTAACAAACCCACACCAGTATTTTTCATATCCAAGTACCTAATCCTAGTGTCCAATCCCAACCTTCAAAAGGATTCCATCTGGAATCTTCCTTCAACTTACACATCAAATCATGTAGCTGTTTCAAACTTTGATGAATTGACACTGAGTTATCACTCAAATTCATACAGCACATTCCATCAAACTCCGCACATCCATGCCCATGAGCTAATAACAAAAAAACCAATCGCAGCTTTGTTTTGCCAAGTGGCACATCGCACTGATTGTACCGCGATGGTAATTTTTCAAGGGCCAAACCAGGTGCATCAGTCTGTCTGCATTACTCTGGCTTGTTCTCTGGCTCGTCGTCGGTAGGAGGTTCGTGATCAGCTGGCTGAACAAGCGGAGCGGGGATCCACCGAGGCCCTGGAGCTGCGGAGACACAAGCACACCCTTTCCCCCACGTTATTAGTTCTACCCCACTGGTTAGCTTCTGGGTCTTTGTAGCAGACCTGGGGCAGTTCCCACCAGGCAGGACAAGAGAAATGCTTATGTACAGCGCTATGGTCAGAAAAGCGACTTAAAAAATGGATCACATACAGAGCTTGGCACAGTTGTTCCTGTGGTGAGGTACCCAGCCTATTCCCCCTTTTCATTTTTGCAGCATCTTTAATTGACCCACGAGTCCGTTCAGCAATGCCCTGCCCAGTGGGTGAGTGGGGAATTTGGATAGGTACGTGAGAAATACGCAGTTCCAATTGTAAGGGTGAATCAGTCGAAGAGCGAAGCGATTTACGCCGAGGAATAGAAAAGGCGATGGTTCCACTGAAGTCGGCCAAAGCAGACGGTAGCGAGAGGCTTTGCTTAACCCAAAAATCAGAATCCTGTTTGGCCAAAGGTATAAAAATGGTGGCTGGGTCACGGGCCGTAAGTTCCTGCAGACGATGTTGACTCTTTTCAATGAGGATCGCAAACACGTCAGAAAGTTGTCACTGTTTTGGAAATAAAGAGTGAGGCAAAAAGATCCACTCCAAAATTCTTACTGGATCCCGGTGGTCAGCTGCCCATTGAAACAGAAGAGCATAAGGCTGAAATGCATTATAAATCAAAACCAGCCAAACAAGCAGGGTTAGTGTAATGCGATGACTCCGATGCTCCTCTATGTTATTAGTTATGGTTTGCAAAGCCCTTCTGGCCTTGAAGGTGAGCGTACGTGGCAACAAACTAGAGTCTCCTTTTAACAAGGTAAACAAAGGCGCTGGGTCTTGTGTAGCTATTCCCAGATGTGGCTGCACCCAGGGGAGAAGGCGCGAGAAGTGCATGGAAGGTTATTTGCACGCTCTACTGCCACCGACCTGGTGAGCTGCGCAGAGGTCCTGCTCCATTAGAAGAGCCAAACTGCGAGGTAGAGCACCATGCACGCTGCGCGCAGAGCTGGCAGCCTCCAACAGAGCAACCGCTGCGGAGCACGCAGAGGGCTTAGCCTCTGACCAGGCAAATGGGATGCTATGAGACCCAACTGCTCCAGCGCATGGAACAGACTCAGGTATATTTTAGTCACTTTATTTGTATCTATATACAATACATTTTGATTCTCCAAGTAGTCAAGGCAGTTATTCTCAAATAGTTTAGTACATCAATTCTATAAAATACAGCTGAACCAAAGTAGATTAGAAATACATACACTATGGTACATTAAGTGCTTTGAATAATGGTTAGTCCGGCCACCTGCTGGAGAGCAGTTCATTTGGTTTTGGTCATTCTTGCAGCGGAGAGTCTGCTCCACAAGTAACTCCCCTGAGCCCAGCAGAGCTACTTCACCAACAAGAGTCCTCCCCCTGCTTTTGGGGGACAGAACACATAACTGGGCCACTACAAGGCATTTTGCTGTCTACACAATGACTCAAAGCAAGTCATCAATTCTAACGGGGACAAGATTTACACATTGTCACAAGGCCTCCAATCAAAACAACAGAAGAAAAAGAGCCAGCGTAGCTCTGAAGAAACGCAGTCTTCATGTCTGCGACTGGGATTTGCTTACACACATATACAGTACACTTGTACTATAAAGCAATAAAAACACTCTAATCAAAGGGTTCATGTAATACCTCAGCTGTTCCCCTAGGACATCCTTAGGCATGCTGCAGGGACACACACCTAACAGTCCCACAAGGAGCTCTCTCAAAGATCTCTTCCGCATGACACATCGCTCTCCTTTTGAGAAAGTCAGCTTGTAGCAATTGAAATACCAGGACAACTGAAAGGGGAACATCTGAGGAGATTTGTTCAACTGCTGGGATACCAACTCGAAATGTTTACAGCTCTAAGTCACATCACACTCAAAGGCATCCCAATTCCAGTCGATACTGCAGCCACCCTGTTACCCATGACTAGTAGTTTGCTATTTACTTGGGTCTGGTCCAGACTAAACTATCGGCTACATCCTGACCCAAAGTTAGCTGTTGATGCCAGCTCAAGATCACTCCTGCAAATCTCTCTAACCGCTACAACTTCAGCCCAAGAAAGTCACAATTCACACACCTGGGCTCCATGTCCACAGGCTGCAAAACAGCTGGCCAGTGGAAGGTTCTCTCATTTCTGCCGTGCCGAGGGCCTCATGCTGTCATGTGCAGGGGAACATTAGCTACAGCCAGATGTCACGTTGCTTTAGAGCCAGCTGCTTGGGAGTCTGGAAGACAAGCAGTATAGAGCAGCCACACATCACCGGAATAATTTACTGGTGACAGGACTAGCACATCACAGCTCTACATTAGCCTAGTGTAGATGCCATGACACCACCCATATTCACGCTCCATCAACCAATCCACTTACTGACAAAGGTGGAAGATAACATAGCCAGCGGCTGTTGGGTCACCTTAGCTGGTCAGGCAAGTCAAGTTTTTTTTCCTTGTAAACTTTAGGAGGGGAAGGAGGAAGAACACATGTAAACTTTAACTGAGACTGGAACAGATTCAGCCTGCATGGCGAGCTCTTTCCTATTGATGGACCAAGACAGAAGGTAGAAGCCACAGAAGCGAGGGCAGCATTGAGCTGATGGACTGGTTGGTTCCTCATTACACCAGGCCCCACACCGAGCCAGCCACCCTGCGAGTACATTTCAACACAGGAGGTGAGACATGTCCCAGAGGGGGTCAGCCGTACCCGATTCACTGTGCCGGACCGAAGGGATTCTGGGCCAGAGGGAGCAAGTAGTACTGTATCATCTTTCCACAGCACACATCACTGCAGTTTCCACTGCACACCTTCACCACCACACCCCCAGAAACAACGTATACATTGTACGGAGGAAGTAAGGACACTTTCATTTCTGCTGCTTCAAGATCAGCGCCTTTGCTCATTCTCCAGTAGGGCTTCGCAATGGGGTGGAGAAGATTTCTTCCAACACAGGTAACTGCTGCTCCTGACAGCTCAGACCTGAACTGCACTGGTTGGATTTGGAGCCAGCTTCTCAGTTCTCAGTGCTGGCATTTTCCTTTCTCAGTGCTGCCCAGCTTTTACTCCTAAACAGAGACACCACCATCTGCTGCAGAATAGTGACCACAGGAGGAGTGAACAAAATGCTTATTTCAATCCACAGTTACAGCGAAGATGGCATTACCAGGCAACCGGTCAGAACAAGCAAGTGGTCATGAAGAGCTATACTGTCCCAGATCCACGTTTGTCTGAAGTCCTTCCATCAGAGACTGGAAGTCAAAAGGACAGTATTCTTGCCTCAAACTCGTAAAACCCCCTCTTATTTACTGGCCTACATTATATATATATTATATGAAGCTAAAAAGTAAACTCATCACCTACAAAAACAGGTAAAAATTATTAAAAATGGAAAGAAGTGCTTATTGTCATAACACAGATTCACAGATCTCTGCACACCTTGTCCATCACGCAAGATACCTGTTAGTTCAGGTTTTTCTTTTTACAGAAAAAGACAACTACATTCATCTCAGTGGTGCAAAAAGAAAAAAATTTAATACTGCTGAAGAGACAGTTTTGCCATTGGGACTGCACAGTGTGATGAGATCTGGATGCTCATTCTCATCAGCATGTCACAAATGCAAGAAAAACATCCTCCTGGCAAAGTTTCTCCATGAGGTAAAAGGCATTGTTTGAAAGTTCTGGGGAACTGAAAGGGATTTGAAGTGATCTGCCAGGAATGATGGTTTCATTAAGCAGAAAGATGTCACTCTAAGGCAGTATGCTTCACTCTATCAAGCAACTTCGTGTGTTCTGCTAAGGGAAGTGTTAATCATCTTCATAACTATAATTGATCCAAGTCTTGTTGAATTAAAGGGTGTATTTTTTTAGTTACTCATTTCCAGAGATTTGCAAAACATTCAGATCAAAGTATTGTTTAGGAATGAAGGGATATGTTTTGGGGTTTGCAGTATGCTGATGACTGACAATGCATTTTTATGGGATTCAGCTAAAACGAAATTAGGAGAGATAAAGACAGAGTTGTACTGCAGTAATACAACTTAGAAGATGTAGTGATATGACATTATAGTTATGGAGCTGCCTTTCGAAAAAAAAAAATACTGTTTACAGAACCCAGGAAAAATTGAAGCTACAGAGCATAAGCAGGACAAGTTATTCATGGATCCTAAACTACAGACGACAGCAACAATAGCAGAACTCAGGAGTTAACTTCATCCTTCTCTCGCCCCACCCCACCTCCACACACAGAGGGAGGTTTATTTCACATTTGAAGCATCACACATCCACTACAGAAACGTAAGCTGCTCATACTCAACACCACATGGGCAGCGCAAGACTTACAGAGATCCTGTACTTCTACACCACCATGAACTGGAGAGTATCTGTTCCAGTGCTCTTACTGGGACATAGCATCACCTTCCCTACCGACAGGGGGAATGTCTTAGCAACGCCGTTCAGTGGTACCTTACGGCTTAGCTCCTTAGTGAGGCTGGTTTGCTTATCAGCCTCCAAGAGAGGATTAAAGTGCAACAAGCAGATTTCACACTTCACGACATGACGCCCGTGGTCAGTGTAGACATGGAACTGCAATCCTCTTGCTTACTGCTCAACAGACCACAGGAAGAGAGTGGCCTATAATGTCATTGTCCTCTTGTGCTTTCCCAATATGGGCTTTAGCTTAGCAATTCAGGCCCAGTCCTGTCCAGTGGTCTGGCACCATCAGGAAATACTTGTCCATAGCTTCACAAAACCTGGTCCGGTACAGTTCTGGAGAGACCACAGTTGGCATCTTACCTAACGTGTAAGAGTCAAGAGCAGTTAGAAGTGAGCTGAAGAGTATACTGCAGTACAGACAGATGTCACAAGATTACAACACCAGGCAACGTAATCATGAAGGCATACTGTACATGGAAGGGTCTTGGAACCAACAAGCACTATCAGCTGTGGGTTTTGTTGGGGTTTTTTTGGTTTTGATCTTAAAAATTTAAGAGAGAATACAGATCCAAGTCTGGAATGCTTAGCACTGAATTGAGATACCTGAAGTGAGAGGAACCACCTAGGCTTTTTATATCAGCCCTGATTGTTTCTTTTTCTCTTCTCCTGTTCATGGGTCTTTGAGGTTTTGCACCAGAAACGCAGATTTCTTCCATGAAAAATTTCACTATGGACATGCTTTTATCTCCAAACACCTCATCAGTGGTACATCAAGTGTACCCCTTCCTTTCTCTTTCCAGCCCTCCTAACATGGGGCCAACTCTAGGCAATGCCACACAAAGTGAGGTACTCCACTCACTTCCACAAAGGGAACATCTCAGCTCCTCAAAATACGGGCAGCCATTTGATAAGGATTCCTCCATACTAGCAGCTCAGCATATATCTCATTTCTGGACTCAGAAAACATCTTCTGAAATCAGGCAGCAAGTTTTTTTGCTAATATCTCTGTATGGAGATCTAAGTTACCAACTACTCGCATAGAAACAGAACAGTCTGATAAGTAGGTGACCTTTACCCCATTCCCAGGAATTATAGCACTTAAAGGGTCACTTACAGAGGCAGATCAGTGTATTAGTTTTTCTGAAACTTGTTATTCCTTCCCCTGCTCTGGACAACTTAATCTAGTACGGCAAATCAACATGGTGGGGAAGTTGTGGCTTTATTAGCACATTACTGGAAGCTTCCAGGTAGCAAAACATCATCAAAAGTTTTGCTTTCATTCTGGACTTACCTTGTCCTCCCAAAATGCCAGTTGACTTCACCACCATTTCAAGCTTTTTGTCCCAGGTAAAAGTGCGAATATAGTCTGTTGAATTAAAAAAAAAAAATTCCACACGCAAATATGTCATATCTGCCATAATCCAAGTAATGCTGTTCTAAAATGTATCCATTTCCCCTCAGAAAGGGCAAGAAAGCAGCAGGCTTCCACAGCCAGAACTTCAGTGTTCCCCCTACCAGTTGCCTCACTTTCTGGGGTATTGATTATATTTGGGTAGGGCGAATATGCTAGCTCAAAACCCCAACGAGATCCCAGTCAACTCTTCCCGGCTCTGCACAAACAGACTGCCCAGGCACGCTAGCGTTTCAAGGGCTCATTTACAAGAGTCACATAGCTGATCCTCGTTCCAGAAACACACCGAGGCGGCCCGCTTCGCTGTAACAGCTCCCACTACTTTACCGCAACAGCTAGCAGTATCAAGACTTGGACACCTATCCATTTAAGCCAGTAGTATTCCCCATTGTGGTAGCCACCTAAAGGTTCGGTAACAGAAAGCAAACACTTTTCACTTCATGATACGGAAGATTGGAAGAGGGGGCTGCAAGGAGAAGACTTCAGAATTGTTTCCAAGCCCGAGGACGAAGCCACAGTAAATTTTTCAATACTGTGTTATCACTATCTACTAACATTTGACAACAAGTGTAATTATACCGTTTTGAATTTACCGTTTCTAGATTTACAAAAGGCCACCTTAAGTATCCACATGCTTCACTTCAGCTGTCCTTTACACAAACCTCATCAAGACCTGCCAGTCTTAAGACTTACCGATTTATCTGAATATTCTTTGAAAATGCTCCCGTAGAGTGCTTTAGGACTGATACCCGTTTGTGCACTAACTACTGTCACTTCAATCCCCAAGGGCCTGAGCCCCACGCAGCAGGGCCTACAAATAAAGTCTTTACTTTTTATTTAAGTTCCTTAGAGACCTTAACTTAACTGTTTCTTGTATCACATTAGGAAATCTAAAATAGGTAGAGATTCTGACCTCAGCTTCAAACTTAGTCCAAGCTAATAGGTTTTAGTTCTGCCCCCACAGCAAATACAGCTTCAGTACCTCGTAAGTTCTCAGAGTATCGTTTAGAGAACATCGTGACAGCCTGATAGAGCGGGCATGCTCTCTCTTCTTGAAGATTTGTGTTAAACAAGCTCCTTCAGATCATGAACAACTGTTCTCACCACACCGAAGGAACTGTTAGCTTTAAACATCCTCTAAAATATACTGTTTAATCAGGCAAGACTTTCCATAGGACAGTGAACAGCTGCAAGTACAGAAGGAGCAGAGTCTTATCCCATTTACTCAAACATTCAAGAGTGTACAAAACTAGAAAGTAAAAAACAACTTGCAGTTCTTTGTAGCTGGGCCTTCGGTTCTCAGCCAGAAGTGTTATTGGAATGGCTTTCAAGGTTTATCAGAAAAAAAGTAATTCAGAACTCCTGGCTTGGGTCTCATCTGGAAGCATTTCTGAGCTAGGTTTCAAGACCATCTCATAAGGATGTTGTGAGGTTATGCAGGGAGAAAATTAAAACGGCAAAAGCCCAGCTAGAACTTGAGCTGGTCACTGCCATAAGACAACAAACAGCGCTTTTACAAATACATTAGAAACCAAAGGAGGGCCAAGGATGATCTCCATCTTTACTGGATGCAGGGGGGAAAGAGTGCCACAAAGGATGAGAAAAAGGCTGACGTACTTAATGTTTTCTTTGCCTCAAGATATTATAGCAATATCAGCTTCCCTCTGGGTACTCAACCCCCTGAGCTGGAAGGCAGGGACACAGAGCAGAATGAAGTCCCCACAGTCCAGGAGGACATGGTTAGTGACCTGCTGCTCCACTTAGACATGCATAAGTCTCTGGGTCCAGATGGGATCCACCTGAGGGTACTGAGGGAGCTGACAGAAGAGCTCACCAAGTCACTCTCCATCATTTATCAACAGTCCTGGCTAACCAGGGAGGTCCCATCACCATCCCTGGAAGTGTTCAAAAAACACACAGATGTGCTGCTTAGGGACATGGTTTAGTGGTGGACTTGGCAGTCCTGGGTTAGCAGTTAGACTTTATGATTTCAAAGGTCTTTTCCAACCTAAATTACTCTACGATTCCCAAAATCACTTTCACATCCTGTAAAATGACTTCACCTCCAAGTTTTTTTGCACAATACATGTTTTCCCCTCTAAAGATGAATGCCTACTTTGCAGTCACAAGTCAGAGGATACGGCAAGGTAACTACTGCATTGCCACCCATATTACTGAGGTCAGACTAGGTGATCAGAAATGATCCCTTGATGTTTAACTTCCTTCTGCCATGCCTACCAACACTGTTTCTCCTTAGATGACCTCCACATAAAAGTTTAAATTTATATGGCTACATAAACATTACTGAACTTAACTTTAAAGATTAAACACACTAAAAAAATAACCTTCCCTACTTCACCGGAGTCAAAATATAGGTTAAACACCAACTTGACTGCTTTTTCGCTACCCATGAGGCCTCTTGCTTATATTATATGAGACTTCCTGCCTCCACTCTGAACACCCATGAGAGGTGAGGGTGGTGTTCCATCAGGAAAACCAGCTTTCCTGACATGTATCTCTGTGGTGGTGGTCCAGTTCAAGGACTATAAACACCTAAACCCAAAGAAAGCAGTTTCCCCAGCTGAAAGCAAGAAAATACAAAAGACAACCTACCGATGATCCCAACCACCAGCTCATTGTTGGTATCATCACGACCCACCAGTAGGGAATAGTCGATGATGAGGTGGCTGGAGAGGAACTGAGAATCACTGTGTATGGAAGCTCTCAGCACAGCCTTGCAATGGCAACGGATGTACAAAGGATTGTCCCGGACCATCTTCAGAAGGTTCTCATCCAGAAGGACTACATCACAGCTTTCCTTGCCTGTGTCTGTTTTGACATTTCTATTCCGGAGGGAGCCCTTCAGGTCAAAAACCTGCAAATGGAGAACAGCGCTAATTTGTTCCATTGTTCTGTGAGGTTGAAGACTTCACCACACCCAACTGCAGTGTTTAAGAAGGCAGCACGGCAGGGCAAGTCTTTCCTTCTCCACAGGAGGACAACAGTTAACAAAAAACACTTTCATACTACAAAAATAAAAATTTTCTGAGTGAAGAGTAGCATATGTAAGCCTTTATGAAAGCTCTGCTACCTCAGTTCACATGTTTTAGGCAAGTTATTTCATTAATATTTAATGTAATTTAAGGGGAAAAGGGTGTCTCTAATTTTATATTGTACAGGTAAACTCAGTTTTCCAGTCAGCTTCTACAGTCTCAAATGCTGACAACAGTAAAGTCACTGAAGAGGGAGGCGGATCTTGCATGAAGTACTGTTTAACACGTGTTAGCAAGAGACAGACCACCATTATGTCATAAAGAATCTCTGGAGGCCGCCGGTCCAATGCCCTGCTTGAAGCAGGTCCTGTTAGAGAAGGTTTTTTCAAGCCCTGTCCAGCCAAGATTTGACTAACTTCAGGGACAGAGTCCACAGTCTCTTTGGGTCTGTTTTAGCACCTGACCACCCTCATGATTAAAAAAAAAAAAAAAAAAACACCAAACAAAAACCACAAACAAACAAACAAAAAGAAAACCCACAACATCCTTTACTTCTACTGAGAATTCCCTTCAGTTCACTTTCTCCCACAAATATCCCCTGTTTGAGGTCAGGCACTGGGAGGGAAGGCAGAAAGCATTGATACTACCTAGTTTTAGAAGCGACATTTGTTCGAAATTCCTTTTCAGCATCAAGTCTGTATTTAAAGAGAATTTTCCCCCAGTCATTTTAAGGTCTTCATTCTACTGTCTTATAAAGGCCGCTTTTCCTTTACTAAGAGCAAGACTGAGCTCAAAATCTTGTCCCACACATGAAGTGGTTCAGGGAGAGAACAGCAGGTTCAAAACATGATTAGTTCCCCCTCCATTGCACCACCTCCACTGGTGAGGCTTTCCTTAGCAAAATTAGTCTGTAATCCCAGTTAGTTCTTCTAAAAACTATGCAAAAAGGTTTCACGTTTCCCTGATCGGGCAGGCAAAGTTTTCTCTCAGACACTGCAGATGCAGGAACAAGTGAGACTTCTAAAAACTGAAGCCTGCCCTACAGCCATCTGAACTAGCAAATACAGGCAGCAATTTACCAAGGGTCACATAACAAGAAACAGGCACAAACTCTCCCAGCTTTGAGCAGCGCTAGACACAGACAGCACATGCGAAGTTAAAAGTTACCCAGACAGCCACTCGTAACCCCGCTGGCTCCCAGTCAGAGCTGCGCTGCAAGGGAACACAGCGCTGAGCTCTTACCTGAGCCATCTTCCTGCCATAGAAAAGATTTTCCATGACAAGCAGATCCAGCTTCTTTTCAGTGTTGTTTTGAGAGTTCTTGTATCCAATTCTATACACTCCAAGGATTTTGGCCAGTGCTGTGGGCTTCTGATGAAGAGAAGACACGAGGTAAGATCTCTCCGTACAGGCAATCGGCAAACAAATACTAGAGGCACCACTGTTCTCTCTGTATTACAGCTTAGAAGCCGTAGCAAAATTCCTACTTTTCATCTTAAAAACACATTATTAGTACAACTCATACCCTCCAACACTTTGGTTTTACTTAAATGAAAGGGGTTAATGGAAACTGTTACTGGTCTGTAAAATACAGAACACTGTCTAAAATAAAAGGTTGATTTAAATACCTTCTGCTGAACTGCATTAATGATGTAAGTGAAATAGTGTGGAGCAAAGTCAAGGAATGATTGAACTTCCAGACGAGGCATCTGCTTCAAGATGAATCTATCATCTGTTTTAACATCAGAGGCAACAGGGTTACATACAGTAAGTGATCTACTCTTTGCAAGTTCCTTAGGTCTGTCACACAACTGAAGTGGTTTGACAAATTAAAGGACTACAATTCTTTTAAATCCTTAGCTACAGAAGCTCTTTTCTAGAAACTTTTTTACTTCATATATTCTGAATTTCAGTCTTTTTGCAAATCAGGGAGAAGAGACTGTCTGTGCTAGATTTACCTCAGCTATATGGGCTTCTAATACAGACAACAGAAACAGCCTACAGACTTTTCCCTTCAAGACTTGTTTTAAGTAGAGGCCTACAATGAGCCACAATTAAAAAAAAAAATCCTATAGATGAACTATAGCATGTGGAATTAATTATAAGAAACACTGTGTCTTTAATAACCAGCTTTTCTTGAATTACACTCAAGTTTTTGTTTTCTGAAGCCTGCCTAAAAGAGTACAGCCCTTCTGCTCAACTGGCCTCCCTAGCTGCTATTACAGAGTAACAGAACTACATTTTGTTCTGCACATACAAAGAGACAAATCATCTGATATTGAAGATCCCAAAACAATCCACTTTCCCTTCTGAGTGGCCACTGAGTCAGCAACCCTCTGGCTAGGCATAATCAGGAATTAAATGACACTAACGACCACCATCCCCAAATAATACCCTCTCGTTATGAAGGGGGAAGAGGCTGCATTTACCCTCAGTCACATAGAACGCAGCCCCAGATTTGCCACCTCGTGCCTGCCAGGGCATAGAGTGAGAGAGGGATCGGATGAAATCCTCTTCACTGCTCCCCAGTATCACTTCACGCATCTTGTGAAACTCGCCAGCGTAATAAATCCGGCAGTAGAACTTGGCATTTGCATCTGAAAACTCTGCAAAAGAAAGGTCTTCCTCAATAACAGCACGTAAAACTTACTGACTACCCAAGATGACACTTAAAAAGATTTTATTAACGTCTAGAAGAATATTATTGTGCTCAGCATTCCTCTCTCGTACCTATTGTACTTCGGAAGTTTAAACAAACAAGATTTAAACGGAAAATGTACAGGGAAGTCAACCCCCTTTAGGTTAGCTCACAGTATATGCCATGGAAAAGCATCCAGACAAAGGATCAATTAAAGAAAAAAAAAAAGTTTTATGGGGTATTCTTGAGAGACTGATTACAGTAAGTAAAAATTGCATTGCTCTGTTCTTGATTTATTTTTCCTTCGTTCTCAATGCAAAGAAAAATTAATTAACTTCAGGATTTCCATTACATTTGTATGAATAAAGGAGTCTGTCAGCTAAGACTTCAAGTTACTGTTTACAACTACTCACGGAGTTCCACATGGGGATTCACCAGCTGTTTCTTCTGTCCATCTCCTCCATCTACATCATCTGAAGGCATAAAGGGACAATTCATTCAGGATTGTTCATTATTATTAAGAAAGCCATGTAAGATACTACTTGTCAACTCATACTACAATAAAAACATTTTATTTTTTCAAGAATACAGAGAGAACTACACATAGGGAACGCGAGATACAGCTACAATGATATATGTATGCTAGAAGAGCAGTGCTGTTCATGGGTCAGATAACTACAGGCTTTCTCTTCATTAATTTTCCATGAGCTGGAACAATGGAAGATAAAAAGGAAGTGAGGAAGAGAGAGTAAGCTGATTAACTAGAGTCAACCAAATCCAAAGGCATTCAAACCCAGACTACAAAATGTCCCTATAGTCACCGGGGTTTGAAAGACCCTATTTCCCTTCTCATAAAGCAAAGCAATGTCTTTAGGAGGAACCTAATTTGATGCTCAAATCATTCATTTTCAGTGCATATTGAGTAATCTTGGACTGTTGAAGAAGTATGAGCAGAGTGTGTTCCGGGCCTTAGAAGTATGGTTAAGTTTTGGGAGAAGTAACAGCCCAAGACAGAAGATGGACTCAATAGTCTTGTACCTTGAGTCTCTGCTCCCTGGTTTTCTGCTCCCTCTTTGCCCATCTGTCCAACCTGGTAGTAGGCACTATCAGCACCACGTAAGGTCTCCTTCTTCTGGGAAGACAGGTCTGGACTCTTCCCTCCCGTGCCACGGAAAAATGACAACACACCAGATGGTTTCTTCGCTACAGTGAAAAGGAATAAAGAAGTTGGCCTTGGCATTTCCACAGGCAGTTTAACAAAAGCATGACTCATATGAGCATTCTCCATTCATTGTTCAAACTACAGGAATGAAGTCGTTACACTGTAACTCATTTGCTATTCTTCAGGCAACCAAGGTCCATCAGGTCAGCTGATTTACGTGTTCCAAGTACCATGCTGGAATGGTGAGTCACTTGACAACACAGATCAAGTGTGAGCATCTTTAACGTAAGAACCTCACTTCTCCATTTCAAAATATTTTAACTGCTATCTTTTTAAAGATGACAGTGACAAGAGATCGGAACATACGGGCGTCATACCCCACTGAACAGACTGAACTCAAGAACAAACCAAGGTCTACTACATCATAACATACTAAATCAGGGAATGATAAGTCTGAACTTGTAAGAGTCACAGAAAGACATCATGGGCACAGACTTTAAAAAAAAAAAAACACCACACACATGCCCTCACCCCCTCCTGTTCTACATCAAGTCAACTCTAGGACTAGTCACAATTTCAACTCAGAACGCATTTTCTTTGTTCTCACTTAACTTTCACAAGAGTTAGAACTCAGGTTAAGTGGACTCAAGTCTGAGCTGAGATTAGCACCATAGATAAGATTTTGGCAAAATCATCTTACGCTGTTCTGGTTCTGCATTGCGATTTGAAGGACCCATGTTAGCCTCAGGCAGGCGGACAGGGCTACTGCTCTTTGGTTTGCTGTCTGACATGCTGAAAGGAGAAAGAAAAAAACCCATAAATACTGCTACCCAGGCACACACTGTACAATGTTACTCCTGTACGTTTATTTCTCCTCCATGCCTAACACTAAATACTGCTAAGGGAAGAGGATGCAGTTCAACACTGTAATGGTGTTAGACTCTCCAAAGCTGTTCTCCACCTCCTTGAGAGAAACCTCTTGTGGCTCCATAGCAACAGTTCCATCCATCACCACACGCAGAAGTAAGCAGGCCTAGTAATCCCTACCATGCACGCAGTCAGGGGATCAGGTGATGGAGCCAGCACAGTCCCCAACGTGAAATGGAAACTCAAGATACTGCAAGTACGTGTTGGCTGCATGGAATGCATCAGATTCCATCAGGAAGCTAGGGTGCTAACAGAGGCATATTTTGAGGGTCCTTCTCCATCCTAGTTTTGGCTTATTCACTACAATCACTGTGCCTTTCACTGTGTACTACAGCTCCTGCA
The DNA here is from genome assembly GCF_963210335.1 of Falco punctatus. Classification (NCBI taxonomy): domain Eukaryota; kingdom Metazoa; phylum Chordata; class Aves; order Falconiformes; family Falconidae; genus Falco; species Falco punctatus. The sequence continues at coordinate 16,111,083 of NC_137588.1, read as the reverse complement.
CGTAACCTGTTCGGCTGTAGTCCTTCTTCAGAACTGTTCTTCAGAGATGCTTTGGACAACTCATCCAGGGCATTTCTGTACTCCTTGCAACTGAACGGAAAAGAAAAATAAAAGAAAGAAAAGAAGGAAGAAAAAAAAAAAAAAAAAGGAAAAAATGTTAGCTGTTCTGTGGGAGACTTTGTAACACTAACCCAAAGACTCAGTTCAGAGTCAACCACGGGGGAAAAAAAGCCCTCCACAGTACAAAAGCCTTTCCATCTTTTCTTACAATTAAAGCTTCATTCCCTTACAACAGAAGCTGCTCTAGATCATACCCCTTGTTTCTCCCTCTTCCACAATTTGAGAACGTGCTTCTCTAGAAGTCTGCCATCATGTGACACAAACCCCAAGATTTACTGGCACAGCTAGTTTGGAGAACTGAGTAGTAGCAAGAGCTACTACAACCACAGGAAAGTATTCATAATGCAGTCTGTCTCTTGCCTAACCATTGCTCCCTAGCTCAGTTGCACTTTATCCAGGCTGGAGAGATGAGCAAAATTTAGTAGCACTTCTTTCTCTAACAATATCACGTTACAGGGAACGCTAATTCATTTTTTCATACTAGAGTTTGGCAAGAGAAAACCAAAATCCAGCTGTAAGTTGGAAGACCTACTTTCCCTATCTCAGTAGTAAAAGGAGAGAGTGTCAGTTCTGGCAGAAACTCTCAACACTGCTGAGTGAAAAAATTCTGTCACGCTTGTTACATATCACTAGGATTTAAATATTCCTTGCACAGAAAAGCTGCCAAAGTACATGTGCCAGATGCACAGCAAAATCACACCAGTACCTGAGAGCAAAAGCTATAATGGAGCTTGGTTCTTTCTCGCAGACTGCAATAGGTACACGTTCATGTTCATACATTAGGTAGTGCTTATCCGGGTCACTAAATGAAAATGACATAGGGAGACTGTTAGAAGATGGTAAAAGTTTGTGGAAAGAAAAAGTTTTGGTCAAAACCCAGATCTCATCACTGCACTCCCAGGCACAAGCTGCAAGTCTCAGCGTGGAACCAAAGCTCCCCAGATCAGCTTCTCCCAATAAGCACATTCATAGCGATGTGGTTAAGTCTAAATGGTATGTGTTAGGGCAACCAGCACTTCAAGCAAGCTGCTTATATCAGAACACCAGCTCCAAGTTAGAGTAAGAGTCTGTTTCTGCTTAGCAGCCACTGTTACTAACGGCACCAAAACCTGCCTGAGTTTGGGCTGACTGTCCTGCAGCATGATCTGCAGAGTGAAGTTAGGGGACACACCTGCAATCTTTTCTGAACAAGCAGTTTAGTACAGAAAAATCCCCAAAGCCTCCTGGGTTTCTGTAAGATTTCCTTTTACTGACCTGTAAGGTCCAGTTATTTAACTTTTACCTCATTAGCTCACGGCCTCCACTACTACCCTGGGCGAGGATTCAGAAGTTAAACTCAGGCTGCCAAACGTTAGGCTCATGTCAAACAAGAAACACTACAAAGCATGCAGACCAAGTAGCTGAAAGACTTTCCAGCCTGCCCGTTTTCACATGAGGGGGGGACTTGAGGGCACATGCAGTAGCCACTGAACCTGACCTACACCCAGGCAATGCCAATTTGAGTCCAACCCTTGGAAGAGGTCTGGAAGCAAAAACAAGAGGCAGCATGTAGCTTTAGTAAGTCTTTGTTAAGGAAGGACATTTCTGCTCCCTCCCTGCAGCAACAAAGCTAGAAGGTTTCTCCCTCTTCCCCTCCCATAAGAGATCTGAGGAGGCATGCTAGGAGGAGGAGAAACTGATAACATATAGGGACAAAGGTGGCGCATTAATAAGAAAAGCGGGTAACCTACAAACACCTAGAAGGGACACAGAAAACTTCTTACCTCGACCAAGTTCCATAGCTTATTCAGAGGCAAACCCAAGTAAGGACTTAAATTATATACTGCGCAAAGGAAGCATCCATGGCTGTTTGCAATTTGACCAGGCTACTGGTTTTCTACCTCATATGTATTATGCAGTACTTACAAGGGAAATGGAATGGGGTTATAGTTGTTTCCAGGCAAAAAGTTAGCCAAAATAGCTTTCATAGTAGACTTCTCCTTCACTTGACTGTCTGTAGATCCCAGTGAGTGTCCATCAAACACATCTGAAACAGAGATAAGTTAAGTCTGCATCAAAAAAAACAAACTTCAAGCTGTAAATTCAGAATGAAGGCTGCAGACCACGGTTACCAGGTTTACTAAACAGATCTCACACACAAGCAAGAGAAAGAATACAAGGCCACGACTGAACTATACCTTCTGAGCTGCTTGTTGTATCCTGTTCAGACAGTGTGTTGGCACCAGTCATATGCTCCGATACTACCTCTGGAGAGGTGGGCAGCTGAAGATGGGTGGAGCCCGTGGAGCTCTGACTTGATAAAGTAGTCAGGAATCGATCCTCTGAGATTAGAAGGACAAAAGAAAGCATTTTACATGGCTATCAGAAGTAACATTGCTTGCTCCCAGGCCAAGCTATCACCAGTGTCTATTTTCAGTAAGTTTTTATTTAAAGCAGGTAAGGCCACCCACCCAGAGCAAAGAAATGGGCAAGCCCATCAGTGTAGCACATAACCTCCAGAAAATGCACATACTTATACCCACTACTCTCAGTTCCCACGAATTCTCAGTATGCCTCACAGATAAGAGGTCTCAGCACGCACAACTACTTCACAGAAGAGTTGAGAGGCATTTCCCCAAATTCCTTGTTATTTAGAAAGCCTCAGAGTTTTTAAACAAGCTCAAAGGAAAACCCTCGCTGGCCCCTTTAGCATTGGTAGTAATACAGCTTCAGATTAGAAGCAGACTTTGCTGTTTTTAATAGTAAGCTAGAGATCAGCTTATTCCCATCTGACACAAGGAGCATTCACCATTCCTCCAAATTACTGAATTTGACAAAGGCTCCCATGTTATATCAGGGAAAGGGTTACAGCAAGCTTCTCTTGGTAGTTTAAGAAAAATAAATAAACGAATAAACAAACAGACCTTTTTCTCCATTTTGCAGTGCTGGAGAAGCATTGCGTGGGGAAGCATCCATGCTACTGATCTAGGCAGAACAACAAAATGCCGATGATGACGCCAAACTCTTTATAACAGCTGTACCCCTTCCTCTGTGGAACACTTGCAAAAGCAGATGTGCCACAACAGAACACTCCCCCCCACTGTTCTCAGCCTCTGTACTGTCGCCATATCTGCCACCAGATGAAAAAGACAAGGCAACAGCAACCCAGCCTCACAAGATGGTTATGACTGCCGCCATCTCTGTATGCTGCTTTAAAGGCTACACTCTTCTTCCATATAAACCTACTTGCTGCTAGATGAAGGCAACGTGCGTTTTAACATCCAAGAAATGCGTGTGAAGTGGAAAGGACGTGCATGCACACAACAGAGCAAACCCAGGGTCTCGTGGGGTTACTTAGTGCACCTTGCTAGTGTTAGAACTACTGGGAGTTCAGTCGCTCTGTACGATGCTTATATTGCACTGCCTTGCGGTCTGGCCATTTTCCTCAAGAGTGTCAGCTGCCCAAAGGCAGCATGCTGGCAGCTCCACCCTTAGACAGAGCTCGAGGCACCAGTTCAAAATCATTTATACATCCCCTCAGCCAGTTCCCCTAGGACATATCACAGAACAGAGATGAGCCTGCAAATTCATTATCGGTCTTCCCTGGTTTCTTTACTCTGCCTCTCCTGATATTTTTTTTACTTTTCCCTTTTCACAAGGGATAAACCTGATGGGCCTAGGGTCTAACAAGGCGACCTCATTCTTATCTGGGCATACACTTGACAATCAGCTCTCCACTGTCAGTATTCATATTAACACCATGCAAACACCACAGAAAATCACCAAATCTTAGTCATAGTCTTCTGTATAATATGGCTCTTGATTCACATCTTTAGGAAAAGATACATGCAATTCAAGCTTTTACAGCTGAAAGCTACATGATGCAGTAAAACAAGTTTACTAATTATTAAAGTGAACTGAAACCAGTCTTAAGACTACTGTGTTGCCCCAGGGGGGTAAAAAAATAATATGTTTAAGTAGCTTCTAGCCTGCTACTTATACCTTGCTTTCTTCACCTTGCCTCAGTCTCCCGGGGCTGGGTGGTACTGATGGCCGTTTTCTCCCTTTCTCTTGTTGGAAGAGATCCTGCAATCTTAAAACAAAGCAGGGGGGGGAAATAAAAAAACACCACAAAACACACCACCAAAGAAAAATTAACCAAAAGGTAGGTTACGGATATTAGCTGTGAAAGGCACAAGTTATAAAGTTTCTCCACAGTAGCATGCAGCCTTCACAAGTCTTTACTGCAAGCTCAGATGCTTGCTAACATGTGCCAAAGCTATGTTTCAAATGGCAAGACACAACATTTTCTTCACCTCTGAAGTAATTCCACCCAATTGCCTACTCATGCTCCCCTCTTCCCCTCTCTTCCACCTTTATTCAAATGACACTTTCTCCTCTCAGATGCAAGCTGTGCTCTACAACACAATACTTTTATTATACGGCCTCAAATGATTTTCTGTTCCAATCAACCAGCTCTGTGGTCTTAACCGGCAGAGGACATTCAGCACAAGCTGTTCAGATTATGTTATGACAGCAAGGGTGCTATAGGAAGAAAAAGTACAGAACCTCTTCCCACATACAACCAACACATTATCAGTGTTGCTCACGGTTCCAGCACGTGCCCTCTTACCTGTTGTTCCAGGCTTGCAGCATCTCACAAAGTCCTTGCTTTTTAGCTATCAAAGACTCAAAAACAGATTGCAGCTGTTGAGGTGTATCTAATGATGATGACAGCAGCCTTGCTTGGATTTTCTCAGTCCAGTTTCGAAATTCCCCCTCTTCCATCTGCCAACAGAAAAACTGTCAGTGTTCTGTCACCAGAGATGACACTAGATCCGAGTGGCTTCTCCACACACTTTGCAGCCTATGGTCTGCCAATGCAGAAGGAATCTATTACCTCCTTTTGGGCAAAAAGGTCTTCCATCTTCTCTTCCCTCGTTTTACTGAAAGTATCCGTTTTCAGAGAAGCAAGGCGGTCATCAACAGCAAGATACACTTGTGACACCCTGTGAACAGGGATGCAAAGAGTTAAGCTGTGACTACTTAGGACATCTTCAACATCCTTTATTAAAGTCTGAACGTGTTTAAGGCTAGCGTTTAAAAATGCAAAAGACAGCATCTGAGAGTCTTCTGCACAGTAGGCTGTCCCACTGAATTTATAGAGAAAGTTGGAAAAAAATTGTTAGTATAGCAGAAACCTAGAAGTTACACACATTGACGTTCCTCTCCACCACTTATTGTTTGCAGTGGAAGCTGTCAGAGCACAACACAAAGGTCACAAATACCTTGCTAGCAAAAAGGAACTGTTGTGTCACCTGTGTCTAGGAAGACTGGGGCTGCAAGCTAGACCTCCACCAGCAGGGCTCAGGGACAGCCAGGGTGAGAGTACCTCTGTTTCAGCTCTAAACAAAGCTCCACGGGTTTTGAAGTCAGGCAGTCACAGAGACATCAGCCACATAGGAATGCCACCACCGGGCAGAACAGCAGTCAGGCTGGATTTAATAGTTTCTACCGTGCCCACCTCCCACCTTTTTTCTCCTATGTTTAGAAGGTGTCTAGGCTTACAGTAGTTTACCTTAGACTACAAGAAGGTACCAGACTGTCTGCTGTTACCATATTCAATAGCTAACAAAGGTAACGTCTTTTACATACCAGAGAGTTTAGTTGCCACGCCACCAACATAACAAAAACAGTTCTGTTAGGACAACAGATCTGAGCAACGCTTTTGCAGTTTTTCTGGCCTGAAGGCAGGATTTAAACTTGGTCAGATCTTCCAAAAAAGGAACATTAGCAAAGTGTAAAAAGCATTACCTGCAGTTTTCAGATTAAACTGTCTAGGACTACCTCCCTCTGTTCCATTTTTAATATTAGAGAAGGAATTAAAATACTTCATGAGTGCCCGAGTAGGCATTTCTAAAGAAAAGGTGACATTTCAGACACCAGCTGAAGGTCAAATTTTCAGTGGCTACTTGGCAACATCATTTAGAAATATGCTGTATCACTCAGATATCAATGCAACATTCAGGGATCGAGAAGAGAACCTTAAATTTCTACCAGCTATGTTTAAGCTGAATTGCCACCAGACGAAAAAGTAAGAAATTAGTACAGAGCAGGTAAAGGTAATAAAGGAGATTCCAATGTCGACTTCCCTAGAACTATATACACATATAAAGGTGTTTTAAACCACTACTTTCCAAATAAAGAATGAATGTTTAGCAAGTCTTATTTATAGTAGCAAAAATAGTTTTGTGTTCTGCTAATAGAAGTCCAAACTACAAATAAGCTGAGGAAGGCATTGAAAACAAAGCTTACTTTTGAGAGAAATCTTTGAGATCCTGTAAAATAGTAACCTTTAACGGAGCCTGCCGTTTGATGTAGATCTTGGGCAGTGGGACACACACTTCAAGCAGCCGGATTGGGGAGTAGCTGTGAAGGCAATACAACAGCTATTAACAAGATTCTCCCCACACAGTGCTAATTCCGCACCATACTGCCGTTTGTGGCCCTTATATGAAAAGATACCGTATCAACGTGTCCTGGGCTTTAGTCACTTTTAGTAGCAGTAACACCCAGTTCATTTATCTCCTAAGCAAAATGTAAAACCACAGACCATATTGCAAAAACTAAGTTCTGAACATTTTCAAGATCAGACAGCGAAAAGCATTTCCCTTTTGTATGACGAACTGGAGCCATCTACTCTTAGGAACACTGCCTACCCACCCCAGCCAGAACAGCGATGGCACTCACAATGCCCTCTGCAAGCCAGCACACACCCCTGCTCCTGTGGTTACAGCGCAGTTACGCTACCCCATGCTATACTCAAAGCGAAGGACAGACCTGATGAATCCTTACTAGAGGTACTATATGCTTCACATAGTACTAGAGAAAGACAAGGAAGTTTTTAGCAGTGGACCTCACCTGAAAGATGCCACCATCTGATTATAGGAAAAATACTGGTGATAGTCATGGTGAATGGAATGACCACAAGGCTCGGCATTGGCCCTCCGAGTGTACTGGTGCCCATAGAATCGCAGCTCAAGGTATTTTGCGAAGGACATGGACCAAGAATCATTAGAAAGAGGAACAACGGGTGTCACCTGAAAAATTGAAAGCCAAGTGTTTTAATTTCATCCTGCCACCAAGATTAAGGACAGGCTAACCTAGCCAGTAATCTAGTATTTCTAGTACCACAAGTACCCATGGCCCGAAACAAACTAAACAACAACAAAGATAGCATTTATGCAAAGCTAAGGCTAACACATAGTTAAAAATCAATTGGATAAACAACAGCTGCTAGTTGATGATGACAGCTGCTAAGCTGGGGGACTCCAAACATAACCTTGATAGAGACTTATCTCTCAAATGCTATTTCCCTGCATAGAGACAATTTCCAGCAACAGCGGTTTCATCATATACTTTTCCCCCAGTGATTCTTCAGCTACAAATACGCTGGTGTTGCTCTGCAATGTATTTCAACTTCAGCAGTGCTTGCAAGCTTATAGTAGCCAATTGCTTTATATATACTTAATAGCCACAAACATATTAGTGTTTACATGAGCACACAGAAATGAAAGGTTAGAGAACAAGCGTATATACAGCCGTGTAGGGCTTGCCTTCAGCAATTACATTAACTTCCTCCGGGTATCATTAAATCCAACAGCCATGTTTAAGCCGGTGTAAGTATGTGAATTGAGTCATCCACATGGGTAATTGAGATGTTTTGCATTTCAGGCACTACATGAATCTTTTTTTATTGTTTTATTTCTCATCCCTCTGAAGGCTCTCAAGTTTTGCAATGTTTAGCTTGAAGTAAGTATCCAGTTGGTAATGGTTTTTTAGCTAAATTACAGAGCAAGTTTCAGACAATACAGAATCTTACTATCTTGTGGGTTTTTAAAGCAATTTATCATTCCTCTAATGAAGATTTTACTTACTTTCTAATAACTGCTAAAGGAAGTCTAGACACCACATGGACACACTGCACTGTCCAGTTCATAGCAGATCAAAGAATACCAAGTGGTTTTAGCCAATTACTAAGCCAGCAGGTCTCAGTGTCTGCCCTTCCCCATGTACGCATTCCTCTGACACTCGTCCCGATTCACTGCAGGGAAGGGACCATACTCTTCACCTCTACAAGGGCAACGCCATTTTTTCAATGTGTCAGAAAGTACAGGGCCAGCCACAACAGGAACATTAAATTGGAACAGCGATGATTCTTAAATTCACATCCTTACCTGTTTGCACAGTCTACACCAGGAATAAGTCAGAATGGTGTGCTGGTACCCAGGGACCGGGGAGTCCAGCTCCTTTAACACAATTTGCACACAGCCTTGCCCGTGAACAAAGCGACGAATGTGGTGCACCATTGGTGTTTCACAGAACATGCTGGGGCACTGGTAGGAAGGCCTTATGCAGAGAAATGGAAATACTTATGAATGATCATATGCTAGGTACTGCTGAAGAACTGATTCAACATATCTAAGGTGCCTTTTAATATCACAGTGCTATTTATCTTTCCTGTAAAAGTCTCCAAAGCCTCTAGTGAAGGCTAGTGTTTAGGGAGTGTGAACTGTAGTCATTTAAAATAGCATGTAGGGAAGTTCCCTTGCCAGCAATGTATAGGTCCCAAAAGCAGTGACTAGACACTGGTTGCCATCACAATCTTTTTACAATGTATCGCTTTCTACCAACATATTCCATATAGTCCACAAAAGAGGGATCAAACACCTGGAAGTGCTTGGCCCCAAATTAGAAAACAACTTTGGCAGTGCACCATAGCAAAGGCTACTGAGGACAAAGATGTGCCAAGAGTCTTCAGAATGGTAACATTTCAGCTCCTTAAGGAAGAGGTGAGCAAAATAGTGCCATATAACTAACCTCTCTGAACAGAAAAACCCATGACCTTTCTTTGGATGGGTTTCTTTTAGGTCAGGGAAGAGAGACTGACATCCGAGAAATAAAAGCTGAATCGTTTAGGTACCAAAGTGAAATAGGAATTCTTCACAAAAAGGCAGAAAGATCCCAAAAGAGCCCAGATCCTCCTTGCTTATACTGCAGGGGGGAAGGAAAGAATTTTAATTCCTGAAACTACGGAGACTGAGAAGCATTTGCTTTAGCACACACCAGCTGGTCAGCAGAGAGAAACAAGAACTCAGAAGTGGGCAGCTAAGCCCCTCCTGCTCAGTGGTCAGCACAAGGAAAATTACTTGTTCCTCCAGGGAAGGCTGAACGTTAAGAGCATTTTGCTACTGCAAGTGACCAATGGAGAAAACTGGGTAATCTTGTCTTTTGAGGAGCCACAGGATACCCATCCAGTTTCACAGCCTGCTGAGACTCTGTGTGGTGTTCTGGCAGTACTGGTTATTACTGAAACATAACAACGTGCACCTCTGTCAGATGAAATAAATTACACAGTACTCTGCCAGGGCTAAAGGTCTTCTGGACTATTTACCTTAGCCACCTTGCAAATAACACAATGCCTTACTCTGAGATGTTCAGATAACACTAGAAGAGTAGGTTTTTTCCCCAGAACTTGTATTTAAGTTCAAATAGGAACCTCAGAAAACTGTCATCAGTACAGTTGTTTCCCTTGGAAAACAGCCACTTGGAATACATGCTCAGACTATTAACTAGGCCCTCAAAGCCCTGATCGCTACAAGAAAGCGCTGAGTGCACACATCCGTCTTTATGAACTTACAAGTCTTGTTTCATAATCTGTTTCACCTGCTCATTAAAGGAAATAAAAGGGACAGGAACAAAGTGGGAAAGCTGTGGATGTATTTGCTTGTAAGGTATGAGCATGAGTAAGCGAATTCTTACATCCTGTTCCTATTTCACTGCAGCATGATAATACAAAGGGAGCCACAGATTTAAGTGGTAAGCTTTACAAGGACACATCTGGCTCTGCAGACTTGCATGCTATTGTCCTGAGTGCACAGGGAGTCAGTGAAGAGGGCAACAGGTCGACTTCACACAGCGATCAAAAGCTTTTGTTTTGTTTAGAATGAGACTTAGAACGAGTTCCTCCTCACCTGAAACAGTAGCGCTCCAGAAAAATCCCTAGAGTCAGGTCATTTTTCCCATAGAATTCCATGGTCACAATCCTAAAGCAGAGAGAGAAAAGCTTTAGAGGGTGGATATTGCCACTGTTAGCTGTGCAATAGCCTTTAGCTGCACAGATTTACACCTGCTGCTAGCTTTTTGTCAGCCCTGTACACCTTCAAAGGCTTTTTTTCCTCTTGGCTACCCTTCCTTAGATCCCTGCTGTCAAGTTTCTTAACAATGAGATCAGAGTCTTACAAGAACAACTTTCAACTTGACATTTAAAAGTCAAATACAATTCAACCGCACTTCTAAAGATCATTTTCAACAATATCTATGCACAGAAGTCTAGAGAGCTTGAAGCCTCAAACACTAACATTTAAACAGTGACAAAAACGGTACAACCAGAAGATGAAAAAAACCTTAAGAAAACTTTATTCTTCCAGAAAACTCAATAGCAACTTTTGTTTTCTCAGAACCTGAGGGGATCAAGCCATTTAAAATGTGTATCAGTTGAAGTGTCACAATTCAGACATCTCTAATATCAGTAATTTACATCCTCTTACTGTTGCTGTTCCGTAGGCTTATCCCCACCTTCTTTAGTTCATTCCTAAGCTTTTACAGCAAGTCTAGACCTTTTCTTGTAAGTGAGCCACCTCTATATTTTCACCTGAGTTGGATGATGAAACCCCAAGACTTGCCCCGTTTAGCAGAGCTAAAAGCATGTCATAAGTTGCACACAATTAACAAATTACAGCCCCCTAAACTGGAAATTCTTAATGCCACTGACTATAATATGAGAAAGTTAATAATATATTAAAACGGCACTCTCAGATAATACAATCTAGAAGTATTCTGAGATTCCCTCAAGGTTTGTTTTGGGGCTTGGACATTCTTCTGTGTTTATATACACTAACTCTTCCCCACAAGACTTCATGCAGTGCCCTCCCCACACATTTATTACTCTGCAGTGAAAGGACTAACTAAAGCATTCTGGTTTAGGCTGGGCTTTTTCATTCATGCCCTGGGGATTACAAGGGCTATGGTATACTGCTCTGGATCCACCCAACCCGGCAAGATAAAGTTACTTTGGCAACAGTTCCTGTTACAGGATGGGCACAACCTACCAAGGAATCCTCAAAGAAATACTGCTATATGAGGCAAACACTGACCTTGATTTGGGAAGAAAAAAAAAAAAAAAAAAAAAAAAAAAACAAAGAAAAAGCAACTATACAAGTTGTAGAGGAGTCATTTTCGTACCAGGGGCTAACACAGGCACTTGGAGCATTGCTGGACTGAGCAGAAGAGCTACTGAAGAGAACACAGAGCCTCTGATGGTTTACTGGACTCAGGCAATCCACCTGACAGAGAGAAAACAACTTATTTACTGGTTACAGAGACCAGACCACATAGAACTCCCAACAACAAAATGCTATTCTAGTAGTTTTATTTAAACATGAGTCTCTGCTTGCTCCTTTTGTACAGATTAACCTTGCATTATCTCTGAGCTTCAGGTCGATTTGTACCATGTATAATGGCTATCTGCAGTTTTTAGAACAGCATAACTAACATGCATAATGAAACCAATGCATACGCTTTTGTGCGTGGAAAGCTAAAGGAAACAAAAAACAACAAAAGCCCCAAGACAAAGATCTAGAGTCTCCAAAGCACTGTACAGTTTAGGACATGTTAGAGTCAAAACTCTGCCAATATATTATGCCTCAATTACTCATTCCGGCTACAGAAAGACTCCAACTTTCTGTCCTTGTGAAGAGATTTACCACGCTGCTGCTGGAATGGAGCTGTTCCCCCTTCCACACCCCACACAACTATGCAGTTACCAAATACTTTTCTTTGATCACTGAATAAATTTAAAACAGCATGAACCAGTCTGATCCAGAGCAAAGGCTTGTCTTACAGTTTCTAAGATTATGGCCTGTGAAGCTACACAGATTTACGTTTAAGCACCAATTAAAAAGTGACTTCTGCTCATGAACTTGAGAACAGACTGGCTCAGCAACTAAAATGTTTGACTATCTCACTCACATTCATAGACTTTTTCCCTGAATGGCTTGCAGTTAAAGTCCCAAGATCCTTTTCCTCAGATAGAAGTTAGTTGTTTTCATGGCAGTTTCCAAAAACTTTAAATATTTTGATTACAAGCACATACTGCCTGCCTTGCTTTGAAATTTCAAAAGATTTCCTGCAATCCCTTATGAGATTCTCAGATTTCTTCAGATCACCCGAACTTTTACAAACAATCTAATACTTCAATGTAATCAGAGCCCACTGCTGTTTCCATGGAATAAAACCTCTGAAGATGCAAACATTACACTTCTGGAAATCACCAGTATCAGCAGCAAGAAAGCTCAGTTTCAGAAACTTCTTTAAGTTTGCTCTCCCTTCATGTACTCATTTCCAGGAATCAGTCACGTACAGCTGAGCTGAACAGGCAATGTACTACACTGACTCCAGGCTGACTTTATATATGATTTGAAGTAGTGTTTCACTATCTCTTCCCTTCTCAGGAAAATTTTTGCAATCAGTCTCTTGTTCTGCTTTCTTATATCCACATAGTCCCTGGTTGTATTGGCTTGTCCAGAGCACTGCAATCTAAAATGCAGTTTTGACCCAGTCAAAAAAAACCAAAACAACAACAAAAGACAACCAAATAAAACCTCACAAGCAAATTAAATCTGCTCTGCTTTAACATTTAATATCAGACACTACACCACCTGTATTACCAGGAGAAACTGACGTAATCTGAGTTTTCAGCAGCACAGCTTTTAATCTTACCTTATGAGACCATGAGGATTCACTCTGAGCCAGTCCTTTCTCATCCTCTTCAATTTTACACCCAGTTTTTCCAGTAGGGACACTAGACACATCCTTACTTTGGGCAAAGGGATCTGTGCTTTTCTGTAGTATTCTCCCTCCTCTGGCCCGATAGTCAGCAAGCATTCTGGCTAAGCTCTGGCTATCACCTAGATGTTCTGCTATTCTAGTATTAACCAACTCATGAGAAGGTAAGATTTGGATAGCCTTGGCTTGGATACTCCCATTCATCCCTTGTAGCCCAGAGAGATCCCGCAATAATTGTCTCTTTCTTCTGCTCTCCAACTCCTTGTATTCCTTACTGAGGAGAGGAGACCAATAAACTTGCTCAGGGAAGTATTCCCGGGCAGGACACCTCATGCCTTTTTCAGTCAAAAGAAACGGTTCGCGAAACGTCAGTACAGGAGAAATACAGAGAATGACATCTTTCAACTCCTGCTTGAATGCTGCCGAGTAAGTCTTGAGACGGTCCTCAGAAGAAGTTACCTCTTCCGTGACATATAAACCAGTATCATCCTGGAGGGGGTCTCTGAAGACTCTCATCTGACTCTTGGACTCCTGCAGATCATCTGCCTGTTGAAGAGGCTCTAATGTCTGGCCATCCAGAGTGACCAAGTGCTGATCCATGCCATGGAGAGGCAGCAGGGATGTTTCAGGTATTGCTGGAGGTACAGAGTTGAACACTGGAAATGGCAACTCCGCTTTGTGGTGCTCTTGCTGTTTTGAGGATGCTGTTGCCAGCTGACTATTCTCTTGATCGCCTCTCTCAAATAAACCTCTTTGTTCAAGCATGCTGACCTCATTAGAGGACACAGACTCAGAGATCACAGGCAGCTTTTCAGAGGTTAGTTCAATGTCTCCAACGGCTGTGCTGAAATCATCACCACTGAAGAGGTTCTGTTGTTCATTTTCATCTCCTGGCTCCTCAATAAGGGAGTGAAAGGAGGTGGTTTTGGTCAGAGTAGGGGGCATGGCAAACTCATCCATAAGGAAAGAGATTTCTAGCTGGGAATGATAAGCCACACAGACCATGAAGATCAGGATCTCCTTCACACGGGCCAGCTCATACTCTGCAGCACCACACAACTTGATAGTGCAGCCCAGGTGCTGGGGACACCCTTCGAAGAACATCAGGGTTTTTGTCTGATCTAAAAGAAGGGAAAAAAAAAAAACCACCAACAAAAAGACACCCAAAAACCTGTAAGAATTTGGATGACACCTAAGAGCAGGTTACCTATAGTTCTCACACACTGAAGAGACCGTAACAGAAACTAAGAGCAAGTAACATTGGTAGCACAACCCAGCTGCAGAAAATCACAGCACTGTACTGAAATAACTTATTTTTGCAAACATAACAAGCATTCGCTATAAAAACTTCTCCTGCTTGGTAAAACAAATCATCGTAAACTCCAAGTGAAGGCCACGTGAAACACATTGGCCTAAACAGTGTATTCTAAGATCAGTGTAGATTCTGCAGCAGTGAAGCAAAAGAACCACTATCCTTCCAGGCATATTTGCTCATCTTTACAAGTCAAAAGCCTGCAAGATTTTGAGTGCAATTTAAAGCCTGGGAGAGGGCATGGGGAAAAAGTGGAAGTGATGCCAAGACTGCATCTCCACAAAGATATGTGTCAATAGAATTTATGTGTGCCAGTACCACTAGTAACCAGAAACAGCATTTTTTCCTTTGCAGACTTCCATTGCCTAAAGGGGGTTACAAAGAAATCTGGTTTCTCAAAGGTACACAATGACTGAACAAGGGGCAGTGCACACAAACTGCAACAAGGCAAATTTTCATTGGATATGTCAAGGCTGGACCAGATAATCATAGAACAGCCTGGGTTGGAAGAGACCCCAAAAGATTCTCTGTTTCTGTGTAGAAGAATTTTTTATGGCAAAGTGATTAAGCAACTGAACCGATGCCCAGACAGGCTACAAAATCTCTGTTCTCTAGTATTTTCAATAGTTGGCTGACAAAGACCTGAGAAATCTGATCCTGCACTGAAATTAATCCTTCCTGTTCAAAACAGGAAGTTGGACTAGACAAGCTCCAGAGTGGCGGAAAGAGAAAAACCAGTCTGGAAGAAAGAAGCCAGCCTAATTAAAGTCTGGTACGTCTCATCTTAGTAAGATCATGCTTTTGTGTCTGCAGCCAGTTCACTGTAGTTCCAAGATCTAACAGAAGTAAAGAAAGAAGAGCAAGAAGGATAATACTTGATCACACAAGGCAACCAACAGTTCAGGTCTAATTAAGAGGAGCAAGCATTTATCCTTTCACACACACAAGCTAAGACACATCAAGCTTTACTCACCATTGGGCAACTGAAAAACTTGCATATAAAATTTATGACAGGTTCCCAAACGTGGTTTGGTCAACAGTTGATCCATTGACATCACTAAGTCTCCCTGGGTCATTCGACTTACCCGGTCTAACACTTGCTGTGAAAGTGGAAAGAACAGTAAGAATCTACGGTGCAAAGAGGACACTAGCATCCTTAGCTTGCTCTAAAAAACCCAACCAACCAACAAAAAGCCAGAGTGATCCAGGAAGCTTCTCACTGAGATGCAAACTCGGGGTTAAACCCAGTCACACAAACACACACCCACCCACAATATACCAGAATCTTAGAAAAGCAGTTGGGTAAATATTTCTGGTGAGAAGTTAAGATTGTGCCCTTCCTCGGAGACGTCTGGATCTATTGAAGTGAAAAGAGCTCCAGGAGGTACAGTGCCGTCAGCACAGGGCTGGCTATCAGGAGCTCAGCCAACTCCCACAGCTGCTCTGTTTGGCTGTCTGTACCCTGTCTCACAGGGACAGAGAGGCTCTCTGGCGACCAGTGAGGACCCATGCAGGATATCTGCCACAAATAGGTGTCAGAGTTAACTACAGTCAAGCCAGGGTACAAGGACCTACCAAGCAAGGACACAGCAGAACAGCTGTGAAGAGCTGAGGAAAAGGCATTCGCTAGGTTTGCCTAGTTTATCTCCTTGGAAGAGAAGTACTATCAAAAAAGAGCTCAGGTTTAGTTAGAGAAGAAAATAAGAAAACTCTTTGCTTTCTCCAGGGAGCTTGCTGTAAGAAGAAAATACAGAGATCCAACACAAGGCCCAGTCTGACAGGAAATGCTCACCGGCTTGACATTGATGACCAGAGTGATACCATGCTCCAAGAGCATGTCCTGAGCAATGCGGGACACGGTCTTCTCAACAAGGACCAAATTAGGCCTGACATCAACTATGCGCTGTACGTAGTTCTTCAAGAACTCCCTTTCCTGCAGACAGGAACAAAGTTTGGCAGTTAACTACTGCAAACCCCTCTGAAAAACGCCACTTAAATGTTTAATATTACTTACTCATATATATATATATATGGACCTTTCCTATAAGGAGGGAAACTTGCTATCCAGAAAGCACTGTCAGCTGCCCATTGTGCCCATTTCCCCCACCCCCACAGCACAACATCCAGTTTACAGTAATTTGTTATACACTAATTGCGCACGAGGATATAGTCCAATGACAGCCTGAAGTAAGAGACTTGCAGCAGAATCCAAACATGCATATATGCACCTATCTCCTTACATGGAAAAAAGGCTTTATGCTCAAAAGGTGCTAGAATTAGAGCATCCTAAACCAAAGCTGTTTGCAACATTACGTTCTCCATTTTTAGATACATGCTAACGTTGAGTGCTGGCAGTCAGGGACACTTCCATTCATGAAGAGTATGCTGATGCTCTACACCCCTACAAACCTATACACAGAGCGTCGGTCCCTCAATCTGCACTTGGGGACAGTGCTTCTGGAGTGGGATCCCAAATGCTGCACACTGTAAAGTTGTTCTTCTAATCTCTCTGGGGCTAGAAGATGAAGCCCGCTTTCTGGCTTCATCTCACTGTTCCCCACGCACTTTTATTACCATGCACGGAAAGAGGAAGCAGGCCTGCAACTCCGTCAGAACTGAAGGCCTACACTGCTATACAGCTTCCCAAGCCAGGTATTCTCAACTGTGTTATTGTAGCTCACATCAGTCAGGTTTTAAAACTTCCATGCCAGAGAAAGACACCACAAAACCAGTTTGCCAGCTCCTCAGTACACAAACATTCACATTAGGGTAGCAAAGATAAAAGTTATGCCAGAAGCTAACCTTCTCAACTGAACTACTATTTCACTAGCATTTTCTGTCCATTAGGACTTTCATGCAGATACACAAGTAGTTATGATATATATAAAGTAGTTACGAAGCAGACTAATAATCAGAGACCAATATTTTTAAAGTACCATAGATACTTCTACCCCATTCAGACAACGGACAAGTCTCAGTTTAAGCTTTTACTAGAAAACCAACTCACTAGGCAGAGACAAGTTCCATTGCAAAAGCTTTCACACTTGCAATCCTGTCTAACAACCCCCAAACAGAAATGGTCTTAAATACATGCTAAGGAAATAGTCAAATACCAAAACAAACGTTATGGCCCAAGCTCAGCAGAGCACCAAATACCCTTGCTATGAGTATGCCGGCAAACACCTGAAGACAGATTCTCAGACAGGAATGCAGTGCGTTAACAAAAAGGTCAATCCATTTCAGCGTTTTCTTACTTAAGGCACCTCCCCGCTCACAGGGGCAGGGCATCTGTTCCAAAGCAACATTTCGTAGTTCATCACTTCATTAGGTTCATTGTTGTCCCATTTTTTCAAGCCTGACAAGAAGTAACACGGCTGCAACCTAACTCTCAGCTATACTGACTTTTCTAATGTTTCTTCACACACCTAAACCGTATCTAGCTCTGACTTTTGAACCCTAAATTCCTTTTACAGCATATCATTAAACCCAAAATATTTTCTGGAGTGCTGCATTTAATTGTGAGGATCAAAAGATCATTCTCAGTACATGTAACTCAATAACAAAACCCCTCATCACGAGACCACAAGTCTGTACTGTATTTACTGCAGCAGTTTTCTTTGCTAGCTGCTCGAAGAGGAAATTTTTCTTTCCTATGTGAACCCACTCACTGAAAAAAAAACAACAGATGTGCACTGATCATCATTTTGTTTGTTCTAACCAAGAACAAAAGCATGCTCTTACCTGAAGTACTATAGGGTCTATGCAGGTAAACTTTGTTTCTTCTCTGTAGAGGTACTCAATTGAGCACTTCAGCAGAAGAATTTTGGGATTTTTTAAGCAAGAGTTCATCTAAGACAGATACAAAAATAGTTAAAATAAAACCACAAACACCTGAAATGGAAAAAGTACACAAGAAAAAAAGACAGGCTTCCCCATGATTGATTCCCTGCCCCTACCCCCCAAAGTGTCTTAGCTACCATCCTCCTGCAGATCCAACTACATACACATTCTTCCTTCTTATGAAGATGTTACATCCAGTTGTTGGAATTTCACAGCACTGTCCAGTAAGAGTGCAATGCTAGAGGTTTCTACTCTCACCCCCAAGTCTTGATACACTTTAGAGCAAGCCTCCATCCAGATCACTTCTAGCTTGACCTCCTGCCTTATTTGAAGGCTGACATTACTATATTGTCTTAAGTGCAAACCACAAATGCCTTTTCCCGGCTAAAACTTAGGGTAACTATTAGATGCCTTCTGGGGCGGTAGGGGTGGAAAGGATGTTTTTCCATACGTGCATGAGGAAAGCTTCCCCCCCCAGAATCTCTAGGCTACAAGAACACAGCTTGACAAAGAAATGCTTTAAAAGCTGTTCTTGTTTAGGGTCTTCAACTAGATAAAGTTCACAAACCTCCTGAGTGGCAAGAGAAACTTCACAACGCAGAAAGAAAATCACAGCACACTTGTTTCCTCAACATGCACTACAGCCAGCACTTGATCAATCAAGCCTACATTACCTTTTTGTGTGCAACATTCTTAGTGCAAACAAATCCATTCACCACCATGGAGTCAAACTTCTTTCCACCAGGAATCTAACAAAGCAAAGAACATTTTTAGAACTACTACACATTCCCATAACTTCTAGTGCAGTAAACCTAACACACAGAATACCTCTTGTGGCTGATGCGCAAGCATCAGCTACACCCTCAATTATCAGATGAAAGATCAGATACAGTCATGCTGGACACACAACTCTTTTCCTTTAAAGTCTGGCAAACTAAGGACAATATGAAAACAAGTACTAGGTTCCAGGATCTCTACACCCCTCCCAATACATCCGTGTTTGTTAAGCTGGGGGTACACTCTGGAAGACAATAAGGGAAGCTAACTTCTATAGGCCACAGGGAGCATATATGTTTGCACATGCCCTTTCCACTAACAACAAACAACATGTAAGGAAAGAGAAGGGAGAGGGGGTGAAGGAAAAAAAAAAAAAAAAAAAAAAGGAAACCAAACCAACCTCTACCTACTATTTGAACACATGAAACACTTGACTGGAGTGCCTACAGTCACAACCAATCACAGGAGTAATAAACAACATGGAACAGGTTTCTGAATAACATGTTTCAGTGGACATTTCTGTTACCAGCATGCAAAAACAGCAGACAGCTACAAAGAGCTTTCACTTCTGAACATCTGCTCTTTGAACTGGAGTTTCAGGAGAGGCAGCAACAACTGATGCTGTCTGAAGAGAAGCTACAGAGCTACTACCAGAACCATAAGGCTCTCCTCATCTCTTACATGGCTTCCGAACAGAAGCAGCCTCCCAAGGTGAATTTTGCCAAAGAAAAGTAAACTCAAGCCTTCGATCCACAGTCACACTAGCTCCTTGGATGTTACTTTCACATCAGCCTCTCAGAAGAAACTGCATGCCACAACTCCAGCCTTACAGTTCAACAATGCCAACACCAGGCCATCTGGCAGAACTGGATGCACCATCCCATAATAATTAAGTTTTCCTCTTCAAGAAAGTTGGCTTACTTGGCATGGGAGGAGTTCAGTCCTCTGTAATGGATAGTTACAGGGCAATAGATTGCTACATAGAGTCCTGCAAGCTACTTAGGCAGCATTCAGTACATCTCCAATCCAAGCACAAAAGCAGCAGAAACCAAAAAAGGAAGCAAGTCATTACAGAGGTGTTGCTCTTTGCTATTTTCTGCAGCCTACAGTCTGAAAGAAGAGGTCAGCTCCAGGGCATTAAAGCATCTCTCACCGGACACAAAGTTTCTTCTGCAGAGCTTTTTCCAGTATCCCATCCTACCCAAAGGCCATGTTGGCCAGTTACACCACCGCACATGCTGGGGGCAGTAGGAAGGGGACTCCTCCCTTCAAACAAGGGGTGCTGCCAGCAGCTGCATCCTTTTGTTTCCCTACATCCACTGTGTGAAACTTACTTTTTTGATGTGGACAAACTGACGGATATCCATGTCGTCATCTCTGTTCTTGACATCAGGCCGTACAGTTTGAACTACCTGGCAGACCACAGGTACAATGATATCCCTCCAGGACAGTGACAGAGACTCATTGTACAGAAGCTGCTGAAGCAGTGCCATCATGTGGTTGTGATTAGCCGATCTGTAAAAAAGGCAAAACAAGTAAGATTTCTTGTGAGAAAAATACAGAGCAGTGATTAGCTGAAGTCACATTTCAGAAGTAAAATTAACATTTACAGTGCAGGAAGTCCTCTGAAAGAACAGCTGCCTAGAATGTTCTACAGTCAGCTGTGGTCCTATACTTCAAAATATAAAAACTCATATGAAAAAAGCAATCAAAATATACTGCAAAAATGCTGTTTTCTTAATGCAGTTTAGTTCCTTGTACTGTCCACTGTAGATCAAGTCCCACTGAAAGCTGGTGGGATAGAGGGGCTTCAGGAATTGTAACTCAAGATATTCAAGTTCCTTTTTCTACATGTTTCTTACAGCAGTCTTTCCATGGCTTGTTTCTCTCCATTCTCTTCTCTCAGCAGATCCAGATTGCTGTGGTGCCAGCCTAGCGGTGTGAAAAAGAGTTCTTTGGACTTCTCCTCCACCCTTCTGTTGAATAATGACTCTGTGAGAGACAAACAAACCTTGTTAATATAAGGTCACAGCTGAATGCCTGTGTCTTTCTGAAAGGCTATTTTGAAAAGGAAAGAATATACTAAGACATAAGTCTAAGCCTCTTGAAATACTCAGTTTGAGCTAGATGTCATGGTAACATGATGCTGCAAACAGTATTGATTGTAACAGTGGTGAGTGTACAAAGGAAAAGCGAGCTACTTAAATTTTTTTACTGCCAGTATAGAGCAGACAGTTGTTTCTTCTGGGATTGAACTGTTAACAAGTTTAAGATAAGAAAAAACAAAACAAAACACCCTTATATCCTATTTTAACTATAAATCAGCAACAAATTCCAAATAACATGCATATTCATAATGCCCTTTAGACTTAGAGCATTGGTCAAAGGCACTAATTTGATCTACAAAAAGCTGCTGCTTTGAAGACATCTACATGTAAGTGGCATTAGAAGATCTAGATATTTCATTCAGGCTGCAGCACAAGTTATCAAAAATATCTTGGTAAAGGTCTTGTCTAGCACACCTCTAAAACGTATTTTAATGAAAAGCTATGCTACCAATTCATATGTCAGATTTTGACTCTTTATGTGACTTGCAGCCCTGATCCCACACACCGCTACTGCTCAGGTGTGGATGGAGCTGCCAGCAGGCTGGTTCATCTAGCCTGTGTCACAGTGTTTAATACTACAGAGTTCTCAAGGATCTTCTTTCATGAAAAGCTTGCACCACTTAAGATCTCAGCCCGCTTTCTCACCTTGATCCACCCAACCATCATGCACACAAGAATCTCTCTGCTATGATAAATAGGATGCCAATAAAGGCTATATCCACTGAATACAATTTTTTAAATCCTAAATATCAATATAACCTATAGCTTTTTCTGCTTTTTGAAACAAAAAGCATGTTTCAACAGTATAAGACAGTCCTCACTTGGAGGGAGGGGGCCTGTCCTTTTCAATCACTGTATTCTGTGGGAACTCCTTAGAACTGTTCTCTGTTTTGCAGTACCACGATCAAAGGTTATTTCAGCACAGCCTTCCGATTTGAAAGAGTTCCTAGGTTATTTCCCACACAGGTCCTATGATATTATAGAGGGAAGTTATAAACTTCCCCATTCCCATAATGGTTGACTATATTATAAGCCATTTATGTTAGTAGTGTATAATTTTCCATCAGCAAGTATGTAAGCCTTCAGATTTCAAGCTTAAAACTCCTCAGAGTGCATGATCCAACCGCAAAACCCTTACTCAGCAGTAATCTGAGGAGTACTAAAAAAAAAAAACCAAACCAACTTTAAAAACAAAAACTAATTTCTTCCAGATGCTCCATGCCCAAAATTCGCTGTGTAGAAGATTAACAGAAGTTACAGTGTTTTTTCCTCTTTCCTTTCTCCTGAAAAAGCTCAGTGAAAAACTAAGCATCAGTTTAATCAAAGACTTTCTTCTTCTGGCTGCACAGACATTGGGGTTTCCCCCGCTACTTCCTTCTCTTACAAGCTCACTAAAATCAACGGCATGAACTGGGAGGAAAAGAAACCCACAAGTGCACCTGGAAGTGCACAATGGAAGGCACAAGGGTTTTAAAACTCACAACTGCATCTAATGGTGTTTTATTTCAGAAGCAGTAGTGATGGTGGCAGCGGCAATGACAGGAAACCCAAAAAGATTTAACAGATGAAGCTTTAAGCTACTCTGTAGAAGCATTCCAACTAATCATACCACATCTTCGTTTCCTTGCACAAAGTTAAAAACTGGTTACTTAAGTTTGGGAGTGGGGAAGTTGTGAATAGACTTGTCACACGTATTTTTAAAAAAGTTTTTCTTTGAGTGCTTTTGAATGAAGAAATCTGAGAAGCAAAAAAAGTTTAAACTTGCACGTGCATTCAAAGAAGTTAGCTTATCTACCAGTTTTGCCACAAATAAGTTCACATTTACTGTCAAGTAAATATTTCTAAAGGGTCAGTGCCCTATTAAAGGAGTATCAAGGAGTCTTCATCATTATATTAAAACCACACAACAGCAACATTTGAAGTTTCTCCTTACCTTTAATGAAAGCATCACTTATAGAGAACATCTGCTGCCCACCGTTTTCAGGATTCAAGTACTCTGAAGGAAGAGAGAAGAGGGAGGTAGGCGGAGACAAAAAAAAAAAAAAAAGACAGGTTACACTGGTGTGCCCATATAATTACAAGGTACACGCCCACACCAGAAGACACAGCATTACTCATCTTAGTGTTCGGTCACCAATTTAGCAACAGCTTGATGAGTGTTCAAGACAAGAATATCCTCTCATTCTTGTTCTATCAAAAAGTTCTAATATGACAAGAAAATAGTACTTACTACTGTGAAGAAACAAAACCAAAAGTAGACATGAGTAGAGACTGAACTAGAAAGATAAGATTTTGCTTTTCCAGTTGACCCACTCCACATTTTTCTGCATCTAAGTACAAACATGTTAAGCTGCAAGCAGACACCGTAGGAACATCCAGACACTGAACAACCTTCTGGTCTAAAATACAGCTTCAGAAACCATTTTGCTCTCACACTCTGCTGAAGTACATCAGACAGAGAGAGGCCAGCCATAAGATTTATCTTACACAGTGAAGGAAACAAAACACAGCCCACCTTTCAAGAGCTAAAAGTTTACGTCTAAAATTAAGTGTTTTCAGGAATCCATGCTGACAGAAGCGGACTCCCAGCAATAAAGGAAAGCAAGAGATATATCACTTTACATATAGGAAGTAGCATGAAGCTCCATCTACTACCCTTGCTTAGCTTGCTAGATCTTGATCTTTCATGCAGGCTGGCTGGCCACAAAAAGCTTGTTTTCTCCAGAGGCCACTAGCTTGTTGTGCCTTTAGTCAGTTCCTTGCTTCTATAAAAAGGGATTGTACAATGCAAAAACAAGAGCAATGGCCCAATTGCTTATACAATGATCCAAAGTCCACAGCTAACCCTTAATCACCTTTCCTGAGACCAGTCCAGACCTACTGCCACAAACAGAATGCAAAGCCAGGCAGCTTTCAGACACAAACAGAAAGCAACAGAAAGTTGACAGGACACAAGCAATCACAAGTCTCTGAACAGCAGCACTCGAGACCCGTTACATACCACCATTTTAAAAATCTGAGCTTGTCTACAGTTGCCCAGCCTGCAAACAGATAATTAATGTACTAAAGGGAAGTTGCAGGCCTCCCTTGCAGCTCGATGGTTATTTGCAGATTCCTTTTGTCTCTTATATAGATTAAGAGTTTAGCATTACAAGCAAACCTACTGCTTGATAAAAGCTGGCTCACCCTCAAGACTACCTAGACTAAGTCATGTCACACTGCATCTACACATGAACATGCATACTAGCACCTCCATCCCTCTCTGCCTTGCAAGAGCCTCAGGGCAGCAGCTCCTGCTGTTAACACAGGCACATTTCTTACCTCAGATCACCCCTACATGCATCATTGCTCCACAGAATGTTGGGCAGGGGGGAAGGAGGAGGAGGTTCCTGTAGCATATTTTGTAGTCTTGTCTGCAAACCGTTAGCTATCAGGAGACTATCTTACAAGCATCCCTGAACAGCTTCACCAAATCAAAACAATAAAGAACCAAAAAACCCACCCCAGAACATACAAATTCCTAGGTCTGATATCTAAGGGCGTCATTAGAAGCCAATACCACAGTGCACACAAATTCACAGGTCTCCAACAGAAACCTGCAGGTACAGATTTTATACACCTTACAGAATGCTCTGGTTAAACATCAAAACAGACTGGCCAGCAACAACATCTTTTACCTTATATGAACAAATATGCACACATCCACAGATATCCACTGAAAACTAAGGCGCACCTCCTCAAAAGAACGGGCACCAAAATGACTCCTGGCAACAGCACACTAATCCTTGGCAAGCAACGGTGATAACTAACTGTGTCACGGTTATTCAGATCCTCTACTCTTTCCCCCTCTAACTAGATGCAGGCATCAAAAACTAACTACCCAAAATACTTGCTATCAGGATCAAGGATACCTGGCTGCAAAGACATTTAGAAAATAAAGTTTCCTGTACTGGTAACTGTATATCTTTAAGAACAGCAACTAAAACCCACATTTTAAATAAGTCACTTAATTTCTTCCCCAAATTTAAATGCAGAAAGCAATCTCACTTTGTTTCCCATTTTGATACACACCATTAAGTACCATTGCGTTTAGGCAGATGATACTATGAATGAGTCACCATACTCACTTGTAAGATACTACAAGCCAGCTAACGTGGAGTCACTAGAATTTCATAGAAACACACAAGACATTAGTCAGCCTGTAACATCACAAGAAGTCCTGCCATTAGACTCAGACTATATACAAACCACTCTGTTCCAAAACACAGCTGGTACATCACAGGCCATTGCTTCAAAGCAGCTGACCTCTGTGACTGATAGAAATTGCATATCCCTTAATCATTTGAAGAAACCCACTAACCGCTTAGATCAAAGTTGACCTGCACTTCTAGCACTGATGTTTTGTCCCGTCAGCCCTCCCCAATGACTGTAATTTACAGAGTTGTGAGTAAACTGAGTTACACTAGCCTCAAAAGGTGGGTGTGATCTTTAGTTTTACTTAATTTTCTTTGAAATAATGAAGTCACTGTCATCCAGTCTAAGGACAAAAGTCAATCCCAATGAAATCAAGCCCAATACATGTGTCCAGATCAGTCATAAGGAAGTTACTGACCCCTGACAGTAACAAATGCACCATGTCACTGATTAACTACAGTACTCTGTTCTTAAAATCACTGTGTCCCATCTTGCATAGAAGCTCAACTATCTAGCCTTCGCTGTTTAATTACTATGATTCTCTGTAACATCCTGGATGGCATCTTTTGTTGAATACACCCAGGATAAATCAGGAAAACAAGCTGAAAGTCTTTCCACTCTTTAGTATTTCCAGGTCAAAGTTTCAGAAGTCATCCATTTCACTACTCTAGGCACTACAGTATGCACTGTAGGTTTTGACCCACCTAATTTTTGAAAGCCTTGAAAAAAAAAAAAAAAAACAAACCAAACAAATCTAAGTACCCATGAAATTTCTGTCTCCCTATTGCCAAAAAGTGTTTCTTGCTATTCAAAATGTTGTCATTCATTTTAACTTGTTACTCTTTGGTTAGGTCTTTTTCCTCCAGAGATGGTCATGCCAGGAACCCTCTGTATTTGCAGGGGACACAGATTTTTCAAAAAACCTGCAGAATAATACCTACCTCTGCATGGTGTGTTTTTTAATGACTCACACCCCCACCCTATCCTAGTTCTGGGCATATTACTGAGACTTTCCCCTCAAGGGAAATCCATTCTCTTAAAAGCAGTTTTTCCCAGTTTTCTGGGAAATTCTATAAATTACACTCCTGCAGAATAACCTGGGTAAGAGACCACACATTTCAGGCACAGGTAACAAACACCAGTCAGCAGAGATTCACACAAGATAGCAAAGTGCTGTCAACATATATAATTCAAAGACAGAACTGTCTCTCTCTCTTCAGTCACCTAACCACTTGCCTTTTCTGATCTTCTCTGAGCTCTCCATCATCAAAGCCTTTCTCACAAGAGCTTCAGTTCTGGCTATAAGAAGCCTTGATTTGGTCAACAGTTTCCAAGAGAGGCAGGCTCTCTTACGTTTCCCCTTCATCATGTACTGCTCTTTGTATAAGGAGACAAAGACTGAGATAGGTCTGAAACCAGGACTATCACTCTGCTAAGTCCTTCAACACTGACCAGAATCAAGCTGAGTATTACCTGTTTTACTGCCAACACACACTCATAAAGATAAACATGCTACAGCTGTAAATTCAGAGGATACTGCAGCACACCTGGGCCTGTTTCAAGCTCATTTAATCCAGCATCCCTCCTTCCTAAAAGGAATTCATTAATATATTCTCCCCCTCTACACCTCTGCTTCCTTGCAGATGCGTTAGCTTTTCATTTGATTAGGGCATGAGCCAGAAACAGGTTGAAAGCAACCAATAACGAGCTGGTGTCAGCCATGCTGACAACCCATCCCTACTGTTGGGTCATCTGACAACTCAAATTTCAAACCTGCTCTGCTCCTCTCTTCGGAGGAAAAACCAAGCAGTTAAGATTTCCCTTCTTCCAGACATACTTTTAGCAAATAGCAAGAAGTGACTACAATGGGCACTGATAAATTCCTTCTCTAATTTGCCTCACTCTCCCTCCCGTGTCTAACATACTATGAAAGTCAGCTGTGACCAGTTCTCCTCCCTCACTCTCTTTGGTGACCGTTTCAGAAAATGCAATCTGTTTACAGGCATAAAGCAAGTCTTGCATGCTGATCCACAAGTCTGTTAGACTTTACAGAAGGATGAATTCATTGGAAGGAGTCCAAATTAATTCACATTGGATCATCTTGTAAAGTTGGAAATACTGAAGGGAGGGGAGGGAAATAATAATTAAGAATAAGAAACTCCTTAGAAGCAGCCAAAGACAGAAGTCTACAAAGCTGATGTAACCTTAAGTAAGGAATACATCTGTTGCTACCCAGCATGTAAGGCAACTAGAATATACTAGACCCAAGCCAGTGGCAAGCCCCAATTTCAGTCAGCCCTTGTCCAAGTTAGTGAATGCAGTTGTCAACAGGCAGGCACATTATCTTTCCATAAGGATTTTGCTTATAGTTAAGAGTCTTTCCATTTAGTACTCACTTAGGAGAAAAAAATTTCAAAAGAAGTCTTCGACACTGAGTATTTTATTTCTTCCTACTTCACTTAAGTGGCTGTTCTCTTTTGAACAAATGTTACATACATGGATTAAGTTAGGCCTCATTGCTCAACAGGTAAGATACTTCTGTCAAATGTAAGCTTATTAACATACAATTAGAAGTCAGCACAGAGCTCTTCCATATTGTGGGGTTTTTTTGTTCTTTGGGGTTTTTTCTTGCTTGCTTTTCCAGTTTAATCTCAAACTGTAGAGACATGTATCAAACTGGTTTATGCACGGACTATTTTTCCACCCCTGTTAGCCAGAAACTGTATATATGTGGATCTACCCTGTTATGTAGGTATGCTTCAACTGCAAAGAGAAAGTCACAGGGGAAGTTACACACTCTGCAGAGAAGGTGTTTCAACAAGTCTACTGAGCCTCCTCAGAGGTGAGCACATCAAAACTGCAAGTGAGTGCCAGCTAGATATCATTATTTCCCCCTCTGTAAGACAGCTACAAAAGTAGTGTCCAAATAGGTCAGTATTACTAGGGCCTAGCTCTCCATCATGTGCAACTCCAGCTGGTGACTACCTCATACCTTTTTGGTCGGCAGGGTGAGGGGGCACATGAGGGTACTTGGAGTGCTTCTTGATATGGAAGTTCACGTTGTCCAGCTCCACGTTCAGGCTGATGGAAGCGGCTGAATCACTGTCCATTGTGGACTGGAAGCTGCTGACTGAAGTGCGCTTGCTAGGGCTGGCGGAGTCTTTTAGTGTTGGGTAAGGGGGAAGATACGGGGAGGAAAAGGGTTCAAATGGGTATCATGAGGGTACCGGAGAGGAGAAAAATTGTCTTTAATACATAAAGACCAGTGTGCATTACTAAAGGAATACAGTATTTTCATCGTTCTAATCTTATCTTCATGTGTGCATGCTGACATATTGGGCATTCTTTAGCGCATTACTGTAAGGCCCAAATTAAGCAGAAGTCTGCCCGAGAAACAGACGGCAGCAATTTACATGCTTCTCCTCCATTAGAAGTATGAAGCTTTACCAGTTCCACTAAACACAAAATACTGTATATCCACCATAAGAAACAAGAGGACTAGCTAGGTTATAGTTTGCTTAGATCCTTACAGCCCATGCACGCACACACACAAACACATACACATATAAAGCAAGACACGGTTAAACTACTGTGTCCTGAGGGACTGGGGATAACGGGGGAGAAGGCAGAGTGAGAACAAGACTTGCGTGAAACTCACTGGCTAAGTTATCTTCTCCTTCATCAGCAATCTGCTCTGTGTCACTGTCAAACTTGATGTCTTTGAACCAGGATGGCTCTGAGTGTCCTTCTACAGAGTTCACAGAGTCACTGTCTGGAGATGGGGTTTCCGAGAACTCCGTGCTCTAGAAGACAAGGAAGAAAAAAAGGTGTTAGAAGTGCAGCTCTGCCGAAATATTAAGCAGCTTTAGAAAGCAGTCTGCTACAAGTGCAGATCACATATTTTAAAAATCAGATACTCTCAGTGGGCTGAGCCAGGTTAGTCATAGAGCCACCCCCCTTGCCATGAAATAGTAACTCTTTGGGACAGGAAACAAGTACTTCTTTACACTTCCCACGTGCTTAGTCTCTGCCTTCTCCTCACTTCCACACAAGTTGTGACTCAGTGGCACTAAAGGACATGTCTATTCTACTGCATGTTTTCTGTCACCACATCCAGCTCAGCAGTGTTGAATACTTGCTATCCCCAGCCAAGGTGGCGATGACCATATCCTTTGCCAGAAACCAGCACACGCAGCTTTTGGAGGAGGCTAGTTCTAAGTTACTGGAGCGATCCTGTGACTGACCAAAGTAGCTCTAAGTTTACTCACAAGTCAGGCTCTAGCTGGGGCTACTGCATCAAAGCAAAGCCTGGCGAGGGTGCCAGAGAACCTGGAGAGCACCTAAGCAATTTCCATCAGTCATCCTGATGCCTCCAGTCAACTCAAGAGGAAGTTCTCACTGTCATTCCTTAGGCTACAGTGAGCGCAGCAAGCAGCTGAGTCAACACCACTGTTTCTCCTGACTCTGTCCAGGGGAAATGAGATCAGACAGCACTTTCGGCTGATAAGAACAAGAATTGGCTTTAAACCTTGAATAACACAAGCCCCCTACAAGTAGTTACAAACAGGGATCAACAAGCACTTGCTAGTTAAGGGAAAACTTTTACTAACAAACTGAGACAATGCAGCTGACTAGCTGAGATACCAGATGAAGCCTGGAGCAATCTCAACGGAAGACCATGTGACTGTGGTCAAGAGCTGAAATGCACAAGGGAGACAAGATGCTAATGGCTACACGCTTTCTGACCGAAGTCTATGAGACAGCTGAGCCATTCTTTGTTGTAAGAAGCTGCAGAACATGAAAGACTCGGCTGAAAGCTTTCAGGTAATAGCAAGGCTACAGATAGATCTTGTTCAAGTTAAAAAGTGTCTCTCAGTCTCTCAGGCCAGTAACTGCTCTTACCTCTCAGCAAGTTTGACTGCAATGAAATACAGTACGATAGCATCTCTGGTCACTGGTTCCCTGCGTCCCCCTCAGCTAGCTAAGCTTATCTGGAGGCATGACAAAGACTCCCTTCCAATCTTGCATCATGTGGCTAAGGTACTGAATTCTTTATTCTGCCATCACTGGAGATCAGAAGGTGGTTACCAATATAATATGTAAGAAGATCCAATACTGTATATCTAAAATATTCATTCTTTGGAAGTTTTTAAAGAAGGAGTTTTGAAACAGAAGACCACCACTGTGTCTCAGTCACCAGTAACTGCATACAGACTCCAGATCCTGCACATGATAGCACAGCTGCCACAAGCACAGACTGTACCGTCCCAAGGCCTCCGTGGAAGATGTTCGCCACGAGACGCACTGGCCTAGACTGGAGAACCTTTCTTCCACTTTAAGCAGTACTACATATAACAACTCATCCACCACATAGGACAGCCTCAAAGTTTTCTGGGCAAATGCTGCTTAGGCTTTCCACTAAGGAAAAAGGCCTGGAGCCCAGCTCTCTGTACAGGAGAGCTGATTCAGAAAACATACAATGGCTGTTGAGAACAGGATTAGAGAAGATTCTAGTCAGCAGCCAAACCCAGCAAGAACCACAGCTTTCCTACTCCTTTTACCTGTAATGGTCTGTAGAGAGCATACTCATCTCTGAAGAGCTGATCATGATGACTGACACATTCTAGCCAGCGTCCATCAACTAATGCTTGTCCTATTGCAATGGCTTGGACCCTGGAAGCATAAGAATAGAGATGGTTTTCTAAGTCTAGTCCTAAACACACATGTTTTATGGTACAAAAGGAAAGAGTAATTGGTGACACACTATTTGACTCACCAGTATCCCATTGCTATGTTTAACCAAACACTAGTTAAAATACTGTGGAGAGGCAGCAGTGTACTGATTCAAGTATGGAGCTACACAAAGAGACGGCCAGAACTCTCAACTCAGCTGAGGTGCCCCACAGATGATTAAGACATACTGCTTGTGATCCTCTAATATTGTTTGGTTGATTTACAGATACTGAGCATCTCTGCTGAGCAAGGACTGCTGGTCTATGCTTAAGAACCATCTCAGTTTTATCCTGTTCACACATAGTTAAATATAACAGATTCTTTACACTCGCTTACAAGGATAAAAGTCTGCCAGTCCCACCAAAAATCTAACCACCAAACACTATTACACATATATAAAATATATCTCTGATCCCAGGGGCAGACTTGCTCTTTGGAGTATTACTGAACATTTCTGGACAGTCTTTGTAATACACTCACTGTTCTCCAACTGTTCGAGTAATACTTGTCCCATAAGCTACCTCCCACACCAGCTCCCAAACCAGACAGCCCCCTGTGCCCTGTTGTTTTGGGCCACACAGAGTTAGAACCCTACCTGCTTTGGCAGGCAGCAATGAATAAAACCGAATTTTCTTTCTTTCTCACCTCCCTGCAACAGAATCTATCTCTGCAATCTAAGGTAGCCTATATCAGCTAAAACTCACAACCTTCTGTCACAAAGACAGAAGACACCTGCTGTCCTAAAGCACCAGGGTTACCTTGTGGTTATGTGCCCATTTCTAATGAGCCAGTTGACCAGCTCTTTTCCCACAATACAGTTGGGATGTGTCCGCAGCCAGTAGCGATGGTCTTGAAATTCCATCCCACTGTTGTGATGGCAGATTTTCTTCCAAAGATCTTTCAGCTGGACTGAGTCCTGGACAAGGAGATGTGCAAGTTACTTACTAGTCTGACCTTAGCACTGGTTTCAAGGACATCAACCCAGGCCCTCAGATCAGCTTCCAGATCAAGAGCCCTCTGCAAACAGGCATAAAATCTAAGCTGTTCTGCACACCCTATGTGAAGGTGCAAACAGAAACAGCAAACAAATGTGAGATCAGCTCCTTCTATCCTTCCTTTTACATAAAGTTGAGAACAAGAAACAAACAAAACAGGTACCTTCAGACTGAAGGGGGTTTTGTTTTTAATGCAGCAAGGTTTTGTACTGCCTACAAGACACATCCTCATTACTACCCTCTTGCACTCGATTCTCAAACTCAGGGGGGTGTGTGTAAGTATAGAGGACAACGAAAATCCATCCTTTGGAAAAAGGCTTTTTTATATCATCTGTGCTCAACCTAGGCTTTGTGAAGCCTAGTAGTCCATTATCAAGCCCAGATATAAAGCAAATACTTGACACAGCAACACACACTGCTATGTTCAAGTTACTGAGGATTCCTTTTTGTATTGTCCATTATCAAGCCTTTTTTAGACACTGCTAGCTTTGGCTACTGAGCAAAAAAAAGGTGTGCACCCCTCCTAACTCAACCATTTCTGAATCTCTGGATCTCTTCCTCTCACCACTTGGAACAACTGCAGCCTATACCCTCAACTTATTTTGGAGCCTGTTGAGCATGTGTGTCAACTCTTGTGTAGGCTATGCTCCATCCAAACTGAGCTGTCGCTGCACCTGGCCCCTTTTGCTTTCCCTTATGTGCCCTGGCTTGACACAGCACAATCCGTTGTTGCAGAGTGGGAACTGGGATTATTTTGAGCGCCACAGAACACCCCAAGGGGTGGAGAAGAGACACTGCAGCTCACTTTCTCAAATACCTCACTCATTCTATTTTTGTGTAACAGGGCGGAAGGGAAAGCTGTAATTAAATTTTACCTGGTTTCAGTTTTCCAGTTAACTGCCAGACCCACATTATTGCACTTTCCCAAGGGTGCCCTGAGATCCAAGAGTTTTGCTCCACTTCTGTTACTGGACTGGCTTTCTGCTTTTATTTCCAGCAGTGACTGTCCTGGGTATTATCATAAAACCAGTGTCGGTAGCTCCCCTTCCATACACAGCACAGAGTCAAATGGATCAGTAACAGAACACATCACAGTATCACAAGATTTTGTGCAACTGGAAATTTCACAGTTCAGCTGCCTTGTAGTTTACCCTTAACTCACATGGTAAATTCAGTAAACTTGACAAACTGGCAGAACACAGCAAACGCTTTCAACTCAAGGGTTTTGACCTCTAGTTCACAGAAATATGTGCTCACCCCAGTGTATGTAGACCCTCCCCTACCTTTTATGTCATGAGCAAAGTTCATTAGTCTTCTGAACGGAATATATTAAGCTTTAAATTAATTCTTGATATAGTCAGCTCCACATGCTAAGGGCATTAAACAAACAGTGGGAATTCACAGAAAATCCTACATTAATTGACACTGCATCTTCTGCTCTGACATGAACAGAAGTGATACTGCCAATCCTTTTCTCCCCCAAGGAAGGAAACAGACAAAAAATTGAACACTGTGAAGCTGAAATGCACTGGGACTTGATAATCTTGGTCCAAGTTGCATTCATAGCATTTAAAATTTTATTTTTCTCTCAGTAACATATATGCATGGGGCAGTGTGGTATAAAGATGTGCCTTAAAAATGTTTCTCCCACACACGGTTATGCATTCACAGCACATCCAGTAAAGGAGTTGTACAACTGAACAGGAGCTAGAGTGTTTTCACACCTTCAGGAATATTTGTATGCATTCTGCTGACAGCAGGTAAATACCTGACAACACAGAAATTAGCCTTCCCGATTTAAAACTGGCAACGGGGAGCAATCTTGAATTTGCTAATGTGTGAAAACCACTCCCTTCCCTTCTCTGCATCTTTTTTGTCCCATTAGTTGGAAACACTTCCCCTCCCTCAAAAAAAATCCCTACCGTTTTCTACTGAACACGGTGCAGTAACTGCCACCTACAACACCGCCTCTGTGGGGAGGAGATAACAGGATTACATAGAACACTGCTGTACATTGATTTTTCTTTGAACAAGTACGTCACTACAACCTTCTACAAAATGTTATATTTATTCTGCAAACAAAGAGGCGGGCCAAGTTATTTGGCCCGATAAGCTGTAACAGCTTTAACTCATTCATTCTGTATGCAGCCATTTAAAGTTTCCTATGTAGCCTATGAAAAATACAGAATCACATCATTGTGATACAGCTGCAACCATGATGGGTTTAACCCACAAGAAGCCACCACACACCAACTCCACACTGCATAACACACTTTCCAAGACGAAACCTGTAAACACCTTTATGTAAACACTGCATGAAACTATGATTTGTTTCAGGCAGATGGAAGCACCCAAAGCAGCATCAATATTCTCCAACCCTGCCCCACCTGAATGAGGGGTCCAGGTAAGGTAAGAGTGCTCAGAAAAGAGCTTTTAAAGGCAGCAAGATACTCCTGCATGATATAAGAAAGACAAACTTCACTGCCTTCACAGAGCAAGACAAACAGAAGCCTGAAAGGTACCAGAAGGATTTTGCGCTCATCCTCGCTCGTCTCAGCCTTCATATGCGTGCGACTGGCCTGTGGGCTGACAGATGTCTCATAGGCAGGCACCATCGGTGAACCTGACCGATCCAGTGATAGGTTAGTGATGCTGGCTGATCTGTAGCGAAAGAGAGAAATATTGAGATGTAAGTGTTCATTGTGCAGTGCTTCACCAGAGCAGCCATTGATCTTGTAGTGTGCCAAAAAGGAACTTAAGCCTGTGACACTGTTCACTCTCCTCAGTACAGACTTACTGCTTAAAGACTCTTACCCCATCAAAGCAGAAGAAAGGATCCCTAGGAAGCAAGTGTACTGCTTTAGAGCATCTAAGTTAAATATAAACTTTTGTAAAGCTCTTTGTAGGAAGCAGAATTAAGTTAAGACACAGCAATTCATATATGTCTGCATTTGAATAGACTGAGGCAGGGATGGGATACTGGTTAAGTAGAAGCTCCAACAGTTTGGAGGCAAGACAGATGGCATGCCAGCAACAGATCCCATTACAGGATCCATGTAACAGGGCAGAGATTCCCCTTCTCCTTGTCTTATTTAAAATTCCTTCTCTCCAGCCCTCTGAAATATATGGTTGAAAGCTTGCAGAGTCTGGAAGTTTGCACACCTATTCCCCAGCTGGCAATCTTCCTTGTACTGTGATACGCAATATCCATCTGATCTCAGCTCAACTGTTAGGAAATCTTGGCTAGTTCCAGATACCCTCTGCTCCAATGTCCCACAACTAGAGTAAGCCTCTCAATAACTAGGGTGCAACTTCTCATCACACAGCAAAAAGCATGCAGTGTAAGCTATTAATGCTAACAGCACTCTACGGAGCGAGGATGGAAAACACTTCTGCATACAGCAACAGGGAAGCTCAGAACACTAATGCTGAACTGCCTCAAGAGGCTTGCAGCAGTCTCAGTGATGAGAACTGTTGCCAGCCTATAGCCTTTGGAATTAAACTCCGATAACTTCACAGAGTTTGCTAAGTGGCTAACAGACACTCTAATTAAATTCCCAAGAATTCTCAATGGTTTGTGCGGCTGAGTCCTGGCATGAAATAGTAATGCCACCCTATTTCAGATTTTGTACTGCAAGAAGGCGGCACTGAAGGTGCAATAGTCTCAAAATCATTGCTTTTTCCTCCCCTGTCTCTTGAGGAGGAATACTGGTCTGATAAAGGTTTTTAGTTAGGTACTTTTTAGCAGAATCAAAGAAAACTATGTTGGCTCTACATCCATGTAAAGGTGACAAGCAAAAATTTTCTGTCATAGTCAGGCATTCAAGGCAGGCTAAAACTCTGCCAGTCTTCTACTGTTCAGATGCTCTCAAGTTTACAAAGTTAAAACTGGAAGAGTTACACAGCTTAACAGAAAGCATTCTTAGTGGAAGATGAGACTGACATCAAAGTCCACTATTAAGCACTCCTCCCGTGTGCTTTTTTTTGCAACAGTTACTTTAACTGTACCACCTACCTGTAATCAGCAGGTATTTTTTTGTGTAAAAGGGCATTTAACAAGCACTCTAACAGTCAGATTTCATATCTGTGTCTTTGTCATCACCAATTACATCTGGGACTTAATTGTATTTATCTTTTCTAAAAACAGAGGGGGAGATTTTGCAATGGCAATCCCCATCCTTTAGAAGAACCTGCAAATGAGAAGTTCAAATCCCTCTGCTTGCAATGTTTGACTGTTGTGCTGGGGTTTTTTTCCCCTATAAATAATCAGTCTGAGAAAAAAACCAACACGTCCCCCACCCACAGGGAAAACAAATAGTATTAAGTAACTTCTGCTACCTGCATCTAAATGCACTCAGCCTGCACCTTTTTTGCTTTGTCTCATCTACAAAGTGGCATGGTCAAGCTTGCCTCAAAGAAACTTCAACAGCTGCTTTGAGAAGATCTAAAGGCTAGCATTGCTCAGCCCAAAGCCAATAGCTTTGCTTCCACAGGTTCAGAATTTGAGCAGAGATAGGTTATACCTCATCGTTATTTCTCAAACAGGAGTCCAGACAGGTAAGTACTATGGTGAGGCCATGATTAGCCAGAGAGTTAAAATTTAACTTTAATGAGTGGTTTGAGCCTGCCAGGTCCATCTTACAAACCTCCTACTACTGCATGTGTGAGCAAACAGCAAAGGCCTTTTAAAACAGACAACGTCAATTCAAACAGGATGCACGACAGCATCCTCAAGTTTTCAGACATGTCTTGACATCACTGCAGTTATTTAGCATTGACCTTTTAACTCTGAATTCCTTGCCATTCCAAAAATCTGGAATTGATTTTTGGCACGAGTTTATCCACCAGTACTTTACTTCCCCTAGGTGAGATCTTTGGTTCTCAGCTGTACAGTGTGCACCTATCTTCTCCTAACTGTTCCCATCTCACAGAAGATAGATTCCAAACAGTCCGTTCCCTGAAAGGCACACCCAGCATCCTTCTCAGCAGAGTTCCCTAGTCTTTGCTGGTCCTGCCAGATCCCTCTAAATTGCTAAACATTCTGCATTCCTGCAGCACCAATGTAAAGAAGTCTCCGAATATCTCTTGCCTCCAACACTGAAATTTGGATTATCTTTGCTCTGCTTCTCATATCCTTGCCTCACCTTCATTCCTCCAATTTAACCATAACAGAAGTATGTAACCAGAACCACAGCAGAAGCACTATGAAGTGGAAATTACTTGTTCTTCTAATACCACGGTATTTAAGCTCAAGCATTCACAACTTCTGCTGAAGATCTCACATTTCCAAGTTTACCCAGCACTCTTGCATAAAGACCTATGATGGGATTTTAGCCTAAGGAAGCCTGGTAACTTAAAGATCGTAATTAATGAAAGTGCAGATGGAGCAGATAGAGGAGGTGGAGGGGAGGAAACCCACAAAACAAACAGATGAACACTACACCTCTGCTCCTCCATGACCTCAGTCTTTGCCTACCATTACCATATCCCTGTTAAATCCCTTTTCTTCATCTTCCTCAGAACCACCTTCCTTAGCCAGTTCTTCCCCTTTCTGTCCTCTTTACCACCACCTCTATTTGACTGACTAAGCAGCAAACTACAGGTTCCTCAAA
This sequence comes from Falco punctatus, assembly GCF_963210335.1. Taxonomy (NCBI): domain Eukaryota; kingdom Metazoa; phylum Chordata; class Aves; order Falconiformes; family Falconidae; genus Falco; species Falco punctatus. The sequence goes on along the minus strand of NC_137588.1, from coordinate 16,073,507 downwards.
AGTGGTATATTTATTAATATGAATATGTGCCTAAATGGTCTTTCTGTAGCATTACATATGGGTAATGAGGTGTCCCTTTTTAAAGATGAAACAGCATGCTCAGTAAAAACAAGCCCCAAAATACAGGCTTTACAGATAAGAGTGTGCTAGGAGTGCATCCAGGACAGAAAATATTCAGATATGATTAGTTTACCTGTTCCTAGCTGGTGACTTCCCTGCATCCTCCTGCACAGACCCAAGGCGTGCAGACAGCGTGGTAGTTGAAGAGTCTGGGTGAATCAAACTGCAAGGAAAAGGAGCATGTTACAGATGTTTGAGAGATTTGCCACATGCAGCAGCATCAGAACAGTTGGAATTAAAATAAGGTTAACCATAATGTTACCTCTCATTCACACCCATGACTTAAAACAATGAGGGAATAGGGAAATCTTTCTCCAGCTGTGGGCCAATGATATTTGAAGGACAGTGCTCAAGTTCTCTCCATTCAGACATAAGTCTTGGACAATACAGACTCTTCCCACTTCTCGTATTATCTTGCCTTCACACCCTCTTCCCCTATATCACTTTCTTACACATCCTCCTTCTTTGCAGGCTGTCATTCCACCCTTTGGAGGCAGAGGCATTACCCTCATCTCCCTAACACATCATCTTTGCAATCCAAGCAATGCTATCTATAGCTATTGCTAGACAGCTTTTACCAAGACAGCCTGACAACCTTCTGTAACTGTTTAACCTGATCACTATCACCTTTGCCTTCCTTCCCCTTCCGCTGCAGGAGGGAGGACGGCAGATATTCATACACCATCAAAGTAAATTCCTACTGGCAAAACTGTTAACAGATAAAAGCCACTACACTCCAACTGACAGAGCCATACTGGCTGTACTCTGGGATGTAGACACGTTACTAGCACAATAAATGTTCTTCACGAGAAAATGTACACAATACAACTTTGCCTGAGTACCTGTACTTGCCAAGAGTACACCACTCCTTCACTTTTAAAGGTCACAGCCCTTCAAGTTAGTTAAAGCAGAAGCCCATGCCTCCATGTTCCAACTGCTCAAATAGCAGAGCAAGATTAGACAAGTAAATACAGCATCACTCCCCTAAATGCTTTTCTCACTGTTTTGCAGTGTATGACAGCAACAGGCAAGAGCCTTATCTCAAATACATTATTTTGGGAAGAGACTCAACTCCCAAGTTTTCTTCTGAAGCAAACCACTTCTCACACGGAAGCCATATATTAGAAAAAGAACTTTACTTCCATTACAAAGCTGTGAGTTGCCACCTTCCACTGTGGTGGCATTTAAGTTCAATGTCTTGAGTTCACACCCTTGAAGGTCAATCAGGAACATACCAAATGCAGTATTAAAAAAAGCACCATAACCCACTGCAAAGTTTTACATTTTACGAGCAACACTCACTGAAGGAAATTACCTAATCTCGCTCTCTCCCTTTCACACACAAAAGCAGCCCACGTTTACTCAGTGTTCCCCAACAAGACTAAGTGTTCTACTACAGAAAGTTACTAGGCTTTCAAGAATAGCCACTATTTCCCTTGAGTACTACAAGCTGCCCAAAATAAAGACATAAATACTTGCTTTACATGTTCTGCCTACAAGCTGTTGAATTGCTATAATAAAGATACTAATAACACATCAGAAGACAGAACTAATGATACCATCTATTATTTTGTACACCTGAAGAGAAGCATTCCGAGCACACATACTTACTCCCCAATTCAAAATCTGGTAGCATTTATCCCAAGTATTGCAACATTACTGCTTTAGGTGACCATGACATTAAACCAGAAGTACTTTCCTTTAGGCCTAAAGCCAGCTCTTTAATTGCTTCCATATAGGAGCACCATACTCTGAAAAGCAACATGCAAAGCAAGAATCAGGGCACTTTCTGAAGACAGTTGTTTCTGAGGTTTTCCTTTTAAAACTATCAGAACCACCAGAAGAGATTTGCTGAGAGGCACATGTCACTAACGCTACCCCTCAGTTAAAGAAAGACTTTGACTCAAGATTGTCTCCGTAGTTTCATACCTGCCTGTTCTTCTGTTTTTAGTGAAATGAACACAAACACCACATCTCACTATTTCTCCAGCCCACCCTTAAATTAAATAAAGGTCCTCAGAAATTAGCTTGTATACCATTTGATAAGTAGTACAGCGATCTTTCATTCATGGCCTGAAAATTAAGAACGCCTCATTTGAGAGCAATAAGAAAAAATATACTTTGGAAGGAGATCAGAGAACCTTTATAGCTGTCCTTTCAATCCCACTTCAGTTGAAACAGGTGGTTATTTCCACCTTTTCTCTTTCATTTACACAGACAGCATCTCTTTATTTTCTCGCTCAATTGAAAACCTGACAGGTAAAGCATCAGTGTTACACTGACTTGCCTCTCAATACATTGGCAGTTAGAAGGGATGGGGTTTTGGTTTGTCTTTTTAAACTCTGAAGCTAAAAGCCTGCTCTGCAACTGGTATAGAATCACCGATTCAGTAGGTTAAAGGAAAAAACTGCAAATAATTTAAAACTCCACTAGGAAAGTTGCCACGTTTCAACTCAAAAAGAATACTAGAAACAAGCACAGGATTAGAATCTTTTTACAGATCTACTACTAAGTTTCCCAGATGGAAACCACCAGCTTTTGTCTAGGTGTGTCAGCCTGAAAACAGTTACGATTCTGGAGCTCAGCATGAAACCATTCACTTTACCTTTGCCAGGTTAGATCCTCCTCCAGAAAGATGTTGCGGCTAGCTTTACGGCTCCCAACTGGTGTGCGCGGCTCGCCAGGATCCAGCACTGATACAGAACATGCAGAATCTGACAAAGCATTTAAGTCTTCTCCAATGGAGTTACTGTCTGTGGAGTGTGCATAGCTTAAGGCTATTTTGCGGCAGTAAGTGCAGGCTCGGAGATCCCCTATGGAAAGAGGAACCAGAGAGTGTAAGTGAACAGGAACAAATAGTACTCTGTTCCTACAGGATGAAAGGTGTGTAGGGTAGAAAAAGCAGGGTTTCCTGTTTCAAAACCTCTTTGCTTGTTTAAGTCTACTTCTCATATCCCCTTAAAGAGCAAAACCCCAGATAACTGTACATTCAGGGAATTCCTCCAAGTCAAATGATGGATAACACGCGAGATCAGTAAGAGAGAGACAGGTTGTGGGGGTAGGGAGAGACAGCACATGTGCACACTGAAATCATGGTACAACAACAGCCAGTCAGATATGACATACCAGCTGATGTCTGGAAATAATTATCTCCTTCAGGAGACGTCTAGAGTTTGGTAACTGGTGAGCTTCCTTCACTCTCAGTTAGAACATGTGGCTCATAAAATTTTAAAACTACCATCACTAAGAGCAGCTTTTACTTGAACACGTTTTTTGCAGTGAACATCCTTGTTAAACAGTGGCCATTTTTGACATCATGGATGTAGTCTTGGTAAAAATAAGCAGGCATGGCATAATCCACCATTGTGCATGAAGAAACTGGTAGAATTAGGTGCTGTGATTCTTTTTGCTTATTTCTAAGCTCACTAGAGACCTGTACAGCATTCTCTAGCAGATGCCAGAATATAAAATGCAGTAGCCCAAACAGAGCTGAGCACACAGAGAATGTTCTGCTTCTCAACAGGTAAACCCTACCTGTGTAGCCCATGAATTTTCCAGGGATTTCCTGGTTGCAGCATCGACTACAGAAGATCTGTCCACAAAGTCGACAGTGGTGCCTCCGCCGGAAGGTGGTGAATTTCTCACTGCAGTCATAGCATTCTTTGCACTGGCTGTCAGGCATCCAGTACTGCTTCAAGTCACTGTCCTACAAGGTAAGGCAGCAGAGAAAAGCCTTTTTTTGTAAATAAAAAAAAGCATGTTTGGACTCATGATTGCTGTATAGACCATGCATATGAAAAGGACACTCTCATATATTCATATACATGTGTGTATGTTCACACTCTCGTGTATAAGGCACACATATGCACAGAAAGGATTTTTCATGTGGTTTTACAGGGAGCCAGAAGGCTGAGAGAATTCTTAGCTGTGAGAATAAACCTAGTAAGCCTTTGCCTTCTTTATCCAAGATGCAAGCAAAGCAGATAAAAACTATCCTGAGCTGTAGAGAAAGGTCAAGAAGAAACCAACTTATGAAGTATTGATTGCTCTTCCCTCTCACTCGCCTCTAGCATATGACAGGCCCTCAAACAAGCACAGTTAAACAAAAAAAAAAAACAAAACCAAAAACCAAACAGAACAAAGAAACCCAAAACCTGCACATTAGTTGAAGCTGTTATCCAGAGATAAATCAAATTATCAGGAATTACCAGCAGCGCAGGAACATCATTTCAACAGCTAACACTGGAATGTACTTTGAAAGGACTATAGATACATGTGAAAAGTTCTGTTATATGATCAAATTCTTCAAAACCTCAGTAAATGGCTGTAAAAGTCTGTGTCCCAGATTGACATTGTTTCTAAACTCCAGGTTAACTGCCATGTGAAGACAACTGTGGAACACACATTCAGCAGATTTACAGCATGCATACAGCCACAGGAATTTTTGTCTTGTTTTTAAGACTTGAAAACAAAGAGTTAAAACTTACATTTGGTGTGGTAGCTATAAACAACAGAGCAAGACAAATCTCTCAATTATCATTCTGAGCACACCAGCTACAATTACCACAGATGGAGACAACTGCTAATGGTCACATGACAGCTCTAACTGTGAAACACTGCTAGAGTTCAGTTCTGGCAATAAGCCTTTTCAGAGGGACTGACTACCCTGAGTTTTTCTTAGGAAGGGGAAGTGCTGCAAGATTTTTCTCAAAATAACCCAAGAAGAGAGTAACCACAGAGAAGAAAGGTGATCCATATTCTGATTTTCACATAATCAAAAAAGCGCACACCCTGGGGGTTTATTTTTGGATGTTCACAAAGTGAAGTTTGACATAGCTGCTAGACAACTCCGAGACCAAAACAGCTATGATCAACGAGACAACAATTTCATGCTGTCCTTACCCAAAAAAACTTGTACAGAGAGAGGCTGAAGACTGCTCAGTGTAGTCTATAGTGTTCCAAAGAGTCTAGAAATTTTTACAATGAACACTAAGCTTCAAGCAGGGAAAGATGCAGCAAAAAGCTTTGCCACGGAACTGCTGCAAAGCTACAGGGGATGTCAATTAACAGGTTTTGCTACAGCTCTGCATGATAAGCCAAGCCTCTGGTTCTGCCACAAAAAAAGCAGCTGTTCCAAGCATTAATGTCTCTGCCCACCATCTCTCTCACATTGCCTCTGCCCCACTTGCACCTGACTGGCTGTTTAGAAACCCGGCTATTGCTGGTGACACCTTCCAGCTCTCTGCCTTGCTCAAGTCACAGCCAACGCTCATGATAAGAACAGCCTACAAAGAAGAGTTCAGAACACAAGTCTGGCCCCTATTTGCAGTAAACGTTGATAAGAGCAGCCCCTTCCAGGATCTGACACATACCTCCTATAACAGTAAAGTGGTCTCCTGCAGAGACAGACCAAATCCACAAGAAACTGTTGCCTAGAGCGACTCAAGCAAGACATTGCTGCAGTGGAGGGAAGTGATGCATTACCATTTGCACGGAAGTCAGTATGCTGGCAACTAACATACTGCTTTCAGAGAAAGATCTAAACATACACATTTACTGCTGCATCCTGTTTTTTTGAGCACTTCTCCAACACCTTCAAAGGTGTCTGAAAATCTCGAGGCCCTTCAGAAGCTGCCACAAACTGAAATATAAATAGGGGCCACACTCAATGCCCTACTCACTGCAATGAAATGCTTTTGTTTCACCCTCAGAAATACTGCCCTTTCCACCAAAGCAAAGTCACTCTTACAAGTAGAATAGCATTTTAAGTTAAGTGAGCTTACGCCAAGTCTACCTGTAAAAGCTACCAAGACAGAAGTCTTTTTCCTCTTCAATCAGTTTAATTAAATGTACTTTTACCTGTTCATGTCTTGCTCCCAGACACAGCTATTTATATCATCACTTACAAATAGTTATGGCTTCTTTTCTCAACTGGATCCTCACCTTAAAGGCATGGTCCAACAAAGCAGAGGAAGGTGAAATCAACAAGTCAGTAGCAAACACCAGATCCTTACCCAGCTGAATCAAACTTGATTAACACTGATTAATATTTGCTTGAAAGAAAACACTGCTGACCAATCACTACCACAGTAAGTAGCAGATTTAATTAATTATCAGAATTCTCATTACTATTTTGACAATCAATGTGTTTTACCTGCCCATGGTTAGTGTCCTGGTTTCAGCTGGGATGGAGTTAACTTTCTTCTTAGTAGCTAGTGCAGGGCCGTGTTTTGGCTGTGATGTGAGAACAATGTTAACAGGACACTGATGTTTTTAGTATACTAAGTGGAGGAAGGTTTCTTGGGCCCTGCCACTGAGAGGGCTGGAGGGGCACAAGAGACTGGGAGAGGACACAGCCAGGACAGGTGACCTGAACCAGCCAAAGGGATATTCCATACCATGGGATGTCATGCTGAGTATATAAACTTCAAGGGTTATCTGGCAGGGAGGATTGTTGCTTGGGGACTGGCTGGGCATCGGTCAGCAGGTGGTGAGCAGTTGTACTGTGCATCACTTGTTTTCCTTTCTCCCTTTTCCTTTAGATTTTATTATTTTCCCCACTTTCCCATTATAACTGTTTTTATTATTGTTATTGTTCTTACATTTTTATTCTGTTTAAATTATTAAATTGTTCTTATCTCAACCCTTGAGTTTTACATTCCTTTCTGATTCTGCTCCCCACCCCTCTGAGTGAGGGAGAGTGAGCAAGCAGCTGTGTGGTGCTTGGTTGCCAGCTGGGGTTAAACCATGACAATTAGGAATAAAACCATCAGGTAACACTAGATTAGGTAACAGAAGTGGGAAGGAGCCTAAAGTGAGAACACCTGGTCCAGGTCCAAGAAGCTGAGCAACTGAAATGTTTCACTCCCACAGCATGACAGAAGTTTGACACATCAAAAGTCAGCATTAAGTTCCATTGTTTCCCCTGCACTCACACAAGAATTTGTGAGTTTATTCACTCATCCTTCAAACATGTGAACCCCCCACACACAATGTACCTAAAAAATGATGCTTAGAGAAGCCTGGTAAACAGTTCAGATTCTAGATAATCTGGCCTACAAATCCTTCCGAAGTACCTGGCTCTTCCCCTCCATGATTTCCTTGAGGCGCTTTAAAACGGTGCTGAGGCTTCTTAACTGAACTGCTGTTCGAGGATCATGACCTCCAAGAGGTGGTTCTACTTTCCTCCGATAGTCTGGAAGGGAAGGGACAGTAGTATTCATTTCTTCCATGATACATCAACATTCACATCACAACACAAAACCTCATCAGAGGGAGAAATGTTCACATATGTATGTACTTTACGAAGTTACAGTGTGTATCACTTTTTGACCTTGCACTCCTCCCCCAAAAGGAGCGTCTGATGTCAGATAGCTTGCTTTGATTGACATTTTAAATACCATCCTTTGTTGACAAGAACCGATTTAAGTTCTCTGAGAATGGAAACGCCTTTTAAAGAAGGGACTTTCAACCTACTGTATGAACCTTGTAATGAAAGTCTTTTATAAAGCACTGAAGTCTCATTTTAGAATGCCCTCTAGAATATTAATACTTCCAAAATAATTGCAACAATACTCCAGGGCTGGTGTAAGTCAATGCCTTAACCTGAATTTATTTATAAATTATTACAGCAAGTCTCAGGACTCAATTGCTCAGTTGTGATTAAAAACAGTAACTCGGAATAAAATGCTCCCAGAAGTCCTCATCTTTGAAGTTCTTTTCTTATTTTCCAAGAAAAAAGCTGAGTTGTTGAGAACCTGTACAGTCATTCTTGATTAACTATAGCAGAGACTCCTGAATAAAAAGTTAACACAGTTAGTTTCTTTCCTATAAAATGCTAGATTACTTTGAAGCGTTGCTGTACAAGTTACAAAAAGGATCCTTCTCTCCAGAAGGATCAGGACACACAGTGCTGCATTGAACATTTAAACATTTTAAAGAGTCATCAAGAACTTTTCTGAATAGTTTAAAGTTTCTTACCAGCTTCGTTGCTCTCCATCTGACTAGCATTTTATTTTGATTCCCCCTGGCACTGGAAGAACAGACATGGCTGCTTTCTGTTTACTGCTTCAGATACCACTGATGTCAGCGGGAATGCTGACAGCCCCGGCAGAAGCGTGTTAACTATTGCTGTGCAGTAACAACTAGGCTATTCCTTTGTGTGCAGATAAAACCCCTTAGAATAACACAATTACAACTGCAGGATTCCATGCCCCCTCTTCAGGTTCTTAGTAGACTTTTTAGTTAATCAGCCCACATATAGCTGCTTAATGACCTATGTACAATAAAGAATCCACAAGAGGAGAGGATTTTAAAGAGATTCTAGAGTGTTTAAACCCAGTCCTGTGGCTAGCCACTTGGAATTAAAAAAAAAAAAAAACAAAAAACAACCAAACAAATACACTTCTGCACAGTACCAAGTCATGAATTTTATAGTGATTAAAGGGACTTTAAATATTTCAAGAAAACATCAATACCATAGTAAACTTTGCCTCCTCCTTACTTCTATCACAAGATCTATGCTGCATTTAATTCCTGGACTTTCCTGCTGTAACTTCTGAATTCAATAGTATCTTCTTTCCAGGAATGTTGCTTCCAATTCAAAAAATTACTATCAGGCCTCCTTGCCCAGCTAGTGACAAATCTTGTCAGGCAAGCAATTCCCAAAGTACGAACACATACAGCAATGAGGAAATGCCACAGGTAACTCCACACTGAGCTATGCACGTTACATAAAACAATGTCAAAAGGATGACATCTACATTAGAAAAAGCATTCCGTCAGCAGTAGGAGCACATAGCTAACCCGTTTATGACTAGAGAAGCTGACCAATTCTCAGATTAAAATTCAGTTGGCTTTTTTTCCTTTTCAGTCATGTGATTTCACCCCTTCTGGGGAAAACACACTGGAGAGCAAGAATGTAAGAAGTTATTATTCTGCAGTACAGGACACACTGTGTCCAAAACACTGTCCTTATAAAAAGACTCACATGTATCAGTCTTAGGTTGACTCTTAGTCCTGATTCAAATTCTATTACTATAAATACCACAGCCATTTTCTCAGTTAATGCACGCATGATTTACAGAGGTATGTTTTCAGCATTGTAACTGCATTTCCTTATTTCACCATTAAATCTGCAAAACTCACACTCCCTTCCGTAAACATGCAAACTGTAAGAGTATTTTTCTTGCTTTGCCCACATAACCATCCAAACTTCCATTAGTTGCACTTCTGAAGAGATTTCATAACCTTTTTTTTTTTTATTTGATCCCAAGAGGGTTGACCACACTTATGCATCTAAGTAGTGGTAAGCTTTTTCAGGGGTCCTGAAGCAGCAAACTCAGTATATGCTGCTAAATAAATAAAAAACCCCAAAGAAACAACACGAAAAACCCACACACCTCCACCCAAAAAAAACCCACCCCACACACCCCACCAGCCACAATTAAAGCTACATACAAAATCAGCTTTTCAAAATAAAGTTAAACTTTGTTTAACTGTTATTTAATCCTTTATGACAATCAGATCAGCTGCACAAATTTTTGCTTGTGATTGTCCAACAAGCACAAAAAGAACTCCAGGAAGTCAAGACAGCTTCCTCGTGGTTTTAGTATACAGAGTCCTTATACTTTTTCAGTCCGGAACTCTATCACATCTTCATCCATTTACTCTTCTTCCTTAGCCAAACACTCATACAAGACAGTCATTTTTCACTTGATATCATTTTGCATTTAACAAACAAAAGCCAGCTGCATCTCAGCCCTTCAGTGTGACACTCCAACATGAGCGTGGAACACATCTTTTCAGGAGTACCAGCTTATGCAGCATTTGCATTTTTCCTATCCATTCCCTTCCCATCTACATGTTTGCTGAACAAAACCTCACAAAAGGAACCCCATCTAGATTTTCCATTTGATTTATTTCTGACCTATTTCTCCTTTTTAAACTAAAAAGTAACTCCTACAGCTACTACAGCTAAAAAAAAAAAAAAAAAAAAACCAAAACACAAAACCACAAACTCATATTTCAACAGTACCTCTCATCCTTCTGATATGTATTCATAGCTACGTACCTCTCATCCTTCTGATATGTATTCATAGCTACGGATCCTTGGCAATCCTATACATCCTTTGAAATACTGTATGTTTTCCTCCCTTTTTTCCTACTCTCCCCAACTGAACTGTGATCACTAGGAAGGAACCCGCAACACCATTCCAGCTATGATTACCTACTCGTACTCAGCACACTCTTCTGAGTTCAGGCCACGGAAAGATTTGCTCAGTAAGTCATGCCGCTGTTCTGCATCCTCAATTACTGAATCACTTCATATATTTTTCCAGAGTTTTTCATGACCCTAGCTATTTTAGCATTTATTTTAAAGTGAATGACAAGCCAAAACCACTATAACTACTTTGTTAGCAACTTAACTGCTATTTTCAGTTTACAGACAGAGAGCTGACCATACACTAACACAAGAGGCCCAACCAAGAGCTTCATAAGGTTTCAACAATAAAAAAAATACCCCCCGCCAGGGATACCACAGTTTTGCTAATACAAATCAACAAGAATTGATTTCTACTTATTTGCTGCCAAAGCATATCATTTCATATTTAAGTTCACTGTCGCAGTTCAAACACTGCATCTTCCTCAAGTCACTGCCATAAAAAGTACCGACACAAAAAGGATGAATGCTGTCCTTAACTTCATTTTACAACATCCATTTTCACTTTCCAAAACCTTTCTCAATAGAAAAGGTACTCTGGTAATAAGTCATGTTCCTTATGATTCCCAGTAACCACCACACAGTTTCCTCAGGCCTTCTTTCCCCTCATACAATCGTTGGACTTCCTTTACTCCTACTAGGCTCCTTTGCCATTCCCTACCACTGCCAGTCTCCTGCAATTGTCTAGCACTAACAGCACTATCCTGCATGACAGAGTAACAAGTGCTTTTACTACCAACGCTCCCTCTCCAATTTCAGCATTTCTAGTTCTCCTTAAACTGGATTTGCAAGCTGTGACATTATTTCAGTATGAGACTATTTTGGTTCGATGCAGCATCTTGAAAGCACTCGGCTGAGAGTACACACAGACACACGCAGTCCTACACAACCAGCTGGGCCCACTGACCCTGTGGAAGTGACACCAGCTTCCCAGCACCCTACTCCAGCACATGAGGATGCAACAGATCACCCAAGAGGAAGGCCGCAGGTTTCAATGCAGAGTCTCAGCACTGGTTCTTCAGCCATACAACTCACAAAGCATCTTTTACATAAACCTAGCGTCCAGCAGCTCTTCCTATTTTCACAAAAGCCAGTAAGGTGCTATTGTAACACTTTCATGTAAGCAGGCCTGAAGGGAAGCACCCAACTGAAACCCTACATATTTGGTGCTAGCCAGTTTCCTGCAAAAGCCACCATCCCTCCATGTTGTTCCGTGCTTGCAGTTGTCAGCCAGCATGGTCCCTGAGCCATGAGAATATCTGCTGTGCAGACACTGCAAGCTAGTAGACAGATGAGGGGTGGGATTCAGCATCTTCAGGAGCAATTGCATTCCATTACTCTTTAGAGGCACCAGCAACCTTTTATTTATTTATTCCTTTTGGTTTGTTTAAGCTTGGCATGTTATTTAAACTCAAGTAGGATAGATACACCTTTGTGAAAGGCTTGAGCATCTTCCTGCCTACATTTGCCCATGTTACCAAGTGTCTGAGTAAAGGTCAAGCCTAGAAAGACATTTAACAGGCCTGCAGATACAAGGCTGCAATAAAACTCAACTAGGTTAGACACTTCACTGTCGCTAAACTGAGTGGGTGAATTGATCCACCAATCCAGGTGTTTCTGAAAATCACATTAGGTCTTTTCATTCTTTAGATACAAAATAATTTCTAACATTATTTGTGCAGCCCAGCACCAGCTGCAATGGCATAAGTAAAATTCTCCTCTGCTCAGTGTTCAGAAATCCTCAAAGACCTGATTATTGAGCACCTTTTAAGACAAAAGAAGGCATGAAACTTAATTTTATAAAGTTTGCTTCAAAAAAAGCAATGCCTGATTTTTGGAGAGGGAAGATGCAAGTATTTTTCCCCACTTCAAACACAGTGAGATGACCTGAAAAACTCCTCTGAAACCTCCCCACCAATTCAGTACATTTTTATCTGCATTACAGAGAGTTCATGTTTGTTAGAGCACTGAGGTTACTCGGGGAAAGATACTCAACAGCAAGTCAGGCCACTCAGCATGCACTATCACAGAAATTTCTTCAAAAAAACAGCAATTCCTGCTTAATCTATCTTTACTTCTTTCCAGGCTGATTCATTATGAGATTTTCTAAGCATACTTTCATCCAAACCCAGGGATATGAATGAAGGTACTGAAAAGGAGCTGGAATAATGCAGCAACAGTTACTTCCACATACCTGATGTGAAATCTCATTTCCCTGGTTGCCTATTCCCAGTGGAAGTCAAACAGCAAGATTATTTCTGCCATTCTGAGTACTGAACAATCTTCCTCGCCTAAAGGTTTCTAACCCGTAATCCCCAGATAACTTCCAAGTTATTTACAAGAGGTAACTAAGAATGAAGTAAATTGGCAAATCAGCCAAGGGCACACTGCTGTACTTGGGTCATTTGAGAAAAAGCTTAAAAAAAAAACCCAAAACACAAAAAACAACATACACACACAAAACACCAAAACCTTAATCTGTTTGTTGTGACAGATACAATTGAATAGCACAAAAAGTACTAGAGAGCAAGGAGGAAGATAATGAATGTGTTCAACTGAGACAGCATGCAAATGACTTAAGAGATGAAAATGCTAGTTACCTGTACTGGCCTTTTACCTGGTTACCAAGACTAGACATCTTTCTAAAAATCCCATAAAAGTTCACAATTTTTAAGGTCTGATTTGTTTCTACTAAGCACTAAGGAAATACTGTCCTGCACAGGATTTTTACCCAACTTAGCAGTTTGCTCAAGGCTATCACAACAAGTGGCCAACAATAACCTAGCAGACAGCAAGAGGGACTCCCACAATCTACTCACTAGCCCTTCCAGATCTTCATAAATTCATTACACAGCTGCACCTTTGAAATGACATTCAATTTCCATTCCAGCTAGAAGAGGTTCAGTATAGCATTTGGCCATAGTTCCAAGGGTAGGAATAAAAAACATGTAGACACAAGTTCCTGTTCAATTCCCCTCAAAACATCTAGAAGCAAAAAAATCTGCATTTATAACTCCCTTGAGGTCACAAACATCGACCCCACTCAGAATGAGCTCTAAAGTTATAGTCTGTATAGTTTATAAATGCAGCTTTTAAGAAACCAAAGTCTCTCAAGACAAAGTAGAAATTTTCAGGATCAAGGTTCAAGTGACTTTAAGACATTGGATATGTTTTGGCAACCTCTTTTGTTCCAGACCATTTTGTAATTAAGACAGCAGAGCCCCAGCAACAGTGTCTTGCTGGAACACTACAGGTGGAGGGAAAATGCTTCTGAGGTTGAAGTGCAACCTCACTCACAGAAGCAGTGTAGCCTGATAGAAAATTCTGCTATCAATCTAGACAGTCAACAAACGTTTGGTCACCTCCTTCCACTTCAGTCTGAAGCATCCCAGACTGCCTAGTACAACATTTGCTTGTAGCACAAAGAGCTGAAATTACCCAGGGTTGAAGAAGATCTTCTTTGAAGCTCACCAGTCAGTTGTTTTTTGTAAGGAACCGGTGACCTCAGAGACTGAGCCCTGGAGGGATGCTGAGGACTGGACCAGCCACCACTCAACGCTTGTGGATCACTCTGTCCTGCCTCTGCTCTCTCTGCCGGGGATGAAAGCCTGCCATCATCTGGAGGTGACAAAAAGCAAGAAAACAACTCTCAGACATGATAAAGAAAACCAGTACTGCATGCAGAACTAGGGGTAAAAAACCTCTCACGAATGGCTCATTTGAATCATGATTACACATAACAAAAGACACCAATTTTTATAGTCTGAAAAGTACCATTCAAAACATGGAAACAGACCAGTACGCAGGACTCGTCTGTCAAGGCTCTGGCAATTTCAGAAGCATCCCTTATGTGAAAAGGGTCTAAAAAAACCCAAATCGGCAAGCACAAATTATTCTTGCTATCTGGAATGGCTACGCTTGATTATCAGCTTCTGCCTTGAAAAGTTTTTCAGTTATGCTGGAAGCCAGTACTGAGGTCACATTAAAGTTACCACAGCCTATAATAATCCACCTGTTTCCATCAGAGGATCAAGTACAGACAGGTTCTCATCGATTCCAATAACATGCTCATTTCACATGCTGTTTCAAGGTTGTTTTCCCATTCTTTCAGCACAATACTTTGCTGACTCCAGCTACATTTGTACAGAGACAAACAAGTGAAGCCAATATTGACCACATCTTACGTTACTTTCAAAAAATTAATAGTGACAGGCAATATTCTACTATGCAAATTAATAGCATTCACACCAGGTAGGTTTTTTTCATTTTGCATAAGAATAGTCTGGACAGATCAGTTTGCTTATGCAAAAAGCTATCTTGGCCCTTTTTTTCCCTAGCCCAAACATTGCAGAAGTATGCTTAGCAGAGCTGGATAATGAACAGACTAAACAAAAGCAGCTGACCAGCTTGCCACCTCCAACAAAGAGATACACAGCTTTTGTACAAAACTGAGATATATTAATTCACTGCTCTTCACAGTATATTTCTTTGAAACAAAAAAAAAACCCTCACATAGTTCTTTAAGAGCTTGCCAACTGAGAATATATGTTTCATGATATATGTAGCATAAAAGCAAAAATCAAGTATTACTTCTTAACTTACAAAATTTTCACATTTCAGACCTCTTGATGGGGAACACCTAAGCCATGCACATTAAGGGTGGACCTCCCGCAATATTGCAGCTCGCCTGCCACCCAGCTGAAGGTACAACGTGGGCAGGAAGGTGAGAAGCGGAGGAAGTCTGGAGCAAGACCTTGCATTGGAAAGACAGGCATACATTTTGCTCATATAGGCTGGAAGAGGGTTATTCCTGCTTTTAGCTCCCCAAAAAATTCATACAGGCAAAGGAAATCCAGATGCCCAGCTAAGAAACTATACAATATTATCTGCTAACTGGCTTGTCTCTGACCTTCATGGGCAGCCACAATTTCTAGCTGCAAGATGGTGCTTCTCCCACAGCAAAGCTCTACTACGTCACCCCAAAGCAGATGCAACATCTCCCCCAGGAGAACTGATTCACCACCCATTTGGCCAGCCATCTGACATCATCCTCTTATATTCAGAGCTCTTTTTACAAGTTTACGCAGCAGCAGAGGGCATCAATAATACAGCGGACACAATCCATGCACACACATGCCCCCAAGCACTTACCTTTGCTGAAACGGAAGAGATTTACAAAAGAGCTATAGGCTGATTTAAAAGGCGGCTCATCCTGGTCTGGAGTCAGGGGTTTGAAGTGAGTGAGATGAGATGGACTACTAGGAGGATGAGGTAGATCACTGGTAGGGTCCAGTGTCGGAGACCGTTTGTCATCTGCGGCCATTTCACGTGCCCTGGAAAGAGTTCAGCAACATGCATTATACACAGGGTGGTGAAACAGAACATCTTGTCAACTGAAGAGAAGGTGTCACAATGAGATGCTAGAGGGGACATTCACCCCACCTACCACAGACCCACAGATATCTGCTATTAACACAGGTCAAGAGTGCTGGAGTCGGGAGCCTATGAACCCTGCCCAATCACTGGCAAGAGATCAGCATCTTTGTAGAGAGCAATTCAGAGCTCCTAGTTAAACATCCAGAGCAATCAAAGTAAGTAAACAGCCACTAGACTGTTTTATGGGAACTTGAAGTTTTCAAGTGGAGACTCTGCATGTGTATCACAAAAAAGTTTTAACTATGACTTCTGCAGCCCTTGTAACAAGAAAACTCAAGACAGGCACACCTGAGCAAGCACAAGGCATGGTCGTTGTTTCACCAGGTTAACTCAGAATGAGGAAAAGAATTAACTGCAAACAAAAGCAGGACTAAAAGATCGAGTTTGGTGGCACACTGCTTCCTTCCCCTCTGCACTACAGTACAGGGCCTTGTGCAAGCTACCAGAGAAGTAACCCAAACTGTGGATTATTTGTTGTCCTAACGCCTCTAAACTTCCTTGCTTTCAAGAGCAGACACATCAAGGAAAAACAAACAGCCAAACAACCAAACCACATTCTATATTAGGAGAAGCTACACTTGTTAAGCCTACTTGCGATGTATCAAAGCCTTCAGATGGCCAAGAATCACACTCTCCCACAGCTCATGTTCTTTACCCTCAATACACACCTGATTTCTTCCACTCTGCCTCACTAAGTCTGCACTTCTAACCTGCTAGGCAAAGGTGCTTACTACCTTCATCTTTGTTTAAGCAAGACTTAGTGAAACATTTGACAGAACAGGAACATACGGAGCTATGAGTGATGCTTGACTTTTATGCATGCCAAGGATCAAAACCCTGTATTATCAGCTTAGCAGCTGATACACGCTCCTTCATGAAATACCAGTTTCCACAACTTCTCCCTAGAATCTACAGGCATATTCTCCTGACCAGAACATTTTATTCCAAGTTCTAAGAAGCTACACTAAAAATCTGCACAGTCCAGAGAAAATCCACATGGTTGACAACTGATACTGGAAGTGCTAACAAGCTGCATGCAGCTCATGTGGCAAGGTTTGACCACTCCTACAAGGAACGAAGGAAAGATGTTATCTGCAAGTCATATGACTTCTCAGTGGACTTTTGCTTGCTGCTTTGCATAGTAAGCATGTTCAGCTCAAGAGTTTCTCCTGATAGTCATGTATCCTTAAGAAAGAAAAGAGAAAGAAATCATTCACAAATTTCAAGATAAACTTTGGTCAGGTTCTTTATGTAAGGTTGAGCCTTAGCATCCACATTCCTCTCCCCTGTAAGTCATGTTACTTTTTGCTATTGTTCATTTCAGCAAGATTATTCAGCCAATGACTTGAGCATGCTTAAAAACCACAGTTCATGAAAAATGCCTTCGAGAACATATCTTCAGGTAAATTTGGAATTGTTTCTTCAGTGCTCAAGGCAACTGATAACTTGCTTTTTAAATGCTGAATGCACAGCACGAGCACGCTCCCACACACACCACTACATTAAAAAGCCCATTTCGAAGTCTACCAGAAAAAGTTTTATAGGAAACTATGTTCATCTCTCAGCAACTGGCTATAGCCTGGCAAGACAGAAAAACAAGGAAGTCTCTGAACTTGCATACAACATATATGAGATTCTGGAAGAATAAACTTTAGCTTCAAGGGGAAAAAAAAAAATCACCCACGCAGTAATTGTTTCTGTGACAGCAGTACTAGCCTAATTAAAACAGATTGAAGAGAAGAGCACCATGCTTGGCATTAGCTTCAGAAACACCTGGGTCTTCTATGCTGCACAACACATTAGCTATGGAGTGTGTCACCCTTTCTTAAAGTGCTTTAGTTCTCCCGCTACAATGAAAACACTGCTTCCCTCCCCCTCCCCCCCACCACACAGGAACATAGTTACTTTTTTCTATATTATGGGAAACCAGAAAGCAAGGCACACCTAGCAATCACCAGGCACAAAACCACACCACATCTTCCCCAAGACCCTTACCCAGCCGCCGCGGGATGCAGCTACAGCCGCTCTGGGCTGCACCGCCCTCCGCAGCCACCGACGGGGCGCAGGGCCAGGCGCGGCCCCAGGCCACCGCACGCCCCCGCCGCCACAGCCGCCCCGCGCCCCTCGGCACCGCCACGGCCGCCCAACGCCAGCCCGGCCCGGGCGCTCCGTGCTCCGCGGATGTCACGGCAGGCACCCGGCTGGAGCGGCGGAACAGTCGTTATTTAACCGTAACTGCGTGACACAGGCGCTTCACCGCCGGCCCCTGCGCCGGAACCACGCCGAGCGCCCTGCCCTGCCTCCCCCTCTCCTCAGGGGACAGCCTGCCCGCGCGCGGCCCGGGATGGCGCACCCGGAGGATTCCCCGGCGGGACGGGAAGGGAGCAGCGGGAGGCCGCGGGAAGCTGCTCGCAGGCAGCCAAGGCGCGCCGCCGCCACCGCCGCCAGGGACCGGGCCGGGACCCGTAGAGAGGGAGCCGCTCCCACAGGCCCACACGAGAACCGGCCAAGATCACCCGAGCTAGACGAGCTGTGCTCACCTGCTCCCCGCGGGCAGCGGTGCGAGGTATCGGGGACAGGCCCAGGGCGGCACCGCCTCTTTTCTGGCCCCCTCCCGCGGCCCGGCCCGGCCCGGCGCCGCGCTTGCCGCTCCGCCGGCCCGCCCCTAGCAACCCGCCGCGCTGCCGCCAGCCCTGCCCAATCGCCCGCCGATGGCGGCGCTCCTCGCCGAGGCAGCGCCAATCGAAGCTCCGCGCCAATCCACCCGCCGGCCGCGGCCGCTGGGGCGGGGCCCCGCAGCCGTCCCGCCCCGTCGCTGCACTCCGCCTCGGCCCTGGTGCGGTCCCGGTGCCGGGCGTGGCACTCTGGGCTGCAGCCACCAGCCTAGCAGGGGGGGAGCCCGCGGAGGCGGGTGTTCCTCCCCGCGTCCTACTCGGTCCCGGTCCCCGCGGGGCGCCATGTCCTGCCCCACAGGGCGGGGAGTCCCGCTGCTGGGGGTCACAGTGCGGCGGGCACGCCAGGGCCGTGCCCGCCAAGGTGTACGCGGCGCGGTTCCGCCGGGGCCCCGCAGCCGAGGCGGGCCCGCACGGCGCTCCCCCTGCGACTCGCCCCAGCTGCCCGGGCGCGCCCGACCCCCCGGCGCCCGGGCCTTCGTGCCCGCCAGCGCCATCGCTTCCCCTGTGGCGAGGCAGCCCACTTACTGCGGCTGTCTGGGAGAAGGCCGCGCTGCGGGCTGCCTGGCCCGGCGGAACGGCAGCGGCGCGTTACGTGCTGCCGCGCCCCCCTCACAAGGCGGCATCGGGGCGCAACACCCGGGCGGGCCGGGGAGCCACGGCGCGGGCCCGGGGCCAACAACCGCTCCCCCCTCCGCTGCTCCGCCGCTGGGAGGAGGGGCCGGCAGGGGGCGCCGCGGCGGCGGAACCGGGCGGGGGCGGGGGCGCGGCCCCATAAAAGGCGCCGTGCACAGCCGGGCTCCGCATCGCCGTGAAAGCCGGACCGGCGCCGCCCGCAGGTAACGGGGCTCGGCGCCCCGCGGGTGAGGTGGGCTGTGGTCGCGCCCTGACCCTTTGTCCTTCCCGTCTCGGGCGCTGCGCCCCCCGCCCTGCGGAGGTGCCCGGAGGCAGTGCGTTTGCGCTTTGAGGCCTTTTTGTCTGGCCGTTCGAGGTGGGAGCTCCACGGCAGGGACCGCTCGAGACGCCCCGGTTGCCGAGCGGGTGCCGGCGCGCTGCAGCCACCTCCCTGGCCCAGGGCTGGGCTTCCTCCCCTCGCACCCCGGGTACCTGCTGGCAGTCGGCGGTGTCGCCTCATGCCGGCTGCGCTGGGTGCCCCTCGCGTACGGCGGCGGCCCTGCCGGGCGGCGCCGTGCCCAGGTGGTGCCGGTGCGTGGGGCTCGGCCGCGGCCTGCGCGGCGCTGCCTGCCCGTGCTGGGGGAGCCGGGCTGCGGGCGGGCACGGCGGGGAGCGGCCCGGGGAGCGCGCCTCACCTGCAGGGTCCGCGGTAACCCTGAAGCGGGGCGGTGTGGCAGTAGCGACCGAGCGTAGGCCTCCGGAGGGCGAGGGGTATTTGGAAATTCACAGGATTTCTTCTGAGCTGCCTTGGCTAAATGCCTGGGTTGGGTGTATTTAAGGCATGGTTGCTGTAGGAGAGGGACCTTGCGGACTTTCGGCAGTTCTGGAGAGTATAAAATCGAAGGGGAGGAGTGGCAGAAGAGTTAACTCCGGGGAGCGCCTGCTCTCTAGAGGAGCTGCTGGGCACGTTGGCGCCGGGAGAGATGCTGCTGTGCTGCTGCCCGTGTGCCAGCGAAACGGGGGGCTCCACCGTCTGAGCAGGGAAAGTCCTGGGGCCGTAAGATAAACATGTAGGGTGCTGTCAGAGTTGTTCAAGAACCTGCTGTTTCCACGTGTCAGTGGAGATGTATGTCGGTGGAGGTGTGTCTCACGTACCATCGTTATAAGCCTGGAGACAGCTCTGCAAAACCTACTGCTGTGACTGGCACACTCTGATTTGTCTCATTTAAGCAGGGAACAAGCCGTAAAACAGGTGATGGTGCGTGGGTGTCTGTGTAGTTTTTAGTGTAAATGGATTGGACTGAAATCTACTGAGTAGTGATCTTGTGCCCAAGCGGCAGGAGTGTGATGCAGTCCTCATTTAGATAGTCACAAATGAAAATTTGGCCCCAGATACTTGCATAAGTAAACTGAGTTCAGACACAGTTTGGTCACGTGAAGGTAAAATTTTCCATAAAGACTGGAGAGGCTGAATACAAATCAAGATGCTATCTTTCCTTGGGATAGGAGTGCCTCCAGCTAGTTAATTTTTCAATTTTATATGCTCATAATAAACAGTCTCAGTAACTCGCAAATTATTATTTCTTGCTCTTTAAAAAGTTTGGGAAAGCTTGGTGCCGTAGCTACAACATAGCTTAGAAAGTTTATTCTCTTCACAGACTAAAAATATTTAATGGATTGGATTTTGGTAACGCAGCACAAGTTTAATTAAAAAAAAAAAAAAAATTGGAACCAGGAAGCAGTCTTTCCACATGCTTGTAACCTGGGGCCCTTGCACTGCAAACCTCATGCCTCTGAATAACTTCATCTAGGTGAATAGACTCTGTGTACAGTAGGACTCCGCATTCTGGATAAAGCCATTGGTATCTGTGAGACTGCAACCTCGGGCATGAGAGCTTGGTATCTCACTGTAGTAGCCTAACAGCTGCATACAAGAATGGGACTGTCTTGGGAGGAGGAACTTGCCAAGTCATAGCTCTTGCATAATCAGAGCTGAGAACCGAGAAACTGTCTGTTAGAAAGCAGAGTGCTGTGTTACAGCAGTTGGGTGGCTTGTGGGGTTGGGTTTTGTCAAGGAACAAAGTGCAAATAGAAGGGCAGAGTTCAGGTTTATTTTTTTAGACTTTGTGAACAAATCTCTTGGGAAACCTCTGTTCCATACAGAAAACAAATCTGTCCAGTATTTGTTTTAACAACAGAAATAAAGCTTGCCATGAGAAAGTACTCTTGATGTTACCCTTGGATTTCTGTACCTTTTTTCTTCCTTCCTGGGGAAGAAAGCAAATAAAGACTCTGACAACGCATTAATCTTAATAGTGGCAGTAACACGAGCTGTCATTAAAATAATGTCCACTAATCCCCATTTTTTCAGAAAAAAAGGGAGAAACAGGCAACTGGACTAGAACTTATATCTAAAAATAAATAGTGCTCCTATGTTTCTGTGGTATTTGGGGGAAGAGTTTGGCCATGCTTTCACATTCTTTTGTACAACCATAATTAAAGCTCATGCCCTCGGAACACACACCCTTAACTCTCAGTATTAACCTTTATTTTTATCTTCAGCTAGATCTACCTAGGAGCTGGGGCTTTAAGAATAATACTAGTTAGCATGAAACTAGTGATAAACTGTGGTTATTTTCAAGTCTTTAGGAGATTCCTATATGCTGTGTTAGTACCACTCTTGTCGTTGTGCTGTAAAAATACAGGCATGTGTATTGGTGATGTGTGCGGTCAGTTTTTAATGGGGGTTTATATCTATTAACTTAGGTTTATATCTATTGCAGCTCAAGATGTCTAAAAAAATCCATGGAGGCTCTGTTGTAGAGATGCAAGGAGATGAAATGACGCGAGTCATCTGGGAACTGATTAAAGAAAAGCTAATTTTTCCTTATGTAGATCTGGATCTGCACAGGTAATGCCTCTTTATGATACACAGTCATTTTGTACTGCAGTTTGCATGTGTCATTAGGCATTGATCATGTTTCACTTGGCACTGAGGGCCTTACAGCTCTTCCTGCACTAGTGCAGGGAAGCTAACTAGCCCTTTTTATACTGGTAAAGTAGCCAGCAGACCCTCCTGGTTAACTTGTCTAAGGGCCAACCTCACTAAGTACTCTGGAGAGTATAGGCTCCTAGTGAAGGTGGTTTTGTCAGTATGGCAGCCCCTGTGGGGTTCCTCACAGCAGTAAGCAATGAATGCTTAATTGTGAGTTATCTTTCTTTCTGTACTGTACCTCTGGTACAGGTCTGTCATAGTTATGGTCAACATTTTTATCTCCTGTGTCTCAGCTTTCCAGCACCTGGGCAGTCTGCATGGTTTCCTGCAGCCTAAACAATGAGAAACATGCATGAGGTGTTTCAGCCACTCCCTGACTTGAAGCATAGCATCTGTGGACTCCGAGTAGGTTTATGGCTTCTAGCCATCTCTGTTTGAAGACCTGTCTAGAGGGCAAGAGGGTGGTTGTAGGGCACAGGCTGCCCTGATGTCTGTAAGCTTGAGCTCTGCTGCTGACAGTGTGAGTTGGCTGTTGCAATTACTCCACGAGCCTAGGTTGTGCTCTCCTGCTCCCTTCTGGAAAAAACAAACACTAACAGCTGGTATGGTAAAAGGGACATACCATCTACAGTATCTGGTCAAGCAGAACGGGTAACCTCTTCCCTTTCTAGCTACTGAGCTAGAAGTATTAGATAAGTAGCTGCATTGCCCCTAGCCATGTGGACAGAGGCCTTCAATGGTATCCGTCATCATTAAACCTGCAAGTCTGACCTCTTCCTCTGCTCCTAGAGTCATTTGTATGCCACCTACATCGGGCTTTCTGCTTGCTGGTGTTGAGAACCAAGCAAACAGGAACCCAGAAGCATAATACGTGCACACAGTCTGGAGAAGATCCCTTTCCAAAGAGGGGTGGGAGGAGGGAAAGCAGACCCCTGGCTGGGGCAGCACAATGGCTAGATTCATGTACAGCTGGCTATGCTTCAGGGCTGTCCCATGCTGGGCATCCGTTATTCTCCAAAAGCTATTAAAACAGTGAGTGTGGGAAACGTGCTTCCTCTGCACTGAGGGAAATATCGGCAGTTTTGCTGCCAGAGCAGGATTGTGGGTCCATTGTCAAAGCAGCTTTTAAGCCTGGTGTAGCTTCACATGTTCAGTACATGAAGGAAGCCAGAACCCTCAGCACAAGAGGTTTGAAATAAAGGCCCATATTCATTTGGAGATTGTGCTGCTCTGTACCATTAGAATCCCGGACTGGAAGCTTGGAAGTGAAGGCGGAGGAGATACTGGCTATGTCCCATGTTGGCAGAGAGCCTCAGCCATAAACTGAAGCTGTCCTTTCTGCAGCCTCCTACCAGCAGCAGAAGTGTCAGTATATGAGCTTGTTTTCTTCCATTCCAGCAGAATTTGCACTTGAAGAGGGATAACTTCAGTTATGGCAGAGTGCTGAAACCACGGTCACAGGCACACGTGGGGTCTGGTTTCTTTCCTGTTGGACACAAACAAATGTCCTGGGAAGTTCTGACCGTCTTTGTGGGTTTCTTACAGCTATGACTTGGGCATTGAGCATCGTGATGCTACAAATGACAAAGTAACTGTGGAAGCTGCTGAAGCCATAAAGAAATACAATGTTGGCATAAAGTGTGCAACCATCACTCCTGATGAGAAAAGAGTGGAGGAGTTCAAGTTGAAGCAGATGTGGAAGTCTCCCAATGGGACCATTAGAAACATCCTAGGTGGCACTGTCTTCAGGGAGGCTATTATCTGCAAGAACATTCCCCGGCTGGTGTCTGGATGGGTGAAACCCATTGTTATTGGCCGTCATGCTTATGGGGATCAAGTGAGTCACTTCAGTGCTTACCCCTCTCTTTATCTGAGCAGGCTTAGTCCTGAGTGGCATAGAGCTACAAAGACTTAGACATCCTTGTGCTGTTGCTTAATCTCTTGCACTCTACCTGGGAGTGGGCACTTGCTAGCACTTTGTACAGCACCTGCCAAAGTGTGAGAGAGCTTGGTTCATGCCTCTTTCTTAAACAGTGTAGCTGTATAAACAGCATGCAGGGCCCTATGCTTGGACTAGATAGGCCTGTACTTAAACACAGGGTATGACTCCTGCAGAAATAAATAAAAAAACCTTAGAGCTCTCTTTCCTACATAGCAAAGTCTTGAGAAAATATCCTTTACATCACGCACCTTATTACTTCTCAGAAGGACTTTCTTGGTGGCAGGTGTTGCTCACAGTAAAAATGGAACAGAGCGTGTGATTTTTAGAAGTGGGCAAAGTTGCATTCTGTGTGTGGGTGCAGTTTTGGGGTTTTGGGTTGTTTTGTTTTTGTTTTTTTTTAAATGATCTGCTTCTAAAACTTACTTCCGCAGAACTCTTGCAGAGTTAATGTTCATACTGGGCACGTCAGGCTGTGGTATCAAAGCAGGGGAACATCCTGTATCAGAGCTCTCCTGCCAGAGGTAGTACAAGGTCATCAAAAGCCCCTAGCATGGCACGCAGTGCAGTGGCCTTTGGGCAGCTCAGAGGACAAGAATTGACCACGCAGTTCCTCATGGGTAATGATATGTGGTAAAGCAGCCAAACATGACAAAAAAAGTCTTCAACAAGAGCAGAGTGCTTTAAATAGATGAGTTAACCCACAAACTGAGAGCAAGTCGTAAGATTAGCTGTGTTGGGAAGGTAAAATAATAAAATTTCCAAGAGGAAGACAATTGCAAAGCCCTGACACTAGAATAGAATGGGGTTTGAGGTCCTTAACAGTACTGAATAATTGAGAAGGTCAAAATAATAATAGGAAACAATGGATTAAGGGGGAAGGATTGAAACCCTGCCAAAGTATGAGATTAAAGTGAAAGGAATAATATAAGAACATGTAAAGGACATATGTGCAAGACACTTGTGTAAACTCAGAATAGCTCAGGGAATGAATTCCCTCAACAGAAGGGGAACTATGTGAAAGAGTGATGAATTTCAAGGAAATGTAACCTTAAATAATACTGTTCAGGACAGCTGGGAATATGAGACACCCTTGAAGTACATGTTGACTGCTCTTCTGTGTCTGTATAGCTCAGAGGAGCAACATATGTACCCGTTCACAGAATTCAAAGAACTCTTAGTAAAGATTGGCCTTACAAATGTTATATGATGAATAGAAATAATGGCTGTTATTAAGGTGCTGTATGATTCCCCCTTATTCATGAGATCAGTAGTTCTGATATGAATAGCTGGTTTTGAGGCAGGGAGAGGAGCCTTTCTACTCGCAGACCATACAACACTCTGGATACTCTGCACTTTAAAACTTCAGTGCATCTGTGAGAATATGTACTCCACCAATTAAAGTGGCCAAAGAATCTGTAAGCTTTTTCCTTTAAAAAGGAACATTTCTTCTGAAACAGGTGAACTCTTAACTACTTGCCTTTTTAATATCCAGTAAAATAATCCAATGGCTGCAAGGCTGAGTAAACAGAGCTTGTTCAATAGGTCTTTTGGTATGACCATTCATGCTTTTCTGCACCCTGCCCTCACAAATGTGGATTATCTTTTATGGTTTCTGTCCTCCTGATAGATAAAATCATCATGACAATTTTTTATTTTTTTTTTAACAGTACAGAGCAACTGATTTTGTAGTACCTGGGCCTGGAAAAGTAGAGATGACCTACACTCCAAAAGATGGAGGCAAACCGGTCACATATCTGGTCCATAACTTTGAAAGTAGGTATTACCTCTAAGTTGTGATTAAAACTGATATTTTGGGTTTAATTCAACCTTGAAGTATAGGTCGTACCTGTTTGGTGGTAAAATACAACTTTGAGGTAGAGTGAGGGAGAAGGTCTGGGCCTTCTTCATTTATTTGGGAAGTACTGAAAGTTACTTGAAATCTTGGGGTGGAAGAGTTATATTAAACATACAATCATACCAGGCCACCTGTCATGCTCCCTTTATGACGACTCTGGTAGCAGCATGTGTGTTTTCCTCTCTGATCAGAGGAAAACTTGCGATCTAAACAGGGCTTGACCTGAGTGGAGATATATTTGAGAACAATTCAGGTATAATTCTTCCTGGGTTTAGTTTGTCTTACAGGGTTCTGTATACCTTTGCAGTTTGTACCCTTCTTTGTTAAGCAGTCTTTTTTATTATTTTTTAATTTTTTCAATAGAAAAAAGAAGTGACCCTTACTCTGCAGGTGGAAAGGAGATTAACAAGGATGCTCTTGACTGTGTAGGCTCTAACTGTTTTAATAGATGCAGTCCCAAAGGTATTGGTGTCCCTCCTAGCAAGATGGCTGTGCTGGTTGTAGACGTTGCTAGACTCAGGAGGAGGAGTCCTGAAATTGCAGGGCTTTATTGCATGAAAACACGTGCATGTTGCTAGAACCCAGGGTTTTCTTTAGGGTCAGGATTCAGGAAAACATCACACGAGTAATCTCTTGTTTATCAGTGATGAAAGGGTTCAGGATTTGAAGGCCTAGGGTGACCTGAGTATGTGCAATGTTTTGTTTCTAGTTACAAAAAAAACTAATACATCAGGGTAAGCCACACCTAGTTAGTATGCAGTTGGCTTATCAAATGGGTGCCAAGACTGCCATATGACCCCCCTTCTGTAATACTTGATTTCTTTGGCATTCTTGCTCACAGGAGCCTAAATCTCTACAATCTCTTATCACACAGTCTTTCACCCGGAGTTCACTTGCTTCACTGCCGGTCCTAATCTATTTTCACTTGATAGGTGACTGGTGAGCCTGTATTGAAGATGTCTGGCAGTTCCAGCTGTGAAGGCAACACAGCTGCCAGTCTGATTCACTGCTGTGTTGCATCAGTGACAGAAAGCAAGGAAGTGCAAAGATGGCAAATTACTGCTGTTGGCCTGGGGGAACTCTCCTCCCAACAGTTAACTGTTGTGCCACTGTATCTCCACAATGCATAAGGGAAGCATGTTCTGTTGCTATACGAGTATGTTCAGCCTTGACACTGAATCAAGAGATTTCAGTATGATTGTACGATTGCAACAAGGGGTTGGGTTTTTTTTACCTATGTACAAACAGTATTTGAGTAAAACTCAGTAGCTGTCATCCAGCAACTATGATATCATGGCTCCAGAGGACACTGTCTCTGTAGCTGATCAGACCCTGTTCTGTCCTGGACTTGCTGAGGGAGGCAGGGGGACAACATGTATTTTCACTGTTAATAACAGGGATTTCATTCCCTGCCAGTATCAACTTTAAATGACCTTCCAATCTTGGCAAGCAGATAAACCTCTTGCTTTCCCTCTTCGTTCTGTATACATGTCCATATAATAACAACCATCTGGAGATAAGGAAAAATGGATATTAGGAAAGGGTATTTTCAAAAATAATTTAAAAAAAAAAAACTAGGCACTACACAACAGACTAGAGAGGTGGTGACAGTAAGGTGCTTAAAATAAAGTACATGGTATCTGCTTTGCAGTAGAAACACAAAGAGCAGTGCGCAGAGTATGACAAAGCTTTTTCATGAAGCCCTAGACCCTACTTTCACCCACAATCAGCCTCTCCCATGATCTGAATGCTGCTTTCTCCCAGGTCAGCTGGGCTGTAAGTTAAAGGCACTTTCATTCAGGCTGCTAACACATCTGCATTACACAAGTCATGTGAGTGTTGGTAGTTCCTCATAGCCTTCTAGGGGCTTTGCTTTGCACCCAGGTGGCTGGCCTATGCTTCCCGCAGCTTGCTGGAAGTGAGCCTGAGCAGGTGAAACAAAGCAGTGGGACAGGCCAGATGCGGGTGCTGAAATGATGCAGGAATACATGTGGGGACCTGCTTACACAAACTAGGCAAAGCTGCCTCTGACTGCTGGAGTTAGTTCTGCAGTGCAGTCAAAACCTGAAGGTGCAAGGCACTTAAGATGGGAGCAAACCATTTCTAGCTTTGACCAAGGCCCCTGCTCCAAACTGCTGCCTGCTGCTTTGTTAGAAAAATACTCTGTATTACTTACATGGCTAGTGGGAGTTCAAGCACACTCACTCCTGTCACAGTTTTTCTGTTTAGGCTGGATTAGGAAGACACTTCTTAGGGGGTATTGGATCACAGTATTAACATGTACCTAGCTGTAAAACAAAACTGCCTTCCTATCCCATGTGTTACAGGGCTGCTGGAGGTTTGAGCTGGTAGTGCAAAGTGAATCTTCTCCTGAACTGAGATTATTAATAAAATTAAATTGAGAACTATATCAAGATACTTGGGGATAACACCAGACTGTCTGCCGGAGTATGCTATGGGGAGAGTGTAAAATCCTTAACCAAAACTAAATCCTAGTTGATTCTCCTATGTTCTTCTTCCACTAACAGACTGTGGTGGTGTAGCCATGGGAATGTACAATCTTGACCAGTCTATCAAGGATTTTGCCCATAGTTCCTTCCAAATGGCACTGTCTAAGGGCTGGCCCCTCTACATGAGCACCAAGAACACCATCCTGAAGCGATACGATGGCCGCTTTAAGGACATCTTCCAAGAGATTTACGACAGGTAACTAGGATAGTTGTGTACTTCTTACTGCAGTCCTCTCCAGCCTTGTGAGCTGCTACAATTAATTCAACATTTTCAGACACTCAGTAGTACTTTGGGGGGCTGTGTACCTTCCCTGTCAGTTTCCCTCGTCCTGCAGGATGCAGTGCTCAATATCTAAAGCTCTGCTAAATGTGGCTGTGGTGTTCATCTCTCCTAACAGGGTTACAGATTCTTTATGGGCTTCTCTGCGATTCTGAAGGAGACTTGCAGTGGCCTAGCAAAGCAAACAAAGAAAGAGTAAAGAGGATGTCAGTTTCTTTTAAGTTGTTGTTTTTGTGGGGCTTTTTTAATCTTAACTCTATGTACCTCACTGTGAACAATTACTTGCACAAATTGTGCAGTCCCTGCTTGTATGACAGGGTGTTCTGTTTTTTGTTTTCCAGAGAATACAAGTCCCAGTTTGAAGCCAAAAAGATCTGGTACGAGCATAGGCTGATTGACGACATGGTTGCTCAGGCCCTGAAATCTGAAGGAGGCTTTGTCTGGGCCTGCAAGAACTATGATGGGGATGTGCAGTCTGACTCTGTTGCGCAAGGTATGAGATGTTTCCTGTGCTACACTGAGGTAGGCTCAGTAGCAGTCCCTTGTGAGCTTGTATCATATGTTATGTAGTGGCCCAGGAGGTGGCATTGGGTCTCAGAACTTACACCTCTAACCTGTGGCCAATCACAGAGATACTAGGCAAAGAATTTCTGATTGTGCTTTTCCAAGAAAATCCATTGAATGTAGACTGCTTAGTTATACTTCTTTGCCAGATGGCAGTTATACCAACATAATAACTGATAGGCTTTCCATTCTAATGGAAGGTATCCAGACAGCTGGGATTTTGTCACTGGCAGCTTGAGTTAAGCTGACTGGTGGTGAGCATACTGGGAGGTGCTGTACAGATAAGTAAGAAAACCTTCAGGACCTAAAGCTAACTGTCAGTTGTAAAGAGAAAAGTTGGTATGTTGAACTTTACAGACTTGTAGTGCTTGATCAAAATCCTATATAACCAAGCTGCATCCAAATATGGATGCAGAAACCCAAAGGACAAGGTGTGTGGCTTTATGTAATATACTCTTTCTACAGTAATGCCAGCAAACTGCAGAACAAGGATGCATATTTGACTAATGAACAAAGAAGCTTGCAAAGACACAAATCTCTGAAACCTACAGGGTTAGAAGTGATGTGAATGATCAGTTTTGCCAGCTCACAGTTCCTTTGACTAGAGCAGATGCCCTTGATATGAAGTAGATTTGTTTCCTAATCCCCCTGTGCAGAAGATAGTGATTGGCAGCCCAACACTGCTTATTTAGGATTCTTTGTTACCATACTGCACCTTTTCAGTAAAAATCTGTCTGGAGCAAGTTACATGAGAATACTGATTTTCTTGAAATGGTGCAGAATGTCTGTGTATCTGTATCTTATGGTTCAGCAGCAATTTCTGTTCAGACAAACTGTTATATCTTGACAAGTTGGGAGTAGCCAGGTAGTTGCAGCAGCAGCACTGTTGTTCAGGAATACTCACATCAAGGCTGAGAAGGATGTAGGGGGATTGTAGGATGGGGGAATTAAGGGCAATTTAAGGGGGCTGTCCAAAGTAGACACTGAACTACTTAAACTTGTGTCCTGTAGGCTATGGCTCTCTGGGGATGATGACCAGTGTGCTGATCTGCCCTGATGGCAAGACTGTTGAAGCAGAAGCTGCTCATGGCACAGTTACTCGTCACTACCGCATGCACCAGAAAGGCCAGGAAACCTCCACTAACCCCATTGGTGAGCTGCTTTTCACTGCCCTTCAGTGATCTCTACGTGTGAAAGAACAGGTTAGGAGTAGGAACATCTTCATCCTTTCTGCAGAGAATTGCACCACTGAGTGGTGAAATGGGTAGTTCATAATGCATTTTTCTTCCATAGAGATAGGTGCAGCCTGGAGCAAAGACAGGCTGGAATGGAGTAAGTGCAAGCAATAAGCTAGACCTAACCTAGCCTTTGAAACATGCTGTGCTCTTCCGCAAACAATGGGTTTATAGCTACAATGGCCTTAAAGTTTAGGTTGGTTGGCTTTTATTTTACTCCCCTTCCTAACGCTCCAAAAGACCCAGCCACCCCCCAAACCATTTACATACTTTAAGTGTAGGTGCATCTAAAACGGGACATGAGGGAAAGAATCCTCTGCAACTGTGCAGGGACCAGAGTGTAATGTTATACCAGGAAGAAGACTGCACCCTTCTATTGTAAGGACAACTTTCTGTGTAACCAGAGTCCCACCACTGGGACTCACTGCCTCCAGCTATCTCTTTTTGAGTTGGGCAGGAACAAAATAAGAGAAAATGGCATGCACAAAGAGATCGCTGGAGGCAGTGAGTTTCTGGGGTTTGTTTTTCTTTAGAACTGCACAAAATGCAAAAGATGCCTAGGTGAAGCTAAGTGTTCTCTTTCCCATACCACATTTTCTCCTTTTTGGCTGTTCTCAGTTTTATTAATATTAAAAATTACTGTTCCACGTGACAGTTTAGAACAACGTCCAGGGAGTTCTAGAAGGACAGAGTAACCTAGTGTTCTCTCTCAGCCTCCATCTTCGCATGGACAAGAGGACTCGCTCACAGAGCTAAGCTGGACAACAACACTAGCCTCAAGAACTTTGCAGTTGCCCTGGAAGAAGTCTGCATTGAGACCATTGAATCTGGCTTCATGACAAAGGACCTTGCTGCCTGTATCAAAGGCCTACCTAAGTAAGTGGAAGAGTAATGAGCTGTGCTTGGAGGAGGCTGTTTTATTTGGTGTTTCTGAACAGCATTTGCTGGAAAGTTATTTTAGTGTGATGAAGAATTGCAGGAGTCTGGTCACAGAACAGGGCTCACCTGTACTCAGTGGTGTACAAACAGAACGTGAGACTCCCTGCCCCAAGTAGCTTAGTGTAGGTTGCTCTGTCCCTGCTATCGTACCAAATACACGGGGGAAGTAAAATAAGGAACTGCAAAGATTTCTCTTATGACGGGCTGGCCACATTGGCCAGATCCTGCCCTGTCCATTTATTAGGATGGAGACCTGCTTTACTGCAAAATACCACCTGGCTACGTCTTCTCTGGAGCCTTTTGGCAAAAACCATCAACCTGATGAGTAGGAGATAACTCTCATTGTTTTAGAGGCCAGGCTTAAGAGTTCTTTGAGCATTTGAGTTGCTTTACAACTAATGTCTGTCTTGTGTTGCTTCTCCCCTGCAGTGTCACACGCTCTGACTACCTGAACACCTTTGAGTTCATGGACAAGCTTGCTGAAAACTTGAAGGGGAAGCTGGCCTCTCTGCCCAAACCTTAAAGTTCTACTCAAGCTCCACTAACAAAGTGTCTCTCGCTTACACCAGAGTGTAAGTGGCACAGTATCACACTTGTGTAACATTTCAAATGCTAGACAAAAATGAATATGTACATTTTTTTAAAAATGTTTAAAAAATCATGTTTTCTTAAACCCCTTGAGCTGCTGGGCTGGGCCTTACTTTTGCTAAGCAGCTGAATGTGATAATACTCAAGCTCAGTGTGGGCCTAGATGCCCAATGTCATTCACCACAGGCCTGAGGTTTCTCACCATGACTTTGATCTGTGTTTCTTTTATCTCTTCCTCTCAGACTGAAAGCCAGTCAGCGTCACAGCTCTGGTCAAACCAGCGGTGACTTACTGTCCAACAGACCTTAGAAATCAGAACCGTCCTCACCTTTCCACTACTGTCTACTCAGTATAAGTAGCTCACAGGGCTACGCCAGCTCTGCTGCAGCCCTCCTCTTAATTTATCTTTTCGTGTCAACCGGAGCATAGTATCCTGAGACTAAGGGATTTGGTCCCATTGCTACAGTCAGGACTGGCATTTGGGAATAAGCACTTATAAATGCTGGAAAGAAGCCTATAGGCTGAGCGCCTAGTAAAGCCATGCTGCAGTGTCTAAATGCAGGCCATGCATTTAGTTATATTTCTTCTGACTGGACGTGAAATGTAGGAACTGTTACCTCTTCCCCCACCCCACAATTCATAAAGGTGCAAAACTTATCTCCAGTTGTCTGGGTTATTACTTACCCTTCCTCTTGTCATACAGCAAGTCAGATTATGACTCTGAAAAACTATTCCATCCATGGTTGTGTGTTTGGGGTTTTTAGTTCAGACTAAAATAAAAGCCAACTAACGTTCTTTGTGTCTCTCCTTCCTTTTTGTGATTAGCAGATATGGGAAAATTCTGCCTCAGAGAGCAACTCCAGTACCTTTCAGCACAGTCCAGTACATGCTGGGACAGACTGTCAGAATGCAATTTAAGCACAAACTGATCTCTCGCTTACTGATTTGTTCTGGCCCAGGCCAAGCTGTGATCCATAATGTGGTGTCAAGCATCAGGTAGTGCACAAGAATGTAAAGGTACCACTTCCATTGAGATTTTGTTTTGGGACTAATGCAAAGTGAAATTGATGCATCGCTACTCAACAAAGATCAGAAACTGGTTGTACGTGAGACAAACTCTCACGCTGCAGCTGACTACCTGTTAAGTGTTGGTTAGGATAGAAATGCAATGTTAGACTAGTTATTAACTAGTCTATATATAACTAGTTAACAATGTTAGCTAGTATTAACATTTGTTTTGGGATGAGCACGTGTTTGAAACACAGCTCTACCGCTGCTAGTAGCTGTCAGTCTGCCTTCAATACGAATGAACACAGTAGTCTGCTAGTTTGTTAACAGGAGCGTGTAAGAAGTGCAGCTGCACAAAGTCCCATTGCTGACCCATAGAAGCAACAGAAACAGTCATATGGAACATCTGGGGATTTATGTTCCTGCCTGGCTTCTGACATCAGTAGCTCAAATTATGATGCCATAGGCAGGCAGGTCATGCTACAATAGCACCTCTAACAAATTCCCTGTTATTTACTAGCTCCTATGTGGCTTCCAGAGTACCAGAGGCTTGGTACTTTTCAGGAAACTGAAGAAATAAAGGGGCATTTTTAAATCTTACACTTCTTTTTTTTGTTTTAACTTACGTACTTAAGTACAGTTTGAAATGTAAGCAGTGTAGTAGTATTTACCTGACTGCAGATAACACTGTTTTCCCTCTGTACTAATGTTCTGGAAGGCTCTGTAGAGCACAGCAAGTCCCCATCTGTCCTTATGAACTGATGGATGCTGCTGCAGTGCTGAGGAAAGGAACACTTGGCTCTGTGTTGGGAGAAGCAGCACTAAGTGTGGCCATAAGAACAGAGCATCCCTCTCCTTGCTCTGCCGTGGAGAACCATGGAGAAAGAGGAAACACTTTTCCTGCTTCCAAGGAGGCACATTCCCTTCGCCTTTACTACCAATACAATCACTTATTTTCCCCACTGCTCCCTCAGATGTTTAGTATCAATAAATCTTCAAAGTTAGACACCAGCAGACCCTAAGAAAGCAAGTCCTGGAGGCCAGCGGGCACTCAATCTGCAATGGAAGAGCACACTATTTCCTGAAACGCGATTGTGAAGCAGCTGGTATACTGCGAGGCAGGCAGCGCTCCCAGGCAGGGCCCTCGTACTCCCACCGCCAGTGGCAGCACTTTTCACCAACACTCCCATCAACAGACCCCAGCAAAAGTTGTCTCCCATCAGAGTACAGCCCAGCTTACCTTTACCACTGACACTGATGTTGTTAGACGTGTCCATCTGTCCCCCAGCTACTGTGTGCTCAGGACTGGTGGCAGGCTCTGTTTTCAACTCCATCGGTATGCAAATCCCCACGGACAGCAAATACAGCGAGGGGATCTATCAGTTACTGACACGGCTCCCTTCCAGAAGAGCAGAGAGCTTTGACTTTAGGGCAGCAGTCAACCCTAAATTCAACTTTCCCGTGGACTGCTCTACCTGTACAGAAGCCACTTTTCACAGGAAATTATGCTAGGCAGCATGCCTCTTCTGCTTGCTGCCAAAGTCTGGGCTGCTTAAACACTTTCATACCCTTTCAGTGGCCTTGTGGGGGTCTGCCATGCTGGAAGATCAGCCCTCCAAGGCATGCTCTGCCCAGGCTTCTGCAGGGCCAGGAGAGAACCGGCAGAGGCAGCTAGCTGTCTCTGGTGCCACAAACACTTGCGCACAAAGACTCTGCAGACAAGCACCCCAGCATTTAAAGGTGGAAGGGAGAGGGCAGGAAATAAATATCACAAAGCTTTTATACTGTCCACATAGGAGAGTTTATTTATATTTAAAAATAAAAATAAGCTATACAAAACATTAAAAATACCCTAGTAAAGACATACTAGCATCTAGGAGCTTGGTGGCTGCCTGTTCAACTACTATTTTCCTTCTGACTCCGTGTCTCTTGCAGTTGTTACTAGCTCGCCTGCCTTGGCACTGGGACATCCTTCAGGAAGCCATACTTTTTCCTCTTTGATCTTCTTGGTCATCTGGCAAGTCGTCGTCTTTTTGGGTTTCTTGAGAGGCGAGTAGAAGAACTCCATGTTTGTAAAAGGGTCGCCCCGCCTCAGTTTACTGCAAAGCCAAAAAGGTTAGATCAAACCATCAAGGTATTTCTTGAATGCAATGAAAAGGAAAGAGATGAATAAAACCCAAGAAAAATTAGTGATGCACAATGCAACTGTTCACCACCTGCTGACCAATGCTCAGCCAGTACCGCAGCAGCAACTGGCCCCTCCTGGCCAACTCCCCCCAGTTTATATACTGAACATGACGTTGTGTGGTATGGAATATGTGGTTTGGGCCAGCTGTCCCGGCTCTGCTCCCTCCCAGCCTCTTGTGCATATCCTCACTGGCAGAGCATGGGAAACTTGAAAAGTCCTTGACTTAGAGTAGGCACTGCTTAACAACAACTAAAACATTAGTGTGTTATCAACATTACCATCACTCTAAATCCAAAACACAGCACTGCACCAGCTACTAGGAAGAAAATTAATTTTATCCCAGCCAAAACCAGGACAGCTGGTAGTATTGGAAGTATCACTCAGTTGTACAAAACTTTAGATCACAGAATGGCAGCCACTGAAGTCAGGGCTTTCACTTAGCTGTCTTTATTTAGCCTGTATTTTATCCTCAGTGCTAATGAGGGATTAGTGTGGAGTACAACAGATACAGTCAGCTAAAAGATGTGCTCATTTCAGCGAGGGAAATAATATCTTTGGCAGCTTGTTACCAGAAGCCTGCACATGCATCTACCCTAATGCAGAATTTTGGCTTAACCACACTGTAGTAGGAGGGTCACAGAAACACAAAGTGGCAGAGGGTCCAGCCCTGGAAAGTGAGCACATGAGAGCATAGCTGGGGTTGCAGCATGGGAACAGTCACAAAAAGGAATAGTTTAAAGCCCAACCTGTTGAGCTTTGGCTCCTTGTAGCAGGCTGGTTCCCGCCTCCGCTTGGACAAGCGCCTTGACATTTCTTCAGAGCTGCAGGAAGACAGAGTCCTGACATTGGTCAAGTCCTGCAGTGGCCTGATCTCTGCAAAGGGAGACATTCACATGAGTTGATCGAAGTGTTTCCAAATAATTTCCAGATATCCTAAGAAATACAGCTGCCAAATAGAGAAGGGCTGCATTACGAGGTTTCTCTGAACACTGCACAATCCTGAATCCAGTCATGTTCCCCCAAAAACTCAGGACCACCTTTGTTCAAAAATCCCAGA
Organism: Falco punctatus; assembly: GCF_963210335.1. NCBI lineage: Eukaryota > Metazoa > Chordata > Aves > Falconiformes > Falconidae > Falco > Falco punctatus. The sequence continues at coordinate 16,037,281 of NC_137588.1, read as the reverse complement.
CCTGCTCCTTAAAAGTCAGCTCATGAATCAAATTAAGTTCCTCACTGGAAAAATGCAGGTCAGTAATAATACTACTAGCATCATTGGGCCCTGGTGTGGAAGAAAAATGACACAAAACCAGTAGTTAATAATTCTAGTGCCCAGGAGTTTACAGCCTGGAGGACAAAGCAAGCTTACGGCACCCAAACAAACTGAGAGACTTCCAGCGCGACATAGGACCCTGCCAGTATTTGCTGCAGCTTTCAAAGTGAAATCAGCTAAGAGGGGGAGGGCAGGAGAACAAAATTCCTCGTTCTCTACAAAGCACAGCCCACTCTAGCTATAACAGGCCTGTTTGTCAACAGCTACAGGAAGGAAAAACCCCACAAAACAACTCTCTTTACAGAGTATTCAGTAACAGCAAGCTCCCAAAAAGGCTCAGCTTTACTGTATTATCAGCCAAGGGATACACCCTCCATATCCTTTCAGGAAACAAACCAGAAAACCACAACCAAGAGAATTTACATAGCTCCTGAAGAATTTCCATTGAAGATACCACCTAGGTGTAAATTCTGAAACCTATCAGCACTAACCACTCTGGACCAAAAACCTGCTATCTTTATTCGTATTTGTGCCCCAGTAATGCTGACTCTAGTAGAGTCAGCATCACATTATACTTTTCAACTGCTTGAGTAACTGATGTTCTAAATGGACTGGCATGCCCTGTAGATAACTGGTAAAACACAGCTCGCAGCACATGCTCCTAGTCTTTTCCCAATATCCACACATGAACAAGTGACCAGAAATTCTTACAAGAATGCTGATAAATCAAAAGCAAATGCAGCCACAGAAATGACTGGCCAGCATAAATGGTGTACTGGACACTGATCTTTAACTCTGAAAAAAATGGAGAGGGGGGGAAGATAAATATAAGCACTGGCTGCATGGATTTTTGGCACTTTTCTCCAAACACAGGCCCTCTCCCCAGCCTACTACTTACCAGGTTCCTGTGAGGATGAGCTTTGAAAACTGGATTCAACCTGGTTTCTTTCCCCAGATATTTCCTTTGCAGGCTTTTCTTTAAGTATCAGGGAGCTTGCTGGCAAAACAGAGGATTTCTCTGGCATTCTGTTGCCCTTGGTACTTAAGCTCTTGGAAACCGGTACATCTGTAAGCCTGGAGCTAAGAGGTGAAGCTGCAGAACAGGTCACAGAGGTGGATTCAAGACTGTGTGAAAGGTCCATGAGATTATTTGTAAGTGGTATCTCAGCTATCTTCTCCTCCAGGAGGGCACCTGGCTCAGACAGCAGATCTTTAATGAAAGAAAATTTATCCATCAGGACAGTTTGCTTGGATGCAAGTTCCACTGAACTTCCAATGTGTGCCTTGGCACCATCACTTTGTCTGGCCAGGGAATCAGTCTCTGGAGGTCTAGAACTGTTCCTCTTTCTCTGAGGCTCTGGTTGGGTATAGGCCTCTATTTTCAAAGCATTCACATCATTGTCAACTTTACCTTGCCCCTTTTCTTGAAGGCCTCCTGTCTGTTTTTTATTCCTCTGAACAGCTACCATCCTCAGAACTCTGGGGATTTTGCTAGCTTTGCTCGAAGCAACAGGCCTGGGAGATACAGTTTCACCCCCTTCACAATCTGTCTGGACACAACCCAATTCTCCTGGAAGAGCCAAAGGATGGACAACATAAGTTTTCCTGCTACGTTTAAGATCACCTGGCAAATCCTTTGTGCTCTCCTTAGCTACTCCTTGAACATCTATACATGCCCCAAACCCATCAGCTTCTTTTCTCTGATCACAACTGCTTTTCCTGACAGTGTTCTTCCTGCTTGTCTGGGTTTTTTTAGGCCGTTCTTCAGCTTTGGCCTCCGGTATTTGCACGCTTTTTGGCAGATGCTCCTCAGAGTCGTCTCTTTGCCTAATTACTGTAGTTTTTCTGTTGGCTTTCTGTCTGATGCTCTTTGTGCTCATGCTTAAGTCCTCTTGTGGAGCACAAGCACTTGAGGCCTCTTTCCTCAAGAAAAGTGCATTTTGTAGACTAGAATAATCTGAAACCTCATGACTTGAGAGGGCAGTAACTGGGCTTTTTGACAAGCTCTCCATACTCTGGATCTCAAAGACAGCTCCCTTTTTAACCTGCTGCAGTAAGTCACCACTTCCAGGACTGTGCAGCTGTGCTGGATTCACCACACATGTTCTTCTGCGATCTTGGATTTCATCAGGAGAGTGAGAATGTTGCTCCACACCACAGCTTCCGTTATTCCTGTTGATGGCCCCCTTCTTCCTCATCTCAAAAAAGTCAGGCTCACTAGAACATGTCGCAACTTCTGGCTGAAGAAGCTTATTTGCACTTTGAGCACTCTCTTCACCTTGAGGTATAACAGAACTACTTTCTTCATTGTTTTTATTTGCATTTGTTTTCTTTTTTCGTGTGCTTGCTTTTTTAACAGTTGTTTTCTCACCAGTTTTAGAATTACTTTTGCTTTTACCCTTTACAGGAACAACCTCTGGGACTTGGTTATAGCTGGGGTCTGTTTCAACACTGCACCCAGTTCCTTTAGCCTGTGACTGATCACAGAAAATCTCTTCACCCAAAGATTTTCTATCAGGAATAACAGTGGTTTGAGTAGGTGAAACCAGGCAAGTGGGAGATTTCAGCTGTGGCTGTGTGTTGCTTTTATTGGAGCTGCTGCTGTCCTTTGTGATGCTCCACTGAGCTGGCCAAGTGGAACTGACATGTGGGAAGATATCCACAAGAGAAGAAGATGGAGTGCTTGTTGCAAACAGGGTGGATCGCTTTTTCCTCTGAGTAACGTGCCCTTGTGATAGATGATCAAAGACATTTTTCACCATCTCATCACCCTCATATGAAAGAGGATGACTTTCCCAGGCAAGCGCTGGCAAATCATTCAGATTTTGTTGGGTGGCACACGAGGGATCTGTTGGGAAGACTAAATTAATTACTGAGAAACACAGCAGGCAAATGACAGATTTCTCCATACCGCTAAAAGCCATGCCCCACAAATCCAGAACAGAAAACCCATGATTTTGTCTCTACAGGGACTCCCCAAACACACTGTGTAACAGAATTGTGCAGCTGCCTCCCCTCAGAACAGAAACGAAGCCCAAAGCAAGATCCCTTAACCAGCCTGATATTTAGGAATGCTTATGATCTGTATGAGAGTTATTATTTATATGGCAAATTCACAAGGAACAGAAGATATGCATCTAGTCAGATTCTGCACCTTCAGACATTTCTGAAGTTCAGTGCCTATTACTCAGAAGGCCTGAGGGCTCTTGAGCTATTGCAGATATGTTAAATATCCCCATCAAGACAGCCCGTTCTGGAATAGATAATTCTAGTGGTATCAGCATCACTGAAACATGCAGTTCCTAACAGTCACTAGATGCTGATGGAGTGATAGTTAAGAGCTAACTGAAGCTACGGCACTGCCCTCATTCATTTCAAAATGTAGACATGCAGGCATACTAGAAGAACAGCAAAAGATGCAAATTTACCTCCAAAGACGCAAGAGTCAAGAAAAGCCTCTTGTGCTTCCATTCCAGTCAGCTTTTTCCCATTCTCTTCCTGGTGAGACTGAGGCTTCTCAGCAGGCTGCAGTGACAAAATGTCTTTGGAGGCAACAGGCACAACCTCCAGGGGCTCATTAGAAGCAGGTCTATGAAGATCTAGTGAGGATGTAAGAACTGCTGTGGAGCTGCCACCTTGCTGTCTTGCATTACACAGCTTGGAAATGGGCACCCTCATTGGTATTCCTGGAGCCCTGGTGAGAAGAATTAACAGCAATGGAACACGTTTCATACCTGTGACAGGCCCCAGAAACCATCAAAAGCGGCTGAAATACATTTATGAACACTTCAAGTGCTGAAGAACACAGACTGCATAGCCAGCACAGATTACCCATTTTTGTGCAAGTACAACTTGTACAGAAAGCACACTGCTGCAGACACAGAGACAGGGGAAAAACAAGAGAGGCAGCAAGGACCTTTCAGCACACAGGTTGCTACCACAGATTCATGTCACTGTGGAACATCAACACAGCTGCTTGGAGGTATGCGCATGGGCAGCTCCAAGGGCTCCTCTGCATTCAAAGGGGAAACCAGACAGAGGAGAAACATAACTTCAAATACATTGTAAGAGATCCTGCTCTGACCTTCTTTCCAGAGCGCAAGTTTACAACATACAAGCAGGTGATTATTAAGCATTTCTATGTAACAAACACCAAAGCAGCAGCACTCACTCACTCAAGGAAATCTTGCAGCGCTCACCAGCTACAAAGGAAAAACTACCTGAAAGCAATGCACTTTCATCAAAGGAGGGAGAAAGACCAGTTTATGCATAGCCTTAGCATTAGGACAAATAAGACAAGGAGTGGCAGCACAAAGACACAGAGTACAGGAAAACGACAAGCAGTGGCGGTTTAGAGAAAACATCTCATGTAAACCAGATAACCAGACAACTGGGCACACATATAAAACACGAGAGGAAGTTTAGCATATAAAAAATCATGACAAGCTTGGTGGTATCTGACATTTTAACACCCACCTCATAAGTTGATCATCTGCAATACTATCGGCCCAGCTATCTTCAGTCACGCTGCTCTGCTGGCCATGGGACAAGGATGCAGAACTTGTTTGGAACTGGAAAGCAGAGAAACAGAAGGGTGGTTTAAAGCTCTTGCAATCTCCCTTACAGCCTCCTGCACAGAAACAGCAGCTGTTTCACCCTGGAAAGTATGTGAAATACTGCTGACGACCCTCTCCCCTTTAAAATTGCACAAATTATGGAATAAGTTTAGCAGTCAGATTCTGTCTCCACAGGCTTAAGGATGAAGTTAAACCAGTTCAGATAATCTGAGACTAGGAAGCAGGACTATTTCCCACCCACAAGACAGAGGACATGGAAAGCATCCTATTCCCTATCCCAAGTTCCCATGGCACTTGGAGAAAATAAAAAAGAGAAACTGAAGTCACAACCTGTCATAGCAGAAAAGCCTTCTGGCCAGTACAGCAAATGATCCAGAGGAAAGCAGTTTAAAACTGTAGCCTTTCCTACAGAAGTTACCCTGGAAATCCTTAATACTGAGCTAAAAACAAGGATGCAGCCAGCACAAGTCAAGCAAGCGAAGAAAAATAGATGAAGCACCAAACACTGAAGCAAGCAGGCAACACAAAGCACAAGACAAAAACACAGCCCCCTTCCCAGAGCAATGTGCTCATATTTCCTGTGGTTTACCTCAGACAGCCAGGCCATCTTAACACCATACACAAAGCTTTCAAGATCCTTCAAGACATTATTCTGTGTTGAGGTAATAAAGAGAGATAAATAAAGACATTAAATCAAAACATCTATTCCAACAAGGACACTGGTAGCCAGAGCAAGGCATGCTCTGGGAGAGCACAGCTCGGAAGAGTAAACAAATGAATGGTGACATTTTTCATGCGCAGAGAGTACAGACGATCAGTGACAGCGCACTCCTCCCAGTAGCATCTCCCAGACTGAGATGCTAGTGCTGCATACCTCGCTCACCGCCCCTCCCCATCCCAGCCACACAGTTAGTGCCATACCAAGAAGGAGAGCTTATGCCGCAGCACAGCATTCTGGAAGTGGCACTGCTTCACTTCCTTCTGTAAGATGGTCTTCTCCTGGGTGAGGCGCTGTACATTGGCTTTCTCTGCATTGAGGGCCAGGGCCAGTGCTTTATTGTTGTGCTTCAGAGAGACTTTAATAGTGGAGGAGTTGTCTGTGAGGGATATAGAAGTATCACACAGAATCAGCATCCAAGGTTTCATCCACACCTCTTCCCTGATCTACTATTTCCTCTTCCCAGAATAGCCTCCCTCAGGTTCAGATCTCTGTAACTCAACAGCCCCCTGACAAAGTCAACAGTATAGTTCCTTCCAGCAACAGAAATCTCCAGAGAACAGCAGGAAAAACCTGCAACACTTCAGACACCCCCTCAGTGGGTCATGCTTGGTCAACAAGGTACTGCTTCAGTTCTTACTGAATGATGGTGTGGTTCAGGTGCTGAGCTTGAACAAGTCACCTATAGCTCTGAATCCCCACCTTCACCCAAGATGAGACAGAAACACCTCCTTTTGTTTGTAGTAGCCCCTAACTAGATTTAGATCCTTGTTTCCCAATTTCAAAATAAATAAAAGTAACAGCAATGCCTTATTCAAAGTATCCAGATTCTCTCAAGCACTATTGTTGCATTACTTCCCCCATAAAACCAAATCAAATCACAGTTAGGCTAGCTTCTGCACAGGATTGCATATACACTAAAAAACACTTTCCATGACTTGTTTTTGCTGTTTGGACCCTGAGGACTCGGTTACCCAGCCATGGCTGTCCAACGCCAGCCGAGGCACTGCCAAGCAGCCTGCAGCAACCCCAACAGCTGCTCCAAAGGTTCCCCGCGAAACCTGACAGTCACAGGTTCATCGGGCACCTTCGGGCACCTGAAGTGGCACTTGACACTCATTTGCAGGCTATGGAATTCGCTAGAAACCCACTGGCAGAGAAGGCACTGCTGGAGGTGGCTGTGCATGTGTGATCGCCACAGCCAGAGGCGGGCACGGCTGGCTGCCTCCGCACCGGCTGCAAGGCAGAACACACTCACTGATGATTTTGGTTTTGATCTTCGATGCAAGCGAGGCACTCAGCTTCGCGTTCTTCAGGGGCCCCTTCTTCTTCTCCCGCATGCGCTCCCTCACGCCGCTCAGGCTGAAGGACGTTTCGGAAACCTCCCAAGCTGCCATGGCTACAGAGAGCGACAGAGCAGGCTCAGCTCCCGCACCCCTCGGCAAGTGCTCACGGCCGAGCCCCGCCGCTCCCCCCGAGAACCGTCCCCGCGGCCTCGCCCCCCGGAGCCCCCCGGCAGGCCCCAGGCTACGGGACGGGCCGCAGGCCCGCGGCACCGCGACGCGCCTCGCCCCGGCTGCTGCCGGCCTCGGCGGCCGCGACAGGAGCCGCGACAGGGGCCGCCATGACCCCCCGCCTCGCCCCCCCGGCAGGACCCCCCCCCGCCTCGCCCCGCCCCCCGGCAGGACCCCCCCGCCTCGCCCCCCTCCACGGCTGGACCCCCCACCTCGGCAGGACACCCCCGCCTTGCCCCCCCCCCGGCAGGACACCCCTGCCTCGCCCCGCCCCCCCCCACCCGGCAGGATCCCCCCGCCTCGCCGCCGCCGCCCCCCCCCCCCCCGGCAGGACCCCCCCGCCTCGCCGCCCCCCCCGGCAGGATCCCCCCGCCTCGCCGCCCCCCCCGGCAGGACCCCCCCGCCTCGCCGCCGCCGCCCCCCCCCCCGGCAGGACCCCCCCGCCTCACCTGCGCGGGCGCCCCGCGGCCGAGCCGGCCCTCCGGCAGCGCTGCCCGCCGGGAGACTTTTGAACGTACCAGAGCCGGCCGACAGCTCGCCCCGCCCCGGTAACGGCCGCCTGCCTCTGCGCGAGGCTCCCGCGCGCGTTACGGGCTGCGGCGCGCGGCCCCACTGCCGTCAGGGCGCGGGCGGCTCGCGCCTGAGGGAGCTCGCGCCCCCGCCGCCCGCTCAGGCTGCGCGGCCATTTTGCGCTGCCGGCGCTGAGGGGAGCTCTCCGCGCCCGTCCGCGGGGAGAGGGGACGGCGAAATGCCGCAGCCCCGGGCGCTGCGGCCGAGCTTCTGAGGCGGGGCTGCCGCTGCCGTGCCCCGGGCACAGGGGGGTGCAGCCGCTGCAGCGCCTCAGGAAAGCCCCAGGGCTGCTCCCGAGGGCCACCCAAAGTCGGGGATGGCTCGTCCGCGGAACTCGGCATCCGGCTCGCAGCTTTCGCCTGCGAAAAAGTGACGGTTTGCGGGCTACTTAAAAGGAAACCCCAAAAATCTTAATTACGTCTCGGTCCAAGTTAACGCATTGCTTTCCAGTCAACCTTGAATTTGCCCTCAAGGTGATGATGCATGTGCAGATGTGACTCTCGTCAAATGTTTTAAGGAAACGACATGTCAGGCAAAAGCAGCCAAACGGCTGAAGGCCGGCAGCATGCGGTGGGGTGCAAGGGAAGCCTGCCGTGCAAACAGGGCCGGTGGAAACGCCGCTGCCTGCCGCCACGGGCGGTGAATGGTAGCCCTCTGCAAGGATCCTAAATCCTACCCGTTTCTTCTGGTATTTGTTAATACATTACCTGATGAGCATTAAATAATGCAAATTATTAAATAAATTTATTCCTTCCAACTTAATTAAGTAGTCGATTGACAAAACCCTCCATACCAGCCCTGAAAATCAGACCAGCAACATGTAACGATGCTGCAGAACCGACGGTTGCTTTATTTCTTGCTCTGGGAACCTGTGATCCACATTAAATGTGCTACAGGAAAAGACTTGGGTATCCTTCCCTAGTACATATCCTGTGCTCCATGCATGACAGATTCCACAGTTCAAGAAGCCTAAACTTGATCTTGCTAGGTTTACGAAGTTACTTCACTAAATTTCTTAAGCACACTGGTCAGCAAATTAACAGCAGACAGCTTAAAAACAGAGACCCTTTCGCACACAGCCCTGTTTAAACAGTGGAAATCTTTGTCAGGTGATTGCAGATATCAATTACTCAGGTTTCAAGTTGAACAAGTTTGTGGAAGTAAAAAACAAGCAAGGGCTATTAACTGCCAAGACGACACTTCATGCTCAAGAAGGTCCTGAGCTGCAAATCAGTGGGGAATGGGAAAATACACTGAGAAAGAGCACAGTGAAATGAAGTATGAGAAAGCACAAAAGAAATAAGGAAGAGAAAGCACAACACAAATTCTGTAAATACCAAGTAGGCTTTTTCCTGATCATCTACATCTCATGATAATACTTTTGCTTTAGTGTTTTCTTAGGCCATCACAGAGGGGCAACATTATGATCATGTCTCATAAGCCCATTCCTATTGTTTACTAGGTAATCAGTTAATAACATAAGAACATTCCCAAGCAGGGGGTGGCTCATTCCATTCAGAACTACAGCCTGGCAGCCTTCCTAATCTACAAAATCCAATAGCCTCTCACTGACTTGTTAGCCATCACAATACATGGGCTACCGTCAGCAATCCTGTAGAAGATGTGCCCTGTATCCATTGGAAGGACATCAGGATTTAATAAGTCACGTTGGGATTTCTTAGCTGTTAGAATTTCTCCAAATATTGTAAGTGAAACCATAACACTGATGAAAGAACAGGTAGCAAGATCCTTGCTATAGATACGCCATAAACACTGCAGATAGAACCCCAGATAGGCTCTTGAGAGGTATCACGTCTAGTTTTTCACCATTTTGTACAGTGGAATGCTGGAACAGTGGAAGCTGATAGCTTCTTTTACAAGCAATTAGATCCATCAGAAAACCCAGTGAACAGTCCCTCCCTTGTTAGCAAGTCTTCTATGTTTCCAACTAGTCATTCAGCAATGAAACTCAATGCTTAGAAGTGTAAAAGGATCATTTAGCTTGAAACTGATAACCCGACCTGAAGGTGCACGTTTAATCTCTTCTCTGTGGTGGATTTTGTTTTTTTCCCTTTTAATTTCTCTCAGCTCAGCAGCATTGTTTCCAAGCAACAGGAGAGAGCTGCAGTCCTGCAATAAGCCGTAGCCTAATTTCCCTGACACACAAACTGAGTGGCAGAGGCAAGAAAGGAACAGCAACATCAAGAGGGAATTCCTCCTGAAGTCAGAGAGGCTCCAAACCCAGATCCCTATTCCAAGAGGCCTATTCCAAGAGCTGACACAGGTAGTGCATGATTTCTTCTATACATATATGAGAGAGAGGTATGTCATTACTTTGAGTCTTATGGGCCAGAGGGGTGAAGCATACACTTTGGTAATACAATAACTTGGTGGGCCAGGTGCTGGCTTCTCTCTTTGCTTTGTCCTGTCAGGCCGGTCGATACTTCATTTCATCCAGCCTGTCTTCTTCCCAGTCCATCCCCTCCTTGTACCACATATATCTGATTAATACACACACCGTGTGGAGTGCAAGCCACGTGCTAAGAAACTGGGAAGCAGCAGCAGGCCAATAGGTTGCATTATATGAGAGAATATACATCACTGTGATGAAGATGCAAGCAACCCTGCAAGCTGACAGTCAAGATAGATGGTCATCTTAAATGGATTCATTCTGTCCATTTCCCATTACCAACTCCTTACCCTCACTTTCAGGACTGTGCTTGTTGTCTTCTCTTTCTTGACTAGGTTTTTCTCAGCCTCTGTTGTAATCCTACCTGGGAAATGGTTTTGGCCAGATTTTTGTAAGGGGTCTCCAAGTGTCCCATACTCTTAATCTGTGATTCAGATTTGCTCACAGACAGAGATACTTGACAGGATGCACTTTTCTCTTTCCTAGATCCCATTGAGCTTATGTTACAGTGACAGCTAGAGAATGGAAAGAAAACACCTCAAGAAAGAGCTTGGAAAACTCCTGTAAGTAGTAACTGACCACAACCGCGTTCATTGCATTTGAGATGGACTTGTTTTCATTGCAAAGGGTTGTACAACCTCGCTGGATGGCAACTGTAAAACCTTAGTCTTCTCTTGCTGTAAAGTATGCACAGATTTCCTTTGAGATGCTTCTAAATTTCTTATATGCAGTCTGCTGTGTGAGACCTGACTGCATATGTGACAGTAGAGATGTCACAAGCCCAGAACTTGCTCTGTTTCAGTGGGAGTGACCAGGGAGGTGCAGAGTTCCTCTCTTGCCATGCAGCCACTGCAGCTGCTGTCTGTAAGTGGTCTCCTAGTTCATGCAGCAGTGTCTCATGCTCTTTGATGCAGGAGTGCCCAGCAGACAACTCCTAGGGGTTGTAAGCAGTGTCCCCTCTATTCCATGCAAGTCTTGTGCCCATCTTCCCTAGGACTGCTTGCATGGATCAGTAGTGCTTAGTCTGAGGAAAGATTGCAGAATCAGGTCTCCCCTGAATGAGAAGAACAAGCACCAGTGAAGCACCTCTTTCAGTCTCTTGGCTGTGCAGTGAAATCCTTCTGTGAGTCCCCAGACTTTAAAAACTTGATTCATATTTGTACTTCTTCCTAAATTTTGGAGCCATTGGGGAACACAGCAGTGTGGTTTGAGGGAAGCTAAGATTAGCAGTGATGCAGAAAACTAGCAGCTTTCCTACTTAGGAAGTGTCTGTGAGAAATCCGGCAAGAGATTCATAGCCCTGAATCATAGCAAATTTGTCCCTGGTCTTGCACTAGCTTTAGAGTCATTTGTTGCATTTCTTGTGCATTGGATTGCTTATAACCAGTTGTAATTTGGAGTTATTTTCTTGCTTTGAGGGGAGATTACGTTGGCATCAGACTACGAGAAAATGAATTCGATCCGAGAGGACAAAGGCAGTCCACCTTTCTAGATGACATGGTAATCACCAGACTTCTTACTTCCTCTCCTCTTTAACTGCAGGGCTACTGCGAACTGAAGGATGGCTGTTTGGTACAGCTAAATAACCTGTTCCTACAATGATCAATAGAAGCTCATTACTGAAATGACTATCTGAAGAGATTGGCTGCAAATAGCATTCCAGTGTAACATATCCAAGATAATTCAAGTTTTTGCTGATTTTTCAGCAAAACAAGGCTCATCCACAGAGAACATTTGATAAAGTGCAAGTCAACTAACCCAAGGAAATTCTTCACAAACTAAAGCTGTCTGCTTTAAAACATTGTTCAGCTAAGCTGAGAAAGTCTTCCTGGGTGTGTTTAAAATCTGTGTTTAAAACCCCTCAAACTTCAGCAAATGTCTTACAACTGGTGAGGTACCCAGTGTAGTTGAGACAATACCAGGTTCCAGCTCATGTTTCTGTGTATTTCTCTGGTCTTTCTGTCATCCCTCAGTCAAGCAATTACAGCAAAACAAAACACATAAGGTTCTTCTGTCTTTCCAGGTCCATTACAACTTAGCCTTCAGTGTTGCTTTGCTGTGGCTAAGTGACTTGGATGCTCAGACTACACTGACAAGAGAAAAAAAGTGAGTATTGCAAGGCCTTACTATTGCAGTGGGTTACACCAGTGTGAAAATGGAGTAAAAGCAGCAGTGAATCAAGCCCAGGAATACTTTTTGCATTTGTAACACCAGACTAATGATCTTCTTGTTCCAAACACTGTACAGGAATTTTGCAGCTCGCAACCAATACATGTATCCCAACCGAATTGAGAGGGAAGCTATGATACTATCTTCATATGCTGGAATATTAATGGTAAGAGGGCAGGAAAAATAGCAATGCCTTTTACTGTATGGCACCTGTCTAGAAACAATCCCTGTACACTGGATGACTTTTTCCATTGAAAGCACAGTATACAAACAGTGTAAATATAACAAATCTGTCTCATTTCTATCAGGTAGCCATGAAGTTGTACTCAGCCTTAGAAAACAAAATAGGCAGTTTCAGTAGGTGGTGCTGTGCATGTGTGTCGGTTACTTATCTTGTCTCGCCCAAGTGCAAAACAGTGAGCAAGTCTCAGGACCGGATCTCAATAGATTTGTACTAGCAGCATGAAACAATACTAGGAGTTCATGTGAAAGCTATTTCAGAGACCAAAGGAAGGGGATATGAATGGGATTTCATATATTCACTTTAAAGAATACTGCTTCTGAGAGGTGAACATCTCTCTTCACCTGTCTTCACAGAACAGCATTCCTGTTGAAGAGATCTTTAAGATATACAGCATGAGGCCCTCAGCAACACACTGGCAGAGCTCTGCAAATGTGAGTCACTTGTTGGGGTTTCAGCATCTTTAATAGGGGTCTAAGGGAAGATCTCTTACCTGTAATGGCCTGTTCCAGCATGTCATGCATTGGGCTGGCATTCTCAGAGTGCGATCCACATGTGGATTTGTTTCTCTTCTCACTCAGAGTAAACACTACTGAACTATTCCCTTCTCGCATCTGCCATTACAGCTTAGAGCCTTGTGGGTGGCCTTTCAGCATCATAATGACATGTAAAGCCTCCTTATGCAGTTGTAGTTATCTATGGGTTACTTCATTCCTGCTGCTAGTCTTGAAGGTGTGTGTCAAAACTGCAGAGTACAGCACATTTCTGCTTGCAGATTGTATTGTGTGGGTCTATTATTTAGCTACTGTTTATTCCAGCTATTCCACACTAATAAAGGAAGAGGCTTCATTCTATGGAAAGCAATCACTACTGCTAGACCAGCAGTGGTTGAGGACATGTGGATGATAGCTGGCAACATCCTACAATAAACTCCAGCATCTCCTTGTTACAGCAGAATATAAACATTCAAGTAGCATTCAAGACCACAAGCTAGGCATGACAGTGTGAATCTTATCTGAAGTTAGCACTTTTCTTTGAGATTGTCATCTGGCTGCCAAAGATGTACTTTGTCTGTGCCCAGCCTTCTTCCCCAATTCACTCAGGTTTCAAACCCGAAATCATCAGAAGACAATACATAACCTTTGCTAGCTCCTGGCCTCTGGTGCTGCCTTGTACTCCTTGGCCTCACTGAGGAGCTTTTGCTTTGCTGGGCGGTATACCCCTGCAAGCAGTTGTATAAATAAGTAAAACTGTCCTTGCACAGCCCACCTCTTCACTACAGTTTTTCTGCCCTCCTCTTTTGTGTGGACTCTGCAGATCCTTTATGGTCTCCTTGACCCATTCTTACTGCCTTGTACATGGATAAATCTCCTAGCTAAGGAAGTGTGCTGTAGGTCTGACATAAGGCATTTGTCAGAGGAACCAAAAATGTGAAATTTGGCCAGAGACCTTTAACCCTGCAAGACAAAGACTTCCTTCCATGCCTCCATGTTTTTTGATAAACTACTGTATGCTGCTTAGCAGAGTGTGCCAACACTGCAGGTCTTAATCTGGGGTCGTGTTTGGGCAGGTTCATACAGTCAGTTCTGTGTTTACAGAAGGCAGTTCTCAGCAGGGCACTGACTCTTGCACAGTGCTAAGACCATTTTTACTTGCAGTGCATTGCAGTCCTGTGGAAGGTGGACACAGATTAAACAGAACAAACCAGCAACTCTGTGACTGCAAGGTTATCTGCGTTACCTATGCACCGCCAGGGAAAAGCAGCTATAGAGTCTGGAAGTACCCTTGTGCCAAATCATACGATAGTAACAGAAAACTTGCACAAGGTTTTAAAATTCAGTTATTGCAGAGATAAGAGGTAATGTTACCTTGGCTTGCAGATTAGACTGTCTGACTTTGGGCAGATCATTTAATCTTTGTCCTTGTCAATCTATGCCACAGTCTGGGTCATTATTTGCAGTTAAAAAGCCTCCAGAAAGAAGGAGGTTATGTTTGCTTGGGCACCGTGCTCTGACAACATGGCCTGCTGTCAGCCCATACACCAGAGTTGTTTGGGTCTAGTCAACTCTCAAGACAGGCAGCAGAGTGTGTAACTCCTGCTTACCTTCATCTGAGATTGCCAAGAGTGTATTTACATAAGCAAAGGAATCTGATAGTGTTTAAGGATCTTCCAGACAAGTCACATCACTGCTCTTTGGGAATGAAACCATCTATCTAAGACCATCAGCTCTTATGGAGCTTATAACACCTGAGCAGTTTTAGACATCAGGACAACTTCTGCATTGGCAGTTCAAACACCTTTCTATTTGTATCGGGCATAAATTGCAGGGTTTACAGCTTTCGTGCAAGTTCATACATGGGTTCTGTGTTAGGCATAAATGTCAGAGTTCAGACACCAAGGGCTATTGTGGTGACCAATATGGGAGGAGGCTGTGAACTGCCCTGTGCCAGTTGGCTCAGAAACCCATATAAGCAGCCAGGCATGAGCCAGACCTTCAGCCAGAGGAGCACATAGCACCTCTACTCAAATACATTTAAGAAAGAGCAGCAGCTACTAGGGAAGGAGACATGAGGACACATCTAAGGAGGTAGGCATGGTGGCTATTAAGAGGGACATGCTTTTAGAAGGAGGCATCCTGTCCATGCCATGTCCTGCAGGGCAAAAAGCACAAAGGAGAAGAAAGAAGTCAGAGAAATGCCAGACAGAAATCATTTGCATGAGCCCAACCTCCTTTTCTGGCCATCACCTCACAGAAGGAATTGGGACAGACTGAATGTAACCATGAAAAACAAGGGAAATTGAGACTAGGCAGGGGAGGAAAGGTGCCTACTGTATTTAATCTTGATACATTACACCACCACTGGGATCAGAAACCTCAAGCAGCATAAGGGCTACTTCTAAAATCCCTACTCCATCTTTATAGTCTAAAAGTCACCTGTTGGATGCTAGAACGTTTGGATGATGGGTTTAGAGGTTTATTAAGGCTTTTTATTGGCGTGCCTCTTTATGGCTTAAATGCCTGGCTGACCACAGACTTCATGGTTCCTTTCTGATTTGCACACTGGTGTGGGACTTTGCCAACCCAAGCAAACAAAGTGCTAGGGCTGGGAAAGCAAAGGCACATAAAAGCTCCTTGTGTTCAATAGCTGACCTTCAGGGAGATGATTTTGTTCTTCAAAAGGCAAAAGCGGCTTGTTTGGCTCTGTTGTGCTGTTCCTCTGTTGAACCTCTGCCAAAAATTATCCCCAGGCCACCAGCAAAAGAAACTGTGTATTTGGTCCATGCAAAACTGGATGCAGATGACACATATAACTGAGCAACCAGATGGATTTAAAAAAAAAAAAAAAAAAAAAGGCCTTCAGTAGACAAAAAGGAGATACTTCATCCAGCCTTACTGATCAGATCTCATATTGGCCTGCAGAGGTTTCACCAATTAAGATTGTTTAATCCTACTCTGCCTTGACACCAATACCTACACTTAGCCCCCGTCTTCAAATGGTATCCCATTCCCAAACATCTTAAAAGGCTTTCATCACTGCTAGCCTCACACACCTTGCAGAATCTACCCCACACTTTTGGACATCATCTGCCCTTCAGGTCTGAGAGTGTCCACCAAAGAAGTACCAGTTCAGTGGTATCAGTGATTCCGAGCTTTGGCCATAGCAATGATAAGCTATTGGCCCCTTCTCCCACCAGTCTACTGCCTAGACTGGTGTGCCATGAGCAATAAAGTGGGAAGAATCTCCCATTGTATAAAGGCATAATGCATTTGGATCCTATAATAGCTGTGCCTTCTAAAAACATGTTGCATTTTAAACTCAAGTAATTTTTCCTTTTTGCCCCATTAGTAATGGTAAACTAGCTCCAGCCTCCTTTTTTTTGAACAGAGCAAAAAGGTGAACTATTCACCTCCTCCTCTGCCTTACAGTGTGTGAGGCAGAGTCAAGAAAGGGGCAGTTTACCTACTCATAGCCACACTAAGATGTAACCCAGCTCCTGAGCCTTTGGCATAGCACTTTCCAGGGCAGCATTCCCACCGGTGTGCTCTAATTATCTCTGATGTGGAGTGGGGAAGGAGGCTATGCAAATCTGAGGAGATACAGTGTGCTTCACAAGAGCCTTGCCTGCATTCAGGTCAAGTTTCTCTAGCAGCCTACATTCATATAAGTATAATTTCCCTTAAAAAAATTGAGGAGGTGTTATAATCTTTAATTTATGACTCAAGTCACAAGAAAGTATTCTGTATGGCCCAGCTATTTAATGAAAGAGCATTTGTGCTGGAATATATAGATTTTATTTTCAGTAACACAGACTTTATTGATGTTTCCCAAACAACCTTTAAAAGTTGCTGTGGAACTGTAATTAGGCTATAATAGATGGTTCACCTGTAATTCACAGTGTTTTCTGGTGCTCTGAGTTTATTTTTTTTTACCGTCCATGCTTAGCTATACTATTAATGACCTACTGCCACCTGGTGTCCAGAAGGGGCTAGCGCTCACTCCAGTTCACAGTTCATGCATCAGGGCAGCCTTGGCCATAACCTCTCTGTTTAATTTTCCCATGTCAAGAACTGGAAATGCCACTATGTGTCACGTAGGGACATTTCACAACGTGTTAGGAGAGGTCTTCCTTTCTGCTGCTGGGATAAGTCGGTGGATCAGCTTTCCCTCCTTTTACCGTGAACATTACACTGTATTTTTTACTATCATGCTTCTTATGGGCAGGAATCCTTTTCTCTAGGAATTTCCAACCCAGAATATTTTTAGAAATCTCCATTTTGGGTTCATACCATACACTGCAGAGGAGTGATGTTTTCTTGGAAGTTTTCCAGCTACTCATGCTGTTTTGTTTGTTGTTGTTGGGTTTTTGGTTTGGTTTGGTTTTTCTGGGGGGTAGTGTTTTTTTTTTATTTATATTTTTGATTTATATTCTGATGTTATGCAAGCAGAGACAAAGAAAGAACAGAAAAAGTCTCTCTGTTCGTCTCATGTTACTGTGCACTTGCCTAGCTAGATCCTGTCTCTAGTGAACTCAAGGGTACTTCCTTGATGGTCATGAGGTAGCAAAGTTACAAAAGTTTCTGAAGAGGAAGATAAGACATTGTTATCAGGATCTCCAGTTTCTGTTTCAGCCAACAATGTTACTTAATTTTAATCATGGGCCTAAGATCATTCCTACTCTGTGAGAAAGGAACGGAAATGCTTTGCTGAATCTGGAAACTAAAGGTAATTTATTTTGCAAAGCCCTAATCAGTTTAAGAGGTTAAATCTACTGTTTTCATTAACAGTAACTCTTGGAGCACAGCTTATGCCTCCCTAAGAGTTCTAGATTCAAGAGCTGGAATCTAGCCCATCTCAAAATTCAGTTTCTGTGGATCTCAGACTTTGTTATGTTCTCCCTCATTTCCCATCAAAGTAAAATGGTGGAGATTCCTGTTATCCGCCATTGCTTCTGAAGCCTTAGCTTAGATCTCCTTGAAAACTGAGTACTAGCTTTGCCAAGATACATAGATACTTAGGGAGCCTAAGTCACATCTTAGTGGGATTTAGAATCCAGAAGATTTCTGATTCATGAGAAGGGAGATCCTAGCCTGAGGTGGACGTTAACTGTTGCTATCCTGACTGCTGCTTTTAAGAGTTCTGTACACCATTGTCCAGACATTTCAGGAGCTGCCAAGTGAACAGCTGAGCAGCTGCAGGCTGCATGCCAGGATGTTATGGCAGACCACAGTCCCCAAGCCACACCAGTACATACAGGGCTATAAAATGCAGTAGTTCATCTGCTGTGTGGGGAACTGAAATGTCTGGGCAGCAGGGATGGGCACTTCAAGAACCTGGGTGGGCCAAGCAGCCAGGACAAAAACTGCCAGCAAAGCTGTGCTCATTTATCCATCAGGACCTCTGAAACAGTTACTTTACTTTCTGCTGACCGCAAAAGAGTATGTCCATTTGGCTTGGCACATGGTTTCTGCAGACATACTAATCTATGAGTTGTTGTCCTTCCAGGAGCACTGGATTCAGCCTTTCAAGATCTCCCTGCACCCATTTGCCATGCTGACTGCCCCTGAAGCTGCAGAGTACACCTGGAGGCAAAGTGAGCACATTTCACCCTAACTCACACAAGGCCAGGACAGGGGAACATGGGGCATCAGCTGCTGGCTCAGCAAAGCCACCAAGTTGCAGCCTGCTGAGCTCCAACAGCTGCACATGGAAAGGATAGTGTAAAGTTTGGTCTGTGCCTATTCTCTTGCAGGGGGGAAGGCATAGGCATTTTCTTGTGGTAGCCTAGAAATAGCATCTAGCTCAGGCTCCTGAAGTTCATGACAGTTGCAAAAGCAGCATTTTCCTCAAATTGAGGTAAACAACAAGACTACACATTTCTAGTAGAATCACCCTTCATTCTGACAATCACTTGTTCTTAAGCTTGGACTAATACCATGACTTTTGCAAAGGTCAGTTATGCTACTGGCTTGTGAAGGAGCCATCCCCTCCTTCCCTGCTTCTTCTCCAAGTGCAGCAAAAATGAGAATAACTTCAGGAGCATCAGAGAATTTGAAGCTGAGATCCCTTACCTCCAACCATGTATTGCAACTGATGCTATGCAGCAGGTCTGTAAATCAGCCTGGTGGTACTCCATAAGCCCAAGATGATGCGAGGCTCTTTCTCCCTCCCAAGGCATCAAGTACCAGACAGCCACAGCATATCAAAAGACCAACACTTGTTCAGCAAGGAGAGCTAAAAAGGACAGCAAGCAACTGGATTCACTGACCAGAGGAAAGCAACAGGTTGACAAAGTAGGTCTGAAGAATGCACATAAGCCAGTAAAACTGTTTTTGCAACTACCACTGAATGTCACAGCTGCAGTGGCACCTCAGACCACCCACAGCCCACAAAGCCCTTCTTGTCTGCCCTTCTCAGCACGCTTTAGCGTGAGATGTTTCATGGTAGCACTGATTTATACCATAGTGTCAATCCTAAACTGGACTTTCATGGAAACTCTATCATATCTTGGCAGGAGGTGTCACTTATGAGCTGGAAAGTCAGCTCTAGTGATCCTCAACATACACATGGAAGGCATTCTTCTGGCTACTGTCCCTGCAAAATACATTCACTACTGTCACTTTTAGGTTAAAAAAATCCAGTTGAAGACTATTGTTTAAAAAAAACTAACAAAAACCTGACTCCATAAAGAACCCAGCAATGTCAGATTAGCCTAGCATGTACGTGAATTATGCTCTGCTTTTCTATTTGTCCATGATTTGCTAAAGCCTATTGTTTGCTGCAGCTCCACTGAGCAGGAGAGCTAAGAAAACATTCCAGCAGCAGGGCTGGATCTGACCAAGTAAAGGGGCTCCCCCACATCCCCGAGTTCAATGTGCATCACATGTCACACAGCAGGAGGGAATCTGATCTGCCATGCAGTCCCCATCTCTCCTGATGGATTCAGCCCTGCATGCTGTGCTTGTGCTTATTAACATTTGCATCCTGCAGGGAGCTACAGAAGCAAAATAAAGAATCTCTCCAGAGGAGCCTGGAACAGATTCAAAAGCAAGGAATGCAAAGGAAGCAAAGGCATAACAAAGACCTAGACTTCATGTACCTCACTTAGCTGTAGGTGAGCTGGTATCTTCTACCTTAGCTTTGGTAATACATTTGTGACTTGTGTTTTGGGGTTTGTGTTTGGGGTTTTTTTTTTGCTTGTTTATTTTTAAATCTTAGCAGTCATTCCTTCCTTCCCACCCCTCATACCTTGTATCCAAGACTGACATTCCCTCCTCTTCCCTTAGCTACCTCTCTCCCGCTTCTCTGCCAGTGTGTTGGGAGCTTACATTTTCCCAGTGCATCCCTATTGCTTCTCAACACACCATGCAGAGCCAAAGAGAAGATGCAGCACTTCAGAGGCAGGGAGTACACACTTCCCCTTGTCCACAGTGCTGTGCAACTCCCACACATGATCCAGAGTGGGGCAGGAATGAGCTTCCCTTCATGTAACATGAGGGTTGTGCCTTTCAGGATGATGGCATTTTCTTCAGCTCTCCCCTTTAACCATCTTGCTGTCTTATTTCCATAAAGCACTCAGCTCAAGAAAAAGCCTCTACCTGCCGTGCCAGTGTAGCACTGAAGCCTACCTGTCTTCCATTCCCCATGTATGGGTCTCTAACTGTTTGCCTGCATTATGTCCGTGCTGTGCTGCCCAAGAACACTCCGTATTTCCCAGATGGGCTGACACAACCCTAATCCTTGTACTAACTCTGCCCTGAGATAAGAGTTGGGTGCATGTGGTTCTCCTTCCACAGCCCTCTTCCTCTGGCTGGAAGCCTGGGCACACAACATGGGGTGTTTCTATAGGACTGTTTCTACTTAATTCCATAGAAGTTTCAAGGCTCAATGGGGTAGTAGAAGTGTTCACTACTGACAGGTGTGTTTTACACTAACTGCAGGGTAGGGAGACTCTATTAGAGCTCTTTGCGTATAAAAATGGTAGAAATTAAGATTCCCAGCTACTTCTAGCCAGGGGCTAGATGTCCATCCAATGTATGGTTGCATATTGTACAGTTGCATTAGCCTGTGCCTCGGAGATGGTCCTGTACTATAACACAAAATATCTGCTGAAGGGCAAACCAATAAATATTTGTGAAGCAAACACATTTTTCTTCTTCTGCCTGCTGATTCTCAGTCACTGAGCCTACTTACAGAGATGCCAAAAGATAGCACTACACAAGAAACCCTGGGAATGGTTAAACTTAATCAGGCATTCAAAGGGTCTTTTCAAAGTCTTCACTTAAAGCTTGCTTTCAGCTCACCAGGTTCACAGCTTTGCTTTTTTTTTTTTTTTAACATAATTTATCGCAAATTTCCTGTTAAAAATCAGTCTAAAATAAAATGTAGTTGAGTTGCTGTAAACGTGTCCTTTCAATTCTTAGCTGTCCACGGGGTAAAACCTAACCGCAGTGTGCTACATTCAGAAATTACAGATTAACTGGTGAGTCTTTGTGCTGATATTGGTGGGGCTTCTTAGCCACACCGTGCATTTTCCTACTTGCCTTTCAAGCTATGTGAGCCAGAATTCAAGGCCTAAGGGATTCAGATGAGAAGGCTAGAGGGGACTTAAGATCAACAGCAGCATCATCCTCCCTTACTCTGTAGCCATGAATTTCTGCAGCATCGGCTGTTTTGGCCTGGTTAGCTCACTCTGCCGGCAACATGATTGCTGGAAGGCACTAATCCCATTTAGCAGTTCCTACCAGCCTCTCCTCCATGGCCTGTCTTCACTGCTGGGACAGGTCTGCCCTGTCACATTCCGCACAGGCTTATTTCTGGAGCTCAGAGCATCCATCAGCATCTAAACAGAGGCTTCTGTTCTTGCAAACAAATTCAGTAGAGCAGTAGGCAGCAGCCAGTGCCAGGACCTAAGCAAATTTCATTCCAATTCAAACAGCATCAGTCTGACCCCTTGAAAGCCAAAGCAGAGAGAAATTGTACTTTGAAATGAGGTCATTACAAGAGGGGAGGAGGGGATATTGCTGCTGAGCGCATTAGTAGGAGAACAATGGTGAGGGGGTGGTTAAGATTAAACAGCTAGAGAGAGAGAGAGATTAACACCTCATGACTGATTTTTGTTCGCTGACCTGCAATAAAATAACCAGTAAGACCCTAACAAATAGGTGATTAGCTGTGTTATTCCAGTGTTGTCTTTGCTATTAGAGTACTGCCATGGTCTTTACATTGGCTAATATTTCCTGGATTTATAGATAAGGCTGGTAGAGTTAAGAGGAGTAAGCAACAGAAATCTTGCTATGCTAATAAGCATAAAAAGTGTTTAATTTTCAGAGTGCAAGTACCTGCCCCTTTGCTACTCCCTTCCCTGTTGGCTGGCTGGTGTCTGTCTGCACACAAAAATCAAGCCCAGCGGACCAGGCAGTTTGCTGTTCACATTTTCAGATAACAAAAATCAGGGAACTGAAAGGTACTTGTAGATATGTGCACAGTGGGACTGGCGAATGACAGCCTTCTGTCACCCTGACCAAAATGTCCTCCTTTCCTGAGCTATATTGTCTCCTGAATAAATAAAAAAATCCTTTGCTGTGACCAGACCAATGAGCCAGGACAACTTCAAACTCTTTTCTCAGCTACGCAAGAAGCAATGGACATAGTTCAAAACTCAGATGAGATTCAGAGTCACAAATTTGTTCTACAGGACCCAGAAGAGACCTCTGATCATCTGTGCACACTTAGCACCAGTTGTTACATGCATGCAGTTGGTGCCTACCACTGCACTGCAATACTATCCACAGTGGGAAAGTTCTTTCTAAGGGTCTGTTCTTTCTAAGTACCTGGAATTATGGTACAGAGGCCTTGTGCAGCAAGTGCAGAACTGAACAGGGCATCATCCACTTTCCCTTCGGCAATTTAAAAGCTGCCCATTGCATCCCAGAGACTGACTCCAGTAGCAGAACTCATGGTGGCAACTTGGTGCTACAATTCACAGCCCAGCTTCTGACACTGAAATCAGGTGGTTTCAGATAACACTCTTGGCTGTGAACAACCCAGCAGCTGAGGCACAGGCATACTGCCTGCAGGACCAAAGCTGCTAACTTAAATTGCCCCACACAAGCTTGTAAGTCAGTCTTGAGACCATAGCCAGAGTTACTAGAGCACTGCCCATGCAAGCAAACCCCAATTTCCCCCTCATTTCTGCTACAGTAATCCTGACTTCTGACTTGTCACTACTGATTCTCTAGCTGTTCCTGAAAATTCTCACTCATTTTGGTGAAGAGCTTTTTCCTAGTCAAATGTCAGGTGGAAACATCTAGCATCCATCTTGGAATGGCAAAATACCCATTTTGCGTGAGAGATTCGTTGATCTGTAGGACAAAAATATAACAAATCTGTTCTGGAAAGAATCAATTTTGTCAGGGTGGAATCTAATGTATTAAGTGCATAGGACTATACATCTTCAAGAGGCAGCCAGAAGCAAGAACAAATACCAGAGCCAAAGCAATGAGAAATTCAGTTTTAATCAGTCTCTCTAAAACAATGTAAAGGATGCTGGCTCCATGAGGGGAGTCATGGTGGAAGATCCAGCATCTCTGCTGCACTTTCGGTACCTAAAAATAGTTAGAGATGCTCAAAACAGGAACTCGCCTGGACTGGCTCCAAAAAGGGGTTCACTTAAAGCAAAGCAGAGTCAGAGACAACACCAACTGCCAAATTCTGCACAGATCATCACCAGGGCAGGTGCTGTTACGGAAGTGATCTACCAGGTACTTGCATACAGATATTCCCATTGCCAGTGCTAAACACATAGTTAATTTATGTGAAGTAAGTATGTTGTGTGGTTGCCAAAGACATCCAGGGCTAGACTTAATGGGGACTTGCATTAACATCCATTCTTCAAAGACCTCATGTGCAATCCATGTAGCAGTAACTGTTTCTCTATATCATGCATCATCCCAAGGATCTACCCAGCAGTTTGCAACATGGTTGGACTCAATCTTAAGGGTCTTCTCCAACTGAAATGATTCTATACACAAGGGGTTACACTTTGAGATAGAGTCAGATGTGACATTAAAGCACTGTAACAACTTTGCACTAACTCTCTGTATTAAGTATTTCCTGCATGCTCACACTGCCTGTTCCCAGTTCCATTGAGTCCAGGTCAGCAACCCAACCAGCCAGCAGGCAAATATCAAGCCCTGAACAGTGTACTTACAGTAACAGCAACAATACATCAAGTCAAGTACAAAAGTCAAGCAAACATCACGACAAGGAAATCCAACAGGATGAAGGCATGTGGTTTGAGGTAACCCAGAAAGCCTGGAAGAATAGGGCTGAATATACTGAAGAGGACAGGAAGGTATCAAACCTATGTGGAAATGGTGAGTGCACATTATTCCCTGTCATTTAATAAGGATACAGTTAAAAAAAACTTCAGTGAAGTGATTTGTGATGGAAGGATGTGATGGTGGAGGTTTCCTATTCCCCCATCTGTTTCCCCAGAATACACTCTTGTCTTCCTCTTTCCTTTCTTGTTACAGCACTGAAAGCCCTTTTCTTTGGCCTGAAACTTTGTAAGCAAAGCTGTGCTCCACTAAGTCTCCCAAACCTTGCCCTGCTCTCCCTACTTACAGCCACAAACAGTCATTTGTTCCACTGGAAGTGGAGAATATGTAGTTGCAAACAGAGCTCTTTTAAATTAATTAGATCTACAAAGGTGTGCATCTGCATGCCAAGTTAACTGATGAATCATGTCGACAAGGTCTTTACATGCTTGAATGACTTTCCCCAAATACATAAGATTATAAATTTGTTTTTGGAGTGCAGTAGTTTCTTTTGATCTGAAGCCTCACCTACTGGTGACATAAGACACTTATATAACCAGCTTTGCATATTCCATGAAGCCATTTGTTTTTAAGAGTCCAAGATTTAGGTGCAAGAAAATTATAATCAGAATAGAATAAGTAAAGGTTTGTTCCAGTCCTGCAACAAACAAGAAAAAATACGACAAAGGAAAAGTTCCCAAACAGAGGAATATAGTTTTCTGTAACCTGCTAGCTGTGCTTCAGTGTTAAAGCACTGTGCTTTAGCATTAAACAGCAATCCTTCCTGGTTCCAGATAAACAGCAACTTAAGTTTAATGCAGCTTGCTGCCTTTGAATTTTTAAAACAGACTTTCAAAGGGGAAAAAATTGAACCAACTGATTTATGATGTTAGCCAGTAATTCAAATACACTGGTAAACATCTAATAAGAACTACTTGATTTTAATCTTTTTAGACTTCAGGAATGCAGCAGTTAAAGACACAACACAAAAGGACTGCAACTTGCAATCACTATTTCCTCCTCACACACCTGTGTTAAAAGCTGTACACAATAGAAGGGATTAGTAGGCAAAAACTAATGCCATGTGGGATGGAGACTTTTCCTGTTTTCAGGATAAAGCGGTTAACAAAATACTGAAATTGATGCAAAGTTCATCTGCTCTCTCAAAAGGAAAGATTACTAAGGGACAAGCTTAGGCAAGAGGTATTCGAGACAGAGTGGGGAAGGAGAGGAACAGGCCTACACCACAAACTGCTCAGGTCTGCTGAGTTCATTAGCTTTCAGGCAAAGCAGGTTCTGTAAAGAACCATTCTTATACACACATCTCCCTTTGGGTCAGGTACACCACATGGACAGTTGATACCAGCTGAAAGCGTAGTACACAGTTACACACTAATTCACTTGCACATAGCATCAGCAAATGCAGCCCAAACCCCAGAAAAATAAAGAGTCCTACATGGTAAATGCAATAAATACCATAACTACAATAAAGACAAAACACGAGATCTCCCTGCAACTTAGAAAGGGCCTTTTTGTGTTACTTTTTGCAGATGCAGCATTAGGACTATGGTATATAAAAGCAACCACAGTGTTTGCTCACAGCTTTCAGCCTTCACCTCAGCAAACTGCCAAAAATGGGAAAGGTAAGTGATGCCTCAGTACATCAGTACCCTGCTCTGACACAGACACTGAGATGGAGTATGAGTCTTTGCAGATGTTTATATTGCAGATCATTTTTTTAATGAAGATGAGCTCCTGGGGCCACTACTATGAAAGTAGCACCTTGACCTGTGGTTCTATGTAAAATCATGCAATTCCATCCAGGTGGAAAAAGGCAGCTGGATGATTTATGAGAACCCCACTTACTCAGGACACCAGTACTTCTTAAAAAGGGGAGACTATCCTGACTTCCAGAAATGGCTCAGTCTCTGCAACTTCATCAGGTCTTGCCATGTAATCCTGTGAGTGAGTTCTTGGCAATGTATCACAGTTTAAGAAACTGAGTATAGTTTATCCTTTAAGAATACAGTTATACCAAGCAACTTGACAGACAGGCAAAGATCGCTAAGGCAATGAAGAGTTTCACTGATGATGAAGGAAATAATCTGTTTAATATCAGTGATATTTCTAGGCCTGTGCATAACTTGGAGATGCTAAAAGAAAGCTGAGTGACTATTTCTAGGTCAAGAATGTTTCTGCATTGCACAGGGAAGGGCTAGCAGGGCCAGCTGATATAAAGTTCTGCTGTGGGCTGGTGCGTGCAACTTGCTCATGACCATACTGTGTTACAATTCAATGACACAAGAATACCTTAAATCAGATTTGCAATGAGTACGGCTTTCCTAACATAAAAACTGTGCTGGTTAAATCAGACAAAGAATTAATACTTGCTAAAATACCTCTCTGGTTAGTAAGATATACTATACTGTATAAGCCATAGCAGCAGGAACACTCCATGTGCCCATGCTTCATATACCTCAGGAGTTTGGCACATGGCAATTGCCTGCACACCAGTGTATGATGGGAGCATATAGAGTAATGTTGTAAATGTCTTTTAGTAGCATAATTCTGAAAAGGCCGCATTATTCATGCCTGGTCACGAGTAAGTGCCACAGATCATCTCAAAGTCACATGAATACATTTTCTTCTATTGTCACAATATAGAGTCCTTATAAATCCCATTTCTTTAAATCATAAAGCATTCTCCATTTACTTCTGCTACACATGTGATCATAGCCATTTGCTGGCACATCTGAGTTCCTCCATGTGGGTAAAAATTGAGCCTCCTCTATTACCTTCAAAAGGGTGAATCTCTAGAATAGAACACAATTTCTCAGAAATGCATGTATTAGCATGTAAAGGCAAATATCCCTTTTTCTGTATGTCTGTCTTGTTCCATAATGTCAGAATCAGTTAAACTTATGTCTTTCCTACATTTTTACTGTGTTTGCCACTAGAGAATTCTGTTTCCCACAAGATTCAACTCTATGAAAAAGAGGAGCTCCAAGGCCAAATGTTGGAGCTTATTTATGATTGCCCATCAGTCCAGGCTATATCCATCTTCCCAAGATCTGCTCCCTCAGTGTTTTAGGTGGCTCTTGGATCTTGTATGAAATGCTCAAATTCAGGGGCTAATAGTATTTGCTGAAA
Organism: Falco punctatus; assembly: GCF_963210335.1. NCBI lineage: Eukaryota > Metazoa > Chordata > Aves > Falconiformes > Falconidae > Falco > Falco punctatus. Next base: position 16,010,029 of record NC_137588.1, on the reverse strand, counting down.
CCCAGAGAATACAGAAGATTCCTTGACTGGGGGCAGTAAATGCCAAAATTGTCTCTTTGCACAGGCTGGTTGACTTGTACTGAGTTATTGCTCCCATGTTAAATAAACCATGAATGCATTACAAAATCCTCATTCAAACAAATCTTCCTTCAGTACTAAAAAGAAATTAAAGTTGTGCAGTCCAGAGGGAAACCCGATTTCTCTCACATTTCAGGGGGAGAGGGGGAATGCTTTGAAAAATATTCACAGTTATCCAGCTGTTCCACAGTACATGATAATTTAAATATAACTGCATATTGCTAACCCTAGTGTGTTGGGGAAGGTCTGATTCTTTCATCTGAGTTTGTCCAGTTTTACAAGTTTTGATCTAGGAGTAGCTTCCAGCTCTAACTTAACAGGGTTAACAATATGCAGTTGAACTTTTAACAGTTCAGTTTTAATCATGTACTGTGGAACAGAAAAGTAAGTCCCATTAATAGCTATATCCAATGAAGTACTAACTGAGGAGGAAAAGGACAGAAAGATACAGAGGACCTCAGAACAAGGTGAATGCTGTATTTGGCATCAAATTCTTCACACAAACAAGCTGCTTCCATGCTACCACCAGTCCAGCAAAGCTTTTCAGTCTTATCCCAGCTGATACCTCCAGAATGAATTTTTCCAGATCCTTTAATCACATCACCTTTATACAGCAAGTTTTAGTGAACTTGTACTTCATGAACTAGTTGTTTAGCTGCTGTCAACCACCCTGCCTTTACTAACTTCAGAACTGCACTGATCTGCTGCAGCAGATTGAGCCAAATGCCTCAATTACCAGGCTATTCTGCATGCAAAAAGAATTAAGTAAGCATACCAGTGTGGAGCAGAAACAGGACAACATCTTGCTGTGCTGGAAAAAGTCTATTGCAGGATTGACTATCATTGAAATAATAACGTATATGCCTACAAATCATCACTGAATCCTGTGTCAGCAGGTACTCTGTGCAATAATGAATGAGAGCCATAATAAAATATAATAAAACAGTTAAGAGATTTCACATCTTAACATTCCTCTTCTCATTTAGTTAGTAGTGTCTAGATATTTTTTTTTCAGACAGTTAGGCAAATATACTACTGCTATTCAGCAAGGTGCTGGAGACCTTTGGAAAGAGAAAGCAGTACAGAGAGCCCAGAATGACTGGAACACTCTGCAACCTTAACTAGTACAGGCTTAATTTAAAATCATTTCATCTGGGCTTTGAATTGTAGGCTTTGATTTTGTTTTGCCTCGTAAACATTCTGATAATGGAGTCCTTGAATAAAGCCAAGCAACTTCTACAGCAGTGAGGTAGACTGCTTAAAACTCACAGCTCTACTTGCTAATGTCAGAGATCTCATTTAGCCATTATTTCATTCTCACATGACCCACCAGTAATAGCTTGTTAGTGATCCTCACCAGTCTTTCCCTGACAACACTGGAGAGGAAAATAGAAATATTCTTCACCATTATTGTCCTTTCTTTTGTACATGGGACACTATCTCTGCCCTTCTGCATGTCCTTTACAGCACAAAAAAGGCTGTTCAGCTGCTGCAAATGGCTGGTGTACATAAGAACACCACGCTTCAGCCAGAGAGAAATGGAACATGAACAATTCAGCTCTCAAGGCAGAGGTCTGAAAAAGCATGTTTCCTCTTGTTCACAAATGTCTAATATTGTACATTTATAGAAAGCGCACATTTAAGCAATATGTGTGTTAGCATGCTTAGGTTAGCATGCTAACATGGGTTTGCAAAACAATGCAGCAGTTCAAGCACAGTATCTATTTCCTTGCTTAGGACAGGGAACAAAAATACTTCATTTGCTTTCAGCAAGAATAAAATAAAAACCAGACCATCTCCCCAGAGAGCAATTAACATATGCCTATGTATTCCAACAAAGTATCCAGTTCAATTAGTGCAATTGGGAAATACGGCTACAAAGTGATGTGTAGGCTACATGCTGGCATTCCTTTGGTCAAGGCAAGAACGAACAGAAATGTACTATTCAGTGATCAGAGAGATAGTTAGGATGTCTGGATTCTTGACTCTGCTGTGTCCTAGAGTTTAGGTATGGCTACACCTCTCCAGATTTCTCCACCTGAGACAGGAATGGTGGCAATTCATAGTTTTCAAGGAGCACTGAGAGTTTTTACTTGCTTTTGTTTTCAAATGCTCAGAAAATGTTAAGCAGACATTAAGAACAAAGGTGCCAAAGAAAAGGAACACTACAAATTCACAGAGAGCACCAAAGTTTTCACTAATGTCTTCTAGTTTCCTGTAGCTTGCTTTATGGTTGGTAGCAGGCACTACAGTTTCTGGCATGCATGATATGTTTCTCTGCACAAACACTGCTATTTTCAGATTATCCCTACACTTGAGTTTTTCTGGGATGCAACAGCAGTCAAACTCCATGTAAAAGCAGCTGTCATAACAGCACACTAGTTGAGGGCGGTTGGAACAGATGTAAATAACCAGACTCCTCAGGTCATGGATACCATTTGGCTAACAAGATATTTTAGCTCCCAAGTTTAAGATCAATTCACAGCCCTTCCTGCAGTGAGCAGCCCATCTGTGACATAGAGTCCTGGGAGCAGCAAGTCTACAGGATTCAAGGAGAAGCTGGATCAGTACTTGGAAGATAAATTCATGGAGGGGCAATTAACCAGCGAGAAGTAACGTCCTGCTCAGGAAGCCTCTTGAGCTAGAAGTACTTGAGGTCTTGAAGATTGAAAGAAGTATCATCTGTATTTGCTTCCCTTGGTGCATACTCATGGTTGTAGTTGCTGCCAAGTTACTTGGCTAGCTGGGCTGCTGGGCTGACCCGTGATGGCGGCTCTACATCTGTAGCTACAATGAGGAATTCACACATCACTGCCTCTACTCTGGTCTCTCAAGTTCCAAACTTCATCACCAAGCCAAGTGCCCACGGGCACTATGAAGGACCATATGGGATGCTCCACAAAGCAAGCATGATCACAGAAAGAACAAAGAAAAGTGTAACACTTGAAGCCTGTCACAGATCTTTGAGAAATGCAAGTACAGGCCTGCACAGAGAAGTTGCTCCTGTAGGTGAATTCAATTTGCTTAGCATTAACCATCAGGAAGAAGTTATTTTTGATCCAAAGAAAGCATGGAGGTATTTAGAAGCAACTGCTAGACTTAAAGTCATACCCTTCCCTCAGTCCGCTTTCAGTATTTAAGGCTACAATTTCCTCACTGAGGAAGAACCTCTGAGAGAGGCTAACAGGAGTGATACTATTTACAACACCCATTAGAAGCACAACTACAGCTGTGTAAAAACAGGCCCGCTAAAGATTTGCCCATGAAACTTTGTAGCTTCATGAAATCACCACACAAGACTTACAGTGAAAGACACCTGCAATAATGCACAAATTCGTAGCATTTTGGTTGAACAAGAAGCCAGTGAGACAAAACGATCCACTATTGCTCCATGCAGTATAAGCAGGAAACATGAAAATGTGACACTACAGGTGACAGTGTTTTGTGAAGGTTAGTTCAGAGGTGGGTGTGGAAGAAAAGGAATGCAAGCAGGAAAGAAGGGAATGGTCCCTTGGGGTGGGCGGGGGGAAGTTATAGAGAAATGTTCAACACTCCAGAAGAATAAGTAAAAACTGTGCTGTTTATCTTTTTCCTTTGAAAAACAGTCTTGGATTTATATATATATATAACATTAGTTTGTACTTAGGCCTTCTAAATACTAGACTGAACAGAAAATACTTAAAAGGCCTGATGTAGCACTGGTAGAACTTTTACTCAGGTTACATCCCATTACTCAAATGAGACAAACTGAGAAAAAAAGTTCCTGCTAGAACCCCAAGATGATCATCAGCAAAATAACTTTACCTAAATAGCCCAGAATACATGAGCTTCAGCCTGTACTTCCAATAAATCCACTTTGAGGCTGCCTATTGCCCAGACTTCTAAAGATTCCTGCAATATATCAATTGACTGAGAATTACACTACACCATATCAAGCAAGGGTGCAGAATGCAGTTCTGAGTGCCTTTTGTGATTAATCAGATCAGACTGAAAACTTAACAATGTTCTTCCTAAACAACTTTAAGTTCAACTGCAATTAAAGTTTCTTCAGCTGTAGAAATTATTACGCTGTTGTATTTGCTTCAATGACTCATATCTAATCTCCAAAAATATGCACATCTCTCAAGTGAAACAATCCTCTGTGCAGATTTGAAAAGGCTCTCCTCTGTCTTTAACAAGGCATATCCATCCTTCAACTTCTAGTCTCTTGAACTTTGCACTACGTTAATACAGAATTTCAGCAGTAAAGCCTGGATGGATGTAAACATTTTTGATTGCACCATTTTCTCACTCATACACGTACTCTTACTATTAAAGGAAACAGGCAGAAATACCTGGTCTGAAGGCTCTTGAAAATCAGGACAGTTTTTATTAGCATACTGTGAAAACCATTTTATAGTGCCATCACTGGGAAACCATATGCATTAAAAAAACTTTGGCTCATATAATCAGGGAACTGAGAGAGATTAAAAATGAAGTGACAGGAAACAATTCTGCTGCAGCATTTCCAGCACTTCCACTTGAACATGTTCCATCAGTAAAATAACAGAAATATTGCTTGACCTACCCTTGAATCTGTTCCTCTGCTTACTGACAGTAATAATAAAGTTGGTACCCCACAAACTACTGCTATTACTTTTGTTTAGAGAATGACCTGGAGAGGGGGAGAGGAAAAAAATTCATTCTCTTTACTGAGCAAAAAAATATTTTTTATCCTGTTCCTGTGGATGCGGCACTGTGCATTCTATATAAAGTACTGCTCACTCCTCCTGCATGCTGAGCTCTCACAGCTAAACCCTGGCAAAAATGGCAAAGGTAAGAACAGCTGAGCGACTGGAGCACTGACAAACAACCTAGGGCATGCATAGCTCTCTGTAGGCAAGTATGTTTGCAAACAGTTTGTTGGTCTACCAACAAATTAGCAGAGGGTAAACCTAGAGTGATTTTATTATCTAGCTCTTTGGTAAGTTTCCTAAAGAAAGCCTGTAGTTTGCTTGCAAGCTTTCAAATGCTAAAACATTTACACATAAAAATATTTTGATTTTATTTTTTCTGTCTGGCTAGTTTCCCTTTGAGTTTGTCAGCTACTGAAAGAGATCTAAAGTTTATATATTCTTAGACTTGTAAGATGCACGGGAATATAACAGTTGAAGTACTCTATTCCAAACAAATGTAGTAAATATTGCCAAACAATGCCACTGAATTTAAGTGTGAATCTAATGATTTTACCGCTGCTAAGATATAGCTGCCCAACGGGACCTAGAGTGCTCAATTACTAACCTGGCTTAGACACAACAGTCTTGTTTTGCTCCTTCGTAGCAAGAGAGGTGAAAGCTTCAGCACTGTTCACATCTAGGAAAATTATTCCTTTCTCCAAACGCTCCCAAAAACTCGTCATGAAGCTGCTGAGAGGCTATTTCCAGCATGACATCATGATGGAAGTTGCACCCCAATTCACAGAGTCCCAAAGGGACATCCACCACTACCACAGTCATTTGTAGTACTAGAGATATGACAACACCAGTTGTGCATCCTATAGAAAGAGGATAAGGGCTTTGCTAGTCTTTGGGCCTGGTAGAAGTGTCCCTATGGACTCCTGCAGTCTTCAGATGGCTTTGTGCAATCTAGCTTTCACTTTCCAGTGTGACTGAGGTTACTTTTGTTTTATTGCAGATCACTTTCTTTGACAACAGAGTCTTCGAGGGCTGCTCCTGTGAAGCCATCACAGACCAGCCAGACCTGCGTGCCTATCTCAACTGCTGCGACTCTCTCAAGGTGGAAACTGGCTGCTGGATGGTCTATGAATATCCCAACTATATAGGCTATCAGTACCTCCTGAGGAAGGGAGAATATCCTGACTCCCAGCACTGGACTGGCTTCAGTGACTCCATTAGGTCTTGTTGTATCATCACAGCTGTAAGTTTTCCATATTGTCTCCATGTATGTTACTGCCTATATTAGAATCACCTAATGGGGTTTAGACTCCCAAAGAGGTAGGTAAGTCAATTGGGATTCTTAGCCAAACAAATGGTTGGTTAGTACTTGGGGGTGGGTGGGAAGGTTATTATATTAATTTTTATTTTAATAGTATGTTTACCTGTTAGTTTATATATATATATAAGCACTTCACCAATCTTCTAAAATCGCTCTGGTTATACATGATCTAAACTAGTAAGTTCAGTACAGAGCTGAAAACAAAACCACATCTCCTATGTCCCAGTCAATGCTCTTCTTTCAAGGTAGACAAAGTTGGGGACTACACTACTACAGAGGCAACCTGACACATCCTATTGTAGAGCCACCACCATGTATTTGAGCTGCAAATGAAGGCATATTTGATTCATGATAGATTGGGGGTTTTTCTGAATACTCCAGCCCAGAATAGATCTACGTTTTTTTCTCCCAGACTAATTCCCTGAAAGAGTTTTACTAAGAGGCGAGAGGTTGCCAAGATGTGAAAGATTTCAATACTCACACATAAGGCTAAGGATTTGAGATCTGGCCCAAGAACAGCCTTAAGAGTGGAAAATGTCCCTCCAATATTCACAAAAAGTTCATCCGTGTTGTACGCTTTATCTATAATTCACAGTTTTCCTGTCCAGTAGAAGCTACATAGACAATCACAGCAAGTTTCCAGATACATTCCAACTGCATAGGATAATATAGCTTGCAATTTGTGTTTGGTTGGTTTTTTGGGTTGGTTTTTTTTGTGTGTTTTTTTTCTCTCCAGTGACACAGTTCTAGGCTTTGCTGAGCTAAGCCAAGTTCTGGGTCCAAGTGCTGAAAACTAGTGCACATTCTTGTGTCCTTTCAAGCTGTAAAGGGAAAGAAGTCAGATGAGAAGGGTGAGAACAGGATGGACTGATGGGAAGTATCTGAGGAGCAGAGAAACTAAGAATTAATATGGAGGTAGAAAAAAATTCCTAGAATTAGGACACATTTATGCATGCTTTGCAGATTCAGAACAAGACTGTGCGGAAAGTTTGATTGCACAGACGTAGATACTAAAGTGTTGTTGGGGTGGTTTTGTTTTTTTTTTTTTAAACAGAGTAAGATGTTGGTTTTGCACAGCAGCAGTACTCTTGTGTCTATACAACTGCACTTGAGCACCTGCAAAAACTGTATTGAGCATTGACGTAAGAGCAGAAAGTATTTTTCAACATCAAATCTTTGCTGTGCTAGATATAAGAGTCAGAATCAGTCTTGAAGCAGTTTATTACCTTAGTAAATGAAAAGCAAAAAAACCTGCCCACCTAAAGCCATGCAACAAAAATAGGACCAGGAAAAGCTTCCCTCTGTCCCAGCCAGAGCCTTATCCAGTTATCACATCAACACCTAGGGACACCGAGGGCATGTGACTGCTGTGGCAATCCAGGTATATCACTGAGCTTATTTCTCACCTGCATGTACAGTTTAAGTGTAGTGATCTTGACTGGACCCTGCTTCTGCTTCCTACCGTACTGCAACGCTTTCAAAGCAACTGCAGTTCTACTCTCACTGGAACAGAAAGGACTCACAGCACCGCTGCTTTAAATTAGGACTCAGATTTATTACTGTTAAACTGACTTTTCTGCACATACTAGTGGCTATTCACTGTTGTGTTGCCAGCATCAGTATTCATCTAGCAAGCTGCAGTCACCTAGAACTGCCACCAGGCATCCTGTGCATCTGTGGATTTGCTTTCACTGCCCCAGGACCTCAGCCAGCTACAGATCTATAATAGGAATTACTTTGGAGGCAGAATATTGGAGTTCATAGGTAACTGCTCTTCTCTCCAGGTTGACTTTCACTACAGGGACATCCAGTCTTGTAACACACTTGAAGAAAGCTGGGTTTTCTATGAACAGCTGCACTTCTGAGGACCACAGTACCTCCTGAGGCCTGGTGAGTACCGATGATTCACTGACTCAGGTTCCATGACTGCCAAAGTTGGAAACTTCCAACCAATGTGGATATTTCCTAACCAGCACTTTCCCAAGCTATACGTCAATAAGCAGTGCCATTAGTACTTTATTAAGGCCAAGGAGTTTCAGAGCCTACATGGATTACACTCCCTTTTCTTGCAATGCTTGGCTGGGCTTTAAATAAAAGGCTGAATCAGAAAGTGTCTTGACTACAGTGGGCTTCAAAGACTGTGCTTGCTGGTAGGAGTAATTCTCCTGAAGTCAGTGGAGATGAGCTGGTAACACGCAAGCTCACAGAAAACCTGCAGCTAAATTGCCAAGTTGAATTCTAATCTGCAGTCTCAGATCAATTTAAAAATAGCATCTTTGAAGAAAAATATTATTTCAGACCTTAGAGGAAAAAATAAAATACATTATTCATTTATGACAATGAAAAACCAAAAATCCACCTATGACTGAATCCATGGGACCAAATCTGTGCTTGAATTTATTACAGGGTGTACCTTACATCATGAATGGTCTCATAAAAGCAATGTCCTTCTCATAAATAGTTCTCCTGTGAATAGATTGGCAAGTTCTCAACCACAGTATCATCATGGAGGTACTGCATACCAAGCCTGCAGCTGTGACACAAGATGACTTAAGACAGAGCAAAACATTTATTTACCATGTTTATTAATAAGAACTACTTTTGTCAATGACTTTGTAGTGCTATAGGTATCAAAATAAACCTTACAGTTGCTTATTCACTTCATGATGGAAAACCAGCCTTGGTGCCTAATAGTTCCTGCTGCCATTTGGCATTAAGTCCCAAATTCTGCACAGGATTGCATCGCTCCTATTTCCAGCTCAGGGCCTACACTATGCTCTTTTGTTTAGCCAGGACCTCACACTGTTTGTAGACTTGAACTCATGTTGACCCTCCACAGCACAGAGAAGTAGCCACTTTCCCTAGAGTCTGGGGTTAGAAACCAGAAGAGAGACCCATTATGTTAGAAAGTCTACAACCGGTTTTGTGTGCAAGTGGGCCCCCACAAGTCTCACACATACTTTAACAGCATGCTGTTTATACAACACTGTAGGATCTTTAAAATTCTGCTTTCAAGTTTTACAACACTAGCCATCATTCAGGTCTCCATATCATTTCTGTGTCAGGAGTTCGGCTAGCAGGATCCCTGGAGGATTCACAAGAGCACAGGGAAAGGTACAGCCTTGGTTTCACACCCTACTTAGAAGCAGGCACTGTGCTGCAGCCAACACCTAACATCTGAGAGGTCACAGTGCTAACATTTTGGAAGAATCCCATCTCTAGCAGCAGCTGGTGCTTTCCTAAGCCCATTTCCCTTTAGTTATTTCCCCTCATTTGCACTCTTCACGGAACCAAGAAGAGTTAGGCCCCAAGTTGCTATAGCAGGCATTCACAGGACAACCTTACCCTGTCAGCTGAGAGGGAACAAAGTTCAGACAGATCACCAGAGACCACCAACACCTACACATCCTTAAACCTTGGTTGCTGCCATGTGGTTGTTTTTTTCCCTGACACACTGATTGCTTTCACGAGCCATGCTGCAGATCCAGATCTGCTGAGCACTGCAACATATTGAAATCATTTATTAAACAACTTCTTAACTAAAGCAGAATAACTTGAAGTGCAAGTATGGTAACTTTACTGATCACTGGCAATAACATGGTGGACAGTAAGTGAATGGCTAACTTGGAATGAAATGTCAGTTTGGTGGAAGAAGCAGAACACTTTTGCCATGCAGTCTTGTGCAGCAGCAACTGGCATCTTTGAGCCTGCAAAACAAAAACAGCTGTAGCATGAGTCCACACATGCTAGCGCTAACATAGCTAACCTGAATGACAGCAAAAGAGAGGGGCAGTTCTAAGCCTGAACACCCACCCACGAATCTTAACTGGCTGTTAGAACTCGTAAGAATCTAGGCTGACCAAAGCACATAAGCACATACTATATATTTAGTCTGGAAGAGTCTTTAAGATGTATCCTACACAAGAACATTCCTAGCACAGCTGCAAACTTAAGTTAGGCCTGTGGTAAGGGAGCCTGTGCTACAAAAAAGGAGCAGAAGAGATCAAGCCACTGCCTGGGCCTTTTACAGTGGGGGATTCATTATATTGAAGGCCCCCTGTGGAAACAAGCTGAAAGGAGAAAGCACAAAATGACTCGCCACAGTCTCAGGCTACCCTGGGGTAAATACCTTCCTGAATTTAAGTCTGGTGAATGGTTTAACCCCACATATATGAAAGCAGAGCAGCAATTTTGCAAACAACTAACAAGCCCTGAACTACCTGGGGTACGATATGACTGTGGTGACAGAAGGAAGAATAAACACTAATTAAGTTTGCTGGCTTACCCAATAGAACAATTGCACAGGCATTTTGTGCAATCGTAGCCAGGGAAACTCAAGGCAAGCTGATCCTGTGCTTCTTTCAGCAAAGTACCATCTCAGAGGCCTTGGCATCTTGCAAGGGCCAGCTTGCTCCTTTCCAATAGCCACTCCAAATGCAAACTCAAGTTAATTTGGCTTGAATGTCTAGAAACTAGCATCCACAAAGTCCTATTTCTTTACATACAGCAAAAGGTATCATGATCTTGGAAGTTTTATATGCACCTGCCAAGGCCGCTCACTTACTTGGAATGTAAAGATTATTTCTTGCTTCTGTGCAAGGGTCTGTTTGTAAAGGAAGATGGAAGAGCTGAGAGACAGGGTAATTTCTAAGCATATTTCAGGTCCTCATTGTTAGTACACAAAGTATTAGCCCCAAGATATCAAAGAAAACCTCAGATAAAAGCTTTGCCATAGACCTATCTCAGCATGATTTTTACTGGCCTGGGGCATTATCTCAGTAGATGCCTTAGAGCCAAACAACAGGTTTCAGAATATCTGAAAGTCAGATACAGATTTTTGCCTTTGTAATTTACTTCTGCAGAAAACAAGTATAGCTTAAGAAAAGCGTTACTCTAAGGTGTGTGGTTTTTTCCTGCTACTTCAGAGGTCCTTGGACTCAAAGCTGCAAACCAACATGGTCCATTCTTCTGTTGAATCTTTCTTTAACCTCAGATTCATGCCTCCTCCCTATCCACACCCTTCTCTACCCATTCTGTCACCTGAACTTGCTGACTGACAAGTTCGGTCCATAGTAAGATGGCTGAGTTACTAATATACAGCTACTGAAGAGAGTACAAAACCACAAGTAATGAACAACGTATGATAAATAACCACTGTTTTAAACAGACAGTTGCCACAAATCAGCAGCTAAGGAACAATGAAAAACAAACAAACACTGCCTACCTGGCTATTTAAGTTGCATGAAACAACTACTACATAACTATAGAAGGGACAGTGATGAAAAGGCTAATAATTAGCTTTCACAGCTAGACCAGTCCTTAAACACTCACATTTTAAAGTGCCTATATATTGCTGATAATACTTCTTTTTACATCTTCTTCCATTCTTTGACTTCCATATCCTTAGCTGAGTCTTTACAAAGTACTGAAATATAAATTCATTTAGAATTATACTATACCTGTGGGGACAGAGCTGTAGTCCACCTTTCCTACTGACCTCTCTCATTATCGCTCATATTTGCATATAAGAAAAAAACCATAGCAAAAACTTGTACTGACAAAGAGTAAACTTAACCCACACTCAGTAATACAGACATCCAAAAGTCCCCTTAAGAACTTTACAGTGAGCTACCTCGTTTAGGAAGACCTCTAGAAAAATCAGACCAGGAGACCCTCACCCTGTGTGCCACTAGAACAGACTGTCTTGTTGTAAAAGGCAAATACTTTATTTTCCTCTAGAGTAGTTATATGACACAAATTGCTTACACAAGCAGCAATAGCTGCCTAGGCCTACTACCAAAACTGTATCACCCCAACTCCAGCAAAGTTGAAAATGGCTACTTTATAGTCTGTGAGCATCCTAATTATATGGGTGGTGGCATTTAACAAGGGGGCAGGAGTCTCCCATTTCTATTAGTGGATGGTTTTTTTGTTGTTTCACTAGACCCTATTGTAGGACTTCTGTACATGGGAGCAGCTACAGTTTGGAAAAGTCAGTAATGCAAGAAAGCAGAGTGTTACCTCCAGGAAGGATTGAGGTTTGTATACGGCTTTCCTTCGGCCTGACTTCTTCAAAGGAGAAATCTGTAGAAGTTTGAAATAGGCTGTTGTTTAGAAAAGGCTCTAAGAAAACGTGATAAAAATCTGTAACTCAGAAACCACACTATGAAGAGCTTTCTCTTCCCATATTACTGTGGAAGGGACAAATAATAATGGTTTGCCTTTGCTTCGAAGGTGATGCAGATTGGCTATTTGGGCAGAGCTCCTAGCAGTAACTCAAGCCCTGAGAAAACTCTGTCATTTTAGAGAAGGCAGAATGTCCTCTGTTCCTGGAGACTGTTCACAGAGAGGGGTCCAGAGTGGTTTAAGCATAGGAGATCCTGCCCTGGGGGCAGAGATGAACTCTGATCTTTTTTTTTTTTTTTTTTTCTTGATGAAAAAAATCATGTTGTAACCTCAAGGTGAGAGGCTGTTGTGGCTAGCAGCAAGTACCACAGCACATGTATCACAGGACTAGAAATGATTTTGCAGACTCATTTTTGTCAGTGTCCCTCCATCCATGCTAGGAACTATGTTTAGATATTGCAGTAAAAGATACTTCTCCCGCTCCTGGACTGCTGATCTGCATGAAATAACACTGAGCACAGATTGGTCCTTAAATTCCTCCAGGGAATCTTCATCAGTCTTATAAAAGCAAGACAAATAAGCAAAGGTATGTTGCATGGACCAATCTCAGACTGTCTCTGGGCTCTTGGTGATACTTATCCATCCCTAGCAGTTTTTTATACAGCAGACTGTATAATGATATTGCACAGTCATTTCCCTTGCAAAGGATTTCCAAACCTTGCATGAAACCATGGCAGCGGTGTGGAAATCTACTGCAAAGGAATCAGCTGTGCAATGAAAGCTGCATCACATGAAGCTGTATAGGATTTACCCAGCTGAGGAGGTGACCCAGTGGCAGGAGGACCAGGGCTGTGGCCAGAGGTTGCAGGACTGTGATTCTCCCAGCCAACGGGAGAAGGCACAGGATTCCTTGAGTCTACTTTGCCCTTCTTTTGAGGCTGACACAACGATAATTTCCAGCGCCACTTTCCAAGGGAGCAGAGGGATTTGGCGGGAAGCCCGTTCCCCGGCGAGTGCCCTGTGAGCCCCCCTGCAAGGGCCGTGCCACTGGGCACGCAGGAGCCCTTCGCTGGAGCACTGTGCCTCCACAGGGGCAGCCTGCTACTGGCAGGCCAGGAAGGAGCCACACCGGGAAGCTGAGGAATGTCTTATCATATTTCTCGTTTAGAAATGTAACTTTCTTTCAAGAGCGTTTCCTCAGCCCTACACAAGCTCTCCATACGATGTTACGGGCTGCTTTAAGGCAGTACTTCGGTGTGTGCAAGCCCACACTCCTCAGGCTACGCAGGCAGGCCTCTCTGGAGCACACCCAAAACCACGTATGTGCTTGATAACCTCTACCACTTGTAAAGCAGCATGGAGGTTTCCTGAGGTGCTCTGTCCCACAGGATTGGGAATGTCGACGCTTTTACGGGCGGGCAGATGCTGGTACGGCAGAGGGGCCTGCCGTCTGACAGGAACCAGCTGCTCCTCAGCTGAGGCGCGGCGGGCTGCGGCACGCATCCATCCTCAGCGCCCCGGCCCAGCCCGCCCCGCGGGACCCCCTGCTCCCGCCAGCGGCCCCGGGCAGAGGCGTTGCGCCGCGGCCGCCAGGCTGGCGCTGGAACCGGAGCGTGGCCCCCGGCGCTCCGCCCGGAGCGGAGCGGCTGCTACTGCCCGTAGCCAAGATGGCGCCCACGGCCTCCCCGCCCCTCGGCAGCGGCCCGGGGCGTGTGCCGGAATGCGGGCGGGGCGGGCGATGTGGCGAGGCCCGGCCCCCTCCGCTGCCTGGCTGCCGCGCGGCGTCGGCCGGCCGCCCCCCGCCGCGGCCCGGGTACGTTCGGGGAGAGGCGGCGGTGGTGCGGGGGGGGCCGAGGGCGCGGTAGGTGTCGGCGCGGGGCAGCTGCCGTGGCCCGGGAGCGGGCGGCGGGGCGGCGCGGGCCTTCTCCCGCGCCCTGCGGGGGACGGGACAGGCCGCGGCTGGCGCCTCTGCACGGGCAGCCACTAATCTGCGGGAGACGTCGCTGCCTGGGCCCGCCGGGGGCCGCCCGTGGAGCCGGGTAGCGGGGCAGTAGGGCGGTGGCGGCGGCTGTCGCTGTCGGCCGTGCCCCGGCGGGAGGGTGACCCGCCTTACCGCCGCCTCCCCGCGCCCTCTGGGCTCCGGCTCCCCTCAGCACCCTGCTGCTGCCCGCCGCTGGCTCCTGCGGGAAGGGGAAAGCGCCGCGGAAACGAGAAGCCAGGCTCCTCCGCCTCGGGGGTAGTGGTGTCAGGGACGAAAGCGATGCCACCAGCTGCCGCCTAATTCCCCAGGTCGCGCCTGGCCTTTGCGTACGGATTTTTCCTTCCTTCAGCCGGGGCCTGAAGGGTACGTTTTCACTTTCAGAGATTAAAACCGAAGCAGCGCTGGCGAGGGACGGACATGCTTGACACTTGCCTGCGGTTGCTTGTGCTGTGCTACGCTGTTTACCCGGAAAGGAGAGACTGAGACGCTGTTGTTTCCATCCTCGCCTTCTCGGGTTATGATATAACTGCAATAATAAAGCACAAACTGCGTAAGGAGCACCTGGCACCTGAGCATGGTAGGGTCTTGAACGAAAGTAGCTGGTGTCGACGAGAAGAGGAAGGGAAGGAATGGCATCCCGGGAGAGGCTGTATGAGCTTTGGATGCTTTACTGCAGTAAGGTAAATATTTCGGGGTGGGGGGTATTTGTGTGTCTTTTTGCTCTTTTGTTTGGAAGTCAGGTATTTAAAGTGTATCTTTAATTAACGCTTTTTTTTTTCTTAGAAGTTGCATAGACTTGTCCAGCTTCTCTGAGGTTGTAATGCACTTAAACTACAACCTCATCTCTTGGTTTGATGTTCAGGTGGGCCTTTTTTGTGCGTGAGGTGTGAATTAATTGCACAGTGTTCATGGCTCAGTTTAAGCAGTTGTAGCGATATCTTCTAACTATTGTAGTGATGTGAATGCACATGTTCACAGGTTTATACTTAAGTTTTCTGTACAGCTCCAGTTTTAATTTAAACTATATTAGTGAAAGCCTTCCCAAAGAGCCAGATTATAAAGTTACTCCTGAGTCTTCCTTTGCTGGTTATCACCATAATGTCTAAGTGCTCCATTAATAATGATTAATTTCCTTCACCTGGCAGGACTTATTAAAATACTGTCCTGTCTCCATTTGCATTTTGCAGGGTAAAGCAATTCATATGTTTAAAGCACAGGTCCTAATTGGTGCCAGGTGTACTGAATATGTACACAAATAAGGCTGAAGATTATCTAAATAGATATCTGTAAAATAAGGACACAAAAAATAACCGTAAAGGCAGGGGAAAGGACTTCTTACTGTCATATAGGAATGCAGTGGCAGGGATAGCTTTTGGTGGTGTTATTCTTTGCCTTTGTTTTGCCTTTTCTTTTTGCAGTGTCATGCTTCATATGTATCACAGTTTCTTCAACTTCTAAAACCAGTAGAATAAACATTCTCTTGTTCTTCCCAGTTCATTTCTAGATAAGGCCCATCTGGGGAGTATAGAATGTGAGATTTTAAGTACAGACCATTTTAACAATGCAAGTGCACAAAGCAGTGGATGAAGGTTGCACAAAGCAGTCTTAATTGTACTTTCTCTTAATTTTTGTTTATGTGAGTTTGTAACCCTAATGCTCTATATGTAGTTAAAAATAAAACGAGTGCAAACATAACAGCATGGTATGACTTCACCCACCTGTGTGGGTGATCTGTTGGGTTGAAACATATTTACATAGAGCTTTGCCTTTTAAACTAATGTAGTAATGCCAATGGTAGTAGGAAATGGACTAGCACTGGAGGAGATGGATGTTTTGCCAGTGAGTTCATCGGTGTGAGAAGAACAAAGGCACTTGGAACAGACTCCAAGAATCTAGGCTTTCCTCAGCTTTGGGAGACAGGGCTGCAGAGATGAGCCAAGCTCTCAATTTCTTTGCCCAGCCGTTCTTTGGCTCTTTCTTCCCTAGTTCTTTATAAAACTCTCTTGTCTGTCTTACACTTTCTCCCCCTTTGCTGGAACCTTTCATTGAGATCGTATGCTTTTCATCTCCATGTTGTCCACATGCTAGCAGGAAGTTTGTGTAAATAAAGGAGTGCAAGTTAAAATGTATGCTTTAGATCACTTAATGTTCAGTTTCTTTCTGAGAATTATGTGTACACAGTCTAGTCAGCTCCCAGGTGGTGGAGGATGGACTATTAAAATAAAAACAACAGCATTCTTTTATATACTCAGCTTCCATGAGCTGTTGGTGGCTTTTTTGGCCTTTTTTTTCTTCCAGACCCGTATATTAAGGGCATGATTAGGTGGCTTCATGTGTTGATAAGAACTTGTTCTTAAGTAGGAAAAGGTAAATTTTTAAAAATAAAATACCTTGCCTTCAAAACTTGAAGGCAACTAGATTGACTCCAAAGAGGGAGTCTTTACTTTTTCAAAAAGTGCTATACGCAAAACTGGTGTTTACCCCCACCCTGTCCAGGTTAAAATGTTATCTCATGCTGCTTGAGGCAGGCATCCACCATAACAGTGTTTCATCTTGGAATAAGTTTAGTGATGTTAAAAGCAACTGAAGAAAGTAGGTCTTAGGATGTAAAATGTTGTGAAGCCTTAACATACATTAGATTGTTCAGTCATGTATTGAAAATGTCTGTGTGCTGTACTTTGTTCTCCCTGAAGCACCTAGCACAATGGGAAGGTGTAGCAATAATCACCAGTGACAGGATACAGTGATTTAGGAAAAAGTCTTTTCATGCTTGGGACTGCCCAGGGAAGTGTAGTATCGTGTGTGTGTGTGTATATATATGTATATATATATACACACTGTATGTTGTGCTGTCATGACTTTGTTGTGGCTGACATCCATGGAAGGAAAGCTAGGCAATTTTTCCAAACTACAAAAACTGCTGGAGAGTCACAGTTGGGTAAGGGGGGAATTTGTTGTGCCACAAATCAGAGATGTGTGGCTTTAGCTTTTGCAGTCTTGTTAGGTAAAAAACCAGTGAAATCCAAACTCCTTTTCTGTATGATGCTTCAGATTGTTCTTAGTAAGTAGCCTTGTTTGTCTTGCCTTTTTTAGATAATTGAGTCCTTTGTGATAATATGTTAAATATAGCACCCTGTGCTACAGCAGCAGGGCTTTTTACGGCTTTGAAGTGATGGATAATGCTGTGTTACCATCTTACCATCTATCCTGGGTCATGACTCTTGTTCTTTGTGATCACTTGATATCTCTTGGGTGTCAGTTGCAACAATTACTTTTATGCAGAGTAACATCAAGAAGGCATTTCTCTATTTTCATTGCCTCTTGTGCATTTTAGGAGTTGGAGATTAGGGCAGAGAGCAGCATGTAACTTAGGATCTCTACAGAAGCAGTCTTCGGATAATGCCATCTGTGAGGTGGTTTCTTCTCCCTTTTTTCTTTCTTTTAAGGTTGTTTTTAAGGCTGCAAAAGTTCAATTTTAGTTGGTATTCAGTTGTTTTTCATCTTGCAATTTCTAACCTAAGGTTGGGATTTGGTTTCGGATTTCTTTTTTTCTACTTCTGTTCCCCCGAAAGCCATCCTGTAGGGCAGTAACTACAAAGCTGCAGATCAGTCTGCTGTTTAAGATGCCTAATGAAAGCAGTAGCCACACGCAATTTAGGATGCTTCTGGTGTTGCATGGAAGCAGTTCAAAAATTCATTAAATTTTAGTGAGCTTTAGATTTGAGTCACTGGGGTGGTATCACAGCACTGTATTGTTAATAGTCTGAGCTGTTCCTGCATTGAGTTTTTTGTTGTTGTTGTGTTTGGTGGTGTTTTTTTTTTTAATGATGATGTCAGGCTCTCTGTAAAGAAAGCCTTGCTAAGGATGCAAGTTGCTGACATGTTTTTTGATGATTTTCAGTTTCAAATGGTTTTATGTTTTCTTTTTTTCTGTTAAATTCTCTGTTAATGTACAATGCTGTTATTCGCTTGAATATTCATATGGCTGTAAGCTGCTGTCCTCTCATGCAAATGTAGGAATGTGCGTGTTTTAAAATAGTCATGTGTAGAATAGGTGACACAGGTCCTTTCTGTAGAAGCCACTAGGAAAAATTTTCTCCAGTAGGCTTGGTAGACAGTGGTAGTCAAGCGTATAGATTGTCAGTTCAAAGCCTTCAATAACCTACACAGGAGCATGAAAAACTTAGATACCTTAAAATGCTTTACTAATGTAAGTGTACAGCGGGAGAAGAGCTCTTGTAGGTGAGCTTGAGTGGTCTGGGAAAAGGACGTTTTCATGTGTGTCTCTGACCTTGGTATGTTCACGTGAAGAAGCTAATCTTTACCAGTTTTGCCTAGTAGCCTTAGACCAACATGGCTGTAATAATATTATTGTTGTAGTATTAGTTGCTTAACCTTTTCTTATATGTTAGTTATGTATCAGTATACACAATTAATTCTTGTTTTATAATCTTCTGAAGTAACTATTACTGCTGATTCAAATGAAAAATATTGAACCTCCACCTTACCTGTAAGATTTATGTATATTTGATATTCTCCAGTTGTTCTGGTCTGTATTTGAGTCTTAGATATAAAGCATGTCAGTATTTCTGATATTTTATATTTTACATGGAAAGGAATCAGATACTTTTTCATATGGAAGAGAGATTTTTCTCCTCTATAAAAAAAAAAATAAATATCCCCAATTGCCTTCAGGAGAGATTTCAAAAGCATAAATGGAGGCACTTAGCTGCCATATGCACCTCAGAAAATCTTCAGTTTTTGTTGCATTAGAGCGCTTCTGAATTTTTTCTTACAATCTCATCTTCAGTAAAGCTCTGATTTTATTTAAATGCAGCTTTGTCTTGTAGGTGATATAGTAGTTAGAAAGAAAAGCCGTGAGTACGTTCTTCAGCCAGCTTCTAGCCTGTGCTTCACATTTCCAAGAGGGGACACACAATCTTGGTGTCATTAATACAGTAGGGACTCTGTGTGGTAGCAGCTGTAAAGCAAATCATAATGTTCTGCTCTTTACTAATGCAGGTAGCTGAGACAATCGCATCCTTTGCTGTGTTAGAAGCAGCAGACTTTTGTATGAGCTGTCATCTTAAACGCACTTTTTTATGTTGTGCTGTATTTCTCGGTTTTATAAAATCTAATTGTATTGAGATAAATGTTTTCTCTCTGGCATAGTGAGGGATATCTATATATTATAAATATATTGTAGCACAGAACAAAAGCTAGACAGAAAAAACCCCATTAAACGTGGCTATATGTGTTACCCTAGAAATGTCCTAAAGTGGTTAGAGTCCTGTTGCTTTGACTTTTTTCCTTCTCTGAGGTCCTTATAGGTTGCCTTACAGGAATCAGAAGGCGGCGGCTTGAATGAGAAAATAAGTGGTCTTGGGAGAAATCATGACTTCTGTGTTAGTCAGGAGCTGACCACTGTAATGAGCAAAGTGCAACAAACTGTGGTGTGCTAGCAGTGCTAACTTTTCTGTAATTGCATGGCTGTCTCTACAAGTGGAAGACTATTGCAATGCAAATACATAGAAACTAAAGCTTTAGCATATAAATGCGTGCATTTAATTGGCTTGAGTTAAACTTACATTTGCATTAGGAGGACTAAATGGGTCATTTAAATTAATGCGTACTCTGTGCTGTGAGAAGAGTCTGTAAAAGAGAATAATTTCCATTCATTCCCTGTTCCCATGTCTTAATCCTAGCATACTGTATAGAAGTGAGATGATAAATTTGACCTTGAATTGTGAGAATAAATCTATATACCTTTGGATCCTTCAAGGATGTACTCCTTGGGAGGGAATTCTGTTAGCGTTAGCCACCTTGTGTTGGACAAAAACTAACATAAAAAGGGCAATCCTGACAGTCAAAAAAGTTGGCTTGAAGCAAGAACATACCAATTTTCTCAGTGCGTGGTGTTATGATCTTGCTAAGCTGACCTGCTGGTCGGCTGTCACTTAAAAAAGGGGTCCTGACATATTGTCAGCATCCTTTCACTACTGTTTGACAAAGTACTGCCTCCCAGACAATATTCTATACTTCAATTGAATCCTTCTGTCACCTGCACCAAAGATTGGGGCATTTTATGTGATGTTCAGCAAGCAATAGCAAATGTATATCTTCCGGGAGAGCATTATAAAATTACAAGGGATGGTTCATCAGTTTATATTAAATAACGTGAATTTTTGCTTGCCAGAGATTTTTAACCTCTGTCCCCATATAAAATTTGTAAATAAGCTGAAATTTTTGCTCAGATCAGCTTTTAGACATGATTTTTGTAGGGCTGCAGAAAGTGCTATGATTGCACTGGATTTGTTGTTGTAGTTGTGTTTCTCAAAGAAACATGGTTTTAGCAGAACTATGCTTAGTTTTGGTGAGACACAGTTGTGGTAATTCAACAAGAATTTGATCTTTGATATTAAACTGTAAGTCCAGTGTGAAACACTGACCTCTGCATCTCAAATATGATCTCATCCTGACTTAGCTTGCACTTGTCTTCATTCTTGTGCAATTGTTGGTTTGTCAGTGATTCATATTGCATCACTATATATCGCCTTTGTTATGTTAGGATAAAGAAGTATTCAACTTGCAGCTAGATGAACGCTTGAGCAAACCAAATGTTCACTAAAAGTAGTTTTTCATAAGTCCCTGTCACATGAATTCATGCCTCTGGTAAAACTAGTGAGTGAAGTTCTATTAAACAATTGCTGTGTGAAATATCTTTTCTGCAAATTGTTTTAAATAATTCTGCATTCCGAGAGAGTGTAATTTGTAAAGGACCATGTCACAAGTCACTTGTGGACATGTGTTAGTGAAAATATCTTTGTCCTGCCCTTGTGAGATGCTAAACTAAGAATGGATGTAGACAAACAAGAACAGTTGGTCTTTGGTTCTGAATATACTGTCTGCTATTTAAAGACATGTCTCATAATTTTGATATTTACAAATATAGAATTTTTCATATAAACAACTGAGTGTATATGTACAAGACAGTAGTTGCTTAACTTACAGTAGCCATTACTTTCCGCAATTAGGTACCAGGATGACCTTCTGCTGATGGTTGTTCAGTTGACTTGAGGAGCTGACAGGAATGGAAATTGTACTGTTGCCTGTCAAAATGAGGGCCATCCATGGAGAGAAAAATGAGATTTGTGAGGAAGAAAAAAAAAAAAAAAAAAAAGCACTTTGCAAACTTGACTTTGTTGAGGAGTCCCCCATAATACTCATGCTCCTGGTGTGTATGCAGTGAAGCGTTACTTAATGGGAGTCTTGTGGTAACCACATCAAGCTCTGCATGTATCAAACATACATGAACACTTTGTTAGCATTATACAGCTGGGATGTGATTGCTGCCTTTGAAGTCAGCTATCTTCTGTTGGATTTAGGTTTGATAAGGACTTGTCAGTGTTAGGTTAATGGTTGGACTCTATGATCTTAAAGGCCTTTTCCAACCTAAACGATTCTATGATGCTGTAACACAGAACAAGGACCCTGCCACAGAAAATACAGGCTTCAGGATGAAATGAGACAGCAGATAAATCTAAACAGAGAGAGATGTAAAAAACCCGTAGCATTTTGCAAGCTACAGAGAAATTATATTTCTTACCATTCTACATTTGGCAATAAACATATATGTAGACATTACTTTTAGATAAAGAAGTGTCTGAGGTTTGTCCAGCCTTTTGCTGTTAAGATTCAGGGGTTTATTGGTGTCCAGTATAGGGTTGAAATTCTTCCATGTCCACAGGTTTGCGGATTAGTGCTTCGCAGAATAAATGAGAAGCATCCAGTTCTGAACATACCAACAAATATATTTCACGTTAATGAACAACAAATATATTTCACACTTTTGGTGAAAGAATCAAGTGTCTCTTAAATGGAGTGGTTTATCACAAAGCTAGAAACACAGGTTTCTGGTTCTGTGTGCTGATCTACTAATAATACAAGAATTTACAAGCCTATGTTTGTTATATGATGGTGTGTGGTATCTTCAGTTATGTCACTCTTAACTTGGTCATCTGGTTCAGATCTGGGGATAGCATGTGTCCTGATAAAGGAATATTGCAGAATCAACTCAAATATGCAGTACGTTTGTGCTGTAATATGGAAATGGGAGAAAGGCTTGTCAGCTGCCTGTTGAACAGCGTTGTAGCTTAATGCCTGAACCCA
Source organism: Falco punctatus (assembly GCF_963210335.1). Lineage (NCBI taxonomy): Eukaryota > Metazoa > Chordata > Aves > Falconiformes > Falconidae > Falco > Falco punctatus. The sequence continues at coordinate 15,987,681 of NC_137588.1, read as the reverse complement.
AATGTTGTCAACAGATACTGTTAAAATATTTACAGGCCTCAGAAAGGTTAAACAGCTGCCATAGAAGACGGAAGGGCTTCTTTAGTTACTGAGCTTTTCCTGATGAAAGAAATATATATATTTAAGGAGGAAAAAAACCGCCAAAACATGCACATGTCTCAACAGTACAGATAAGCATCTTATTTTTTTAAGAAGTCATGTGTTCAGATAACTTTTCCAATATATATTCTAGTGAATGGGAGGCTGCAGTAGAGGAGGATGGGAGATGCAACAGGCAACACCAAGAAATGAACACTATACTTGATTGTTCTCATCATAAACACTGTTTTAAGTTTGACAATTCACTAAGGTCCCTCCATGCATCTGCAGATCTAAACATTAGCTGTTTTATTTCTGCGCTGATAAAGTATTTGTTTGTGGTAATGTTTATTCTGATATTTAAAGCATTTATGATACTCTGTCGAATTTATGGTTGAGGATTACATGTATCTATGGTAAGTAATAGGAATAAGTGTTTAAATAATTGTTTGACCGTTGAGTAACACTGCTAACTATGGCTGTGTAAAATTAGGAATTAAGTTTACCTGTAAGAATGACTAATTATATGAGTATCTAAAAGCACAAAGCACAGCATATTTTAAAACAACGAGGATATTTAAGAAGTTAAATTCCAAAGGTTTTAAAGGCTTTTCAGTTCTTTATCTAAAGCACGTTTGAGGGAGGCACAAACAAAATCTCAAAATAAATTCATGGTTAAGTGCTACCCTTACATAGCACAAAGAGCATACAATCAAAGCTGATGCTAAACCTTTAATTATCTAATAGATAGCAATTTAACACAGAAAACATTTTTTATTTATATAACCAGTCCTAGTAATTCTGCCTTTTAGACTGAATTTGAGGCAAGGGAGGGATGGGGATGAAGACAAATCTTTGAGGATATATTCCTGAAGTCTGAATGAAAACGGTGAGTTTGCTTTTAATCATTAATGTAGGGAGAATTGGTACTGTTTTTATTGTAAGTTATCATTCACCAAAATCTGCCTAAGAACTTGTATGAGTGTCCCATAAGACATTTAAAAACTAATAAGGAAGTGAAGGCAGAGGTTGAAAAGGTAGCACTCTCATTGGAAAGAAGAATTTAGCATTAATGCCATAACAGTCTGTAAAAAGCGAAGTGAAAATGGAACAGTCTGAGTTTGACTCCTTCGTTAAGATAGCAAGATTATTCTTTTAATATTCCTAATAATTTTAGGAAAACATCGCATCTTCATATGGTTTTCTCCCAGTTTTCACTTGGAATGTGGACGAATTTAGGAACAAAAAAAAGTTTTAAAAGTTGTTGAAGCTTCTTATTCTAAAATTATCCTGCAAAAAGAGTAAATGCTTGGCTTCTGTGGAAGAGTGATGGAAATGCTAACTGACAATATATGTGGGGGCATCGGTTCAGAGTTATCAGTGACATAATCCTCATAAGTTTTATAGAAAGTGTTTGTGGTGGATGCAGGCTGCTTGAAGTCACCTTACTAACTGTCAATAAATGTTTGGCTAATGCATTCAATGATATAAAACTTTTTACTCATTTACCTGTGCTTTTGCTGAATTTTTGACTGGATGAAATGAACAGTTTTGTTGATAAACGACTGAAGCTTCATGGGAACTGTAGGCTAAATGGTTCAGCATTTTCTAAGAAGCAAGGAGGGAAAAGGCTTTATTTTTAATTTTAAATTATTTTTAATAACAATTTTGGTTAGATCTGTAGTGTTCATGTGCATTCGAGGGCAAACTTGGAATCTGGGAGGGAAAATACTGTGATAGGAAGGGATGGTCCTTTAGTATTTGTTATGTATAATAACATAAAATGCAAAAAAAGTTTCAAAAATGGCAATAAGTACAGTGACTCAGGTATGACTGCATACAGGTTTTTCTCTCCAGGACCCTGCATTGCTCACAATACTGGAATGGGTAAAAGCTTTTGGAAATAAAGCAGGGTATAGAGAACAAGGGTGTTGATTGCAGAAATCTGGCCTCATTATTTACCTGTACTACTCATTTAAAAGCTGTACCAGTAGAAGTGCGGAGAATGCCAAGCAGCAGTTGCACAAGTAACGGAAATTCGGCTATGCCCTAGTTTTTGAATCTTTCAATTTTTTTTTTAAGGGTGCTTTTGAAAAGCAGATTTGGGGGGTGGGGGTTATACTTTCAGTTTATAGTTATCTGCAGTAGAATGTTAGGTTCTGGTGAGGTTGAGAAGACAAACAGCTAAATCCATAGCTAAAGAAATAAAAATTTGCTTTAGTTAAATTTGGTGTAATCACATGACACTGAATGAAATACAGACTTCTTTTTGATAAGCTGTACACAAGTTCTCAGCCTATCTGCTGGAAAACTTGACAATATTTAGCTGTTGATTCAGTGAAATAATAAGCTGATGCTTTTACTGCACCACCCAGCTTCCTTTCAGCCTGCCTGTATTAAACTTCTATTGTCTCTTGCATCACACTGGAAGTTAGAAACTTTATGTGGCAAAAGCTGGCATTGTGTGTGTTGTTGCTAAAGCTCAGTGCTTTTCTCATGTAGAATGATGGCGGAACTTCGAGTTTCAAAGCATGCATGAAACTCTAAACCTTTCTTAAGCAATAGTTTGAATTTTCATTACATTTAGGTTTATTTTGACACCATGTCATTTTAGTTGCCTTGGAGTTATTTAGGACGCTTCTTGTTTTCTTAGGCTTAAAATACAGCTTCTGCTTTTTACTACTGTTGGTTCATTATGTCAGCTTTGATGGGAAAAGTGAATATTAATAGAATGTAGTATGTCACCTTATGGTAAATTCCTGGTAAGTGCCCTGTGCAGTGGACTCTAGAAGGCTGAAATACTGTATGCTGGTTTGTAAATGGAACTTAGTGGTACTCTCTATCAAATGTGAAGACACTAAAATCCGAGCTCAGATTAACTAGATTCATCTCATGGATGGCATCAGTCACATGCCAGTTCCAAGCCACAAGGCTGTAATTGTATTGTCATTCAGAAACAACCAAAAAAAACCACCTCAAAAAACTCAACCAAAAAAAGAGCAAAAGAAAAATAGAGGCTTTACTTCCATTTTAGTAAGAAAACTTTCTTTTTTTTTTCCAGTTTTGTGGGGGGATCTGAAGTAGAAAGGAAACTGAGTAACAGCTCTCAGATGATTACCCTTTTAACTGCAGAATATTATAATTACTTTTATTGTTTTTGAAAAGAGAAGAAATATATTTAATCTGACTTGGAATATTTATGAGCTACATTTTATCATGATTGACAGCTATAGATTTATTTTGGTATAAATCTCTGTGCTAAACGAAATTTCTTATCTTGTCCCAAAATAGTTCTTTCTGTCACGATTCACTGCAGTTCCCATTTATGAAACAAAACACCCCCTCCTCTTTCTTTTAATTCCAGAAATGGAACAGAATGCTTGTGTGAATTTTGAAAAAGGAGGTTTATAATTATTTGCCAGGAGCCTTTCTTCTTTTGGATCAACAGCTGACTCAAAAATTAGTGTTGTGATTAAAATGAAAAATTGTGCCTAAAGGTGATTCCCTTGATAATTAGAATTGATTGATCGATTGACTTTATCGAGGCAATTTAGCCAGTTTAGAATAGCTTCTCATGAAGTCTTTTATTAATTCTAAGTGTAGTATTGCTGCTATAAGTGAAGCTTTTCAGGTTTTATTTTGGCATTTTACAGATTTGAAAGGTTCACAGAAAGCATAAGCACTTTGACGTATTTCAGAATAAAGACTGCTTGGAGATCTTGTGCTGAAAATGTTGCCTTTTTTTGTCTGAAAACATGAGTAGGAAAAAGCTTACTTAAAACAAACCTTCTAATCCCCCAATGAATAGTTTTATTTCAAACAGTCTTGAGAAACGTTCTACAAGTCTGCATTAGGCAGACTACTGCCATTATTAAGACTATTAAATTCACCAGTGCTCTAAAGGCAGTATTTCATGTTTAATTTCCTAACGTTACCGTTTGTGCGCCTAATTCAGCCTTAACGCCAAGGGATTGTTCTTATTTTAAATATAATGCTTGGGGCTGGGGGATTAGTTCCCATAGTGCCAGTGCGATGCAATGGTGCTGCCTCTAAGCTGAACCCGCCGTGCAGGCTGGCTGCCTGTTTGATGGCTGCGTGTTAAATTTAACGACTTCAAACAACTGTCCTGTCAAACAAGTCGGGCTTGTCTGACACTCGGACTCTGAACTGCCCTGCAGGGAATTTTTGCCTTGAGAGCACGGTATGTGGCACTGCAAATAGCCTCGCGTGGATCCAGCTTTTGTTTTTAGCAACTTAAAACTTCCGGAACGGAGCTATAAAAACTGTGCTGAGCTTTGCCCTTCCAGTTGTGACTGTTTGCTTGAACCCTTAGTAGAAATGGAGGCTACTGTTAAATCGAAAAGCAACACTTACATAAATAGATAAATAGTGTCGTTTGAAACATTGGGTAAATGTGCCTGTATTCCACAGGAGTGTTTCAATGCCGCTTTTGTGTAACACGTTTTCATTGAACTTAAAGTAGGCTGAAAGAGTTCGGTACTACCTGGCTTGATACGAATTTTAAAAATGTGCAAAAAAATTCTTGCTGAGCTTCTTGCATAGGCAAATGAGTTACTGGGGGGGGAAAAAAAGAAAGACTGGATTAAAACATTTCTTGGTCATTCATTTAATCACTCTTCATAAACAGCAGAGAAAAATATTGTAATGTCTAGAAAATTTAGTATATCAAAGACAAGAGCCTGCCGCAAATTAGTGTAGATTTTGGTTGTAGTTTTTAACTTCATTGCTTCAGAGAGTGTTACATTTGTCAAAGGGCATTTGACTAGACCTCCTCTCTGCCATCACCTTTGTTTGTGGTGTGAAACGCTGAAGTACGTGTTGACATTGAGAGCTTGTTTCCCAGTTTCACCAAGTCTAAAGATGGCCTTGCTAGAATTTATAAATATATACATAAACTGTTAAAATGTTAGATTTCATGCGAAACTTGCTGTTTGGCAGTGTTTAGGCACAGTATTGCTATGCACACTGTAGACCAGTAGACTAGTTTCACTTAGCAATTATTTTTTTTCTTTCTAGCATTGTAGTAATTGTTGGTAAAGAAAAAACAAAACAAAACACAAACCTGTTCTGGATGTCTTGCGGGTAATGGTATGGTGTTTGGGGTTTTTGTCTTTTAGGTACCAGTTAGAAACATTGTACTGCTCAGGCCTGGCAGTCTTTCTTTTTAAAGTGTAAAAACACACGACAACAACTATTACTGTGCGTAGAGGATTGTAAGAAAATGGAGACCTAAAGGGTGGTGTGTTTTCTTGCTGGGAGGTTTGAGTTTTTGTTGTTTTGTGTGTCTGTGTGTGTTTTTGTGTGGTGTTTGTTTTTTTTAATGAAAACCAGAAGTATTTAAGGAAGGGAAGGAACACGGAAGTATTTTCCCTTTTAGGTGCTCTGAGCTACATATGATTTAATAGGTTTAAAGTACTTATTTTTTTTCATTACTGCAGGTGAATGACTTACTATAGCTGTTTCACAGGCCTTCATTACACTATGCTTAGGCTCTGCAGACTTGTGGCTATCAACTGAAGGACTTTTTTGGTTTGGTTTGGATTTTTGTTAGGCTCGCACATGTCCCTACAATGACAGCCTTAAGATAGCCTTGTTAAAACTCTGGTTGTTTCAGTTTATTACTATGAAGTGAAATGGCTAATGTAAGTTGGATTTTACCTTCTTGGAATTTCAGTCTGTGGTAGAAATTATCTTCCAGAAGTTTTAAAGCATACAGTTTCTATAGAGTTATTATTCAAAGAAGATACAGAAATTGGTCTTGCATAAAAGCTAGGCAAGTTTCAGGTAAATGAAATGCTTCGGCTTGTGGCTTAGCTGCAAGGTTTTGAAAAATCAATGTCTTCTTATCTCCTAGTGATTGGAAGGAAAGTTGTAACTGGTGAAAGGTGTTTTATTACCATGTGCAGCTTCTGTCTGCTTTTACTGCTGTTGTCGAAATCAAAAATTTCCTTCTGTATTTTTTGCTGATCTCATAGGGCATGTCTGCAGAGTCTGTGTGGCAGGACTGGGAAACAATACCAGTCTAAAATTGGTTTATCACAGTTTGTCCTTGAAGTGTATTACCAAAACATACATTGTTTTGTAAGCTGGGCTTTAAAAGCACCGTGGGTCTTCAGCCAGCACCAGGGAAAACATTTGGAGATGTGGTCTGACATACAGCCTCCAGCTACCTGTGTGCAGAACGACAACAAAAGGGTAATTATGAAAGTAGGGAATAAGAGAATATATTCCATAGGTTTCACTGCTTTTACTGGTAATAAGACTTTAGAGTATTCAGGATGCTTTATTATGGTCTGGCTAAGTTAGACTGCTTCCTTAGGAGGACTGCAGGTTTGATGGAGGAGCTTGCTATTTATAGTTAATCAGTTGGAGCTGGGGTTGAAGTTCAGTGATTTGTTGCATCACAGAACTAAGTGTTGCCATACCCATGGGATGCAGTCTTCTGCCATGTGGTAACACAGGTATTTGTCAGACTGCAACATATCCTGGCTTGGAAAGTTGATCTTTGAAAAACATTGGCATTGAAAAACACAAATACATTCATGTTAAAGTTAGGTCGATTTGTGTTCTGCTGTTAACGTGACTTACCATTTCACCACTGAGAAGATACAGGATAGCTGAAAAGGTGGGTGGGAAGAGAACTCAACAGAAATAAATTCTAAAATTCACTGAATTTAAACTTCAGGTTAAATGGCCCAGCTGACGTAAAAAAAAAAAAAAAAAGTTCAAGATAAAGATGCTGGGTAAGATAAATGCAGCATATGTGGTGCACAGGAAGCAGCTGATACCCATTACTACTGTCTTTATTATGAAATTACAATTTTAAACCAATGTAAAAAGACTTTTTTTTCCTCCTAAACTTATCTTATTTCTGGTTTGGGAAAGTAAAAGAAGCATCTGAAACACATAGGCTGGTCTTCAGAAATGTGTGTTTAGCTGTGTTTTGGGAATGGACGTTTTTGTGTACTTTGCCATGGGTAGTTTAATATCGTAAGTTTTCTTTCTTAAAACTTCTTCAGTAAACTTCAGATTTCTTGCAGTTTTCAACAGATGGCTGGTGCATGGGGCTGGGCTGATTGCTGCTAATAAAAAGGAAAACCTGAGTCAGGTTCAAAGTTGGAAAGCTGTTTTTAGCTTGTTTCTAACATCTTCAAAGTAACTTAGGTGTCCAAATTTGTAGCAAAACTGTTAAATGTTGGGTCAGTTTTTCCTGGAATGGTGTACTCCTAGTTTGTAAGTCTTAATAAAAAATCAATTTCTGGAAAGATGACATACTTTCTAGTATATGGTTTATAATGGAGATGTATTTCTCAGTGTTTCTTACGTTGCTAAAGTGATCTTGTTTACTTTTTGCCTTGATCTTATTCCCCCCCCCCCCCCCCCCCCCCCCCCCCGGAGGTGTTGAGTTAGTGCTATTGTCTGGATGGAAATCTCAAACTCAAAATGAGTCAAGTGTCATGTAAGCTATTTTCTGCTGGCACGTACCAGTAGTTTTATCTGATATTTTGATATCAAAGCTGATTATTTTAATAACTTGGAATAATATATAAATAATTGGCTGGCAGGTAGAAGGGAGTTGGGTTAAATAGCATGCTGCAGGCAACCATCAAAGAGTACTGCAGTTCTTGATTTTTACCAGAATTGGGATCAGCTTTAGTAGCAAATTGAATGGAGCAGTATGTGCACTACAGGTAAGCAAAAACTTTTGGCCTTTTATAACATCGGTGGCCTACTCCTGTTATCCACATAATTACTTTTTCTTGCCTATTTTTTCTGCCAATGTTCTCTCTTACTGCTAGTCTACACTGATAGCCTGCCAAAGGCATTATAGTTTAAGGATAACGAGGGTTAACTTCATCTTAATCTTGAAGATGATTTAGGCTATATCATTAAAAAGGAGCAAGCAGACATTGAATCTAATTTTGTCTTTTGTTTTCCTCTTACCTTTCTCTCATCTATAACCTTTTGTTAAAGCAATTTTAAGTCAGATAATGACATTATTTGCACAGCTTCCTTCATGGTACATGACCAAGGAAAACTGAGTTTTCTTAGAAAAGTTTACTGTCAACGACTAGTGATGAGCCTCAGCTGTGTCAACAATCAATTTTAATTTTGTAATATGAATAGAATCTATTTAGTCATTCATGTAATATTTCAAGGAGAACTTGTCCATGCCAAGAAAAAACAAAGCAGTTCAACCAAAAAAAAAGTCAAATGAGTTCAGTTTTTGCACATGCATGGGCACTATCATTAGGGACATGGACATGTGCATATGGCAGTTTCTGTTGGTTACTTTGCCATGGATGCCATTGCTTTGTCCTGTGTAGCCTGAGCTATATTGTAAGTGCTAACACCATATTCTAGTGTTCCTCATCTTTATGATCCTGTGAAATAGCTTGCATGTGGCTAAAATAAGTTGCTGTGCATTACCAGAAAGTTAAAGCTTTAAATGTACAAACATTTTTAAAAGCCATAATGTCTGAAGACTGCATCTTCTGCTACTTCTAGCTCATTCTTTAGGGTGTTAGTAAGTCTTGCTTGTTGCCTATCTTTTGGTTTGATTTTCAAGGTGTTTGATCTCTGAATCTAAGAAAAGTGTATTCTGTATTCACCTGTTAAGATAATCTTAATCAACCTCTGTAGCTTAAACTAGTATCTTGGAAATCTTAAATTTATTCTTTATCTCAACAGCTTCCTTCATTCTGTATGTTGCAATTTAATCTTGAGGACAATTAATGAGCGTATGTTTAAGATAACTTTATTGTTTGGTAGTTTAGTGCATATTAAATGTGAGAACAAGGCTACGTTACACTTACAGGGTGTGATACCTTTTTGACAGATTTTTAACAGAAAAAGAAAGGGAGTGAAAAATTGAAAGGGGAATAAAAGCAGAAATGAGAAGAAAGGTTATGAAGGAGGGATAGATTAGGAATGAAGTGGAAGAAGGGGAAATAAGGAAAAATGAACAGGAAAATGCAGTAAAGGCAGTGGAAGCAAATAATCAGACCAGATAGGTGTCTAGCTAAGGATTTTATTTGGCACCTGTTGTCACAGTATCTGAACACATGTCATATGTAATAGTGATAGTGAAGTAAGCCATGTCTGGGTGTTTCTGACACTTCTTGCTTGAGTTGGAGGGGTCTTGGGGTTATGGGGAAGGGTGAAGTCTAGAATGAGAAGGAGATTCCTATGTGTTGTAACTCTTGTACTTGCTGTGGAAAGATGCTGTTAGTTTTGCTGCATTTCAGATTCTGGATTTCTTGGATATTTTTTTTTTTTTTTAACCCCCTGGGAAGCTGTTTTGTAGGTAGCTATTTTGCACTGACAGGACTCTCTGTCTGCCTTTCTTGGTGACTCTTTTATATTGACATTACCCCAGAATGCTGTCCTTAGTTATTCATAGATTGCTCCTTGGTCTTAACACTGCAGGGAAATGTTATTAGGAAACATCTATGGTGATATAAAGGAAATTAAAAAAAAGGAAGAGATACAGAAGAAGCAAAAGAGAAGGATGAACAAAAAAATCTTAAAACTTCTGCAAAATTTTCTAAGTTATAGAGTGGATGTAGAAATAATTTGAAATCTGTAACACTTTAGGCAATATTTTAAAGTTATTTTGAAAATTATTTAGAACATAAAATGTGGGACTGCATGGGTGCGTATTAATGGACATGCCTGTAAAGTCTTTGTGGAGGAATATGTTAGCCATGCTCTGGCAGCTTGCATTTGAAAATTAAGTGAGACTAGCTCAAATCACATATTTTGACAGAATTTTCCTGTGATGGTCTAGTATCTTTCCTCCCGGCTTACACAGTACCCAGCTGTGAGGAACTGCTGGTCACAGAGTCTGTGTGCTCTACTAAGAACAAGTAGGAGGCCTAAATTTAAATTCCTGTCTGTTTTATAAGTATCTAGTATACAAGTCACAGGCTCTGCATTGCCTCTTAGAACACTTCATCTGGCTCTAATGTACTGCTAGCTGCTTCCTTACATGATCAATGAATGAAGCAAAAAGCAAATTTTGTGATTAGGACTGTCATTTAAGTTCTTATTTAATTTTATAAGCTGTAAAGAATTTTGTGTACTAACATCTGTGCTATCAAGACTAGAATATACTAGTAATTTTGTAAAGCTGGTTTGTATTACTCTGGAGAGTAAGTGAAGATTGTTGGGGTGGGAAGCTAAAATTTTTTGGTTGGCATTGGTGCTAGGAAGAGGGAACACATGAATTAACCAACAGAGCAAGAACGTCACATCAACACAACGTGGCTGACACTTTCAAAGGGCAATTGTTTTTTAATTTAGTTTTAAAAATCTTCGTATTCCCTTCTTTCTCCCAGTTGAAATGCATTAAATAAAAGCTTTCCATTCAAATTAATATGACAGAGTTGTTGACAAATGACCTTGAGTACAATATTGCTTAATGTTCTCTTCTTTTTTACAGAAAGATCCGGATTACCTGAAGCTCTGGTTGGATAGTTTTGTTTCTAGCTATGAACAGTTTCTGGATGTGGACTTTGAAAAGCTGCCAACTAGGTATGTAGAATTACAGACATGTTCATCTTTGTTTGATATCTAAACCAGACCTGGCTGAGAGCCCAGACTTGTTCAATGGTATTACTGCCTTTAAACAAAAGAAAAATTTTTAGTTGTTGAGTGGCAGTCCTATTCTTTTGAAGGTCAAGTTGGGTTGGGAATGATGAAACTAGGCAGATACTGGTATTTGTACTATATCAGGACATGGCATGAGTGTTTGCTTGTTCTTGCTCATAGAAATATAATCATTATTCCTTGTCCATTTTTTGAATAAGTGTTCATTAAATGTTGCATATGAAATCGTATCAGTCGGTATTAGTGCTTGGTATATGTATCAGCAATGACTGAAGAGAGGATGTAGGTAAAGAGTTTTGTAATTTTGTTTCAGGGATTGCTTTAAGATTAAGTATGAGATGAAATGCGTCATGAAAGTTTTGGATATCTTACCTGAAAACCTTTTAAAAAACAAAATACGCACAAATGATAGACTTTAAAAGAATTTCTTTGTGAAGACTTCAGTTCAGGGCAAGAGTATTGCTGACTTCACTCATGTTATTGACCACAAATTCTCAGATCCAATCATGAGGTGGTACTGAAGTATGATTTTGGCGTTTCATACTTGTATTTTGAATTTGTCTGCTGTGTTCTAAGGATTGTATTTTCAAGACTTTGCAAATAAGAAATAGAAACTTAGGCGCTGGATGTTTTCTCTTGCTTTTGAGATGCTTGTATGAACTAAGGGTTTTAAGAAAAAACAGTTGTTGTAGGATTCAGAAATCATGCAAACTGGTGTCAGTATTTTATATTATGGGCATATTATAGGTGATACCAGTACTGGTGTTTGAATGCAAAGAATGGCCCTCCTTGCATGGTGGCTGGAGTCCAAGCCCTGTTGAAATCAATGGAAATTCTTTAATGGGCTTTGGATCAGATCCTGTTTGAAGTGTAAGTGATAGTTTCTACTGTTACAAGGAAATGAAGAATGCTGCAACTGGATCTCAGTGGATAAAAAATGGGCTTCTTGGCTCTTTGTATTAACATTTTCCTCATAATGCCTGTACAAATGCAAGATATGTACTGCACTTACCATTAAGCCAGACTTTCAAATGAATTCTGTCCTCTTTCAGAAGATTTGTTTTCTTTGCAGTGTCAAAAATGCATCTGACTCTTTAGTTAAGGAAAAAAGTTTATCCTTTGTTACAAGTTATTTTTAATGTGCTATTTAAAATTGAAATCTGAAGAGTCAAAGAGATTACCTTGGTACTTCAGGTTTTTAAAGTATTTTTTGGTTTATGTGTGTTCGTGGCTTTTTGGCCTTTACAGTAGCATAACAAAAGACAAAAACCAAACGTCAATTTTAGCAGCATCTTCATTGTGCTAAATGATGTTTTCATGAGCATAAAAATAGCGTGTTTTTCTGAGGTTAATGACAGGATTAGTGATTTAGACTGGAAGAATAGGCCCATGTGGATTTAGACTCATTTGTGTAACAGATGTAGAGAACATGTATCAAAACAACATAGGGATGAAGGCAGATCATTCCTGTGCTTTGATGGCTGGATTAAATATTATGCTGTTTGAGAGCAGACATTAGAATTTACAAAAATTGCAGTTTCAGCCCTTATCTGCATTTGTGAGATAATCAGGCATGTGAAGAGTGACGTTTCTCTGGGATTTGTCAATATATATTGCAGGCATTTACATTGTGGAACTGGTAGTACTGAGCCCACAAAAAAAGAACAAGTAGGTCACTGTGGAATTACCCAATGCTGATTTCCAGTGATTCTTCTCTTGGGGCCATAGGGCCCTCTGGACTCAACTTTTTTTACTGGAGTTGCTTATTAAATAACAAATTCTGTCTTTTGGTCTTGGAAATTGTGTGATGTTAACCAAAATGAGCAACTGAGTGGACTAATACTTTTTTTTTTCCTTATATAAATCTTGGTGTGCTTTACAGCTACATGCCTGAAAGACCTTGTGTACTGAAGGGCAAATGCCGGGAAATAATGAAAAACTGTGTAGGGAGAAGAAAGCTTGTACAGATTGCTGGACAAAACTAACCTTTTGGAAGACTAGCATGAAGTTTTGTGTCCATGTAAAACATATGTGGGTTTTTTAGCATCCAAAAAGACACCACTTAAGAAATGTAATGAAACTATTAGTGGTTTTGGTTTTTTTTTCCCTGAAAGAAGGACTCTTAATTGGCACTGTCACTTGCTGATTTAACTGGTAAGAGTATTTCTTCTAGAAATTAAAATATATAATTTCCTGAAATCTGCTTTGGAAATCTGAGAGATGCTACATAGTGCAGAATTAGGAAATCTCATCTCTAAATATAGAGGATGAGTGTATCCACTGGTATGATTTGATTGTGTAAGTAGAGCTTATACAGTTATGCAGCTTATAGGCTTATACAGCTTCAGTTCTACTTCCATCTTTGTGCTTCAATCCTGCATTTTTAAGTGAAATGGTTCATTAATGGTGTTTTCAGTGATTTTACTGAAAAGGTGAAAATAGCTATGCTGGTGACTTCGAGCATTGAGCACCTGTCTGTTCTTTCCCTAAAAACATTTATTCATCTCGGATGTATTTACTGTGAAAAGAATAAAACCTTTACCAGCTGGTGGGAGGGTTTTTTGCCCTTCATTGAGAGAGAGAAATTGTCATTTGGTTTAATATGTTTAGAAACAATAGAGGTCTCCAGAGTGTTGTCATGCTCTTTTTCTGCTTTTGGTTTGCCTGATCTCGAGCAAAGGAACTTAAAGGAGGCTAATGCAAAGGATATACCCTAGAAACCATACTTTGTTAACTTAGTGACTTAAAACCTACATAAAAATGATGCAGGAATCATGATAGGAATGCTGATTACATTGTTTCATGGTTGTTGAAAAGTAAAGCCTGGGTTTTTGCAGCACTTTGTTTCAAAGTGCTTACCACTGGCAAAGGAGAGGTTGAAAGTCCCGGTGTGTGAGTTTAAGGTGTAGTGGGTGAATAAATTCAGAGACTAATTTAACTTCCTTTCAAACACCTGACTTGGCAGTTTATATTGCTGTATAACTATGTTAGTGTAATGCAAGGAAATTATAAATGAACCCAAATATGTCAAGGTATTTGTCACATTTTTGAGGCACGGTATCAGCAGTCAAATAAGAATGCCACTTAAGGTATGATTTTTGTGATTTTTTTTTTTTTTCCCATTCCTTTTGGAATATTTAATTTACACAGCTAGTCTTGTTGGGAGAAATTAATACTACCTGTTCACAAACTTAACTTTCAGATATTTGTGGTGGTATATTAGTGATTTGCTCTGGGGGGAAAATAAGTTTATTTATAAATATTTATATTTATTTATATACTCCATAATATGTTGAGTTTGAGTAATCCAGATTAGTATTTCCTGTGCCAGTCTCACATAAGGCAGTAAATGCTCATGGGTTGTGCAATAGCACAGACAGGCAGCTACTGCAGAGAAAACATTCCTCGGGACATGAGGCACGAAAGGTATGCTGTTTGCTCCCTTGTAACACATTTTATGGTTTTACTGGAAAATACTTGTTGGCCATTTTAGGGAAATTATATATGATTTCAGATGTCAAAAATTATGGCATTCCTAATACAGAGATCGCGAATTATCAGACTATGAAGAACCATGCTTACGGTCCCAGACGGTATGAATCTGCTGGCATCTTGAGGTGTAAAGCTGCTATCACAGAAATTAGGATTTTGTTCCTGGCAGTTGTGTTGGAAAAAGTAGTTGCTCTCAGTTTTGTGGTTAGTGTGTCTATCAGTTTAGAGCCTAGGCCCTATAAAATTTATGTTAAGACTTTCTGAATCCCAGGATCTGAAAAGCAAATTGCACATCTAACTGGGAAGAAGCAAGGGAATGAACAGTATTTGGTTCTCTGTATATGTGTAGATAACACTTGTTTTCTAGGTCATGGGAGCTTGCTGCTCCTGATACCTGTCTGGTTTTACTACATTGGGTCTTAGTTTTTCCCTTCTGTATAGGCTTCCTTTTCAACTTCAGAAGCTAAACAATGTATTGTTCCCCATTTCCCTCAAAAAATTGATATCACGGTGTTTAGTGTCCATCATTGCATTTCTCCACGCTTTTTGATGCTTATCCGTGTACAGATGTATGTATGCAAGTGTCATATTAGTGAAGTTTTGAGCTAGCTGAATTTTTTTTGTTGTAATTTTCTCCCTGGCTTTGGCCATGTTGAAGGCTTTGTAAGCTGTAAGGCTTTTGCTTGTGTCTTTCGTTTTCTGTGTAGAGTTCATAGAGAATGTGTCAGGGTGAACAGCTGATGCCAAAAGCAAATTCTCTTTAGCATGTGCAACAGTGGATAAACAGTCTTCATCCCAGAGAATGTGCTAACACATCTATATATTTCTATACTGTTGCTGAAATGGGTTTCTGTATGCTGTTTCTGGATCATTGGTTTAGCTACTGGTTTTATGTGTGTGTATTTCTAAAAACGTTGCAGTTTAACAAAACGAATAGGTAAGAGGACATAACGTTCTTCAGGGCAGTGTCTGGCCTTGGTAGAGTTGTTAGATTTAACACAAACACAACAGCCTCTCCTTTTTTTTTCTTTTTTTTTTCTTTTTTTTTCTTTTCTTTTTTTTTTTCTTTCTTCTCTCCTACAAATAATTAGATAGCAGAAAAAACCCACAACTATTTGCTGGATTTATGATATCCAGAAACTAATAAGGATGTGTCAGCTTTTCATGCAAAATCGGTGTGCCACGAGTCAGATGGTTTTTTGAGGGCACCCTCTCCTGCACATTCAGACCCTGATTTTCAAGTCTTCCTTGGTTTAGTCTTATTGTGAACAGCTTTATTTTTGTATTTAGTCTTATTTTTATGGCTTTTTATAATTCATCTAAGATAGACATGAGGTTCACTGTGGATGAATGCCAGCTGGCTTCAATAACTGTTTAATAATTGGTATTTCTTTATTTGGGCACTTTAAATCTTCAGTAGAAAGTTGACAATGTTCCCCTTGTGTTTAGTTCTCATGTTTCATTCCATTGTGGCCATCCCTTTCCTTATTTAGGGATTTTCCAGGCCACTTCTTTACCTGCTGAAGATCATGCAATTTCTGTGTGGCAATTAAGGCAGATAGCTGCATGGAGGAGCATTTAGTAATCCAGTTACGGATTTTTTAACTTTCTTTTTTCAATGCAGTTCATTGCTGGGAAAAAGGAAGCTCAAGCTGGGCACTTTGCCACCAGGCATTTGTGGTTCATTAGCGTTTGAGAGCCATCGGTTCGGTAACCTTTCTTGTAGAGGTTTACTGGAACACTACATGAGCATGTTGAAATTGATGGGTAACATGTCATTTGCTTGATTAACAATTTTGTGTGTGATTTTTCTTTTCAGGGTGGATGACATTCCTCCAGGAATATCGCTGCTTCCTGATAATATTCTTCAGGTCCTCAGGCTCCAGTTACTGCAGTGTGTACAGAAAATGTCAGATGGACTAGAAGAGCAGCAGCAGGCTCTGTCACTTTTACTTGTGAAATTCTTTATCATCCTTTGCAGGTATTTGTTTTGATTGTTACCTTAACAAGGCTATTCAAGAAATCTTGATATAGCTAACAAATACAGATTCTAATGACACATACAATGTAATTTGACACCTCCTAGTAGAAACAGAAATGCCATATCTCACAATCTTCAAAATAAAAGAAGGAATAAAAGAGAGGGAGGGAAGACATATCTTCGTAATAATGTTTGCCATCAGAAATGGAATAAAAGGGGATTAGACACTAAATTCCTTGTAATTACATAGATATATCTATGGGAGTTCAAGATACGGTGTAACCGATATGAGAAATACTTCTGAAAGAAACTGCACCCTCTTAACAAGAGCTTGATATGAAATCACTGAGAGTGAGTTGTACAGGAAGAACTGTTTCACATTCTTAACATGCTTATAATTCCATAAACAGCTTAGGAAACTGATTTATTACCCTATTAACGCAACTGGCTTCCTCCAGAAACTTACGCCTTATTTTGTAATTCTGTAGAAGCAGGTGAATAAACTGTTTTTAGGAATCTATTCCTCACTATTTCTTCAGCCTTGTATTGTAAACTGCATTAAGAGAGGAAGGGGATAAAATATGATTGGGAATCTTCTTTTCTGAGGAGTATTTGAAGCAACTTTTTGTTCTTGAGTCTCTTGGCTCTCCTTACCCCTGAAACAATACAAAGGGCTGTAGGACAGTGTTTAAGCATCCTGGAATATTAAATATAAGCAGAGTAGATGGTGGTAATGTGTTTCTGAATTACAAGCTGTTGTCAGTCTTAATTGCTGAAAAGTTATCCTTATGTCATCACTTCAGTATCTGATCTTTGTGACTTGTCCTTAAAACTGAGGAATAACATGTCCCATGCTATTTCTTTGTTGTGTTCTAAAATAATTTTTCAGATATTGTTTTCCTGGGGAGAATTTAAAGTGAATAAATGCTTTTAAGAATTATGTTTGCTAAAGTTCTATAACGTATATGTGCTAGTAATATGGGAGAAGTGGAAGTTACTGTCTTTGTTATCAGATGTCATTTCTGAGCTTTCTATTTAGAGTATCCTGGGAATCTACTTAACCTCTGAAACCCCAAATTCCGGATAGAATTGGCCTACAGTGGAGTGACTCAGGCCTTTCTTTTCCTTCCTGTTAGAAGAAAACTTGTGAGCTCTGTTACTGTGACAGAAATAAACATTTGAGTACATGCAGTCTTTTGCAGAGTATTTTTGAAATGCTGATACACTTTTGTATGATTATAGATAGAATGCTAAAACAAACATTGTTTGAACTAGCCTCAAATGGTACACTGTGTCCATTTCTGTGGTTTTTATGTTGTCTTCATAGAAATTTGGCTAATGTGGAGGAGATTGGGATGTGTTCATACATTAACCATGTTATCACCATGACTACGTTATACATTCAACAGGTATGTGGTTAACAATTCTCATGTGTTGTTTTTGCCATCCAATAAGTGTTGTGTGGGGAGCAGCTTGCGGGCTCAGAACTATTCTGGAGGGGATCAAGATTATTTTTCAAATTCTAGCAACCTTCTGACCAAAGCTTTCTTTTTTTCCCTCAGTTAAAAAGCAAAACAAAAGAGAAAGAAGTGGCAGATCAGACCCCCATGGAGGAGTTTGTGAGACATGCCTTGGCTTTCTGTGAAAGTCTCTATGATCCATATCGAAACTGGAGGCAACAAATTGCAGGGTATGTGTGGACTAGGACAGGATTAGAAATACTGTGTTTTATGATAACATTAGATGAATAATATGTAAAATTTCTGACAGAACTACTGCTGCTTGATGTTAAATAAAGAGTAGTTACATTGTATATTCTTCTGTTGCATTGTACAACTGTTAGAATTGATAGACTTGAGCACTTGATACTATGTTTTAGGGTGTTTGGGTTTTTTCCCCCGAAGATACACTCCTTAGAATAGAAGGAAATACTTTTTTCTACCAAAATTAACGTAATGAAGTAGGCATACTTGAAACTGAACTTCGTTGCCACCAAAGTTGTCAGAGTACTAATATATCCTATTCCTTTTAGTGGAAAGATGAGTTGTGGGGCTTTTTAAAAGGTGGGAAATGGAGAGACAGGATATGTGAGCTTATACATAGTCTTGTATAGTTAATGTGTTCTTCTGTTGTGTGTACAAGGGCTGGAGTTGTTTGTTCTTTGCTGCTGTCATTCAGAATTGCTTTTCCTTCAGGTCCTCAGTTTTATTTCTATCAGGATCGTTTTAGCACATGCATCAAATGTTGAATCTGTGCATGCAAATAACTATAGGCATAGAGATCTCATATCTCATGTGACCTAGTCTTGTAAAACCTCAGGTCCGTTCTTGCAGCATACATTCTGTAGAGCTAGTGCAGCATTTGTGCTAGCTCTGTGACTTGCATTTGTGCGGCAGGTCATTTGTCCAACTGCGTGCAAACAGAGCGGGGATCACGTGAGCTGTGTACTGTGGTTGCTGGAGTTTCTTTATAGCTCAAAATCTGCAGTGTGCCAGAATACTGCATAGATCGTAGTTTTCACAAGGCCGTTATGGAAACAAAAGGTGATGTTGTCAATAGCATCTTGAATCATTGTGCGCCAAGTTTTAAGGACCGTGTAAGGATCGTAGATTCTGGTATTTTTGTGCAACATGAGAATTCTGTTTTGTAAGACAGACGGTGAATTGACACCAGTTCTCACATATGGCCTACCAGTGTACTGTTAAGCTCTTCTCAGTTTTAGTGTAGGTAATGCCAGCACATCTCATGGTATCTTGGGTAGAGTATAAATACTCAAAGTCAGTGCATTACAACCAGTAAAGGGGCAGAATTTGGCAGTGAATCGATACAATCATGCTACAGAATAGTATTATGCTTTCTGAAACTGGATCCGATTTAAATGTCTTTTAAAAATTATAATGTATTTACTGGCACTCTAGAAGTTAAAGCAGAATTAAATTTGAAGATATACCAAGAGGTATTTCCTCCTTTCAAAAAACTAGCCCAGTTTTCTAAAGTGATGGAACAAGGAAGCCAAAAGGAATGGGGGATGCAGACCTGGTTGAATTAGGACAAAAGGAGTTATTGAAGATCACAGTGTAGATACGTTACATCTTTGAAAAGAAATTAGTAAGTGTATCAGTAGAACTATATCCCTTTAATTTGATGGTGCCCCACCCACACCGCCTCCCCATAATGAGCCCATCATGTTTTGTGCCTGTTTCAAATTGCATGGTAAAGGAATTTTGCAGTCTAGCTGGTGGCTTAGTTAGAATAAGCAAGGAATAAATAACAGATTGCTGGCTATTTTTTTATAACTAAACTGTAAAAGGTTAAGGTATTTCTAGGAGGAGAACAGTAAATATGGGATTAGCCGTGATACATTTTTTCAAGATGAAATACTACTTGATCTTTTTTTTTTTTTCTTCTTTTTTTTTTTGATCCTGTAGGCAAAAGATAACTCCTGATTTTTTGGCAGTCTTTTCTATTATGAAGTCATAAATAAGCAAGTCATAAACAAAGGTATCATGTCTAATTTCTTTGGTGTATCTTTTTTAATGTAATTGCAGACGTTTCCTTAGTACAGTTGAAAAGAGCAGACAGAAGTATAAACCAGCTTCCCTCACTGTTGAGTTTGTCCCTTTCTTTTACCGTAAGTATTATAAACAGCATGTTTAAAACTAGTCATCTTTGAAGGAGTGAATTCAGTGATTTCAAGTTCCTTTCCCCTAAGAATGCCTGATAAATGTAAAAGCCCCTTACTTGCTTTCTGAGGCTGAGTGAAGTGGGTTGCTTTGTTTGCTATTTTTTTTCTTTAAGCATCATCATCTTGCCATTCTTACTCATCTTTGAAAGCCTGAGTTTTTTCAGACTTTCTTTCAATGCCTAACATGATTTTATAGGGTTGGTTCTGTGAATTGCCAACTTTCCCATTTATTAGGGTACATACAGTGATTGCATGTAAGATCCCTGTAGCAACTGTAATGATAACTTGCATGGAGAAATCATCTTAGGAAAGTGTTCATGCATTTTTGTCTCTTAATATAGCTTAACAGCTAGAGAGAAGGGAACTGTGCTATCCAACTAGCAAATGCTCCTTGGACTGTAGTTTGGGAAACTGCTCTGTTTTGTCTCTGCTTAAGTCATTAAATGTCGCGATGGCTACTTTAGAATTCATGTGTTCTTACAGATTGGCTGTGTGGAAAAGGAGGACTTATGTGGCCGTGTTCTATACTTGAATCTTGGGAAGGTGGGATGCCCAGCTAGTTTGCCAGTTTTGCACACCCAAGTGCTAGGGCCAACAGAATTGAAGCAGCTAGTGCCAACAGAACTTAAGCAGCAGGAATATGCTGAAGGGGTGGGGGTGTGACTGAAGTCAGCCCTTTTTGCAGTTGTTAACTTGGCTTTAATAGAAAATAGGAAGGTTCTGTTCCTAGAGCGGTAGCATTTATGAATTCGGTGTCTCTAGGTTTAAGTTGGATATTCCTTGTGTTCCTTGAGATTCCCTCTCTCTGTAATGTGAAATAGCCTAGTTCCCCAAAAGACCAAAATGCTGATGCCAGGAAAATGCCTTTATCTTTGTGCCAAAGCACTGGAAACCCACTCTAAAAGCTGCTGCTGAGGAATGTCATCTGCAGGTTCCCTCCTCCCCATTCAGTGCATTGCACTCTGGTTCCTCCTAAATCCCTGGAATATTATATACTGTGACTGAGCTACAAATGTACTAATTAGCTGGCAGATACTCATCTGCTGGTTGGCCAGCTGGCAGGAAAGACAGAAGAAGAAATTGCTGAGCATGTGCTTTAGACAACTGCCATGGCAGCACTCATTTGAGGCTTTTTTGGTCTACCCAGTGTAATGATTTATTCACAATCTGCTAGGTACTGCTCTTTTGAATTTGTTGGATGCTTCCCCAAAAGATTCAGAAGCTGTAAATCAAGAGAGTGGTGGGACTAGCAGACTAACAGTGTGATCATCTAAGCTTTCTTTCCTTTGAAGAACAAATTAAAAAAATACCTGTGCAATTTCCTTTCAAAACAGGTTTATATATTCAGTATATAGTCAGAAGTCTTACTTGCTGACTTACTTGCTTAATTGTCTTAAAGGTTATAGTATCATTTTAATCAATATAACATTCTTGCATTTTCAGTTTCTACTAAAATCTCAGTTTTTACAAACCCAAGTCATTATCGGTTCTATCTCATAAAGTTACTGAAAGTTTTATTGAAAGGTTAATTCCAAATAAAATAATCCTTTACAGTTTGTTGCAGCTACTTTGAGCCCAGTGTTATTGCTATAGCAACAATATCCAGGTTATATCTATTGCTAAGAAGAGTTCCTCAGGCTGTTTATAGCTAATCAGATATGACATAAGAAGAGATGCAGCGTAATTAAAGACACTACTGCTAGAAAGGTTACAGACCTGCACAAGCAGCCCTAGGAAGTTTGGCTTAAAGGGGACAAGCTCAGGGACTTTTTCTGAGCTACCTGCACTGCATATGGCAGTAGACTTTCTGTGCCAAAATTGCTCCAACCTTTGTCATTCTTGCTAACTGCTTGCATGTTAGCATGTCCTTCTGTTTCTTATTAGTGTGGACAAAAAGGGCTCAATTTACATTATGAATCGGATCAACAGATGTTGTATGTCTATCCTTCTGTCAGCCTGCATGAAAAGCTTTGTGCAAGCTGAAGGTCTAGCCTGTGAATTCCTGATAAATGTGGTCCTGTTGTGTTACTTTGATAATGCTGAAATTAATGTGTTTGTGTCTGATTTACTTAAAAGAAAGTCGAAATTACCTAGTTGAAATTTTGTTTAAAATTGCATGATGACAGGGAGCTTTGTTTATCATGTTATTTTTGGTAGGTTTTTTTTTAGAGGAAAAACTTTATCTAATTTAAATGACCAAAGTAAGGAATCCTTCTTTTTATTTAATCCAATCAGAATGCTTTCAAGAAAGTGAACATCTCAAGGAAAGCCTAAAATGTTGCCTGCTACATCTTTTTGGAGCTATTGTGGCTGGTGGCCAGGTAAGCATGTTCTAAACTCTTTTCAGTTGCTGAAGACTCCAAATGCCTGTTCATTGTTTAAGGCTTAGAAATATCCCATAACCCATAAATGAGAAGGATTTGTTATTGACTATGTATTGTTTGTTTGTCTTGCAAAGTTTGGGGTCGTTCTGTGCAATAGTATCTAAATGTGAAAAGCTAGGTCCTGATTTCAAATAACAGTAGAAATTTGCTGTCTACAATAACTACACGTTCATATGAACTTACTGTAATATTTTCATATCATAAAGAAAAAATGTGGGGTTCCCACCTGCAAAGGTAGAAGTTTTGTTACCAACATGTGAAATACATTTAGCTTACTTCCCAGTGTTGGAGGTGGGCTGTTTCAGTAAGAGGCACAGAGCCTTTATAGCTTGGAAGCTGCTTAAAATCTTGGAAAGAATGTGAAGAAAAGGGTATATTCATCATCAGTAAAGCCAACATCCAGTCTCTTGCCTGGCTTCTTTAATATGCTACGTAGTCTGGTCACAAGCAAATGTTACTTCTGATGATCCAAAAGAGAGAGCGTTTTAAAGTGTCAGGGAGCAGTAAAGCCAGGCATTGCTCCACCAGGGAAGGCAAGCTGAGACTGAGCATGATGACCAGGCAGGTCATTTAAAAATTTTAAAGTATTGTGAATCTGTTTTTCGATCACTTTTTTTTTCCCCCATGGGTTTCAGAGGAATGCTCTTCAAGCAGTATCTCCTGCCACCGTGGAAGTCTTGATGCGTGTCTTAGCAGACTGTGACAACTGGGATGACAGGAACCCTGAGGAGGTGAGCAGGAAGGCAGAGCTGACTCTGAAGTGCCTGACAGAAGTTGTCCACATCCTTCTAACCAGCAGTTCTGACCAGCGGCAAGTGGAGACGAGTACAATATTGGAGAACTATTTCAAGCTGCTTAATTCAGACCACTCAGCTTTACCCAATCCGAGGCGATGCAGGCAATGGGAGAGCAGATTCATAGCACTACAGATTCAAATGCTGAGTGAGTACCCACTTGTGCAGTTCTTTTACATATCTCTTGATAATAACTCCGAAGCAAGTAATGACTGAACTGTGATAGTAGTATGACTGAATGTTCTACCAAAACATGTTCACTTGGCTTAGCAATTGAAAAATTTCAAACATTTCTTCATTGGCATTACTTTAGATGTATTCTTTTTTTAATCATTCACTGCAAAAAAACCCAGAAGAAACCTGAGCAGATTGCTCTCATTTAACCGGTGTCAAGATTCACAGAGTGCCAGTCTCCATTAAAAAAAAAACCCCAAAACTTTTACTAGGCAACAGGTAGTGCTCATAGCATCTTAATAATTGCAGAATAAGATGGTTCTATAATAATTTACCTGTGTGGTGGCTATTTTGTGATAGTTCACTTTTCAAATGACGTTATTATAAACAGTGGCCAAAAGTGATGGTCTGAAACACTTGGGTTTAAGTCACTGGATAAGAGCTCAGGATTTGGAGGTTTTTCCACTTTGATGTTCAGAATGGGAAATATAAATAAAAGTATTTCTTTTCCTAAACTTCCAAGAAAAGAGGCAGTAAAAAATGCTTATGGTATAAAGCTGCTGTGGACTGTAGAAGTGTGCAGAGTAGTTACTTGATGAGGAAGCAAGTGTTTGTGTGCTTTAAATAAAAAGCATGCTGCTTATGTACTCACAAATGGCAGTGACTTTAAACGGAGCCCCAGAGAAATCGCAGATACTCAGTAACTGAATTTTTTTCCAGATGCAGTAGGTTACATGATAATTTTTACAGCATCAAAATGTTTGGCTTTAGGCCTAGTGCTCTGTGCTTAAAATGCATGTTGTTCTTGGTCAAAGAATTCACAGCACATAGTTTGTTGTATAACTTCCCGCCCCCCATGTTTATTATGTACTGTGCAGAAAAAACAAGTTTGATGGATTTGGGAAGTGTTTTGTCTTTTGTCTTTGATGCCAGTTCTGTTTTAATTTTATAGATACCATCACAGCCATGTTGGACTGCACAGACAGGCCTGTTCTGCAGGCAATTTTCCTTAACAGTAACTGCTTTGAGCATCTCATTCGACTGTTGCAGAACTGCAAGGTAAATTTTCCCTTATCAGGATATTTTTAATAAAACAATTACCTATATATGTTTTTCCTGAATTTGATAAAATTTTATCATGTCTGCGTACTGGAAGTAAACTTTGGATTAGTTAGAGCCACTAATGCCATGAAAGGTCTTGAAAGATCCAAGTTGCTCTAAAAAAGTTGGGTTTTTTTCTTTTTTTTTTTTGCTTCCCCCCACTAATGAAGTAGAGGTGTTTCTTGTCTGTCTTGTCATTAAAACAATGAATACTTATTTTGAGCAAAATACCTTTATAGATCCTGCTCAGTCTGTAAAAGCTGTTAAGGGTGTTACTGGAGCCAATTCCTGGCCCCTCCCCGCGCCCCCCCCCCCCCCCCTTTTTGGTGGTTTGTTTTGGTTTTTTTGTTGCTGGTTTGGTGTTTGGGTTTTTTTTATTTTATTTTATCCTGTCACTGGATTGCTAGGAAGTCACTTACAACTGCTGCCAGACGGAGGTCTGAATTCTGATTTCAGAGGCATATTTTTCCATTTAAAAAAAACCTTACTGGTGTGCCTTTGTGTTTCAAAATATTTGAGTCTTGTGTAGCTGGCATAAAACATGAGCTCAAGCTGTTACAAATGTTATTTGATTGTTCATCTCCTTCTATACAGGATTTAGTGTTTACTTAGATGTTGTGTTTTCATCTCAGTTCCAGATGGTCATAATTTCCGAGCTAGTGTCTTCCACTGATTGCTTTGTAGATTTCATTTTTTCCTGTGCCAGAGAACATAGATGTGATATAACTGTGGAATATTGTGTTTCTTTTGGTGATATGTTGGTGACGTTACTATTTTGAGCTCTTCTAGTAGTAGATAATTTAATGCTAGCTACAGTATGCAGTTTGATTCAAATCCATTTATATTTTGGATTAGAATGTATTTCAGTGCAGTGATATATTAAAATACATGTGTTTGGTTTATCTCTTTACTGTAGTTATGAGTGGCAGAATGCCATCTGACTTGGTGTTTTGAATGGTGTTTGTAGTTTCTTACCTCCCCCTGAAAACACATTGTTTGACCTTTCCATTCTCCTCTTCTGTTTGGGAATCGGTGCCTATTTTTGTACTGACCTTGTACTCCATAAGAAATTTCTTTTTTAGTTTCCTATTAAATGATCAAGCAGTGTCATGTTTACCTGTTCATGGAGAGGAGACTCTTGCTATGTTCCTACTCTCATATAAACAAGTGATGGGATTTAAGAAAGCAGGAACAGCTACTCTATTTTTGCAGCTTGCTGCTTTTATTTTTATTTTGCCTGTATGTCAGTCTTAAGGTACCCTCTTCAGAGTTTTTTTTCCTGTGATACAGTCTCACATATTACTGTGATTGATTGGATATTATTACTGACAGTTTGCTATATAGTGGGGTTTTTAACTGTTCACAGTCAAAATACCCCCAAGGATGAGAAGTGGGAAGAGGGTGGAGACTGGGAAGGTGTATATTTGCGTTTTCCAATATACTGTATCTCTGTTGTTTTTCAAAGCCAAAGAGCAAAGGTGAATTTAGCTGTGGAATATTTTTCCGTTTTAGCTGAGGGTGGAGACCCTATTTCTGGATCTTTTTTCTTTACCTATGAAAATCTTGCTACTGGCTTCACCAGCAAGCTGTGTAAAGCATGTTGTGCAGCGCTGCAGATAGTGGGAGAGTCTGTACGTAATCTGAAGGTCAGAATGGGAGTTGGAGCTTGCAAATCTGAAGTGCAAGAAATTTCCATGGAAAGGAGGGGTAAAGAAAATCCATGTAACTGTTTCTGCTACGGATAACCCAAAGAACTTAGGGTATTGAAGGCCATACTTCTAGTCATACTTCGTAGTCATCTGCGTTCAAGAGTGTTCTAAAATTTAAATTTTTTGTTTCATCTTTGCTGGTTTTAAGGCTTATAGGCAAACTCTCTTCACTTAATTATGCTCTAGGGTTAGAGATCTGCACAAAAGCTTTTCAGAACTGCTGGGTTAAGTTTTGATGATCTAAAAGTTGCTTTTTTGCCCGTGACATCTGAAAAGAGGGACTGCACTTTACAGATATCAGGCGGTGGTTGTTCTATACTGAATCATTTAACAAGCTGCTTTGTCGGTCCTAAATCTCAAACTGTCGAAGAGACTTTTGAGCAAAGCACAATGACCTGTAGCAGTATGCCTGGTTAAAAAAACATAATATTTATTTTAAATAGAAGAATTTATTACAAGATCCACATGTTTTTAGGATCTATTTCCATTTTACATGTGTTATCAGAATTGAAGTAACCCATGTGGAAAATTTGATGGTGTTTTTTGCATGTCTGCATTTGCTTCTGTTTAATGTTCTTATTTCCACTTGTTAATGTTATAACCTTCTGAGGCATATTATAGCTATTCTGCAGTGCTAAGTGCTCTTGACTCTGGTGTAGCTTTCCAAATGACCTGTGTTTCTAACTATGTGCTTTCACACCTATGTAAGTCAAAGTAATATCTTGAGCGTTGTCCTTCTATTTGTCCCGATTTATAGAAGTTGATTTCTCAGGTCGTTCGTCTTTAGAAAGACTGCCTAGGAGATAACGGAATAAAATGTATGATGAAAAAGAGACCACCACAAATGCTTAGTTTTTACCCACTAAAGGAACCTATTGGGGTTGTTTTTGTTTTGTTTAGTGTTGTTTTGTCGTTTGGGTTTTTTTTGGAGGGAGGACTTTAATTTAAAGATTTTGATCAGAAAGGTTTTTAAACACCTCAATAGAATCTAAAACCAGAAGATAAATTTTTGTCCTGATTAGGTGACAGCTAAACTTTGCACACAAAGTGACTGCAGTCAATTATAAATTTGAGGTGAGCTTTAAACCTGCAAATTCAGGAACTAACCAGGCATCTGGCTGCTATTCACAGAGCAGTTTCTTAGCTGAAGATGCAGTATAGGTGTATGTTTAATTTTAAGCTATTTACAACCTCTCTGGTTCTTAGGATGATGGCAGAGGTATTTTACCCTTCTTCCTGTCCTAATGACTGTGTGCCTCAGAAATTCTGCTACTGTTGCTGTTTGAAGATTAAAATATTCTGTTTTGGTATCTTCAGTCTTCACCTAGGATGAATCATAAGTGGAAAATGGTGAAAAATTTGTATTCATTTCTTTGCTGATGCCCCACTGTTGTGTCTCTTTGAATTTTTGAGAACCTCCTGTCTTGTTGCATATTTTAAATGAAATGACAGTTGCTAAGCCAGTGACCAGTATAAGTTCAAGATAGGTCCATTTCCTTGTCTCGGCAATCACATATTTTCATTTAATGTGGAGGGCGAAAGCAATTACTATTTAGCAAAAATACATTGTAATCTTCAATACTGTAAGAATTAACGGAAGGCTAATATTAATGGAGGATTGTCTCTCACTAGTGTGAGAACTTTTTTATCTTTTTTTTCCGTTTTTATCTTTTTTCTTCTTTTTCTTCTCCTTTTTTTTTTTTTTTTAAATGTGAAATACAAATCCAAGGCAGCTTTCAAAGGTTTGGCTGCTGGTAACTGTTTAATGCAATTATTTCCATTATTCTTGTCTCTGTTTCTAACAGCTGTTTTTAAATGCTAACAATAAAGTGGCAGACAAGAGTGAGAAAGACCTTGCCAACAAATTACTGACAGAAATGAATGAGGACCAGGTACCTACCTAACCTGTTTTTTGCTTCAGTTCAAGTCAAGACACAATCACAGGAAAATTGATTCCTGTGCTTCACCTTAACCATCCTCTTTAAGCCTTCTGCGGCAAGAGGAACTTGTGTTGCTACACACATCAGTATTTCTTGTCTCTGGAAAATAATTTTTCTGTATAAAAGATTTAATTCAATCTCAGTTTTATTAATCTGCTTCAAATTGCAGATATTTGCAATACATTGAGTCTCAGTTATGCTTCTTTTAAGGAAAAGGTGAAGTACATGAATGAAATCAAAATAAATTCTATCAACGTGGTGGTGATTTTTTTTTTTTTCCTTTCCTTCCTTTTCCTCTTTTTTGCTTCTTTGTCTCAGCACTGTGGTGTTTTGGATTCTGGGGCCTTGTTTGTGAATCTCAATGGTTGTATTTGATGTCCTGATTTTTTGCTTGTCATCAAGAACAGATGTTCACAAAACAATGGACAGGCTGAATCAGGGAGGTAGGAATAGCCTGTTGTTTTAATTTTCCCAAAATATTGTGGGAAGTTTCATATGTAAATTGTTGTCGCATTGATTTTATAGTAGAATGATTTGTTCTGAGTAAAAATGTAAAGAAACACTAAATACAAGGTATGGTAATCTACGTATTGTGCTTCTAACTAACAGCTTTGACTTCTTTTAGAAACTCAGTGTAACACTCTAACCGCATGCAAATTTTTCTTCACATCTAACACTATCTTCTGATTCTTGATACTTTATTTGCAAAGTGTTTGATAGAGTATTTCAGAGATGATGAAACAGAGTGTGTTTGTTTGCACAGTTTGGCTAATTGGGTTCACTGATGGATGCAAAATAGTACTCCAACGTTTTTGCCCTTAAAACCACCATAGAAATATCAATTTAAATGAGAATTATATTACCCCCCCCACTCTCAGAAGATGACTTAGATTGGAAGATGATGTTAATCAATATGATGAGGCTATGGGTGAGGCAGCCACCTACTGTGCTGGTGTGACTTATCTCTTATAATTTGTGTGTGTGTTATATTGGCATGTAGGGACTTGGATGGAAAAGAAAACACTTTACAAGAACTGCAGGTGCGCTTGTCCAGCAGCACATACACACATACTGAAAGAGGCTTCCTAACTTGTTTTCCTCCCTCCCTCTTGAGGTTGTCCATTAGACGCATGAGGAAAACCTGTTTGTCCATCAGAATATTTGAAGTGCAATGTGTGTTGTGAATGCTTCTCTCCTCTGGAAGTATGTGGTTAGTTGTCTACTGTTACGTGATTCCTTGTAGGCCATGGGGTTATAACATTTAGACTGGTGGGGAGATGATTTTTGAAGCATGTTAGCAAACTCTTGGTTTCCTTCCTGGCAGGAGGGCACAGTATAGATTTTTGGAGCTGAACTGTCCTTATGCATTTGTGTGTAACTTTTTTTTACCTACTAATTTCAGGTGTTTCAGGGACACCTAGATTGCTTGGCAGTATCAACCATTCAAGCCCTCACAGCAGTAATGCACAAGTCTCCAGCTGCTAAGGTAACAGTATATATGCAGAGGTCTGTTTGCTGTAAGCTTGTTGATCTTGCTTCTAGTTAGTGTTTTTATCACAATATCTTGATAAACCTTGCCAATGAAGATGAGCAGATGGTGTTGATGCATTCCTGCCAGATAGGAATAGCTGATTAGCATCCCTTATCCCTTTATATGTGTCTAATGACTGGACACTGAGCCATCTTTCTATCAAAACTGCAAGACCAGACAGTTATTGACAGTTGCAACCTCTATAAAGGAAGTACATAATTGCTTGTCCCATGAGTATGTGGGGTACAGTTAATGGATATTGGCAGGAATTGTCAGGCAGGAGCTTGTGTTGTAGTTTTATCATGGCTTTAAACTAACTTGGGATGGTATTGCCGTCCAAATGGTCTTGTTGTTCCCCTGCCTGTCCTTTGTAGTTATTGTGGTTTGATAAACAGATAGGTTGTGGTTAGTTTGTGAATCTGACTGGAAGCTAAGGCTACAGAAAAATCGTGTATTTGCTCTTTGATTACTGAGTTCATTAGAGTCACCCTGTGGTTGAATGATTCCCTAGTCTTGGCACAGGGAAAGGGTTGTGGATGCACAGTGGAGACTAAAGGAAGAGTGGGAGTCATTCAGTTTGGTTGCCACTTGCAATACAGTCTGCATGATAAGTGACAGGCTCAGTTATGCTCCTCCAGAGCATTACTCAGAGTGCTTATTTTTCCACTGACTCTGGAAAGCCTGGGAAGAGTTTTGCTGGAGGTGGAGACTGGCTGTGATTCACAAAGGGTCAGTAAAGTTTTCAGTTTTACCTCCACTGCAACATAATGTA
This sequence comes from Falco punctatus, assembly GCF_963210335.1. Lineage (NCBI taxonomy): Eukaryota > Metazoa > Chordata > Aves > Falconiformes > Falconidae > Falco > Falco punctatus. The sequence continues at coordinate 15,957,408 of NC_137588.1, read as the reverse complement.
TTTTTTCTTTCCATATTTACTTAAGCAATCATCTCACTTCTGTTGACAGATTGATCCTTAAAAAAAAAATTCCAACAAAACCCCTCCAACTTCATTTCAGTGCAAAGTACAGCTGGGAAAAGAGTATCCATCCAAGAGTGTGATATGTTGGCTGTTAACTAACTAAACCATAAATGGATGCTAGTTTGGATTTTGCTACTTGACTTTTTTTTTTTTTCTTCATGTAAAACCAATTTATTTTCAAAAAACTTCTCTGGAACACTTCTCTAGTTTTTGAAGTGTTTAGGATGGGTGGCTTTTAATCAAGCTTGTCGAGGAAAAACTTTCACTCAGAAATTAATATCTGAATACTTGTAATTCTCAGGGTAATCCCTTCATTTCAGGCTATAGCTTGCATTAAAAAATGAAGCTATTAGTATTTTGTGGTAGAATTATCATGTTGATTATACACAAGCAATTATATTCTTGTATAGGTAGTTAGTAAAATGTAACTTTGATCTTTTGTTTCTCTGCATGCTGCAGGGAGATCCTTCTCATCTGCAGTGTGCTGGAGATAGCACAATGGAAATACCAAAAAGAGTCTTCTGGCCTGCAAAACATTATTCTGGCATTCCAATTTTTTTGTGTCTAATATTGTGTTAAATTAAAACCTGCTGCAGTAGACAAGCAAATCTTGTCCATTTTATTTGTTAGTGAGACTGGGATTTTTATCCTCAGGAGGTCTTCAAGGAGAGGATTGGTTATGCACACATATATGAGGTACTAAAATCGCTGGGTCAACCCTCACGGGAATTGCTGGAAGAACTCATGAATATGGTGAGATGTGCTTGCTTTGAATGCTGAAATGCTTATATCTCTTCAACAGTATTTCTATCCCTATTTTATCATATTTTATGTCTGAGTTTTCTGCTGTTTTTCAGGCTGTTGAAGGTGACCACATGGCTGTTGGGATACTAGGCATTAGTAATGTCCAGCCCTTATTGCTGCTTATCCAGTGGCTTCCAGAACTAGAATCACATGACCTGCAGATTTTCATCTCAAATTGGTTGAGGCGAATCTGCTGCATTAACAGACAGAGTCGTGCCACATGTGTCAATGCAAACATGGTCATCCGTATCATTGAGACACTAAATTCCCACTCTGTACTCCATTGTACTTGTGCAGAGAACCTGATTGCCCTTTTGGGGTCTTTGGGGAGCCAGTCGATGGGCTCAGAAGAACTGCTTCAACTAATACGGCTCCTGAGGACTGAGGAACCAAAACAAGCTCACCCTTACGTTGTTCCAGTGATGCGAGCCATTCTAGCAATGGCCCGGAAGCAGGGCATGGCTAGTGCCTTGCAGTATTTCAACTTGTACCACAGCATGGCCGGAATTGCTGTTCCATCAATTCATAAGTGGCCAGGCTCTGCATTTTCTTTCAACGCTTGGCTCTGTCTTGACCAGGACCGGGTGGACCCTAGCGCAACTAGCAAAAGCGGCAAGAGAAAGCAACTCTATAGGTATAGTTTCTATAACTACTCCAGCAGCACAAATCTAGGTCATTTGTTCCCTGTCGCATATGGTACCCTATGACATGTGGTACTTCTGCTTATCTTCATAGAATGCAATGTATAATGCTTGGTTTGTGGAAGGGAGTAGTTTCATCTGTCACCAGAGCCAGGCTGTTACAGGAATAAGCATGTTTTTTCTCCAATATAATGCTCTGTTGTCTACAGTTTCAGTATCCATAACTACAAATTGTGTTAAAGTTCATAGCTTAAACAAACAAAATATAAGAAACCCCCACCCCAGAACAGAACAGCCTTCTCACTACGTCTTGTAAAAGTAATGAGATCTGTTTTCTGTAGGAGAGCACAGTGAAAAGGGCACTTTCGTTTGCTTACATAGTAGACATTAACATGGCTGGTTCTTGGTATAATTTAACTTTCTGGGTACTAACCTTCAACAGCAAACAAAATGCAGAATGGGGGAATACTCGTTGAAGGATCTCCTGCTCATTTCAGTCCATTTTACTGCACTGCGGTTTCAGGGGAAATATTGAAGAATGCAGCTCTAGTTGTAACAGAATTAGTATTTTCCAAACCCTTGTGTTTTAGAGTGTTACTTCTATTTATGAGTAACCATGGTGGCAGGTGGAGACCCTTTTGGATTCCATGGCTGCCCTGTGTATTTGTGTAGTGCAGCCCTGATGAAGGGTGCTGCCTGATGAACTGCCACAACAGACTTTATAGGTTTGTCAGTGTGGCCCGCTAATGATCTTAAGTAGATTGTAGTTCTAGAAAACCAATGTGGAATTGCACTAAAGAAAAAAAGCTGTAATTGTATTTCAGTGTGATGATATACCAATAACGGACTGGTTTTCTACCATTTTATGTATGATTTTAAAGACATTATTCTAGTTTTGGGAAACTGAAACAGTAGTGTATTGAAATTAATACAAAAAAGGAGATGTTTAAAATTGCAGTTTCAACTTGAAATGTTAAACACATACCTGAACCAAAATAATTAAAAATTATCTAGCTGCTATGTTTTATGGTGTTTGATTGTGAGACAGCTTATATCTGTTGAGGTTGTTTATCACATTCATGCTTTCCGAGTGTATTTGTGCTTTATATCAATAGATGCAGATATTAGTACAGTAGTTAAGGCATCCACTTGGATTAACGGTGCCTAAGGGTATGTAGCAGGTTTGATAGCAGTTCACAATTTATATAATTTTGTTTTGGTATTCAAGTGCTTAAAAAATGAAAGGTTTCTCAAGGCAAACTTGTGCTTGCAGGGCTGATTTGTAGATAGCTGCTTACAGCTGATTTTCTTCATTATATGAGTGAAGCAAGATATATAAGAATGACTACATTTGAATCTGGCACTAAGGCAAGGTTCTTTTTGATAGATAATCACAGGTAAAAAAATCACAGATGACACGTCTCACAGTTTTAATGCAGATTTAGGTATAAAATTAAACATTGAACTTTCTGCATTTTCTAGAAGAGTTATTTCATGTGCTGTTTTGGTGTTTACAAAAAATAAAAATCTGTGTATGACACTATGATGTGAAAGGAAGGAAATGGAGAAAACAGATCTACTAACTGTAATAGTAACGTCATGAATCTGCAATAGTAGTAGCTTTACCAGGGGCTGATGGCCACAACTTAATTGACAGAAAGTGGCACCGGTTGCGGGCCAGTCTGTTTTTTATTACAATATTGTACTTTCAGAGATTGCGGCAGGCAGGACTTTGCTTAAGCTGTGTGGGTCAGACTTGAAGCATTACTTGTTGGGACTGAGGTTATGTTTTCATGTAAAAGATGGATGGTTACAAGCTGCTTTGAGAGCTTTGTGGATCACCTTTGGCCTGCCTGTCCTGTGCCTTGGGGTCCCTTCCTTGAGGCAGTTCTTTGTCTTGGCTTTTTTTTTTTTTTTTTTTTTTTTTTGAACAAGAACAACAGCCAGTCAAATAGTAAATATTGGACCAGTGACAAACGGCTTCAGTTGGTTCTCTCCTTAATGAACGTACTCTTAGATGATTTCCAATAGTTTTGATGAAGTAAGTGATTGTGTGTTTTGTTGTCTCTTTATGCAGCTTTTTTACAGGAAGCGGTATGGGTTTTGAAGCATTTATTACGTGCTCTGGGGTACTGGTGGTTGCAGTTTGCACAAAGAGGGAATATGCAACGGTGATGCTACCTGACCATTGTTTTTTTGATTCTCTCTGGGTAAGATCTGATACTGAAAAACATTTTGTTTAGGGTTGTACTGTTAGCTCAAAAGTCAGTTTTTTGGTTGTTTTACAAATGGTCTGTTTTGTCATATTGAGATCATTCATTACATTAGAACAGATCTAATCTTGAATAGCACAGGCAGTTTCCATGTAGAACAGTGGTTGATTGAGCTGAATTATGCCTATGTTATTAGGCATTTGTTATAGATAAGCTGGTTACAGGACAGTACTTAGAGATTTTTTTTTTTAACATGCAGACTTTTTTATATTAAATTATAACAAGCATACATGGCTGTGGTGCATGTGAATGAACAAAATATGCTACTGTTTCTGCTTTGCCCTTTTCTGTTCCCATACTTAAGGACTGATGTGCATTATCATAAAAGAGCTGTATCTGTTTCTCTTCAAAAACCTGTTTATGTGTAAACCACTTTAAAATAGAAGCAGCTGATAGGTGGTCTTTTCTTCTTCTTGATGCTTTTGGATTTATTGTCTGAAGTGGTTTCCTCACCAGATTAGTAGAGAAGGAAGCTAAATATTTCCATACAGTCATTTCACTGCTTTGTACTAATGACTGAATTCTTTTATATCACCTAACCAGCACAACATAACTATTGTTCACATGCCTGGAAAGAGGCCCTTTGGTCAGAGCCTTGTGTACATCTACGTCAATGGACAGCAGAAAGTCTCTGCCCCACTTCGATTCCCTGCCATGAATGAAGTAAGTTCACCTCCTGAGTCATACCCCTGTTGTGGTGAGCTCCCATGGAACAATGAGAACATAGTTGCCTTTTCTAATTTGGAAATTGTATAAGAGTTTAAGATGGCTTAGCCTATTGCTAATAAGCTTCTGTTCAACTTTGGACAGTATCCAGAGTATCAATTATATAATTAAGCATTAATTAATGCTTGTTCAGTCATCTCTTGATTAGATTGTGGGGGTTTCCTCAAAATAATTACCTGAGCGTACTGACGTAATTTGAATGAAATGTAATAAATCACAGCTCTACCTGTAGGATTGGTGTGACAGTACCCAGTGAGGAATATTCACAGTTGTTTTCAGCAGTAACTTTTCTTACTGGTATTTTCTCTATGTTCCCTTAATATGCTAATCTTACACCTGCTTTGTTAGCTGGATAAGCAGGTTAATCTAATAATTTCAAGTGTGTACACAATTAGCCTAAAAAAACACACCAGCCATCAGAATGAATATGTGTCATGTTTGGTTTACTTTGTAAACATTGTCCATTCTTTTTGTGGAACAAATCCATTTTAAACAGGGCTACAACACTAAACGTTCTTCCCTCTTTTGTAAGTTCTAATTTGGTACTTGTTTAATATGTTGAGTGAATACTTAAATTGGACACAGTCATAGTAAAATCAGTATAACGTTTAAAAAATGTGAGTAAATGTAATTTCAATTGCAAGATAAAACTCTGGATTTTGGCCCATTTGTAGAATAAGCACTGTAAACATCAAGGTAGCTAAAAGCAAGACAAGTAAGCTTCCCATGAGAGCATCTATTTGAGTGAAATAACTGATACAAGAAATGTGCAGTAGCAGATATGCTGGGCTAGTATTTTGATATGTAATCCAGAAGAGGAGTGTTTACCAGGGTATCCAGAGCACCATCCTTCCTGCCTCTGCTCCTGCCACAGGTGACACAACAGCTGAGGTAACCAAATTGCTCTTAATTGGAGCAAGGGCACTCTACTCTTGTGGAAGATATATTCTCTTTTTTTGGCCTACTGTGCTGTGCTGTACCGGGGCATGCTGGAATTTGTTGCTCTCAATTTAGTTGGTTTAGTTCAGGTTTGCCAGAGAGAGTCTTCAGATTTACTTTGTAAACTGTGAAAAAAGGAAGTTAGATTTACAGTATGTGTTTTGGTTTTTTTTCTTCCATGTGTGACTCTTCAGTCTTTTACTTCTTGCTGCATTGGTTCAGCTGGTCAAAGAACAACAACTCCTCCTCCATCTCAGATACCAGATCCGCCTTTTTCCTCCCCTGTTATGCCCCATCGGACATCACTTGGGGGCATTCTCTCTACAGGAGGTTGGGGTGGGATGCTTGGAAAGCCAGAGCTCATCACCAAGATGATCTCAGCAGGGACTCAGGACAGTGAATGGGGATGTCCGACATCTTTGGAGGGCCAACTTGGATCGGTTATCATCTTTCATGAAGCACTACAACCTCCTCAGGTGAAAGCATTGTATTTAGCAGGTAAGTAGTGATTGTACTAGTTTTAGTGGCATAAAAGGAATGAGTTATGGAAAAGACCCCACTGAGCTTTGCTCTACACAGACACATAATGAAGAAGTTACAAACCAGAAGAGCTGAAGAGCTGACCTAAGTGAGAGGGCCTTGTAACAAACAAGCTTAAAAATGGAATAAACTATTTTAAGTATTTTCATTATAAGTGTTGTTTAAAATGTTATGTTTGCATGAGCTCATCTATTTATTTTATGTACAGAACTGCCAAAATCAAAATGTTAGGTAGTATTTTCACTTGTAAGTTTTTACTTTTTTGCTACAGTTTTCCTACATGTGAATTTACAGTAACTCTTTAAAGTATTACTCTTGTTTTGATAGGGTACTTAAAATTGATTTATACTTGAGGATTTCTCCACAAGAATCAGTTAATAATTAAGGGGCCATTAAAAAAAAATACTCTGATAAGCTATGTCTTACAATTCAAGGTGTTAAGGTATTAAATTCCATAATGACTTGAGCTTGTTAAAGATGAGCATAAAAACACTTCTGTCATCTAAGGGAAATATTTTGTATTACTAAACAAAATTATTTTGAAAATTAGTCATTTTCTGGACATTTGGGCTTGATGACAAAGAGATTGTTGACAAATATGAGATAGGCATTTGTAAAGTCAGAAACTTTAGAGCTGTTTGAATGTATAGAAAACCACCTCTTTGTATAGTTGTAGCTTTTTATCCACCTCTTTGTATAGTTGTAGCTTTTTATCAAGAATGTATTTCTTTTTAAGCAGACCCTATGGAATGAATGATTTAAGTCATAGAGACTACTTCAAAGCATGTCTCAAATAGGTATGGTTCAGAGTGTCCTATTTGTTGTTGCAACAAAGTATAGTAGTATAAAATTTGTGAAGGTCATCATCAATATCCAGTGGACTCCTAAATATTTACATTATAAATATATATTTTTTTTCATAGGTCCAAACTGTTTAACTCCATGGAAGTCTCAAGAAGCTGAAGTAGCAGATCTTCCCAGTAAGGTGCTGCTTCATTATACACCAAAGGTATGAAACAATACGTAATTTCTCTTTGATTGATTACACAGTGTGCAGTAACTTCACAGTATGTTCTAGACAGTCTTTTTTTTTTTTTTTTCCTTTGCTGTTACTGTTCCATAGAACAGGTGACCTTGCCATCTTTATGCTGTGGTTATTATGGGAAGATAAGGAGCAGCGAGAGCTTTCTTAAACTATAGTCCTTTGCAGAGACAGTAGGTTTTACTCTTTTTCTTGGCAAAAGGGCAGAATTACCTTGTACAATTTTGAATGTCAAATCTGAGATAACATTATATGATGTTCCAAGGGTTCCAAATTGTTTAAATACTTTAATATCAGCACAATGGCACTAACTTCCTGAAATGTGTATCATTCAGAAATCTGAAGTGTTGGAGGATCTGTAACTTGTTTCCTAAATGATGTTGTAGCCTCTTCATTTGTTTAACAGGCCTGCAGAAACCCAATTTGTCTTGACCTGTCTGCAAATCTTTTACATGGAAGACTAACTGGAAACAAAGTAGTGAACTGGGACATCAAGGTAAATGCATACCGAGGAAGCAGAATCTGATGTAAATGACAGTGGTTGTGTGTGTTCACCTAACTTTTGGAATGCTGCAAGTTGTTATCATAATGCAAAATACAGCATGGTTTTGTAATGAGAATTAATGGGTTAATGCTGTAGCCAGAGTACTGTTACATTACATCTATTGAGAATTTACAAGGGCTAGCTACTGCTCTTAATGTCATAGATAATGCATTAAGATATTTTGGGGTAGCTGACTGCTCTTCATCATCTGTTCAATGCATGTTGCGTATTGAAAGCATTTGGTCATCTCTAGGGGATTCTGTCATGGTTTTCTTACAGTCTTAAACTCTAAATTAGATGAATTTAGGTTTAAGTTACCACTTGTGACTTTTTTGCAGTGTTATTCATATGAAAAAAATGTTATTGCAATGCAGTCTAACTTCAGAAAAGGTGTGGAGTTAAAATACAAGAATCTAGCATCTTTTTAGGAGATAAGTTAATCTAGCTATCTTATTTACTTCTGGTTTGGGATTGGCAGGGCTAGGTGATCTCACAGTCCAAAAGCCTCACTTCAGAGAAAACGCCAAATACTCACTGAAGTGGGATACCTAATTCTGTCTCTGCTTACATGAGTTGTCCAATATATTTTCCTTATTGTTGGATACGTTGGGTTATCTGATTCTTACAGGCTATGCAAATCATCTTTGCTTAACTTCTGCTAGTAGTTGCAATTACAGCACTACTGTTATATTAGTATTGGAGCTTAAAATTTAACAATTTCTGGCTAGACCTGTTTCTAGTCTCATGCTCGAACATTCTGTTATAGCAAAACTGACCTATATTTTGGTCGGTCTTTGTTTTGTTAACCAACATGTAGGGCCCTTATGCCCTTCTGGTTAATCAGTTCATTTCTTAGTCTCATGCCCCTGACAGTTCAAATCTGACTTTATACAACAGAATTAAAACTTGCGATTTGTCAAATTAACACTGCCAATGAGATTTAGTATTAGTGGTTCAGACTTTCATGGTGCTCCACAAACAGAATACCATTTAGGCAAGTTACATGTCCGTTACATATCTTCTGTGTAAAATAGTAAATGGTCTTCTACTTGCCAGGTCATGGAGAGGAGGAGGAAACAGTGAAATGCACACCAGCTTAATAAATATCTTTGTGTACCTGTCTGCTTTTGTTCCCTGATCACTAACACACATTAATATAAAAAATCAGTCAGGCTTAGTTCTGTGCATGAAGAAATAAATTTATTTGGACTGACAGTTTGGTCCAAAACCAATGACATAAATAAGGATTTATTTATTTTAAATTTAGATTGAATGTATCCAGTACTCTTTAATAGGCAGAATCTTTGATTAAGGACTGTTAGCTTTGAGAAAAAATAAAATCCAAATCTGAGTGTAGGAAACTTGTGAGTAGAGTGCCACATATTTTTTTTTTTTGTCTTGAGGAAAAATGTATGAGCAAATAAATACGAGCTGGTCTTTTTTTTTTTTATTTATTTTTAAAGAACAATGAACAATCAACTGTACTGGCACACTAAATAAGGAAATATTGTTGGAGCTACACTGTGCATAAGCTGACTTGTGGACAGTAATGATGAGAAAATTTAGAAACTTCCTAGTTAATTTTGCTGATATGAATAGTCTGAAAATACTGCAGTTTGTTATCTGTACCCAGTAGTGGGAAGAGGTGTGGGTGAGGAGTGTTTGTATCTCTAGCTTTATGGGAAAATAAGAGTAGAAGTTTTAAGAGAATCATTCCTTAACAAACATGATGGGGTTTAGCACCCTCTTGAGGAAGACTACACTGAGGAAAAAGTTAATGCCTTTGCTGCTGTATTGTGGGTCAGACAAATTCTGGTTTTCAACTTTAAGTTGAATTCCATTTCCAAAAACTGCAAGTCTGTGATGCCTTTTGTTTAGCTCAAGAAACATAGAAAGCTACATCCATGAGACCAATTTTACAGATTTAAAAAAAACCCCTTAATTTAACTGTGCAGTTTCGTTAAATTTACCTTTGTGGGCTAGAGAAGGGGGGTGTCATCATAAAGACACAGGGATCAGAGTAACGATTGAAAAAATAGAAAATGATGGAGAAAGAAAGGATGATTTTCTCCACTTCTCCCCAGTATTTTTGGCTGGGAAGGGAGAGTGATATCCCACATTAATAGACTGGCTTGCAGGATATTGGGGTTTTTTGGCTGTGAAAATTTTACTACACAATAGTTTTCAATTGCCCAGCTTAGTCCAATGAATAGGTGTCTCTGACTAGCTTGCCGAGACCCTGTTTTTTTAAGTGACATTGTAAATCACTTCTAGAAATCTTCTGATTTGAATACATTGTACCTTACCACAATAAGCATTGTTTGAAGTCTCTTGCTATCCCAGCTTGGGCAGGGAAAGGCGGCTTAGGAGACGTGAATTTTTAAAAGAGGCTTAGAATTGAGGTATATGTAAAGCTACTTTAAAAAAAATTAATATTTTTTTTAAACTATCCGAAGTTGAAATCTTGCAGTAATAAAAGTAAAACACAGGTGTGCATCCTCTTTTCTTACTGCTTGCTGGAAGTAACTTAGAAATCTGAAAAATAAATTCTTCCCATTTTTAAAATATATTTAGCAGAAGATTCTAAGATCTGTATCCCTCAGTTTCCCATGTTTCAGTTGGGGGAGGAGGAAGAAATGTCAAAATGCACTTTCAAAACAAGAGCTGACAGGAAGGTGTGTGTGTAACTACAGTGTCTAAAACTTGCGCAGCTCTTCTTAAACAGTGTTTTAAACTAGTTTGAAAGTGGCATGTTCTGATTAATTTGTTAGTATGTAAGATTTCTTGTATTTGGAGTAAATTTCTGTTACATAGTTTAGGGGATTTTATTTATGATTACATTTCTCTCCTTTTCCTCTTGATTTAGGATATGATCAACTGTATTGGTGGAGTAAACGTGCTGTTTCCATTGCTGGAGCAGATCAGTTTTCTCGGTGGACAGATGCCTGAGAAGTCTGAAGGGGAAACTCTACCTCCAGAACTAGTTACTCCTGTAGAGGGAGACTGGGTGGTATTGTCATCCACCAAGGCGTCAGGTAGGAAAGTACACTTGAACTGAAGTAATTTTTAAGCTTGATTTTTAAAAGCCTTCCTGTGAATGACAGGAAGTAATTTTATTATGTGCTTGCTTTTCTGGAGTACCTATGTAAAGCTGAAAGCCTTTCTGTTCCTAGATATCTGATGTAGGTACTGAGCACCAGGAGTTCAGCACTATGTAAAATTAACTTACTAGTGTATTTCAAATGTAGCTACATTTGAAATAGCATTATTTTTCTTTTCATCTTTTACTATTACATTAGTGTAAAAGTGCAGGCTTTTAATTTCTGTTCTGAAAAGTTGTTCTGATTATTTTGAGAAACTACGTTTGATGCAAAGTCTACTAATATCAATAGGAGGAGCTTTCCTACAATTTTAGTGCTGGGTCAGACAGCCACACAAAGACTTTGTAGGGTCAGAACAGTACTGTTTAGCCTTTAACCAAACTTTTACTTTTTTTAGGAAAATGTTCAGACTCCTACCTCTTGAACACTCTATCAGATTTCAGTATTTTTTAAAAACAGGAAGGAAGCTTTGAAAATAGATTTGTAAAAACTGTGCTAATACTGACAACGAGCTTGATCTTGACAAAAAGAACTGGGAAATAAAACAACTGGGAAATAAGACCTTGCAAGGAAAAACAGCTTTTTTGTGTGTGTGTTAAATATGAAATGGTAAAGTAAAAAAAAAGTAATACATCTTTGTCTCTTAATTTTTTGCGTATCATGGCTAGAAAGTGTCAGTTTGTAACTACAGAGGGAGAATAATTACAGCATATGTAAAAGGTTGTAACTGAAGAGAAGTTTGTCTGTAACCTACAGCCAGATGGATGAAGCAGCTGAAGTCAGGACCAGGGTCGCTTTGTTCTGGAGTGGCATGGAATGAATGTGACTCTGCACTGGAAGAATCTAAAGACAGCCTACAGCTAGGGAACAAACAGAAAAGGAGTTGAGAAGTTCAGGAAATAGTGAGGAATATGAACACCTGATTTTACTTCTTCCCCTCTACTTTTATGCAGTGGTCCAGCAATAAACATGAGGCTTTTGGTACTGTTCTGTTTTGCAGAAGCCCGCCTGGAGAAGAACATTGTTGCAACTTTCATCTTGATGATAAAACACTTTATTCAGAGACACCATGTTAACCAAGAAAACCTCATTCACTCCCATGGAGTTGCCACCTTAGGAGCGTTGTTACAGAAGGTGAGCAAATTTGAGAAACAGCCTTCAGTAGTGTATTACTTCGAATTCAGTCCTGATGACTTCGAAACATTCCTAGTTTGGCCGGATTGTGAGGGTCTTCAGAGGTCTCAATACATGTTTTTCTTTCTTGTGTTTCTGAAAACAAGGAGGTGTGAGGAGTCGGTCTTGATCTGCTAAGTGAAACATGGTGTTTTGTCTTTGTTTCATGTTCTGCCTTTTTTTATTATAGATACTGTGTTGTATGATTATTCAAACACGACTGGTTTTGTGTTTCTTGTATTGCTTTAATGGAAGCAGACATTGCTGTAATGGATAAAAGAATCTCAAAATTTGGTTTTAAAAAAATATAAAGGATTGTTTAGGAAATTGAATATTTTGAGTGCTAATGCCTGTTGTTATTTTGAAAGGTGCCAAGCAACTTAATGGATGTGAATGTACTCATGGCTGTACAGCTGTTGATAGAACAAGTCTCAGTAGAAAAGAACATGCAGCTTTTGCAGCAGATGTATCAACACTTACTTTTTGACTTCAGTATCTGGAACAGTGGGGACTTCCCCTTTAGAATTGGTGAGTACTTCAAGTTGGGCAACTGCACAAAGAGACAGTATTCTTCACTTGACATAAATAAGTATCTAGGTTCTAATAGAAAACTTCATATTGTAGGGCATATACAGTATCTTTCTACAATCATCAAAGACAGCAGAAGACTCTTCAGAAAGAAATATGGTGTGCAGTTTCTTTTAGACACGCTCAGGATTTATTATGGGTATGAATTTTATCTCTTTTACCTCATTTATTGTATGTGGCTTTTTCCCCCCATTGTCCTAGTGAGAAAACTAATAAATAAAACTGCAGGCTGGCTTTTGGTTGATTTAATTGCTGCTTTTCCTTGGCTTTAATTTTTATGATAGGATTCTATAAAATACATGTCAATGTTAATGCTTGGAAGCAACATCAAAATTACAAAATGGAGGATTTTTACCATTATGAAAAGAGAGGATGTTTATAATTTTAAATTCTTTTATATCCTTGTGGAATATTGTACTTACTGAACTAGGACTTTCTTAGGAATTTAAAAGTTTAGCTTTCAGTCTTGGTGATTTATATCTGCTTATGAATATACTTATGTCATGGAGAAAGACTGGCTAGAGACCTTGCTTTTTCCTTTAGAAGGTGGGAGGGGGGAACCTGAAATCCTGACCTGTATCAAGTCAGTACAAGTCTACATTTCAGGGCTTTTATAGCCTTAGTAAGTCTAATTTACTATTGGTTATTACTATTCAGTTGTATTACATCTGTAAAAATTGATAGCTTGTGCCATGATATCTGGGTAGATGAAAAATTACAGAACTAGCATGATCAAATCACTATTAATGCGTCATGAAGAGCTTCCTTAGGTTGTCTTTGTCGGTGTATAGGAGTGGCTGCAAAGACAGTGATTTGGCTCCTGATGACCTTAGAACAATACGGACATCCCTCTATGGACTGATCAAATATTTCCTGAGCAAAGGTGGAACACATGAAGAAATACAGAGCATTGTAGGATACATAGCTGCCACCACTGAGGAGGAGCAGGTATCCAGTATGGCATAAATTAATAGTTTAAACTGCTCATGTTCTGATTTTTCTTCTTGGTGTTTAGAAATCTTGTCTTGTGTGCTTAAAAGGGGTGGGTGGGGGGCACATACGCACAAAAAAAGACCACAAGCGAAGTGTTAATTATGCCTGGTTCTGTTTAGTTGTAGTTGGGGCTGGTTATAGAAGCACATCGGAAACCTGACTAAATGCTCTGCAGCTGGCCATATTTTTGCTGGTTATTTTTTTTCTCCTGAAGAGGGCAGAAAGCACATGATGTGTAATACTGGCATTAGGAAAGTTCTCTTAGTTTACCAAACCAGATTAATTGGGCTTGAACTGGTCAGAAATTGGAATGATGCCATTTCTATTTTGTAGACATCAACAGAAATTGAACTTGCTTTGTAGCTCTAATTACAGTTTGATAAGTTGTTCTCTATATAGAAAAAATGTTTCAAAAAACCAGAATTTTAAACGCAGTAATATTGAGCAGACAAAATGTTTATTTTATAGCAAGCAAAGAGTAAAATTTAAAAGCCAATAAATTTTTCCCTAAACAGACCATGAAGCCTGAATGAACTGTGGATTAATTTAGTTGTCTTAATTCTGCAGCTCTGTGGAATTCTGGACGTTCTCTTCAGCCTACTTCATTCTAGCCCAACTCCAGACCAGCTTTTTTTATTGCTTTTTGAACCAGGGAATGCTGATATTCTTTATGCACTGTTATTGCATCAGAGGTACTCTGACAGGCTTAGAGAACTTGTGTTCAAGGTAATGAATTGAATTATAAGTTCTTAAATTAATCAATTGAATGTAAATTTGCATTTTTCAATGGTCTGACTGCAGAAGTGTATGTAATTGCAAAGATAGTAATCATCAAAGTTTTCATTTATTTTTCTGTCTTCTGTTATGGTTTTTTTTTACTGCCATAGTCACAGTGGAATTGGTGTTCTCTTGAAGTAAAGTATTTGGATCTTTAAAAAAAATAATAGGTCCATGTTGTTTGAGTTAGCGTACAAAGTAAACCTGAAAAGCAGTGGACCAGCATGTTATATAGTGCACAATTAAGTTTAAGAGGTCTGGATGCTCCCTTGTTTTTATTTTGCATTTGTGTGTACTTTTTCTTGCAGATAGTGGAAGAGATGCTGAAATGTACTAAAGTTTATGAACGTAGTAAGCACCGTATGAGACTCAGAGAAGTGGGATACTCTGGACTGGGACTCCTTCTGAATGAATCACCAGTTACTGTTTCTCTGATTAAAAACCTCCTTAACCAAGTTCTATATGCAGGTAATTGGCAAGTGTTGTGTCAACCATTAGTGCTCAGAGGCAAACATACTTGTTTTTTTGTTAGGAAAACCAGAATTGTTACCTTACAAAGCTGTTCTATTCAAAGTTCCCATTAGTTTCAGCTAATGTCTTCTAAATTTAGTTCTCTGAAGGTAGTTCCTTTTACTACCCTTGGCTGTAAAGGTGACCTCCAAGGCAATTTTAAATATTTAGCTGTTACATTCTTTTGCATGACACTGTTTGTATTGTTTTTTCTTTCTCCCCTACAGATCCTGCTGTGAATTATAAAGATCTCATAGCTATAGTGCATCTGGCTCATAGATCAGATATAAATGTGAGAGTGGTTATCTGTAGAAAGGTTAGTTGTCGTCTTTAAAACTTGAATACTGTTCTTTAAGACCATAAGCTGTACAGTGTGGTATCTTAATTATTTATTTGAGACACAGTGGTGGTATTTGTTGCTACTGTTTCCTTTAGCAATTATTTATGTTAAAAATTAAGCACATCTGTCAATTAATGTTGATATTTTTTTTTTTTTATTCAAGTCCTTTTAAAAACCAAACCAAAAAGCAAAGCTTCATTTTTCTCTAGAAGATTCTCTTAATTTTCTAGATTCTCATGATTCTCTAATAACTTGTATTTTCTACAGGCTGGAGAGAATAGACTCCTTGAATTACTGAGTTTTCTCAAAGGATGCTTAAGACAACGATAACAGTTTTGTTTGTGTTCTTAATACATTATTTTGATGGAAAATATTATGGTTCAAAAGAGTGGTTGTGGATGCAGGGAAGAGACAGGAAGAAGCGGTGACTTTTTCCTAAACTAAGTGCTCTCTGGCTCATATAATTGGAATTAGTACTCAACGTAGCTGTGAGGCACTAATTGTCTATTTAGGTTTCTCTAAGTGAAAAAAGTGAAATGATGATGTACACTAGTGGTAAGCTATTAATACCGTAGCTTTCTTAATTTTATCTATTTAATAGTTCCTAATCAAACATATTTTCTGTTTTAAATTTTCTTTTTTTGTAGTGGCTGAATAGGATTATTAGTTGTGATAACTGACTTTGCAAGAATTGTTGCAGAAGAGTGGCTGAAATGTGACACTTACCAGTGTGCTTTGATAGCTTTTTTTTTTTCCTGCCTACTCCTGAGAATTTTTTCTTTTTTCTCAAATCTCATTAGCAATCATATTTCTAATGAGAAGAATGATTTTGTGGCTTCTTTGCTTATTACTAACCAATTGTGGCTTTTTTGCAAGGTTCTAAAAAAATGCAAAAAAGTTGTAAGATCATGAAATGTCTAGTTGAAAAGCTAGAATGAATGCAGTTACAAGCTAAAATTAATGTGTAGGTATGGGATATCTTCTCCTGTCTTTAGGTTTTGCACCTCTTGCATTCCCAACTGGATGCAGCACAACAGATTTCTCAGCAGCTGGGCTGGCAGGACACTTTGATTAGACTGTTCCTGAAAGAAAACTCAGAGGTCCGGATTGGCTTTAAAGAGAACAGGGCTGATTCCTCAAGGGAAGAGGAAAAAAAGCCTCCTGCTGAAGAGCTTCAGAAACAACCTGATAAGACAGATGGAGATAAACCTGGCAGCTTTGCATCTGTTAATGGTCTGTTTGATCAGTGGAGTTTAGAAGACAACAAATCCCTGGATGTCCCTGCTCATTTCTCTGTTATGCCCCTGGAAGATGCGCCTACAGCAGAGATGTCTTTTAGGTCAGAGGACCGTGAAGAATTGTGGCACAGTAACCCTTCACATTTGAGTTTAGATCTGTCCAGTGTTGACTCTTACGAATTGGGTGACATGGTGAATCAGATGACAGATAGCCAGCCCAGCACGCCATCACCTACAGAGAGCACAAAACCATTCTCTGGGCACCATGACAAAGAGCTGGGTGTTATAAACGACATGGGCTTCACTGCTGATCTTTCGCTATTTGAAAACCAAGGAGTAAGTAATTCACTCTCGACGCAGTTAATTTATCCAAATGTCTGCAATTCCTTTTCATTTTTTTAATCATCTCCCTAGTGGATAATTACTGTCTTTTTTTTTTTTTTTTTTTTTTTGTCCCTCCCATCTTTCAACAGAAAAGTAAACAATATAGCACTCTTAGTGCTCTATATATAGTAGGGATATTCCCTTTTGCTGTGTGCCACCTTTTTTGGTTATCTAGTTGGAATAGCTTTGATGTTAAAAAAAATAATAATAATGAAACCACAAACAAACCAAGAAAAAACTACAAACTCCCCCGCCTCCCTTCTGTATTTCAACACACTTTAACTTCCAAAGGAGGTGTGGAGCAGACCTGCTGTGGAAAAATCAAGGGTATCTAAAGGTCAGGTTGAAATAATGATGTCAAAGTGAAGTCAGTATGTATTACAACATATAAGCAAGGCAGAGTCTCTTTTATATATAATGCCTTTTCATATATTTAGCAATTGGTCTTTAGACTGCAGAGTTTTCAGAAACGCTGAAGCGTGGAAGCATAGGGACTGTGATGAACGAGAAACATCTTGAAAGTTTTTCTAGACTAGGAGGGCTGTAAATATTTCTCTTCTTTTGTAGGGGGGTGATAATGAACTCATACAGTTACTTACAGACATCCTGCTGTGTATAATGTGGAAAGGCATTGAAAAATCTGACGATGCTGCTTGGATTGAGAGAGGACAGGTGTTTTCTGCGCTGACCAAACTGGGGATATCTAATGAGTTGCTGCGACCTTCAGATGAAATAAAACTCAAGTGAGTGTACACTTCAAGGACAGGCCCTTTCATCCCTTTTGAGGAAAAACAGAAAAAGTAAGGGGCATTAGTGAAGCTGGGGGAGGGGTGGGTGTTTCCTGGCAAGATGTACTTTTCTTTCCTTTCTCTTCACATGCTATCAGAAGTATATTCCGCTGCCTATTTAGTAGTGTCATGTGGCCATAAGGTTTTGAAACTGTATTGCAGGTTTCATAAGCCTCTCAAAATCTCTTTTACCTCATTGGCTTATTGAGAAGACTGCCGTTAAATCACTGCAGACTAAGAGCTTCAATTAAATACTTAATTGGATTTTTTTAAAGCCACTTACACTTAGAACTTGCAGTAATTGCTCTGGGATTTTGTTTTTCATGCAGCTTGCTGGAGAAGATGTTAGAATGGTCAGTCACTGACAACAGAGATTCAAAAGCTCTGCCTACACATGCTGAAAATGCCTTCAAGCTCTTGCTGATTGTACAAGATTTCCTGCAGGCAGAAGGACTAGTTAATTCAAATTTATGGACAGAAAAGGTATAGTAACTGCATAATGGAGGGACGGTATATAGCCTGAAATAGTAATGAAACAGTTGTCAGCTTGAATACAGTCATCCCTTCTAGGCACATGTTTTGAAACTAGATATTACAGAGTAAGGGTTCGTAGTGCAGTGGATAATATTGCCCCTTAGTGAGTAAAAAAGTGTGAATATTTACTACAAGGAATGTAGTTCATTGTGCAAATTAAGTAGGCCTGTAAGTCATACTCTTTATTGAAAATCCTGGTCTCTTCAGACTGGAAAAATACTTAAAAAATGCAGGAGCTAATGAAACTGTCAGTTGTAGCCTAAGCAGATTTTGCACAATTTATCAGTATGTATGACTCATTGCACGCCCTGAATAAAAGACCAGTGAAAACTCTTGCTCGTCAATTGCAAACTGAGAGATATCACTTTTGGACTGTGACCCATAATTGGAGTTTCAACATGATTTTGTGCATTTGTATGCAAATAGCTCAATTTTATATATCAGAAATGTGAGGTCCGAGGAAGAAAATGACTAGAAAAGACTAAGTAGTAAGGTAAAGAAGCTTTCTGTCACCTGGCTGTTTCTTCTGCCTTCTTGACATATGTTGTAGGCACCCATAATTTGCCTCAATGTTTATGTGACTTCTGGCAGTGGTCATGCTTCCTTCACTGAGTTGTCCTTGCTTTTCTGTTTTTTAAGGCTAAACGGGGAGAGGCATTGTATGGAAGCCATCATTATATCTTGATAAATCCTTAAAAGAAATCAGGTTCTTTAAGGGTGTGTCTTTGTAACTGTAATGTTAACAGTTGTTGACACAGTAATTCCTAAGCTGTTCTCCAAATTGTCTCCTTATAAGTAAATATCACTTAATCTTAAAGCTTTTAAATTTTTGTTGATCTAGCTTTGTGAAATCTAGGTAGAAATGAGATCTGAACTTTAGACCAATGAGAGTTGTGCTTATTGCCAACTCTGAATTGAAAATAACAGTACTTTCATACATTATCTTCCACTGTGTCTGAGGTGAATTTAAAGCAATGTAATATTCTAAGCAGGACAGTTTTCAGTCTGCCACAAAACCATTCATGTGATTCTGGGGCTTAACAAAAGAATGATTGTCCATTTGAGTAATTTTATTAGGGAATGTGTCAAGGTATATTAGTTTTAAGCAAACATGTCTGGAGAGTGAAATGTGCCATTTCTGTTGTGAATACATTTCACAAAGTTTGTATTGTTTCTTGTATGAAAAAACTGTCAGAAAGGAGTGCCTCCTAAATTATGTTTTTTTATTTTTTAAAAGACATTAATAGTTGTTAGGAAGTTTCAAGCATTTGCTAAATCAGATCCTCATGAAAGAAGCCTTGTTTTCCTTCTAGGGCACTGTACATGCTGCTATCACTGGTAAATTATACTCACATTACAGTCAAATAATTTAAAATACAAAGCAAAAGAATGAAATAAAATCCTATATATACTGAACCCAGGAATTACAATTTGGTATGGTATCTGTGCTATTAATAATAGTGTGTTTTCAAGTGTAGTAATCCTGCTTGTGAAGTCTCTTCACTTTTCTAAGGAAATGGCATTTACTGGAGTTAAATTATAGGAAAAACATAAGTATATATACTGTATGCTGGTTTTGGCTTTATTCAGGGGAGATACTTGAGTTAACATGCTGTGCTAGATAGATTTTTGTAGTTGGGAGTTGTTTCAAATTACTGGTTTAACTGCAGTGTCCTAGGATAATTTTCTGGTTTTGGGTAAGTTAGAAGTGTGAATGCAGCCTCTTCTTCGTGTCACCAGTTGGAGTAGCTGTTGTTAATTTTATTTCTTGCAAATGTTCTGTTTTTACAATAGCTCTTGGAAGAACTAGTGACTCTCATGGATAGCCTGTCAGTCTGGTACTCTGCTGGCCTAGAAGCAATTAGGCTTTCACAGGTGCAAGTCCAGTTGCTCCTTGGATTCATTGCACAAGATAACTTACAGGTTTGTTGCAATTTCCTCTAAGTGGTACTGTGTTTTAAGTGCATGTTTGATGTAAGTGTTGTGGTTTATGGGGGAGCTGCTCATACCAATGAGTAGACTGATGGGCGTCCTTCATCCTTCGGTAGGGAAGATGTTTTGTTAGTTCTTACCAGTTGCCACCATCTTGTCAGTGTGCACCTCCTGAGCGTGAGGTAGAGGACAAGCTGTTTGAAGATGCAATATGTAGGCATTAGTGGCAGTAAGGTAGTGATTCTGATCATGACTTTTTGTTTCTACCATAAAATACATTTAGCAGCACTTTCAGGTTTATCTACATTAAGTGCACGTGAACCCGGACTGTTCTGTCAAATCAACATTTGGAACAAAGTTAGCAGAGCTGTGCCTGGGATGTAAGCCCTTCACGTAAAGCCAAGGTTGTTAGTTTAGGTATGTGATTATATTAATGCAGCTGTGTGACTTTGGGGTTGCAGCTGACTCAGGTTTGGTCACAAAACTTGTTGCAGGATAAGTTAATAGTGTCCATATTTGATGCATGTATGCCTGCAGGGTACCCGGGATGCAGCCACAATATGTATGTAGTCATGTGCTAAAAAGGTAGATGCTCAAAATTACTACCTTGAGGATTGCATTCATCTTTCATTGTTTGTGTAGGTCTGTGCTATGGCAGCAGCCAAGTTGAACACCCTCCTTCAGACCAAAGTAATTGAGAGTCAGCCTGAAGCATGCTACCTCTTGGGGAAGCTGGAAGGCATCCTGAGCAGATCAATTGAAGAGAGGACAGAAACTTACTCATTTTTGATTCCTCTTGTTCGGACATTGGTATCCAAGATCTATGAACTTCTCTTCATGAACCTGCATCTCCCTTCACTGCCTCCTACCAATGGCAGCCCATCTTTCTTTGAGGACTTTCAAGAATACTGCAGCTCTGATGAGTGGCAAGTTTATATTGACAAATATGTAAGTAGTAGATGCTTTGTGTACGATTTTCTTCCTCTTTTTAGCCAGGAAAGCAGAACAACTCAGAAATCATGTTGTGCTTTTTGTTTTGTTTTGGTGGAACCAGATTATACCAAATATGAAGCAGTATGAAGATAATTCATTCAGACATGATCATGAGCAGATGGCACTTTATTGGAAGGATTGTTACGAAGCATTTATGGTGAACATGCACAGGCGAGACCGGGAGAGAGGAGAAAGTAAGCTTAAATTTCAGGTAAGGTTTTAAGTGAGTGCAAGTTTCTCTTGGAAGGACTATCTCAGGAGTTGCCTTCTAAAAGATGGAGAAAATAAGTTCCAGGATGATCCAATTTATTGCAGTCAGGTTGATTTGTTTTAAGATTTTATAGGCAGGTGACTATATACACTTGTAGGATATGTCTTTTAATTCTGTTCTTTCTCTTTAAGAGTCTTATCTGTAAGCAGAGTTATATTAGGACAGTAGGCCTTTTTCATAGTATGGCAACCTAGAATTAAGCTCAGCGATAAGCTGCATCTTCTTTTACTCTGATGTTTTGAATTATTAAAAATTCTCCATTATGAGATGAGTCAGTGGGATTATTATTTATTTTTTTTTACCCTACTTCAATACAATGGAAACATTTAAATTTAAAACAGAGAATGGATCATATTTAATGTGTGGAAAAATTGTTTCTGAACTGACTTTTCTTTATAAGATCCAGACTCAGTTTAAGCATTAGAATTAACTGGTAATTACAGCAACTAGTTAGCCATCTCTGGTTTTCCCTTTGCCTTCTTAATAAGGGCTCTTTGTAGTAAGTCCTTTTTTTTTTTTTTTTTTTTTCAAGCCGCTAAAGGAAGAATACAATGTGAGTCACATTCTAGAATACCAGAACTTAAATCCTACCTATTATAATAGTATTTCCAATACTGACCACTTTTCTCATGGTGAAAAATTGCGTTCATATGGATTCAGCATTGATAACGCTTTCTTCACATGTTTTAAGTTGAGGTTTGGTGCCATTTCTTCCCAAACTAAGCTTTTTCAAATTTAGCATCATCTTACATTTTCAGAAGGTTTTTCCAGTTTGTTTGTTCCTTCTTAATTTCTGAGAATTCTTGCAAGCCACAAAGCATGTTTTTGAAGGTCAGAGTTATTTCAATGCTAGATTTATTGTTAATGGTCTTTCAGGAGCATTTTGTGGAACCATTCAGCAGAAAGGCTCGACAGGAAAATCTGCGGTACAACAGTATGCTGAAGCAACTCCACAGTCAACACACAGCTACTCTGAGACAGTGGAGAGCAGCCCAGCTTTATTTGCTCTCTGAACGTGGTCCTTGGTCTGAAATGTAAGAGTAAAGTTCTTAAACCAGATATGCTTAAAAGGAATTTGCTCACATGACTAGCTTACTGTTTAGTGTTGTTAGAACAGTGTCAATTTGACTTTGATTCTTGAGATGTGAAGTTAATCTTGAATGCGTCTTTTATAGTGTTTCCTGCATTTAACTATGCAAATGTGAAGTCTGAAGTGTAATGCTGAGCTGATTACCTGGATACTAGGTTTTCTTGCTAAGTGACAAATAAAAATTAATTATCTTTAAAGTGATTGCAAAAACTTTTTGAGAGATCCTATGAGATTGGTGGTTCTGTTGGAAAAGAGAATACGCTTGTTAATAAAGACTTTGAGTTTTTATGAATGAAGCTAATTTCACTTTGAAATAACATAGTTTGCGTGTCTTAGCTTTTGGGGAAGTTCTGGATAATTTTTTCTTTTCTTTAGTCTTTTAATTGTCTTTAATTGAAAGTGTAAACAGTATTTATTTTCTACTGAAATAAACTGTTTACAAAGTGTTTTAGGATGATCAGAGCTGCAATATGAAATATAAAATTAAAATGCAGTTTATTGCTTTTGTGTTTGACAATGCATGAGTGGATGACAAGTGTTTTTCTAAATTTGTACTCTTTCGTAAGCAGTTCTTACAAGTCTCTACCTTCTTTTAACTGTTTTTTATGAATGTTCTTGTTTTCCTAGGAAGCAGAATCCTGTTCACTGGAAACTTTCAAATGTGGAAAATTTTTCACGTATGAGGCTAAAACTAGTGCAGAATTACAACTTCAACTCTCATCAGGATGCTAGTGACCTGAGAGATAATTTAGGTAAAATTGTATTTGCTGTTTCACTTGGAAATCTCCAGTCTTTACTGAAGAAAGATGCACACTTCACCTTTTGTTTTTAAGAATTAGTGTATGGTAGATATTTAAATCTTAATTTTTATTTGCTCTATAGTAAAATGTGTAACATGAGTGGTGCTTTGATGTGAAACAGTGTCTCCCTACTGAGTAGAATTTATTTCCCCTTTTTCATTGAAATTTGTATTTTTTGCTGGGGGGGGGGGGCGCGGGGAGAAGGAAAAGTTAAAGAACTCCTTTGTTTTAAAATAAGCGGCCACATAGCTTTTTTGCATAGGATTATTTTTTCAAGAAAAGTGAACAGAGATCTGAGTAAGCAGACAGTATTTGCGTAAAAACTTTTAAAGCTTACAATTAAAATATATCGATATGAAGCATTTTGTTTCAGAAATGTGCCAAACAGCTCAGTTACTGGTGTAAACAGTTCTTTAAGTTAGGTGTGTTGGATATCAAGACTAAACCCCCAAAAAATAACACTCTTGTAAGCCCAAGTAAGCAAAATGCAAACACAGTGTATTTCCATGAAATCTGTGTGCTTTGACAGTGTCTGGCAGAACACTGCAAAATACTTTATTTGAAATGTCTACATCAGAATTCAGTTTAAAATTTTTGAATGTGTTTGTCTTCCCTTAATACTATGAGGATTTGACATACATTTCAGTGTAGTTCAGGGAGTATTTTTATTGTTCTGCTTGCCCCCAAAAGTATTTAAGTCTGGTTGCTTCTTACTCAGTTAAAACCAGCATTCAGTTGTAGAAGATACACTCAGTAGTTCAGCTTTCCAAAAGTATAGCAAAAATTATTCTGAGCCCAGTTGTCTATTTATGATAGGTGTGCACCAGACACAGCCCTCTAGTGAGTCTCTGCTTCTGGAGGTGGTGAAGCAGGTGAAAGTGAGTGACTTGGAAGATGATGTTCTTGAACTACCGGAAGAAGACATAGCAGCTAGTTCCAATTTGTAAGTACAGCTGGATAGAACACTGTAAATTTGTCCAGTCAAGTCCATTGTGCCTGAGACTGAAATACCAAGCCTGAAGAGCAATGCTATATGAAATGATGTCTGGTAGTCTAGTCTGAAACATTCAAGACTGCTGATGGAAGTAGCTTCATATGATTATTTATGCTGTACTTTTAATGTCATTCAAATTTGATTCTTTTCTGAACTGAACTCTTTAACAAGTACCAAGCAACTGTATAATCTGCCCAACCCTGTAACACTTAGTGGTATTTTTGTAGGGACGAGAAGGATGAGCAAAGCCAGAAAGAAAAGCTAATACTGTCTGAAGACTGTGAACTCATTACAGTAATTGATGTGATACCTGGCAGGCTGGAGATCACTACCCAGCACATCTATTTCTTTGATTGTAGCATTGAAAAAGAGGAAGGTGAGCATTATCACTATCTTTTTCTTTTCAGTGCAGTTCAGCATTCTGTTTTTAGTGGGCTGAGTTTGACCTTTTTTTTTTTTTTTTTTCTGAGCATCAAACAGATTGTGAAGAGACAAGATGTGGATCTGTACTTAAAATTGATATTCTGCTTAGTGGTCAGTGGCTGGCTGATCTGTTCAGAATCAGGAACCTGGAACTGTACTCGCTGAGCTGCTAAATTGATTCACTATTCTTAGTATTTCTTAAAATTAAGTTTGCTGACTAAGAAACTGTCATTACCTCTAATTTGCTGCCTAAATGGCACCTCCCTGTTCTCTCTGACAAATAATGTGTCACTCATATATTGATTAAAAAGTAATAGTAAGTAATGATTAAAATAGTAGTACTATGTAAACATTAATCACCTATATTAATTTAGTGAACTTTAATAGAATATACACAGTTGAGTGTGAGAGGACTGAACTGAATTGCTTGACCAATAATGGTAAAATGTTCTAAAGCAGTGTATCAAGAAGTTATCTGTTTGGTAACTCTAAACATAAAAGCTTTTATTTTGAACCCATTCAAGAAAGAAAAGGGGTTTGGTTCATGTCTTGTCAACAGAACACATTTATAATGTGTCTTTGATCAGACAGCAAAAATAAATTCTACACTCCATCAGATATTTCCTGCTGCATCTTTCAGCAGAACAATAGATGAAATTAATATTTTCTCAGCAAAACAGTTAATCAAGCCACATATAAAGTTTACTTTTTCTAGGAATAACTCTGAGGTGATTGGAAATGAAACTGCATTATGTCTCTCTATATATGTCTATAGATTACTGCATTATGAAAAGGTTTTGATATATTCCTTGTCATTAATCAAAGTGCTCTTCCTAGGGGTAGGTTTTGATTTCAAGTGGCACCTTTCTCAAATCCGAGAGATACATTTGCGTCGGTACAACCTGAGGAGGTCAGCTTTGGAGATCTTCCTTACAGATCAAACCAACTATTTCCTGAACTTCAATAAGGAGGTATGGCTTTCCCAAATCTCCATGATTTATATAATTAGCACAAGTTTCGAGTTCAAGGTTATTGATTATGTCTTATTTGAATCTTGTGTCTTTCATAGTACTGTAAGACTAGCGGCAAAAGGTTTGCTGGATATAGCCATTATGGGAAATTACACTGCAGTCTGCGAAAACCCCGATCTGGCATGTAGAAACTGCTTAGTTGTGAAAAGATGGATAAAACAATCTTCTTTTTCCTGTCTCTCTCTGTTACAATAACAACTATTCAAGTAAAATTACATTTGTAGTAATCTAAATATCCTGAAGCCCATGCATTCTTTTCAAATATTCTGAGCAAATTAATTATAAAGCAAAGGAGACTTTCTGTTTTACCACAACATTGGAAATCTCTGCTATTTCTATATTCCGTTGTTTAGGATTAGTGAACATCCCCACGGCCCTCAGAACCCAAGGATAATGTCAGTAATCCTTTTATGTGGGACTAAGATAAATCTCAGAACTTAGGTTCAGTTACATACTAGTAGGTCAGTTTATGAATAGCTCCTACAAAGTGTGTGGGGTTTTGGGTGTTTGGGTGTGGTGTGTGTTTTTTTTTGGTTTTTTTGGGTTTTTTTTAAGTAAAGCAATCTTTGCGATAGTTTTGTAGGGAGAACGTTGGTGCAATTTTACTTGAGCAGCAGCAGTATTTCCTGGAAGACTTCTGTGGCAATGATGATTTTCTGTGTAGCATCTGCAAAAAAACAACCAAACAAACCCCCCCCATAATGTATGTTGCGTTTATATCCTGTGTAACTGAAGGACATCACATCCACGCATGTCCAAATGCAGCAAGAGACAGAAGTGTTTAGAAGTGTAACTGTGTTCCATTTATTTCACGTTTTAATTAGCAGAGAAGTTGTTTACTTGTCAGCTTCAATCTCCAGAACAAATTTTTTATTAATGCTGTTTTCTAACAGGTACGAAACAAAGTATATAGTCGCATACTGTCACTGCGTTCTCCAAATATTTCTGGGACCAGATCTCCACAGGAACTTTTTAAAGCCTCAGGTTTGATGCAGGTATGAGACGTCAGCATAAATGGTCTAGAGCTTTCCTGTGCTGAAGGAGTCCTGGAAGGTCCTGGACTAATGATTTTAGTGGTTGGGGGTTTTTTTCCCTCCAGAGTTTAGATGGCAACTGCCAAGTTGTGTACTGTCAGTCTGGTCCCTGAACTTTCACATGCATAATTGTTTTGTGTTTGCAGTCAGTGAGGTAAATGGGTAGAACCAGCTTCTGTTCACATGATTATAACAAGTATTCTAACAAGAATGGAAAACACGTAGCAGTCTTGCTTCTGTTTTTAGTCCATGATCTCGGGTGCATGTTTTGGAACTTCTTTCACTACATGTGCAAATAATTTTGCCTGCTACCTGTTCATGATGGGGCTTTTGACAAAACCCTTGTGAAGATTAAGCAGGAAATATGGTCTTAAGGGAATTAGTAATGCTGATATAAAAGGCAAAATGTCTGTATTACCCTAAACATGGATAAATTTTAAATGTAGTAAATGTAATTCTATCTTCAGTCTCCTTATGCCACAGTTATTGTTTTCTCTGAGGGAGGAAGATTTACAAATTACTTGTAAAATATTGGAAATACTTTGTTATTATCTTTATCACCCTAATGATAAAAGCAACGATGTGGTACATTTCCATAGTGAAAATATCATCAGTAATGAAATGTCTCCATCACACTACAGATAGATATTGAGCCCATCTGAACACAGCTCTGTCTGTTCTTTGGTTTAAAAATATAACAGTGGAGCAAAGACACAAGGACAATGGTAGTTTACAAATTCCTGTACCATTAACCAACAGAAGAATTTACAAATTCCTGTACCATTAACCAACAGAAGAATTTACAAATTCCTGTACCATTAACCAACAGAAGAATTTACAAATTCCTGTACCATTAACCAACAGAAGAATTTACAAATTCCTGTACCATTAACCAACAGAAGAATTTACAAATTCCTGTACCATTAACCAACAGAAGAATTTACAAATTCCTGTACCATTAACCAACAGAAGAATTTACAAATTCAAGTTTTTACTTTAGAACTCTAATGGGCTTCAGAGTTCTGTTCCCTTTTTTCTTAGTACCTGTTTAGCTGCCTTGGTTTTGTTTCATTTCTGTTTTTCTTCTCCTTTTTTTTATTCTGAGACTGCTAGTTTTCTGCTGCCCTGTATTTAAAACATCCCCTGGCATCAATCAGGGACATGAAATATAGGAGCACAAAGGGAAAATAAACTTTATTTAGGAGAAATTAAGCTTGGACTTTCATACCATTCTTAGTCTCGTGCTTTTCACTTGTCAGTACTATCCTCTGGCAGATAAATACTGATAAAACATGTAATTTGCACTGGTGGTGTCTTTGATGTAGTGACTTCTGTTGTGTCACTGTCGTCTTTTTTTTTTTTTTTTTTTTTTTCCTCCTTCAGAAATGGGTGAATAGAGAAATATCCAACTTTGACTACCTTATTCAGCTGAACACAATGGCAGGACGAACTTACAATGACCTTGCTCAATATCCTGTGGTAATTAAAAAAAAAAAAGTTTTTAAATTTTTGCCAAAGGTATGTATTATTTCTATTTTGAAAGGTGAATTTTTTAATGTTTTATTTTATTTTATTTTTTTCCCTCTAGTTCCCCTGGATTTTAAGAGATTATACTTCAGAAGAACTGGACCTGAATAATCCTGCAGTGTTTAGGGATCTGTCCAAACCCATAGGGGTGGTAAATGAAAAGAATGCTAAGGCTGTGAAAGAGAAGTATGTATTTGAACACTTAGTTCTGTTTCTGTGGTTTTTCTGAGCCTCCAGGCTAATAGCACGTTTTAAAAATAATGTTGTGACAGTGAAATTTTTCAAGCTAGTTTTATAACATCACAGATGCATTTGCAAATGTTGATTTGTTGTTCTTGTTCCTGCTGCATTCAGATTAGTTAGTTTATATGGCACTGAAAGGACAAAAAATAGTGTTGTAAATTTTGAGTTGTTTCTCAGTTGTGGAGGTAAAAACCTGAAAGGCTGTAGAAACAATTTAATTGCCCAGCAGCTTGAAGAGTCATACTGTGTCCAATGTCTGCTTCAAGTTAAGGAATATGAAATCATACTGATGAGTTGAATTGCCTGTGCTGAGAGGTAGCATTGATCCTAAATCTGTGCTTCCTGCTCTTTTTTGCAGGCATAGATTATTGTCTTTGAAGTACAATACAACTCAAGAACTTCAGTAACTCCTCTGTAGGTAGTAATGACATGTACTTACACCCCCACATCAGTATAGCGATCCTTCCTTTTTTGCTAGCCTGGGGAGAGAGTGTGCTACCATACTACATTGCACTTGTCAGGCATCTTCCAAAACCAGCTTTCTTCGGAAAAGAACAACGTTGGAGCATGGAGAATTTTCTTTGACTGATTAGGCTCTATCCCTGACTGTAATGAAACTGGTTCTCTAGCAGTATGTTTAGCTGTAGTTTCTCTTGACTAGCCTTGTGACACTGAGGAAATATATCAGCCAGATGGTGGCATAGTACTTCAGAGTGTGTTTGCCAGTAGAAAAGGAAATGGGCATGAGTGTTAAATGTCTTTTCTGCATCCTGACACAGTCACACCACACTCTTTTTTTTTTTTAATTATTATTTTTTTTTCTTAAATCTTGCAGGAAACTGTCACAAGTCCCTTCAATAATAAATACTCAGCTTAGTGATGTGGGGATTTTTGTCTGTTGTATGAAGTCCTGCGAAATCAGTCCTGCTTGCACTTTATCCAGTTTCTGACACCTGATAGCAAATGCCTAGGCAGAGTATAACAAGAGCTATGCGGTGGCTTCATCCGGTGAACGCTTCTGTCTTTCAGCAGTCTTCTGCTTAGGGACTCCCTAAGTCAGAATTTGAATCGTCATGTTTAATAGAAGTCCGTGTATTTTTCTATTATAGATTACTGTGATCATTTCTTCTGAATCCTTACCTCCACTAAGTATAATCCACATGTAAATCAGCTGTAGTGCTCAGTTTTATTTATAGAGATTTATTTTTTTAGATATGAGAATTTTGAGGATCCCCTTGGGATGATTGACAAATTTCACTATGGGACACATTATTCAAATGCTGCTGGTGTCATGCATTACCTCATTCGGGTAGAACCTTTCACAACGCTTCATATCCAACTTCAAAGTGGCAGGTATGCTGTGAGCAAATAAGCAGCACCTTTCTTTTTCTTCCTTATCATTTTAATGAGGGGAATGATCAACCTAAGTTTTCTGATCCACAGATTCGACTGTGCTGACAGGCAGTTCCACTCTATTCCTGCTACCTGGCAGGCACTCATGGACAACCCCAATGATGTCAAGGAACTTATTCCAGAGTTCTTCTACTTTCCAGAGTTCCTGGAGAATCAGAACGGTAAACTGACTGCTCAGAGTATTTTCTCAGAAAACTGCTCTTGTATTATTCAGAAAAGAATTGTTGCAACCATTTGTGAATGCTGTGGAACTTTTCTTATTTAATCTTTAGTGCGCTTGTAGAAATTACTTTAATCATCATGCTGGCTTCAGACTGTTAATGAAGACACCAGTTGTGTTAAGCAGCAGCCTAAATGTTTAAAATTTAGACTGGGGTCTTAAGGATGGTTAGAAATAGCATTGGTTACGCAATGTAAAATATCAGAGGTGCTCATCCAATCTTTGAAAAAGAAGCTAGCAATAGTTAATACTGATTAAATAGTTCGCAAAATTTAATACAGATTAATTAGCATTCTTTTTACTGGGTCCATTGGGTGATAGTTTGGACATCTTTAAACATGTGAGGTCTTTCATTTGTTCAAGATAAGCAGCATATTTTCTGCATGTTACTGTTCTCTTCCAATGCAGTGTTAAATCACCTGATTTTAGAGCCACGTAAGATTTCAGTATCCCTCAGAAGGAGGGAAAAAAAAAAAGGCAAACTGTTTCACTTGTATATAATGCTGATTGAAAAGACAGCATCCTGCATTCTCATAAAAGACTTAGCCATTTTCTGGTTTACATTTACTGCACAGGGAGTTGTTTCTCTACCTATTACAAAATTTAAAAATGGATTTTTATGTTTGTGCTGCTGCTAATTTAGCCTGCTGGCTACAATCTACTAGAGATCTAAGTTAAAAAAATTGGGAACACCCAAGTCACACTTTCAAAAGTCATTTAAGTATTAAGAGTTGTTCTAATGAAAGCTGGTGGGATTTAAGACTTCTTGAAAGCCTTGATTCTACAACCATTTAAACGTATAAATAACTTCATTCTTATGAATAACTTTATTTAAATGTTTTGGTCTCTTAATGCTGGTAGAACAAAGCAAATGCAGATATATTTGTGGATAGGTATGTAAAAGGTTAATGCTACTTTTAAGATTGGGACTTACGGTTGGAATAATTTATGTGCTTTGAACAATTGTTGTCCTGTATCATTTAACATTATAAATATTCAGAGCAGAACTTAGCCTCCTATGTTGGTGGTAGGGTTATTGGAGATTCACATTGAGAATTTTTCAATATCCTTCCCTTGTGCTGAGAAAAGAATGCTTTTTAGTCTTTATTGAGAAATCCAGATATTTGAAAAATTTTGTAGTAACTTAAACTTCTCCAAATTCTTCACTAGGTTTTCACTTGGGTCAGCTTCAGATATCCAAAGAGGTGGTAAATGATGTTGTTCTCCCCAAATGGGCCCACTCCCCAGAAGACTTTATTTATAAACACAGGAAAGCTCTGGTAAGATGATGTTTGTACATGTGAAATAATGAAAAAGAAAGCGCATCTTCATGTTGTCACTGTGGCTTAAGTGTAAAATACTGGGACTACATTTGAACTAGAGTTGTGGTTGCATTTGACATTACACGTACCATCAGAACTTTCAGTTAAAAGCATTGCGTGTTGATAAAATGTTGAAAAGAGAAAAAGGGAAGAACCTGAAGATACTAATCATTTGGGAGTTTTCTGCCCTAGGAGATAAAATGCAGGATTAGGTGGTTTTAGGTGATAAGGCTTCCTCTGCTTTTTAAAGATTATGCTGTATTTTACTAGGGAACTAGCATCTTAACTTCCCTTGCATAGTTGCATTTCAATAGTCTAGATGTGCTGCTTCACTGTACAAATTTTCCCTCTTACTCAGCAGTTACTGCCCTAACCACACATGGATGCTTCTGCTCTATAACTTGTTTGTAGATGCTTTTGGTTTAGGAATTAAATCTCTTTCACAGAAAATAGTAAATACTTAAAGAAGGGAGTGGTACTCATTCTTAAAAGAGCATTTTTTCCTTTTAGGAATCTGAGTATGTTTCTGCTCATCTTCATGAATGGATAGATTTGATTTTTGGCTACAAGCAGAGGGGACCAGCTGCAGTGGAGGCACTCAATGTGTTCTATTATTGTACTTATGAAGGTACAAAGCAGTATGCTCTCCTGTCATTGTCATCGGGCTTACGGGTTTTCAGTATTAGACAGAAAACACTAGATTTGTGAGCATGTCATACAGTAGCATATGGTAAGACAGCAGAATTTTAGATGAAATGTGGCAGCATAATAATTGTAATTTGTCATCAGATAACCAGGATAATTGGTGTTTTGATCAGTAGTTGTAAACCTGAAATGTTTAATAAAGTTGGTGTTTGGTTTTTTTTTAAAGGGGGGCTGTTCCAGTTGATTGTATTTTGTTTCTAAAAGTGCTTGGGGTTTTTTGTTAGTTTATAATTTCCTCGCTTAAAATCATTTGTGGGAAGAAGTTTCTTGTGGTTTAGGAGTCAAGGCAAGTTGCTTACAAACAACAAATATTGAAGACAAATGTTACTCTGTTAATTCTGTAGCTGGATTTTGGGTGGCTTTTGTGTGCAGCTTACTCCATGCATGAATTATATTAAATTAATATAATAAGAGAAAAGCCTGCAATTCCTGCACTTACAGATACAGGTACACTTAAAATTCCATGTGCAGAGTGGAGTTTTCAGATCGTATTTAATAGGGAGTGATTGGAGGCTTTTCTGGGGTAAAGTGTGATAATGCTGCAGTTAAGTTTTGCAACGTTTATTTACTGTATCAGTTCTCAATAAGTTGTTTGGATTATGTTCTTTTTTCTTGTTCTACCCTTCACCATTCTGCTTGTGATCCAGGGGCTGTAGATTTGGATGCTTTAACAGATGAGAAGGAAAGGAAAGCTTTAGAAGGAATGATAAACAATTTTGGGCAAACTCCCTGTCAGCTGTTAAAGGTAATGCTCTTTGTTCCCTCTCAATCAGACCTCTGTGGTTAAATCCAAGTGAGTTACAAAGGACTTCTGAGAAAAAGAAAATATAATGGCTTGTAATTTTAGGAATGTTAGGTCTTTGCCATGTACATTACTGTTTGTAAAGGTTACACTGATGAAAATATAGCACACCATTTTCAAAAGAAATTAATTTACTTTCAGAAGGAAAATTAGGTGCTTAAAAGTCTGCTTTCCCATTGTTTGCCAATAAGATTCTGAGTATCTAAGGTGACTTGAACAAGTAGATAAATCTGTCTGATTTGATATTCCTTCAAATATTGTCTCTTAGGAGCCCCATCCACAAAGGCTGTCAGCAGAAGAGGTAGTGCAGAGACTCACTAAAAGTGATACCTCTACTCTGAATCTCTTCCAACACCTCACTGAGCTGAAGTCATTCTTCATAGAGGTAGATGTGTTATTTGAAATTGTTTTAAAGTCTGATCTGAAACTTCTGATGTACTTGAAACAAAAGATCACAACCTAGATGGAAATAAACTTGCTTCGTATTTAAAGAAAATATTTCAAAATGCAATGTGTATAAAATGAGCTCTGTGTTTTTAGTTAGCTTCACAGAGGTTGAATCCCATAAAATGTATCTGCTGGCTGCTTGTATAGTGGTGTTGGAGTGTTAAGTTAGCCACTACACCAAGAAAGCTAAGAACATCGCTGGTGGTATCTGAGGACCCACTGAACTTGGTAGCTAAACTTACTGATTCAGGACAGAGCCAGGGTTTCATTTTTAGTGTTTGTGACAAAGCATACCTGTGTGAACTGAGTATGTGCGTACCGGTGCCTTACAGTGCTGTACAATCTGACTGATTCCAGAGGCTTTGGGCCTTACTCTTTACAGGTTCTAGATTTGTCCTTTAGCTCTTGCATATAATCAAAGTAAAACAGTGTCCTTCCTTGTAGGGAATCAGTGATGGTGTGCCCATTGTCAAAGCTGTTGTCCCCAGGAATCAGTCACGTTCCTTTATTTCTCAGGGAAGCCCAGAGATCTTGGTGAGTTGCATGTATCAATGCTATTCTTAAACTGCTGACAGTTAAGAAGGTGTATTTTTTTTCATACAGCTTGTAGAGAAACACTGCTTAATAACTGTTCCTGTTCAAGTATGTTCTTTTAACCTGTGAATGTCAGGTATAAGATAAATATTTTGTCTCCTGAAGAGAAGCCAGTCTGATTTTGTTGAATGGCATTTAGACATGAGTGTAGTGAGGTGTATTTTATATTGCCCACTTGATCCACTACCATGGATCAATTTCTTAATGCAATGCAGCCCAGCTTTAAAATGGCAGGATTGAGTTATTAGCATTATGTTTATCATGACTTTCCAACCCATATATTAAACTATACTGTATGTGGTGTATACACACTCCAAAGGCCTGCACTGTTCCTACTGACTAATACATGTGCTGGTACTATGGCAGATGGCCAGACGATGAAAGGAGGAGTGTTTTTGTATTTACGTCTGTACCTATGGTCTGCATACTGGCTCCTGTGCAGTAATGCCTATGTTTTGCAGGAAAGAATATTCCTTTCCAATATTCCTATTTTGTCAAACTTTTTTTGACAAAAAAAGTCAAACTTTTTTGTCCTGGCTTTATGTGGTATGTGCTTATGTAATTTGGCATTTGGACATGTCTAAAATTCTTACTGTGTTTTTTTTTCTAAATATCTGATGAA
Source organism: Falco punctatus (assembly GCF_963210335.1). Taxonomy (NCBI): domain Eukaryota; kingdom Metazoa; phylum Chordata; class Aves; order Falconiformes; family Falconidae; genus Falco; species Falco punctatus. The sequence goes on along the minus strand of NC_137588.1, from coordinate 15,922,947 downwards.
AATAGCCTCGAATATTTAGATTCCTTTCTTAATTTCTCAGAAATAGAACTGTAGTACAATTTTTTTAAAAACTTCCTGTATTAATGTGTTAACTATTGACAATTGATATTTCAAAGAAGAGAAGAAGCAGCTTAAACTAAATGACTGAATTGTAATTAAATGTTTCAGAGGTGTTGGCTGATGGGGTTTTTGGTTTTTGTCTCTACATGCATCCCCCCACCTCCTCCGTAGGTCAACCCTTCTGACCGATCTAGAACATAACATGCACTGTTCTGTGAATTATGTCATCTGAGCTGGAGATTATTTTTTTTAAAGAAATATGTGGGGGCCAGAGTTTGTGAGGTTTTTTTCTTTGTGGTAAATTGTCAAGAAGCTTATGCTAGATTTTATGCAAACTCCATTTCCATCAAAGGCAAGTGAAAAATATGCCTCTGGGTTTCACCAATTTCTCTGTCAAACTTTTGCAGGTAACAGCAAGTCTGAACTGCATTATTGGAACTCATGGTTGGCTACCTTATGATAAAAATATTTCCAACTATTTTACGTTCATCAGAGATACCACGGTGACAAATCCCAAGTAAGCAGATAATGAGGAGGGGTGCAGATGAGTGCATCTACAGTAGTAAATGCTGTAATTGTTCAATAATCAGTGGGTTGTGCTGTTTTCATTGGCTGAGTGCTCACCTAAGAATGCATCTTCTGATACTCTAATCTGTAATACTGTTCTAGTCAAGAGTTATGCAAGTGACATTTCAAGGTTCTTAGAGCTACTTCTAATTTTTTTTTTCTAATTATTAATCAGAAAAACTCTTGGAATCAGAGATGGACAGTCTTCATGCATTCTTATAGTATAGTTCAGGTGTATGTGGTAGATTTCTTTTGGGTTTTATGAGGTTCCTTTTTTGTCTTCAGTGTTAAAATACTTCGTAGGGACATGATTTATCAAATTGCATAAAGACTGAAAAGATCAAAGGCGAAATCTTACTTTCACTTGCTGATAGCAATGAGAGTTTTGCCATGCATATCAGGGGCCCAGAATTTGACATTTTTTTTTTTTTTTTTTTTATGTAGCCTATTCTGTAGATGAAATTTTTTATTAATTTTTAAGGCTATAGGAAATGCAAAATACATTGATTTGAACTAATGTTACTCTTAACGGCTCATAATTTGCCTATAGAACACAACGCAACATGAGTGGTCCTTTTGCACCGGGACTGGAGATAACCTCTAAGTTGTTTGCAGTATCCCATGATGCAAAACTGCTCTTTAGTGGAGGACACTGGGACAACAGTATCAGAGTGACATCTCTTACAAAAGGCAAGCTGATTGGACAGCACATCAGACACATGGGTTAGTAACTCTTTACATTGTGAAATGAAAGGGTTTATGTATTGCACCTTAGTGTTTGGTCTTTTTGTAGTCAGTTCACTTGGGCAGACAAGCACAGCTGTTATAAAGGAATGGCAGCGTAAGAACAGAATACTGGAACTGTGATTACATGTAAATACTTGAGCATGTCTCTTTAGTCATTGCAGTGCTGATTTAATGTAGTTTCAATGTAAGGCTTGACTGCTGTTCTTAGGTAGCAAGGCCGATTAAGTCAGGTTGGTGCACTTGGGTGTACAATGACTTCGTCGTTTAATACAGTCTCATCAGCCCTTATCACAGTGGAACATGCATGCTGACTGCAAGTCAGGATACATTGCTGGCATACTGCATGAACATTGTCACTCTGTGGAAATGAGTCTTAAATATCTATGTGATAACTTCCTGTTTTCTTTCCTTTATCTAGATATTGTGACCTGCTTGGCAATAGACTACTGTGGAATTCATTTAATTTCAGGGTCCAGAGATACAACCTGTATGATATGGCAAGTAGTTCAGCAGGTGGGTTATTTAGGCATACTCTGAGAAGCAGTTTCTGAATGCTTTTCTTTTTGTGCTTCTCTGTTTTGCTATGATGGCTTACTGATTTCCTTTATTTCAGGTTTGCAGGGAGGATAGTCCTCTCAAGTTGATTAGCTTAGTAATTTTGTTACTACTTCTGTATTTGAAACATTCACAGTACACATTAGTTACTATATAGCTGAAGTACAGTGTTTTAGAGGCACTCCTATAAAATTTTATAGATTGTTTTCAGGATAGGCTAACATTATCCCCCGTTGTACAGGTGGAAGAATGGAAGAAGAGCAACACTGCTTCAAACTGTTGGAATTAGTCAGGACTGTGTTTATCGTTGAGGATTTTTACATACCTCTGCTAATGTTCACTCCAGTAGTTGCATTTTAGCATTGTGTTTCCTCTCTGGGGAGTACTGATGACTACGCTAGGAATTAGCAAAAGACAACGCTAGTCTGTTACCTGGATTTAAGTGGCATGTTAGAATTCTTTAATATTGGTCTTGTGCTTTCACACAATGAAAGTGTTTGTGTGATGCATGTGTGTACTTATATTCAAAATGTGAGGCCATTTGCATTTTATGCATTTTAAATGTTCATTTCTGATTGCTGCATTACATATATACAAGTAGGATTAACTGCAAGGGGGAGCTGTTATGTTACGGACAGAACATTTGGTCAGGTCACCTTGTTCTTATCATTGAACTGAAGTCAGCAGGTTAAACTAGTACGGTAGTGGGTAACTGCTTGTCTTTTTGTGGAAGCTATCTTTATGGTGGCAGTACTTATAATTCTTTCAACAAGTACTTTGTACCAATTGTGCATGGTCAACAAGGTGAGACTAGTGCTCACAATAGTGGGTTTTTTTGTCTGAAATAAGGATAAATGTTGGATATCTTTTAGTTATATTTATCTTTCTAGTGTGAGTTAAGTAAGTTATACTCTGGAGGTTTATCTTTGGAATTGTTTTTTCTTAAGATTTTTAATGTTTTTTTTTGGTATTTTTTTATTTAATGGATATATAAATGATTTATGTATTGTAAATTCTTCTGAGAGTTTTATTTTGGTCTTTACAAAGTGGCAGCAATGGACTGCACACTGTCATTTCTGTTCTACTAGTCTGCTCTGCATTGTCACCTTCTTTCCCAGCTCTGTATTTTGACACTTATTCTGCATTTCTGCATGCATCAGGCTTTCAGGGCTTGGTTGGCAGTCAAATTGCTGTCACAGAAATGAGAATAAATGGTTCTCTACAGAACTATTTACTGTACCTTCTCTCTAAGCACAGATCTTGCCTTATAACTGGTTTAAGAATAGGTCTGTATATGCTGACAGTACACTCACTGGAACAAAAGTACTAAATAATTTTGACGCCCTGCAGTCATGTGGGAGAATGACTTTTTAATGAGCATCATTGCAAGATTTCCTTTGCATATCATACTACTGATAGTCACCGAGGAGGATTGTTTCCTTACTTTTCCTTAGAAAATGGAAGAGTTGCTGTAATTTTAAGCAAAATACCTTTCAGCTTTTCTTAACTCAGCTGTGAAGATAGTGCGTAATTCCAGGGTAAACTGCAAGAACTGAACAAGACCAGATACACAGCTGAAGTGGGTGGATGGGTGGGTGAAGAACTGCTGTTAGGACTGTCTACTGTGGTCCTTGCACACCTGGACATCTGAAGGGATAGAAACAAGTCAGCTAAGTAACTCTGTCTTTCATATCCATATAGTAAATGTGTGTGTTAATTCTTGTGATTTCAGTAAATAGGGCTGCTGACATAAAAGGCAATAAATTAAAATTGGAATGGGTGAGTTATGCCTTTGGTTTTGGCCTATGCCAAATATACATCTCGCACAAGTCGTACTGAAGATACCAGAAATTTATTTTTTGTTTGTCCTTCAGCTGCAAGAGAATGTGTCATTGCACTTTTTGTTACTCTCAGGGAGGAGTGCCGGTAGGCCTGGCACCTAAGCCATTACAGATCCTTTATGGGCATACTGATGAAGTTTCGAGTGTTGGCATCAGCACTGAACTGGATATGGCAGTGTCAGGATCCAGGGTAAGCATCCTCATACTTCTAATTTCTTTGCCTTTTCTCTACTCGAACCATAGAGCATGTTTGAAGTTGAAGAATAATACAAAAAATGTGACTTTCATAATTTTTTTTTCTTCAGCCTTGCACATAGACGATATGTAGCATCTCTCTGGCTGCCTGCTTCAATCAGGCTGTTGCAAACTGCTCTGCACAGCGTAGGGCTCATATACCATGTTGTGTTATTCTCCACAGATGAGCTTTAACGTGTGCGGACTTACGTGAAGATCTTAAGCTTCTCATGGAAACAATTCTGTGATAATTTCTTCCTTGCTTCCTTACCCTTGAATGTTCTGTGCAGCTTCCTCATGCTCTGCCTTACTGTACTACGCTGGCAGGCTGCTGAACTCTTGACTCTGTACTGCACATAATGCTTAATCATAAATGTGACCTATGGAATAGCTGATTTGCTGCCTATCCTTCCCCTCTTGCCTTGTTTGCATTTGTCTTTTCATGTGCCTATATTATATGGCCTTGAGAGGAAGGCTTCTTTGTGTAGTGTTCCTAATGCTCAGGAGTCTTGATCTCCAGTGAAGGATTTAAGTGCTTTCAAAATATTCCCTGTGTATTTAAATACTTTCTGTGTGTTGCGGTTAACTTTCCTGCTGAGTAACCAACTTACCCAAAATCTGGTCGCTGCAGGATGGAACTGTTATTGTTCGCACTATTCGGAAAGGTCAGTACGTGAGGACTCTGCGGCCACCTTGTGAGAGTTCTCTCCTGCTGACTGTTCCCAATCTGGCTGTGTCCTGGGAAGGCCATATAGTTGTCCACACCAGCATTGAAGGAAAGACTACTCTTAAGGTAGTTATGTTTATGGAATACCTCTGTTTCTTTCCCTGAAGACTATAATCATAAACATACCTAACTTTATCTTTCTTTCCCAAAATAATGAGGCTTCTTGAGCATGCCATGTCTGTTTCCTTTTTTTTGTTGTTGTTGCTAGCCAATTTGAATGAAATTTGATTAAAAGATAAATCACAGGCATACTGTACTCCTGTGAGTTTCGTGAAAATCTCCAAACACCTGCAAAGAAGATGCCCAAGCATGCACTAATGAATCTTCCTGGGACAGCTGCTTTGAAATGGAAGACTAGGGGAAGCAGCTTCCACTGTGCACAGAAACAGAGGCTTACAAGGGGAGCAGTAACTTCTGGGTGCAAGATGCCCAGTGACTACACTGGTGTTTCTTAGTTTTGGATTGGGGAGATAGCTATGAATTTCACAGTCTGGCTTACTCTGTCTATTGAGTAGCTGTGTGGTTGCTTTAATAAGGGTAGAGCTGTAACGATTCCTGTGAGCATGGGAAATTTCTTGGAAGACAAATTTATCAGATGTAGGCATGCTAGCTGCATTGGGAAAATGGGGAGAGAAGAGCCCGATGTATTGTTAGACTGGAATAACTTAAGATGCTTGTGTTAGCTGCATCTTTAATCCGTGAAGAATTCATTGCCTTGTCCAGAAAATGCTTCTAGATCTAGCTCTGTGGAAATACAGCTATTTTCTTCTGCTTTTCAATTTGGGGTGGGGGAGAGGGGGGGTGGCAGCAGGCCTGAAGGTGAGACTTCTCTCTTCCTTTCTTCTTCCTTAACAAAAACCCTTATAAAATAAGGACCTATCCATTAAATCCATGGATGTTTCCATAAAACTTGGAATTTATTAGATGGATAGGTAAGATGTTACCATGTTAGATCAAAGGGTGATGAGGAATAACTTCAGACCTTTCCGTACAAGACATGGTGTATATACACATTGCATATAGGCTTGGTAGTCTTGTGTCATTCAGCAAGGAAATTGTTGTCAGCAATATTATCTGTGGTTTGTTGCTGAAGTTAGCTCCTAATAGTGAGCTAAAGATACAAATAATACACCTTTAATCCATACAGACCTCTGTGACAGATTTTCTCTTTTATCTACTCAGGATAAGAATGCATTACATCTCTATTCTGTCAATGGAAAATATCTGGGTTCTGAGACTCTGAAGGAGGAAGTGTCAGATATGTGTGTGACTGGCGAGTATATCGTCATGGGCAGCTTACAGGGATTTCTTTCCATACGAGATCTCTACAGGTAATGTACAACTGACAGCAGTTTATTATTGAGATGCAGATACAAAGGCTTATTGAGAAATGGCTGTGTAATGTGGACTTTGCTTGGAGCTGTAGGTGGTAGCCATTACTTTTTTCTGTGTTCCTGAAAAAACTTGTTTTATGGGGGGAACTCTTTTAGGGAGACAAGAAAAACAGAGGTAGTACCAGACCCCTTTCTTCCCCAGCATTCATCCCAATTATACACCTAAAACTGACAGAATTTAGGAAGAGCTGCGCCTGATATCTGCAAGCTGGAATTGTCCCTATGTCTTATTAGTCACTTGGAGCTCAGCAACTGCAGGATCAAGTCTCAAGTAGTTCTGCACAGAGTTTTAAACTCCATTTACTGCTATGCTCCATAGAACTCCACTGCTTCTCAGAATGGGAGTGGTCTTTGTCACTTAGGCAGTTGCAGGATTCATGTTACTGTTCTTCAGTGAAAAAGTCATAACTTACTGATTTATGCATCCATGCCTTTTCTGGTTATTTGGGCTCTATTCTGGGATATGATTAGATCATTCCTTGTGGGTTTACAGTAATTGAAATTGCAGACTGTGTGCTTGGGAAACTGTGTTCTGTAGTCCATCCTGTGGAGAGCAGTTTCAACTGCAGTATGGTTCTTTGCAGTATATGCAAACAAATACATGATACGCTTTCTCTGTGTGGTTTTTGTTCGTTTCAGCCTGAGTCTGAGCATCTCCCCCTTAGCCATGCGACTACCAATTCATTGCATTTCTGTCACCAAAGAGTATAGCCACATCCTTGTTGGCTTGGAGGACGGCAAGTTGATTATCGTTGGTGTTGGCAAGCCAGCAGAGGTAAAACCCACCATCAAGAACTTTTTCTACCGAACAGTGGGAAGTTCACTTATTTCTGCTTTCCAGTTGAGCAAGAGGTCTCCTCTATGGCAGGGTAAATTTAAGAGCAAGTTTCAGTTTTCAGTGGGAAAGAAATAACTTTTGAGACTGGTCTACTGAAATTTCTCATTAAGAATGAAAGGTTTATAGGGATCACAGATGGGAAGCTCAGCTGGACTAACTTCCAGACTTTATCGCTGGCATCTGAATAAGCAAAGTCATAGTAGCTACCCTTTTCTGAATATGATAGTGTTGTCAGCCACTTCTTGATGAAATAATTTTCCAGAAGACAATTGGAAACAACAGAGAGAAAGCTGCTTTATTTTTTATGGCTTGACAGATATTTTTTAATATGCATTGACTGGCATAGGAGGAAAAAGACTTCTTTTTGTTAAGAGTCTCTAATTGCCATGCACAAAGAATCACTTGTGAAGGTTCCTGATATGCTCTGTGCTCCATATGGTGAACATAAACTTGTTGGTACTGCATATGCAATAGCAAATACAGAGCATCCATCTGCCAAATAGCCCAATTTTTCTTGTGCAAAACATAAGTTTTGCTTTAAGTACTTCTTGTCTTGACTTTCAAAGTACTTGAGTTAGCTTAAATCTGCTTTTCTTTATAACCCAATCTCTGTTGTGCTGCAGTGTATTTATTTGAAAATGTGATTATCACTTTTGCATGACCTTTAGTACATGCCAGAAAAGTGTGTCTTAATTTAAGTTTATATTTTAATTGTGAAAACAGAGCGACTTTATTTGCCAGTATTTTAAAATGTTTTAGCTAGAAGATACGTAGTTTAATATTTGAAACAGGCTGCACACAATGGTAGTCTGGTTTTCCTTGCAGTGGGTGGGGAGAGGTTTCCACTGGCTTCCAATTGGACAACTTTTTCCTACTGTAGAATTGACAAAGAGCTGCTTATGATGTGGTTAAACATATGTTTGTAACAGCAATTTTAAAGTCACTGTAATTTCTAAGCTTCCTATTCCATACAAAAGATCTTTTGTAGGCTGAAATTTATGTATCTCATTAGAGTGAAGGCTTTTTGTTTTGGGTTTTTTTCATTGCTTAATCACATCTATTTTTCTAACTATGGAGAAAGTATTGTTTCAAAGACTGAATTCCTTTTATGAATGTGGAGGCTTTCCAATAACTCTTTTTCCAGCATTTTCTGTTTATAATTCAGATGATCTGCAAGCTTAATATCCATGTAAATAGATCTTTTTTTAAAAAAAACACAGACATATAAGGAACAATGTTATGTCCCAGATTTTCTAGTTTTCTATAATGGTATCAATCAATATATTTGAAAAGTGTGTGTACGTGGGGTATTTATTTGTTGGTTGATTTATTTGTAGCCTGGAAGGAATACATTAATTACTAGAATTTTATCCTTATACAGAAGACTGTGTTGTAGTTCTGGCTTTCGGTGGTGATACTGATCCTTAGGATAAAGGGAGAGACTGACCTTTAATGTGCACAAAGTGAAATGCTGCTTGGTGTTAAGATTGGCCTCTAGTGTTTCTGCATTAATAGTATCCAGTATGAAGTATAATAAATGTTTTGGTATTTTTAACAATTTACTTAGCTGTTTAGGATGTTGCAAAAGTCTTAGGGATTATCACCTGTTAGTGTTAATCCCAGTCAGCACTGTGCCTTTTCTAGAACACTGCTGCTGCCATGATACAGTTCTTAAGATTGCTTAATTTGTAGTACTAACTGCTGGGAACTGTTCTCAAACTTGTGCTGTTAAGGCATGTATCATATTTGTTAAACTGCAAGGGATTTCATAACCTAATCAGCTGCCAGGCTGATCACTACTGGCCAATCATAAACCTTGTACTTAGGAGTAAATTAAAAGTTTCTGAAAAATTGTTGTCAGATTGCAAACCTACCAGATGCTGGATTTAATGTGGCCTCTGGTTGCTTGTTATCTGTCTTTACTTATGGAACATTCAGTATGAATTACTTGTGGTTTAAATTTTATTCTGAGCACTTTACCCAGGATCTTTGGAAGACTGTATAAATTTGACATCAGGAGAAGATAAACTTTTTCTTTTTCTTTCATTCTGCCATCACTGCCCTCCTGCATTTTGGTTATCTTTTCCTATTCGCTTCTAACAATTTCTGTTTGAAATCTCTGAAATAAAATGTCCTTTCTTCTAATTTGGTTCTTTTTTGCTTGACATTCACCTCTCTTTTTTCCTTCCTATCAGAATAGAAATCTAAACACTGTTTCTAAGCCATTTGAAGTAGGTTAAGTATTAAGTACGTATTACTTGGCAATATCCCTTTAGCTGTTCAAAATCAGGGAAGGCTGTGATTAGTGTTTGTTGTTTTTTGTCAGTCCCAAGAATCATCCCCAAGTGTAATTTTGGTTTAATTTCAAATATTTTTTGTTGTTATGATTTTGTTTATGCAGTGCATTGTAGTGTCTGCATTTCACCAGAATCAGTGTCTGAATTCCTTTTTAATTTATCCACCTTATCCCTTCCCCCTCCTTTTGTTTCTCTGAATTACTTTTAAACAGATGCGCTCAGGTCAGCTTTCCCGAAAGCTGTGGGGATCAAGCAAACGGCTCAGCCAGATTTCATCAGGAGAGACTGAATATAACACTCAAGATTCCAAGTGATTGCTGCTTCTACCTTCTCTCATGGATTCCAGAAACATGTTTAATTTTTTGGTCACTTTAAATGTATATCTCAACTTTCAGGGGCTTGATTCTTAAGTCTGTTAACAATGAACCTATAGTAGAGGTATAGTAATAAGCATGTGTACTCATGCAAGTTAGCTGGCTTGCATATTTTTTCTTAACTGTGTTGGATTGGTCACAGCAGAATCCCTGTCTAAATAGCTGCTAAAACTGTGTTTCAGAAAAGAAGGAAAGAAAAAAAAAATGAAAACCAAACAACACCGCCCCTCTTCCCAAACCTCCAAATGCAAGTTTGCTAATTGAATTTCAGATAAGTAGCGTTTGATTTGAAGGTGAATAGGGCTTGATGCTCCTTGATCACGAAGAAGATATTTGGCTTTCCTTTGGTAGCACTGTAATTCCCCAGCAGTAAATTAAAATTCTGGCAGTTCCAGTGGTTGAATTCAAAACTGGGATAGCTGACAGTTATGACCTTTTAAATATGGGGGGTTTAGCCCAATGAACAATTTCTTGCAATTTATTCCTGTAAATGGCTATTGCTATCTTCTTTTGCATAGTTCCAGCTTCAGGCTGCTCTGCAAGGAACATCTGTGTTGCACTACTTGATTATCAGAAATTATTTAAAGTACAGACATGAATAACTTCAGAGAAGTTAAAGGTGGTGAAGGAGCTGAAGGAGGTAGGAAATACTTGCTGCTGAAAATTATTTAAATGGTTAAACTAAACTAAGGCACACCAAGAAATTCTGTAATATATTTAATATCTTGAAGAGAAAGAGAGGAAGAATCAATATCTATATTGGTCAAAGATCAGTGTGTTTCTTTAGTCAGGTAACTCCTGTAAACAAAAGATAAATTTCCACTGCAAAATGATTTAAACCAACATCGCAGCACAATTTAATTAAATAGTACCTGTTTGATTCTTGCTTGGTGTTCACCAAACCCGTTGTTAGCCACGTGGTTTTTTTTTTCTGTAAAAACAATCAGGGAAACAGATCATGTATCCATTTTCAAGGTGTGTTTAAGACCTGGGAAAAGAAAATACCAGATCCTTACATGCCCTATATCCAACAAAGCAGTTTTGGTTTGTATGCTATATTTTGGAGAAGCCATCACTGAATTTCTTTGGTTTAGCAATACGTGATGATAGAAGGGTGTGTGTGTTCCTATCGTTCTGACATTTTTATTTTATTGTTTAAATTATAAACCCCATACTGTTAGAAAAGCCTGGTGCCGTGGGAAAAATAAGAATTTTTGGATCAGCGTGTGGAGGTATGTGTGCATGTGTATATATGTGTGTATGTTTGTGTATATATGTGTATATACATGTACGTATGTCTATTAAAAGGAGAAAATACCGTGGGGTAAGGGGAGTATAGATATAAAGCAGAGCCGTAAGTGATTGTTAGCTAGTACGTTCCCTTTTGGCTACCCCTTTCTTCCCTCTACCATCACTTTTCTTGTTATTTTTATTTATTGAAATGAATGTGTGTTGCATCTCCTATAATTGTTATCAGATATTCCCTGTGGCTGGGGAGCTGTTGAACTACCTGAGGAAATCTATAATGTATAATCTTTTCATTAACTTTTAGCACAATATTTATTAACATTGTAGAAATAGTAATACCTCTTTACCCTGCAAAAGGATAATCTTTAAAAGTTCTGTTAAGTCTCATTAAAACTGTTTTCTCCTCCTCAGTCTTTACTGGAAACAAAAATCCCTTTTAATGACTGATCAGTGTGCTGTGTAAAGAAAGTTGCATTGCTTTTTCTTAACTTTTGTAAGCTAAATAATCAGATTAGTGAACAAGTGCAAGTGGATCTATGCATAGCTGCAATATTCTGACTAATCACTGTGATAGACTGGATTGTCTGGAAAGTTAGAAGAAAGTAAGAATTACTTCCCTTAGTCACTTGCCAAGAGAGCATTAAATTTTCAGAAGTAGAGCAGTGTGGGTTTTTTCAGACTCCATGTATGTAAAAAAACCCAAACAACTGAACAAAAACAACGAACCAAAACAAACCACCAAAAATAACCTGAAACCCAAACACATCCCTTATTTTCAAATAAGCTATAGAGAAGTGAAAAATACTATTTTAAATCGATTACCTATCTAGTAAGAACACTAAGGATAGTACTAAGTATGCATATGAGAATGTGAAGTGTGCTTGTCCGTTATGGTTTTGTGAAGAAGGGATTTTGGAGGAGCTCTTTTGAGAGTGGTTTAGAAAAAATTCAGTTCAGAATATGAGATCTTTCTGTGTCATGGGAAGTTGAAAAAAAGAGCTCATTGGGGCATTGAGTTGATGTTTTTTATCAGTATGCATAGGTGTTGTGTTTAAATGCATATGTGAGGTTAAGTGTTTACTTGCAGGGGAAGGGGGCAGGGAATGATGATGTTTTGGCTAGCAGAATCAAGTGGAGAAATTAGGAGAACAGGTCTTTTGTAATGTTTGTTGAGAGCACAGCTTCCTTTTTGTTACTTGCACAGACAAGGTTTGCATAAGGTCGCAAACATCCTACTGGGGGTTACATATGTTTATACAGTACTCATATTTATCTTTTTGGTAGTTTAATATTAAAGAATACTGAACTCACTGTGTCAGTGTAAGTAAAATACAATGCCATTGCAATAATTGGGGATGAAAGAGTTTATGGTGAAGAGCTTTGATATTAGAATACCACCATTTCAGTGCATCACAAGCACTGGGTGATCCTCACAAGTATCTGGGACAGCTTTAGATGTGGACAGTTCTTGGGTTCTCAAACTCGAGGCTAGTTTGTGCTCAGCACAAGGCAGCAGCAGCAGCAGAATGAGGGAGGGACAGGTGAGCTCTGAGCTGCTTCTGCTCTACGCCGAATGGCAACATCCATTGCCTTTTGATCTTGTATTTGGTTCTTGAGGATAGGCGGTATATACCATCACACGCTTAGCGTTCTTCCTTCTTGGAAAGACCTTGGAAAGGAGGTTTGAAGGTCTGCACTTCACCTTTATCTAAAATCACCTTTAAAAGATACAGGTCATACATGTGAGCGTTAGCTGGTATGTTGTTTCCTTTGGCTTTAACTGATTTGTGCAAGTCTTTTTTAAAAGTAGAAAATAACTTTTCTGATCAGCTGTTCAGGCTGGTTGAATTGCAGTCTCTTATGCAGTGCACTGTGAATTAGTGAATTGACTTTCATATTTTTTTTTATTTCCTCAAGTGAATAAAGTTTAGGATCACATGTTGTTTTTCACGTAGTATTGGTGAAGTAAGATTCCTCTTTGGTTTTGAACTAAGATTTATTTAAGTGTAAAAAGTAAAGCTGTGAGATGAGAGACTTCTGATAAGGAATTCAGAATAAACAAGTCTTAAGTGACAGTTGTTTCATAACATTACATTTGTCAAGATCTTTTTGATGGTATCTTCTTTTAATTTTTACAACAACCCTCATGATACTTATCAAAGCTTAAGATATGCTTACCTTTGAAGCAGAGTAATTAAGTAGGAGTGTAAATATATGTAGCTAAACAAAACTGAAAACTGACTCTCTTTTCATACCTGCATATAAATAATATCAAGTAGTTAGCGGTATTGAGTAACTTCTCTGTAGCACAGTTTTGAACTTGCACACCAAAGGATGATATTTAGAAGACATCTCTCCTTTATTTCAAGTAAAATGTTTGTTAAATTTCTCTTTATCAATTTACTTGTTCTTGATAGTATTTTTAGTTGTCTTTATAGTGAAGAATCTTATCTAGTCTGTGCAGTTTTTGTACTATATAAGCATTCAGGAAGTGAAATGTTTGCTGTTCATGTTAGCATCTGACTTGTGTGAATTATTTTTTATCAATGTATTTGTTAACTAATATGTGCTCATAGGATATCTAGAAACCACATCTTCCATCTTCCATGTACCTTACCACCACCAGCACAAAATAATAATCCCAATCTTAAACTAACTGCACTTCTGATGGTTAGTACACATTGTGGAAATTAGCTCTTAGGAAGACTATTTAATTTAAGAAGAAAAAAGGAAAACCCAATAGCACAGACATGTATTATAGTTGCTTTGCTAATCTACAACATTGATAGAAACAAGCTTTTTTTTCCTGCTGGTATACCTTAGATCATGAATATTATCACAGAACAGGTTTATCAAAGTCTTTACAGGCTTTAGTCTAGTCAATTGGCTGCTTTATAAAGATATTCTTAAAAGTTGTATTTCTGTGCCCTTTAAATGAAATGCCAAGAACTAAGTTTCTGCACTGTAAAAAAATCTGTATGGGACTGGTAACAGTCCTAAATCAGTCTGCTTTAATATGGTCCTGCAGGAATGATAAATTTATTTTTATTTGTAATGTACAATAATTAGGTAGATCTTTTTACTCTTGCCTTAGTCAACGGGAGCTGTATACCTCACTTCCCTAGACCATGTCTCCCTCTTCCCTGTTCCTTCTGCAAGTCTTTCCCAATCTTAATTAACAAAACCATTAGAAAATATATGTACAACAATCAGATGCTCCACAGATTTTATACTATGTGTGTGTATTTACTTGAAAATGTGTACCGATATACCAATTACGGTATGGTAGGGAGCTTTAAAGCTAGAGAGGGGAGTAGAACATGTGTCAGCCTCCTTCAGCTCCTATATTCAGAGTCTGTGTAGACATTTCTCTGTATTGTCACCTGAAGGCACTCCTCTCTTCCACAGTTAAAGGCGCCTTGCTGGCCGGGTTAGATGCTGTGACTGGGTGCTCTGAGTACTTTTTTTTTTTCCCATTCAAAGAATTAAAAAACCCCAAACCAACACATATAAATGCATATCATAATGTGAACCTAAGACCTGATCTAATAAATACTGTTAGATGAAAGCACTACATAGGGTTATATTTACTTGGGTGGAAATTCAAACATGTGCTTCAGTGCTTTCTAGAGTGGGCTTTTCATGCTTCTTGGTTTAAAAGCTATGTCAGTTTCAGCTGTGAACATGACACTCCTTAGTAGTCTCCTTTTGGGGAGAGTAACAGTTTTTGTGCAGTCGTATGCATGTGGGTTCATTGTACACCAATGTTAGATTCAACGGAAGTGTTTGGAAGATATCTTCCCCTCCATCCCAGGGAGCCAAATTCTCACTATTACTAATTGCTCTTGCTAGCATGTACTTATAAAGGAAGCAAGGGTTTTCTGAAAAGCTACTGCAGCTAAAAAATATTTTTTGGGGCTAAATTTGGTTGTCCCCTTCTTCACTATTATAGTTATCCAGATGCCTGAATGCAGAAATACTTCTGAGTGGCGGCACAGCGCACTCTGCACAGTTTGAGTGCTGTTCATCTTAGTGCAGTCTTGAACACCCCATCTGTGAGGAACTGTTTGTAGTGTTTAATCAAAGGTACCCTTTGTTAGCTTTTAATTCACCTTTTTGCTGTGCATTTGTGGAAAATTGTTGTGTGTTTCTTTTAATTACCGTTTACCCAAATGGCCCAGATAAAATCGGTGTTTCACTTTTCAGGAGGGAGTTCTTCCAGTTGTGTGTTCTTTCAGTTTTCATCTACTGGACTTGGGAAATTTGGCAAGTATTTCCAGAGCTTCGGTCTGTGGTTATACTCAGCACAGACACAATTTCATAACACATTTTCTGTCCCAGAAGCATGATTGTCAGTATAGATTATGGTTTAAAGCTGCTAAGGTGTTTTGAGATTGAAATATAAAACATCTAGCCATATATATCATAGATCTAACTGAACTTAGAAGCCACTTCTTTATTTAGCTTCCTATCTAGTCAGTATTTTCCTCTTGAGGGAGCCGTATTTTATGCCTTGAAGTAACTTTTTAAAATAAACTTAGTCTTGCACCTGACAGCACTGCTTTAGTCATACATTAACTGTGAGCTGTTGCTTAAAGAAAGCCATGAGGGGGGAAAAAAAATGAGAACTGGCAATACGTGTTCTGATTCAGTCCCTTACTATGCAGGAGCGCTTAATATAAGATTAGATAAATGTAAGATTTAACCTCCATTTGGTCAGTGTTTTGATGGAAGCTGTGACACTACTCAGTGTGCTTGATGAATTTTTACTAATGAGGGAGTGAAAGCAAAGGCCTTACAGCAACAGTTAACCATATATTCTGATAATTCTTACAGATTGTGCAATTACACGATTACAAATGGATTTTTAAATGCCAAAAAATGCCTTTTTTTAAGAGCTAAATGTTAGGTCTGAGGAGTGTCAGAAATACCTGCTTTCAAAAATGACCCTTCAGGCACTGTAATGAACTTGCTGTCAGTCTTCTGTGCAATATCTTTCTCCCTTCTGGGTGCTTTAAGAGTATACTGTATGTCTTATTTTATTTTACCAGTATGTTTTAAGAGTGTGTATATTGGCTAATGATGGGTGTTTTTCTGTACAGCATGGTGGAAGATGTTTTAAAATTTTGCACTTTTCTAGGATTTGCAAGTTTGTAACCTGACAATTTTTAACATGCACACTTTTGTACATAATTAGCATTGTATATATTTAACATGAGTCTGAAGCAAATAAAAGTAATTGAATGCATAACTTCTCCCTTTATTAATAGCACAGAAATTAAACTAATAGTGTGGGATTACACTAAATGAATAATTCTTTCATTTAGCAGGTAAAGTTAGGCAGCAGGGACAGGTGGCTTGGATGTCCAGTCTTAATTGCATTAAAGTAACTTTTTTTTGGTGGGGAAGGAATCAAAGTGGATACATGAATGTACAGACCCTTTCAGACTAAGAACAGCAATGATTACTCAAGTATTGCAATAAAAATTGTCTTTTTGCTGGGAAGGAGAGATAAGAGTTGTGAATTAGGGTGGGGAAAAGACTCCACAAATGCATATTTATTTATAAAGCTAAGGTTCTCCACCCACCCTGGGATTAGAAGCATCTCTTTCCTTCCTCCTCATTGTCTTCCCATATATTTTTTCACTGCAGAATGTGCAAGGCTACAGATTCTGGAGATTACTGTCAATCAGGAGGAAACTGAAATCTGTTCCAGGCTCATGTTCAGTTGGTTTCTTACCCCTGTAAACAAGAAAAACCATGCTGTGAGCTTTAACAGGAGCTAGGACTGCTGTGCTTCCATCTGTTACTAAGGACAGAACAAGGCATCCTTATTCATAACAAGCAGTTTTGACTCCCTTCCTTGCCTGCATCATGGGGCATACATACTAGATTTCTTAGTTATATGTTCATATGTTTAAAGACGTGACTTCCCTTGTTCTAGAGTTCAGCGCATGGGGACCAAGCCAGTGTTCCCCTGGCCTTCAATAACAGAGCTGACTACTGGGGCTCTTTCTGCGAACAGTGACTGTAGTTTGAAAACACAAGCATCAATGGATGTAATGCCGTAGCACTTACTGGGTAAGTCAGAGTGCTGTCGTACTGCCTGCTCTTTGGAGCGTAAAGCAATACTTGTATTTTCCCCAAAAAATAAATGGAAGCAAGGGATTAAGTAACTTCTGATGTAGGGTACAGGCAGCATGTGCCAGGAGTCTTAACAGAAGTCTTCTTTCCTGTCTGAAGGAGGGTATCTATTTAAATGAAGCATTTACCTCTGAAACAGACGTGCTCCTGTCACTCCTTGCAAGGTGGCTTTGTTTCCTTCCACTAGCAGCATTGCACCTTCCCGCAAGCCCTAATGGTGATGGAAACATTAAATGTTATTTTCAAGCTATTTAAAAGGCTAGAATGCTTGTCACAAGCAGGCCAGTCTTAGTGCAGCTCGCCATCACTACAGACACGTCTTTCTCACTCACCTATTTCTAACAAAGATGTCAAGACAAAATTAGGAGAGTTATCTTGTTTTAGAAGCTGGTTTTCTTGTTTATTTTTCACTTTTAAAGGAGAAACCATTAAGGAGAAAAGGAAAGTGTGGGGGTTTTTTCCACAACTACTTCTGCTACCACCATTCTTAGATTCAGTTTGTGCCAAGCCACAGCCAGCTGGGTTTCCTAGAGCACAAACTACACTCCAAGCTCAAGCACAGGGACAGGAAACCCAGAGGTCGCACTTCCTCACTGTAACTACGAACATACTACTGAATGAGCAAATTCAGAAACCTAGGGAGATTAAAACAAATTGTAAAGTTAAGAATACCTGCAAAAAGATTAAGGAGCGGTATCTTAACATCTGCATGCACACCACCCCCAGCAGACAACATATGACTGGTGGCCAGTGACTAGAAGTTGCCAGAGCTGCCTAAAATACAGGGTTTGGCAACAGGACTCCAAGCATCTCACTTGTTCTAACCCATTTTCTGCAAGTGAGCGAAATCCAAGGTTGAAGCTCTTAGCAAGAATGTAACTGGCCTTCCATGCCGCAGTTCTGTAAGGCTTATCAGGCTGGGGAGCCCACACTGAAAGCTAGTAAGAATGCATTTAAAATGATTACCATACTTAGAGCCATGAGCTTCATGACTGGGAACTACTACTCACCAGAACGGGAGGGGTGTTTGGTTCTTCATGATACTGGCGAATTCTTTCCTCCCTTGTTTCCTGCAACAGTGAGTGTAGATTTAGCTGCCCAGGCAGTACGGTAGGACTTGCAGCTATCCAAGCATGACACCAACCGATTTCATAACATTAAACAAAGCTGGCACTTCCCCTCAAGGAGAATGGAGTGGCAGGTTTGACTTTAATAGATATGTATTCCACCCTTCATCACTAGCAGCAATTGCTGCAGGTTGATCAAATAACTCGCACAATCCCAGTCCCCAAAACCCTTTAAACTTACTTCCACTCAGTTAATCCAGTTTTTTGGTGTTTTTGGTTTGTGTGTTTTGTTTTGTGTGTTTAATGCTAGCTCCACGTGCTCAACCTTGGAGCAAGAGCACTGAGGAAGATGGTGGAAGCAAATGCCCAAGATGTCACCTTCATGAAAGAGGGTAGCGAACCATGAATTTCCACTGATAAAATATGTGCTTTTTTGTCCTCAAGTAGGTATTACACTGAAGAATTTCCTTCTGTGAACAGTTCTGCCATGTTTCCTGGGGGGTTGCTGCTGAACTGAGCAACAGTAGTTAAAAGAAATGGAACCAGAAGGATTTGTTGGTAAGGAAATACAGGAACCCAGCAGGGACTTGGTACAGCACAGAGCTTCCAGCCTCTTTTCTGAGAAACAGCAGAAGTTATTTATAGGGAAAAGACTGCCTGCTTATCTAGTGACAAGCTGATTAAATGAGTACCTACTTCATCTAAATTCTAGAAGCATGCTCTGATCCTCCATCTCTCTGTTGTCCCCTAATTCTTAATACTTCCTCTAACCATGAAGGAATTTTGACTACAAGGAGGAAAGTATTTGGGCTATTAAAACATGCACCACAGAAGCTGCTCCCTGAAGAATTAACTGACAGGCTATTCAAGAATCGGCTCCTCCATAGTGGAGATGTTAGTCTTTCATGCTTGATGGTTAAAATGTTTTTCTTTCAGCTGTATTAGTACCTGTGCTTGCTCAGTACTGGATGTTACAGGGTATGCTCTCTGCAAGGACACTGGTGCCTAGGTAGTTTCTTATACAAGATCGCATGCAATCTCAAGATCTCTTCTGATGGTTCCTTCAGATATTCCTTTAGATATTTAAGCCTCGTAATGTATGTTTAAGTTGGGTCTCCTCAAGCAGCAGGCGAGAGAGACTATGGCAGGACTTTCCAGAAACACAGTGGATTGCACATTTGAAGTTTATCTTTCCCTGTGCCATCCCCCTGCCCCAGGCCCAATTCCATGCCTAGGTATGAAGCAACAGTATTTTAGACATTGCAAAGCTGCTGTTTGTGAAAACATTTTGTTCCACTCTCAGTAATACTGTTGCCAACTTCTCTTCCCACTCAAAAGCCTTAGGAGGGAGTGAAGTGTTACTGCCTCACTAGCATTTCCAGTTGCTCAAGGGAGCAGCTGTTAAGGACATTCTATAGCTTTGTAAGGCCTCACAAATATACATTGTTGTTGCACCTCTGCACCCTGGTTACTGTGTTAGCTCTGGCATGCTTTACTTACACCCATGTGAGTGCTTTTAACATCTGGGTCCAGGTAGTGGGGGTTAATATTGAAAGGAACTAAACCTAGAGCCTGCAGGGAAGGTGGATAAACAATTGGCATGTCATTGGTAGTATTGATGCTGATGGTAGCAACGTTAGTTCCTGCACTGGATCCCACGTAAGGAATCCCATCCTGAAAGGACAAAAGCAATGATTAGTATGCAGTATTACAATCAGGAACTACATTTTTTAGCACCTTATATCATTCTCGGAGACTCAGCAATCAGATTGCACTTAGTCCACATCTCACTGCTAACTTCACAGATGAAAAGCAGAAGAACAAGAATTCAGGTTCTGAGGTGCACAACAGCTTGTATATGTCAGTCATGGTTGTCAGAGAACTACTTGTTGGATGTCCTGGACTCATAACGCTGTGACCCCATCACAAGAGAACTTTGAAGGTTGTTAGTACATATATTGGACTTTACTAAGACAGATTTATTATGTGTATTGCATTTACAGGAAATACCTGCGCTAGCTTTTAACTAGCTTCTGAAGAGAGCAGCCCATCTGAAGCTGAGTACAATGTTGCCACAGCATCAGCTTACCAGTACTGTGACCAGCCAGTTTAGTGCGAGTTCAGGTATTACTATATGCTGTGTTCTAAGTGGAAGGATTCCACACAAACATGCAAGTATATGGATAATAGCTTATTTTTACAAATTGTTCTATCTTGAGAGAACTGCTGCTACTATAAGTGTAACCAAACAGTTAACTAGACTTCACCGGGACTTGAACACTTTCTGGCTTTTCTGCCCACAACAGGCATTGAATTTCTGTATATTAAGACGGCCTAGCTACATAACCTTTTTTTCTTGGAAGCTGGCCTTTTCAAACGTATTGTGCTTGCATAAATCTGCCTGAAGTTGTTTGCAGTTCCATATTGCTAGGGGAACACCTGGCTTCTGTTCTGCTCCATGGATGGTATATCTTTGTGGTGCCTTATGAGATTTGCCAGCCAGAAGGGGTCTGCTGACCAGAAGGACTCGATGGCACTCATACCTCTCAATTCCAGATCAAAGAGGTACACAAGGTAATTACACCATTTTCAGTGTCAACAGGGCATTGACTAAAAGGCATGTATGGATCCAACTCTATTAATAGTTTATTAGCAAAAAACTGCAACTTGAACATGTCTGTATCTATTAGCTAAATAGAAAGTGGACACCTCAGGCTGAAAAGCAGGGTTTCTGGACATAGATTATGTCCTGCACTGCTCTTCATTGGTATTTTACACCGAGTAGCTTGCTTCTAAGGTATTATGCAGCATTGTACATCCCAAGGTCTTGCAGTCCCACATCTGGGAAACTGCCCTAGAAAGTTTGCTGACCTCAAGTCTTTTCAGGCTTCAATGACTAATGGCAGCCTTATTTGGCCACAGATCTCAGTCCACCAGGTTGTGTGAGATGGCTCAATATTTGAAGTATATTAGACACAAAGATGCAGAATGAACTTGGATTTGTCTGAACAAAAGCTTATGCATGAGATCCTGCCATTCAGACTTGGCCAGCGTCCTGTAGTATTTACCTCAAGAACTCTTTTCCTGATCTCCTGTATTAGACAGTTGTCGTAGAGAGCTTTCAGGAGACGGAATGTGTTCCCACCTCCTGCAGAGAGAGAGCCCAGCTTATTTAACATGTTCTCACCGCCAATATTCATCGAAGCTTTTACAAACTTGGCAGGCTCAATGATTTCTATGCTCTATTCAGGGTAGTATCCTGCACTGAGCAGCAGTAAAACCAGAAGCTTCAGAAGAGTGGTCACAGGGCAAGCTCTGGGCTCATGCCCCAAGTCCTTCTTGTAACACTGGCGCTGGCTCTTTGTCAGCAGACACTGCTGTAATACCCAGGAGCATGGCATTAGGACTATGCTCAGTTGGAGCCCAGTAGTCCCGAAACTTTTTAGACTTGATAAAGTGATGATCCAGCTGCAATGATTGTGTTTTATCACTGAAGTACTGTTCAAATGAATAATCTGAAATTTACTGGAGGTGAAGGTCCATTAACAAATCTCTCCTATTTCCATCCCCACCACTAAATGTAGGGTCTTACTGTTCCCCATCAAAGTACTGGTTTCTGTAGTTTCTAATGATTGCTAGGCCCAACTTTTTCATTGTTGTTTCTACAGTGCCTGCTCTGAGCTGGACTAACCCAGTGCCCTATGTAAACCCTGATCAGGGAGCAAGAAGTAAAACTTACCGATAAATATTGCTTCCGATTTCCTTACAGCTTCCACTGGATCACAAGATTCATGAATGCTGTCCAGCCCATAACCTTAAATGAAAGAGTATTTTGCTTGCCACTTCAGTTTGGTGGAGGAATGTGGTATGTTCAATTCCTCCCTCCCCCCGAGCCAAATGTCTTGCCAGACAACTAGGGAAATTTCAGAGAACTCTACAACATAAAGTATATGTCCTACATTGGTGCAGGGCTTCTGCATCCAGCTGTACCAAAGGAAATGTTTGATTTACAGATATACATGCTCTGTATCTTGAGAGCGGAGCATTTCACTCGGCAGGCACAGGCTGAGGCACGCGGTCCTGCTGAGCATTACCGGCAAACTGGGAAACGAGAAGGAAAAAGCTGTCAGTCTTCAGCTCGGCTGCAAGTCTGAACACGACGTGCCACCGCTGGGTCTAGCATTACTAGTGCAAATATCTGATCTGATTTATTTTTTTTTTAATGGTTAAAATGTCTGGCTTTGACACATTTGCCTTGCTGGGGTTCGCTGAGTACAGGGAGTGCCAGGAGAGCCAGAAGGTGGATGTGTGCTGGCAGCAATCTTTCTGCAAAAGAACGGAGCAAAGTGTGCTGCCCAGGGCAGTGAGTAGTGGTTATTACTGGGGTAACAGGTTATCCCGAATGGTGGTGGGTATTGGGCGGAGGTGTCGCTGTAGGCTGCTCTGGAAAAACCTTGGCTCGAAGCAAAGCTGAGTTGCTGTTCATCATGGAAATGCGTGGCCGGTTGAAGTGCGTTATAGTAAAGGGTTTTGCGTTAAGCGGTTGCACGGCTCGACCCCAGGCTTAAGGCGTCAGGGACCAAACCGCGCCCCGGTGCGCTGGAGCAGGTAGAGACGTGCTCGGTGTTTAGGAAACAGCTTCCTCCCCCAGGCGCCCAGAGCGCTCGCAACACGATTTCTTCTGGGGGCCTTTAGAGTAGCTGCTAGCGGGCAGCGGGCCCCGCGGCGGACCGACACCCCCCCGCCCCGCCCGCTCCCGCAGCGGCGGCCCCCCCGCGACACCGGCCGCCTCCCCCCTGCGGCGGCCCGGGGCGCTGGGGCCGGCCCCGCTTACCCCAGCTCTCGAACTTCTCCCTCGCGGTGCGGGCGTAGGCGTCGCGGTCGTGCAGGGCGTAGGGGACGAAGAGCACCCGCTTCACCGTCCTGCGAGGAGAGAGGGGAGGCGGCGGTCAGAGCTGGGGCGGCCGGGCGGGCTCCCGCGGGCCCTGCGCGGTGCTTACTGCCCGAGGAAGCTCTGGATGTGCTGCTGGCAGTGGCCCAGGTACCCCCCGCCGTGCAGGGTGGAGTTGGAGACCAGCAGCAGGCGCCGCGGGCCCCCCATGCCGCCCGGCGCCGTGCCCCGCCGTCGGTGCGCGCAGCCCGGCCCGTCCCCGCTCACCCGGCCCGGCCCGGCCCGCCCCTTCCTGCCCCGCCGCGGCCCGCGGGGTGGGGCCCCGCCGCTCCCGCCGCCCGGCCCGGCCATGCTGGACTTCGCCATCTTCGCCGTCACTTTTCTGCTCATCCTGGTGGGCGCCGTGCTCTACCTCTACCCGGTAATGCTGCTGCCGGTACCGGGCCCCCGGCGGGACGCACGGCACAGCCCGGCCCGGGGGGCAGGCAGCGAGCGGCCGAGAGGCCCGTCCCCCACCGCGCCCCGGGCCCTTCCCGCCGCCCCTGGGCCGCCCGGCCCCGCTCCGCTGCCCCACGCCCAGAGCCCGGGCCCATCCCGCGGCAGCCCGGCCCCCGCGCCCCGGCCCGCCGCGGTCGGTACGTGCCGGTGGCTGAGCCCACCGGGGGGCTGCGCCGGCTCCCCGGCAGCTCAGCTCGGCGTCCGTGCGGGTCTCCGGGGCGAAACCTGGAGGCGAGATCTGCGTGGCAAACCCGACCCGGGAAATCTGTACGCGGGGATCTACCCCCTCACCGGGTGGGTGATGCTGGTGTGCCCGGTGGGCCAGGCACGCGCTCACGGTCGATCGGCCCCGTAAGCCTTGGCAGGCGTGAGGCCTGAAGACGTGGCTTAGCCAGCTCTTGTTTAACGTTGCGAGTGGCGCAGCAGGATTGCGGTGGAAAATCCATCTGTCCCACTGGGAAGCTGTGGGACTTGTGCAGAATCTGAAGTTCGAGGGGGTTGATGCGTGTCCTTTTACCCTAGGCATCTAGGCAAGCTTCAGGTATCCCTGGGCTGGCTCCAGCTGATGAAAAGTAAGTGATTTCCTTCCCAGCACTGATCAAGCTCAGCGTTGGCAGAGAGTGCTGTTCATGACGAGGTATCCTCTTTTGTTCCTCAGGGATGGCAACCTGCCAGATATCATCACCAGCAGCAGTTTGCATGAGTTCCTGGTGAACCTTCATGAGAAATATGGCCCACTGGTCTCTTTCTGGTTTGGAAGGCGTCTTGTTGTCAGCCTTGGCTCCATCGATCTCCTGAAACAACATATTAACCCCAATCGATTGCGTAAGTGTCCTTTGCTTTGTCTTTGAGTCCACTGGTTCCTTCTGGCCGTGCTGGGCATCCTGTGTCCAAGAGAGCTGGAGTTTCGTTCAGAGTAGAAAGAAAACGAGGCTCAGTCTGCAGCTGAAATAGCGGTTAAGGTATGACTTTGGACTTAAGTATTAGTGGCAAAGAGTTGCTGCTGTCAAATGGCCATCAAGAAATGAGCATGCTTGTGCCTTCTACCATCTCCCTACAGGCAAATGTTTATGGAAAAGATCACTTGAAACAGCAAGGTGAAGGTCCTGTAGCTGCTTGGCATACATTTGAAAAGCAGTTTGAAATATAATTTAAGAGGGGAAACTTTGCTAAAGTAAGTCTGAAAACTACTGTGCTAGTTTGCGATAGCTCCCATGTGTGGTTCAGTGTAGAGGTTTTTAAAGTATTATTTGAAGTTGTTCTTTAACTTTTGTTTTTCTTTTGCGTGTAGAATTTTGTGCTCAAAACCTTTAATTGATCTTCC
Source organism: Falco punctatus (assembly GCF_963210335.1). Taxonomy (NCBI): domain Eukaryota; kingdom Metazoa; phylum Chordata; class Aves; order Falconiformes; family Falconidae; genus Falco; species Falco punctatus. Next base: position 15,898,141 of record NC_137588.1, on the reverse strand, counting down.
AGTTTTGGAAGTGGTCAGTGGTGCTGGTAGCTGAGTTGACAGTCTTAGTCCTGGGAAGGTATTTTAATTTATGATATAAACATTTTAGGTGGATGTTTTGCTTCCTAAGGGGATCACAGACGTTTAAGTTAACTCAGCTGATATTTGGGTTTACCCTCTTGTTTTTCCAGTTTTCATCTTGCAAAGTTGAATGAGGTGCTGGTTGTACACATCTGACCTGATCCTTTAGGCTGCCTTTAGGCACAGGCAGGTATCTCAGCGTTACTTAGTGCTGAGGTTGTGGTGGGTAAGCGTCCTGTACAGTTGCATGACAGGCTCAAAAAAATGGTGATGATCTGGGGAAAGAGTGGGAGTTCATGAAGATCAGCAAAATGCAGCTGATAGCAATAACACTCCAGAAGGTGGGAACCCACCCTGAAAAATCTGGATGCGCTCAAGTGTGTTTGGGGGAAGTTGAGCAGACAGTCACTTTCTCAAAGCTCAGGGCAGTGGTGACAGGCCCCTGAGCAGGCAAGTTCTCGGAAATGTTCTGAATTTGGGAGTACGCAAATACTGGAAAAAAACAGATACAGTGCAAATGCAGGAAACAAAGTGACCCAGGCAGCAACCGACTAATCTAGTGTCCTGCTATGCCAAGGGCTAAACATATTTTTTTTAAGGATGGGGATAAATAGGAAATACATGCCATACTTCTTTGGTAATTAGAATTCTAGATAAGGAAAGTGATAGAACTGTGTTTCTCTCGGGGTTTCAGTTCAGAATTTTCTTGGACGCCACTGGGATCATCACTGAAGCTGGAGGTAATGGGATATGAGAAGTGAAAGAGGAAGCGAGGCTGGATTATGTTGGGAAAGTGAAGTGCTGAGGTGGGGAGGTGAAATACTCCCACTTAGGTTAGCAGCCTGCCCTGATGGTGTTACGCTGGGACCCCTTGTCAGCACAAGGAAGCAGAGTCAGATGGGCACCCCTGAGGGCTGGGATAGCAGAAACGGTGAGAAGCAAAAGCAGGCTGCACTAATTGCCTGCAGGATGACATGGCCGTAGAAAAAAAGAAGAGGGTACATTGAGTCATGTGTTTTCTGTAGAGAGAGGAAAGCATCTAGGCTATTGCACAAGATGAACATGAGCCAGACCTGGAATCCCATGTATGGCTCTGACCTCTGTACTTGGGCATGATTTTGGGTAAAGCAAGTGCAAAGAAGGGCTGCCAGCGCTCTCAGAGGAGCAAGGAGCCTGTCATGCAGGAGGAGCCAGGGACAGTGTGTTCTGCCCCACAGATGGAGGAGCTTATGGTGGCTCCTTCTAAAGGCAGCAGTGGCAGGTTTAAGAAGGAGGGTTCTCATGATCTGTACTGAATTCAGACCTGAAAAAGCAGCGATGTTAGTTGTATCAGTGCTTTCCTTTTAGCACTGATGCTTGTCAGAAGTGCTCAAACTTTATTAGAGGTGAGGAATCTTACTGTTTTTCCTGGAGGTTTCAGGTATCAACAACACGTAGTAGCTTAGCTGAGTGGTTGTAGCAAAACGCTTGCTTCCTCTACCATTTCATGGTGAGTGGTTATAAGTGGTAGCTCTCAGCCACAAACTGGCTCTGGGCAGCTTGTAGTTTTGTTGGAGGCCTGGTCTTGCACACATCTCTTCTGTGCGCACGGTGCTGTGGGGCAGGAGACAGCCCACTGTGAACTGGCTCATATCCAAGTCGCGGCTCTCCAACACCACCAAAAAACTCTTGCCATGCAATTTCTCCTCAGTCTGCTGGGGCACCTGAGGCCAGAGCTGTTCTTCATAGGTGCCTGCTTGTTGGTTTCCAAGCTGGAGGTGTAGGGTTTGTCTCCAAGTAGCAGAGAAAGGTTCCTTTGATCACATCTGTGTGTCACAGGTATGGTCAGACTTCTGGGAGAGAGAGAGGTGCTGGTAGTGCATCTCTTGTGAGAGCCTTGAAGTTGGACTAATTGCATTCATAATTATTAACAGGCTCCCCATGCCAGCAGACTGTTTTTTCTCATGCTTAAAGCAATGTTTGAAGCTGGTATGATTTCATGACCTCTTAAAGCTTGGTTGAGATGAATTTGCAAGGAGAATTCAAAGGAAGTAAAATTTTGCTGCTGTTACTGGTGATTCCCATGAGAGGCTTTGGGGAAGCAGTCCGGGCCTCCAAAGGGTGTGGATCTGAAGAGAGTAGACTAGTTCAGGACTGCCGGGACCCACCTGGAACACTCCTATGAGTTGATGTCACCTTTTGTGTTGGGCCAGCGAACCTGAAGCACCCTGAATGCTGAAGATGGAGCTATGGGTCGTGGCCTGTTTGAGCGGGACAGCTTTGTTGCTGTTCTGTGTTTGTACTGTGCAGCTTCAGAGGTCCTGTCCGTCTCTGATGTTCAGTTCTGCTTGGCATCTGTCTTGACTATCCAGAGTTAGATCTTTTCTCTATATTTACTTACAATGGTGTCCAGGATAGCACTCTGATGCTCTTGTGATGAAGAAGAAGCTTTCCTTGTAAGTAGAAGGAACAGCTGAAATTTTGAGATGCTTCACTAAGAGGACTGAAAGTGTAACCCTTGAGGTGTTTTCAAGACAAGGGCAAAGGAAGAAGTCCGTGGAAGCGTTGGTAGGACTGAGCCCTGTCTCCAAGAAGTGGTTTGTGCCTTGTGGAGTCACTAGCCTCCTGCACCTGTGGAGAAATAGCCATTCCCAAACACTGTGAGGCAGGGCCAGCCCTCAGCAAAGGGCAGCTTGGGCTCTGCAGTCCTGAGTTCATAACAGAGGGTGTTTTAGTGGCATGGGGCTGCTAGGTTGCATTAGGGACAGGGGAGAAAACATTGGAGCCCGAGGCTGATCCAGCAGTTTTCTTCCATACACACCAGGAGAACTTTGCAGTTTCTGCAGGTGATGATGCTAAGCATCGTCTAGCCTCTCCAGTGCCTCTGCTTGCCAGATTTGCTGTGTGGGCTTTACCGACAGCCATGTGTCTTTTTGGCTACCCTAGTACTGTGCCTAGCTCTGCCAGGGCCAGTCAGCAGGGAAGCGTGGCATGAATAGCAGCAGCCACTCCATGGCAAAGTACCTTGGAGGAGGAATTGTCAGCAGCAGCCGGAGTCACATAGCAGCCTGCTCCACATGGAGAGCCACAGGTACCATCTGCTGTGCCAAAAGACATATGCACATACTTGTCATTTAAAGTTGGGGAGAGCGTGAGATGCAGAGCTTAAAAACATGGGAAGCGAAATGGTGTGAGAGAAAAGCATTTAGGAAAGTTTACCATATTTATGCCTCTGGCCTCATTAGCTGCTTTTGTGTCATTAGGTAGTAAGTCCTCTACAGGTGGGAATTATCTCTGCTTGTATGTTTGTCCAGTAGCACAATGAGGCCCCAGTCTCTGCTGGGAAGCCTAGATGCATCCACAGCTGATAGTCATATGTGTCTAGCCCAGCCCTGATGTCTTCTGATGCCTCAGGGGTTTCCCTTTCTATCTGGGAGAAATAACAGATTGTGATAAACAGTTGAAATATCCCTCTTGAAAACCCCCTGATTGCTGCTTCCAGATAGTTCCTTAAAGATTCTGCCCATTCTGCAAGACCCACAGGAAAGTTTTCAGAAAGAGAAACGCATATGCCATGCTTCATGGCACAGCTTTGCGTTGACACCTAATACACTTTAGCAAATTTAATAAGTAGAGGCCCTGGTGGTGAAATTCAGATTTAAAGATCTAACTGAAGTGACCACGGGTACGGAAGATGGAGGATAAGTGCTTGTGTTTAGTTTGTACGGTGTTGCAAGTGTCTGTGCAGAAGGAAGATAGAAAGTAAGGTAACAGAAGTAGGAAGTGTTCTGTAGCTTAGTGGGGTACCGTTCTCTGTAAGAGCTTCTCTGCCGGAGGCAGCCCTGACTGAGAGGTGGGTGTTAGTGTGGGAAGAGCTCATCAGCAGGGAACTCGGTGCATGCAAGAGGAATCACGCGGGAGCAGTAGGGTGCCCAGTGAGGTTTGCTGTGAAGCCAGGTAAGGAGTGCAGAGAGCAATCTCTGGCTAGGTCTCGCATGCGAGCTGGTACATCTTGAGTGCGTAGCCATGGTCAGGGCAGGAGGGCGCACCCGATGTCAAGGGGCAATGTGCTAGAGGGGCTGCAGATGAGGCTGCGGGAGAAGGGGAAGGAGCATGCCACTCTTCCCGTTGTCACTGAGTCAGTGGCACAACCAGCTGGGAACTGGCAAGCTGGGAACAAGCTTCCAAGGCGTTGTTACTAAAGAATTACTTGATAGAGCCAGCAGGCAGCCTCTGCAGGGGGAGTGGTACCCTGCCACACAGGAGAGACCTTATGAGGTCCCAGCCCACGCTAAGCAAGAGAAGCTTGACAGTCCGAAGAGACTGTTCCTGGGGGAAGAAGCTATGCCTTGCTTGCTGCCCAGAAGTAGCAGCACCCGGTTAAAGAGGTTGCTGTTTTCATCATCCCCGTGTGGTGTGACTGCCTGACTTTTGTGTGGTGTTTTCTTCCTTTGCTTTCAGTGGATCCCTTTGAGACGATGCTGAAGTCCCTCTTGAGGTACCAGTCCAGCCTGAATAGGGATACAGGAGAGAGCCACACGAGGAGAAAGCTGTATGAAAGTGGTGTGACCAAGTCCTTGCAAAGTAACTTTGCTCTCATCCAGAAGGTGCGTAACTGCCCTTGTACAGCAGAGAAGCCCTGTGTGGCTCATGGGAAAGTTTAGTGAGGACGATCACTGGGATAAAGGAGCTGCATTCAAATTAGTGCTGAAACTATAAGCCATCTGAGACAGCAAACAGCCTCTGCCCATTCCAGCATGGTGTGAATATTTGGTTTCTCTTAGCTCCAGTGGGTTAGGGGGAAGGGCTGGGTTTGGTGGCTTTTTGTGCTAAGATACCAGATGCAGATAAAGGTGGAGCACCTGGATTCTAGATTTATTTCCCAGGACAAGAAGGAGGAGCAAGGAATCAGCTATTGGGGCCACAAACAGGTGAAGAACTGTTCTGTTGACTCAGTCCAGCAGCCAGAATATGATCTCTTTGCTCAGTTTGGAGCTACTAGTATTAAAGGTTTTAAGGTTTCTTCTGTGACAGAGGGAAGAAGAGAGTAGGACAGGGCTTGTTGGGGGAAAACCTTGGGAAAAAGCAGAATATTTCAGGCTAAAATGTTACTGTTTAAGTTAACAATGGAAGGAAACCCTGGAAAGAGTGTAGCTTCATGCCGTAGCCGTGGAAGTGTGGTCCGCCTTAGGAACTGGGTGGGAATGTCTCCAGGGTATGTTTGGTAAATAGGCTGCTGATATTACTGCCAACTAATGGTTCCTTCCCTCTCAAGCTGTCAGAAGAGTTGCTAGCCAAATGGCTCTCTCTCCCTGAGGCACAACACGTGCCGCTTTGCCAGCACATGCTGGGCTTTGCCATGAAGTCTGTCACGCAGACAGCTATGGGCAGCAGCTTTGAAGATGACCGGGAAGTCATCCGATTCCGCAGGCACCACGATGCAGTAAGTGTCACAAAAAGCCAGGAAATCTCCCTGTTAAATTTGTACATGCTAACAGCGCACAGCTTGTGTCTGCGTGCAGTTCGGTACAAGCTACTGCTGAGACTTTAACAGTAAGCTAATACTAAGCTTGAGAGCTTGAGGGCTCTGCCTCAGTTGTCCCAAGCTGAAACTATCAGAAAGATCCTAATGCTGATCCTGCTGTTGTTAGCCTAAGGCGTTTCTAAAGGATCTGTGGGGATCAGGAACCCAGATCCAATGGCAGCTGAGAGGTGTTTGGTACTTAAGTCTGTTAAACTCTACTGGGAATGCTAGTGGGACTTCTCCTTTTCAAAGATCTTCTGAAGGCTCTGTGACATTGTGGAGAGAGGAAAATATGAGGAGGTCCTAAGCTGTGTCCACATCTGGGGATGTCAGATCTGCTGGTGATAGGGTGGGAGAGAAACAGTTCTGCCTCCCATTCAAGGTTCCCATGCCTTTTCCCCTACAGCTGTAATTACAGTTGTTTCAGTTAGATTCAATTTTAGCTAGCATAGATGTAATATCTGGAATAGGACTTGGTTTCCTGAAGAGGAGACCAGTTCCATATTCACAGGATGTCTCAATTTTTTTTGGCGTTTTCATTTTCCTGAATAGGGAAGAATAGAAAAGTCCAAGCAGTCTCAGCTTATGGTGAGTGATGGGTGCTTTTCCCTCTGTCCTTCTTTCAGATCTGGTCAGAGATTGGGAAAGGTTTCTTGGATGGGTCCCTTGACAAAAACATGACTAGGAAGAAGCTCTACAAAGATGGTAGGTTCCTCCCAAAATCACAGTCTTCCACTCTGATTAATACTTAGAATTAGCTAGCATATAGAAGCACTAATTTGTCCAGCTGTCTTGGCTTTTCTGCAGAGTTGGTCATCATGGCATAAGCTACCAGATGTGTCCTCCTTACTCTTGCAGAAGATTGTTGGTTTGAAGTTGAGTGACAACCCTGCTATTGCACAAGAAGTTTGTAGTAGAGCTCTGGTTCCAGGTCTGGGTCTGTCCAGTCTGGAGACTGATAGAGGATCCTGGGAAGTATCAGGGTGTGCTTGCTCCCTTCCTGTTCTGTTCCCTAGCACCCGCTTTTGACCTCTGTTAGAGGCAGGCAACTGTGTTAGGTGGGGACAAACGGAGCCACTTGGTTTGGCCTGTATGGTCATTCCTGTGGTGCTGCACCATTTGGTGAACGCGCTGCCAGTCACTCGCTCACAGGCTGGAAGACACAATTACAGAGGTGCTGCTTTGATGGATTCCTTCCACATGATAACCTCTGATGTGCTATTACAAAGTAACATGATTTTCAGGTCTGTTGTGGCAGTGCTTTTGTTTCTCATAGATTTCACAGTAAGTTATTTTATTTTTCAGTTGTCCTGTCTTCTTTGTTGTTAATAAACCCTTTCAGTATTGATTGATAAGATGTTAAAGAAAAGTAGCTTGTATCTAGAACTAAGGATTTGGTTGTGAATCCTCCAGACTCAGTGTTTCCTTCTTTAAGTTGCCTTGGGTTTCAGGACCTGAGGACAACTACTGCCCCGTTAAAATGGGTTTCTCCCATGGCACCTGTTCAGGACTGTTCCTGAGCTGTAGTACGATGATGTGTTAGGACACAATTTCATGAACTCCAGATAGTGATGCTTGGTGTTTAAGTGTGGCTGGCCTTCCTATGCAGAGGGGAGGGACGAAGGGTGGTGCTAAGACGAAGGGGCTGAATTGGGCCTTGGTAAATCGAGTTTCATATCCAACTTCTGCTCCATGATTCCTGGATAGTCTTGAGTAGGTCGTTTAAATCAGACAGGCAATGGCACTTAGGTCCCTAACTCCCCCCAGCTCCCGCAACAGGCACTGGGAGTTAGGCACCCACATATCTTCAGATGTGTGGACTCTGTGCCAAAACCCCTCCTGCATGTTCCCCACCTTCCTTTCTCTGCAAACTTTAGCACAGAGCCGTCCTCTTACACCATGCTTGCAAAAGGGACAGCATCAGTAGCTGGAGGTGCTGTAACACTTTAATAATTTTAACTCTACAGGCCATGCAACTCGTGTTACCTGGTTCAGATGTTTTTTGTGGGGGCTGATGAAACATGTTCTCTGATGGTTCAGCACTGACTGTTATTTGGCTTCCCTTTACATGAGTTCAGCTCAAAGTACATGTCTTGGTTGTACCTGTAAGGACGGCTTTTTGTAGGCAGGCTGTCTTATTTGCTTCCTGTGTTTTCAACTAAATTGGAGATTCCACCTTCCACATGTAACAGGGGCTGCTTCTGTAAATGAGCCCAGCAGGGACAGCTGGTCTGAAAATCTGCATGGAGAGATAGATTTGCTTCTCTGCAGCACTCAGGATGACCAGGTTTTAAAATAAATGTTTCTTTTTGCTTCCAAAGCTCTGATGGAGATGGAATCCACCTTAAGGAAAATTACAAAGGAGCGCCGAGGCAGAGCATTCAACAGGCACATCTTTATAGACACCTTGCTGCAGGGGAGCCTCAGTGACCAGCAGGTCTGTGCGTCTGTTATGTCATTACACAGCGATGGAATTTTGCTAGATGGGCAGCTCATTGCTTTGTAGCCTTTGATTAATTTAAGTTTTTGCATCTTAGGTCACTTTCCTTATTAAAGCAGGGTTTCTTGTTCTTTCTTCCACTCCTACAATGTTTAATTGCATTAGAATTTGGTAGCTTCCCTTGCCACTGCTTCATTGCTGTTTTTATAAACCAGAAGTATGTTAATATTAAGCATGTCTCATGTGCCATTCCAGTGGAAGTTCTATAGAGAGTTCGGTCTATGTCTTCTAGATATATTTCCTGCTCTCTGCACTGAAGGGATTTCATGTGCTTGAGTGGAGAATGTGCTACTTCTTTTTTATCTTATGAACTTCGTTCTCTGAAGTAGATTTTGTCTCCTAGATTCTGGAAGATACAATGATTTTCTCCTTGGCAGGATGCATAATCACTGCTAACTGTAAGTACAGGTTGTAGGTAACTTTCCATCCTTACACTCAGCTGTCTAAAACTGTGTGTGATGACATGAGACTTATTCTAGCCTAATGGAAAATTATATTCATCATTCTCTTTCTCCTGAGCTACAGATGTAGAGAAAAAGCTAATTTTTACATCAGACTCTTGACACAGCCTCACAGCTAGTTGTGTTTGACAACTTTCCCAGTCTTTTGGTGAACTTAGAATTTCTTCCCATTGCTTTTTGCTTGTACTCTAACCCCAGCCAACTGATGCTAAATTTGATGAAAAAGCACCAGAAGACATAAGCCACAAAGATCATGTTGTAAAATAGGTTTTGGCACATGGAAAGGAAATTAAAGCAGGGTGCTGGAATCTGACTGGCTGCTTCAAATTTCTGGAGGATAGGTGTGTTCCATGTATGGAAGACTTTCAAAGAAGCTACTTTGGGATTTGTGCAAAGATTATGGGAAAAAAAGCCCAAATAAAAATACAAACCGGAGCTGTGTAAAATTTATTGTGATAGGGGGGTGATTATCAGGCCCTGTATCTCATCCAGTGGGGATGAGACTCCAAAGAAAACCTCCCAGGTGCAGCTGGGTGTTAAAGAATGTGGAAAGTAAATTTGGCAACTATGATAATACTCTCCACAGAGAATAGCCTCTCCAAGTACTCCAAGATGACTGTTATTTTAAGGGGCTTGAATCCTCAGGGATTTCAGATAGTTCTCTTGAATAGGCAGTTTGGAGTGGTAGAAACATTACCTTGTAGCTTTAGGGAAACTGCATCCTATACACTTATTTCCTATGCAAGGTTTCTTTTTCACTCTGCTGTTAAAGATATATACTCACAAAATAGTTGCAGGGGAGACAAGTATTGGCCAGCTTGCTGCAGGGGGCTATACTGTTCTTGTCACTCTCTGTCAGGAGCCCCAGATGTTGGCTGGCTGGAGCACTTGCCTGAGATGTGCTGGGGAAGCCCTCTAAAGAAGGAAATCTTCTGATGCTTTGGACAAACCAGTCTTTCTTTTGCATGGTTGGTCTAATAACCCTGGTTCCCCAGGTTTTGCTGGGCTCTGTGGTCTCTTCCCCAGAACTGTGAGGCTGAGTGGCTCAGCCTCCTGCACAGCTCCCTAAGCTCCTCATAGCATTGGAAAGACAACTTTATTTTGCAGGATCTCTTGTTGCATAGGAGATCAGCCTCCACTCTTGCCACTGCATGCAGAATCAGTACAACCTCTTGTTAACAGAGCTCACCCTTTTCTGGGTCAAAAAGTAATGTTCCACGTACAGGAAGTAAAAAACTGGACACAGTTTGTGAAGAAGTGAATTTTCTGGGTCCAGTCTTGTCTTGATTTCTTCCCTAGTGTGTACCTGGGCAGTCTATTTCCTGACAACCTCAGAAGATGTTCAGCAGAATCTCTACAAGGAAATGGACCGCGTTCTGGGGAAGGGACCAATTACGCATGAGAAAATCGAACAGCTCAGGTGGGTCCCGTGGAAGGAACTGCAGAGGAAGGTGGTTATCTCATGTGGTGGGGACAGGGGCTTCATGAGCTGGAGCCTGATGCCCAGCCTACGCTGGGCCAGAAGAAGACATCCAAAAGATACTCGCTTATTTTTTCTGGAAGTCATCAAACCACAGGATGACTCACAGCACAGAGAGAATCTGCTGTAGGGCTCCAGACATGGGGACCAAGCTGCTCTCTTCAGGTTGTCTATGGGAAACCCTTTAGGTTCATGGGCAGAGGAGAGCACAGAATTGATGCCCTGGCTGCCAGGCCAAAATTTGTTTACTTACTGTCTTGTTTGGTTTCTGTCCTAGTTTGCCTTCTAGAAGTAATCAGTCATTTTAGTGGTTGGATTCATGTTAGACATATTTAGAGAGAAAGCATGTAATAATCTTTTCAAAGGGCCACAGAATGATGACTGGTCAACAGTGTGCCTTTATTTTTCGTGCATCTGTTGGTGCCACTGGGTGCCTTTTCTGTTTGGACTGCTGTTAGAGTTTCAGTAAGGGAGTATTGAGTATGTGGGTTTCTCACTGCTGCTTGTATGGATGAGAGGTCCAGGAAGAGGGCTGGTGTGTTTATGCTTTTTAGCAGAGTTTGGTATAAAATGTGAAAAAAGTGCGGTGAAGAGAAATTTCAATAACCTTCCCTAAAAGCTGATAATGAGATCTAAGGCTTCTGGCAAAGATGCTGTGCCTTCTTGCCAGAAAAAAAATAATGAAGTGCCTCAGTGTGGTTTGAGGCAGCTTCAGGAGCAGGCTGTGACCCTGAATGCAGCAGGTGACTCGGCTTTCTTTGCTGCCACTTGGATGTAGACAAGCTTCTCTCTGGGAGGGTTAAACTAACCAGGTCTTACCGGTTGCAGATACTGTCGGCAGGTCCTGTGTGAGACAGTGCGAACAGCAAAGCTTACGCCCATTGCTGCACAGCTGCAGGAGCTGGAGGGCAGAGTCGACCAACACACTATCCCCAAAGAGGTAGGGCACTGCTGGGAGCACTAGGCGACTCTCCTTTCCTGGAGGGAAATTTGCTGTTTCTTCTTCCTCCCACTGAGCAGTGAGGCAGGAAGAACGTTTCTTCGGACACTGTTGAACCCGAGCAGCTGCTCTGTCATCTGAAAGTGCAGTTTAGCTCAAAGTTTGCCCCGCAGTTCCTCTGGAGGAGAGGCTCTGGGAATCCATGTTCTCTTGTTGAGCAGATTTGCTTTTGCTTCTGGGTCCACCAGGGATGAATCATCTTTTGAAGGGGCTTATGAGCTCAGTTGTGCGTTGAAGAGCATGATTTCAGGCCTGATTGTATCAACCATATTTCCCACACAGAGCGGTACCTTCCATTGCAGAGAATAAAGTGTTCCATACATCTATGTCAGCAAGAGAAGAGGAATGGGATCAGACCCTCTCTAACCACCAACAGTTGTAGCATGGGCCTTAGAAGTCAAAATCATAACATCAGGGCATGGATTATGGAAATCTGTAGATGAATATAGAATATTATCTTTTTAATGCACCGAAGAAATAGGAGTAGTCTACAGAATAATCATCACCTAGCAGGGCTGCCCAGAGATGTCTTTAATTGTGCGTTTCTTTTTGCTCTGACATATGTGTCCTGATTTTCTTCACAGACACTTGTGCTTTATGCTCTTGGTGTGATGCTGCAGGATAGTTCATCTTGGCCATCACCATACAAGTATGTAGAGTCAAGACTTTTATTGCAGCTCATCCTTTTCCTTTTTTTAATTAATACTATTTAGATCTTACAGCACAGCCTGTTTGGCTGCAGGGCCTGCTTTAAGTAGATTTTGGAGATGAAAGGGAGTCTAAAAGAAAATCAAGCGATGAAGGTCTTGGTTTGTCTCCATGGGTGGGATTTCAGGGCGATTTAGGACATGATCTTCCCGTGTATGTGTTAGAGTTTGATGAAACCTTTTTTTTGCACGCACACACACACACAACTTCCCTGGCAAATGCTGGTAACTTCCTTTTAAGGTTTTTTTTGTGAAAGAGAAGCAGTGATTTGAATTGCTTTGGAATCACTGCTTGTCATCATGAAGCAATGACGCAAGGGAAGATATGTCAGTCTGAAGCTTTGTTTTCTCAGGGGGAAGGGAAATGCTACCTCATTACTTCTATCTATGAAAACATAACCGGATCCAGGCCACTGTTTTGGAGGTTAAAGAAGAAAGTTGCTGTAGCTTCCTGTGGCCTCCAGGTGGCAAATATTAACGTGCGTCTGACTTCGCTTGGGCTGGGAAAAAAATGTGGGTTACTCACTCTAGACGGGAAGAACAGACAGCTGAGATTTCGGAGAAAGAATAGAGCCTTTAGAACAGCACTTGTTCTCTCCTGCAGGCGTAGCTCTTACAAAAGGGTCAGGCGTTGATGCACCCACCCATGAGCATCTTGGCAGGGACTGCCCGCTAGGACAGGGCGCGCGCTGTGTTTGGGAAGGGTTTGCTGAGGCCTTGTGGGAGGGACAGTGAGGGCTGCTGTGAACATAGTGTGTTTATTCCGAGGTGAAGGGGACTGAGGTTTGGCCTGGGTAGATGTGTGTTTCTGTGATGGAGACAGGAGATCAGCTCCTTGATCCTTTCACCTACCTACTGTACAAAACCACTGTTTGTGGCTGTTTGCCCTCCCTATTTTTTTGCTGCATTTTCTTTCCTTTTACAACATCTTCAATTTGCCGCTTTAGTTCAGAGGGAATATAAGTTTGATGCTGCTTTTACTGGGGTTCACCACCCATGTGCCCTTTCGCTTTGGTAGAAGCAGAGCAGGGATGTTTAGGCAGGGAGAAAAAGACCTGGAGTATAAGCAGAAAGTTTTAGCAGAAAGTGAAAGAGAACTGTCTTCCATCCATCAAATTTCCTGTTTGGTTTTGGTGGGTTTTTTTTAATATTTAAGTTGAGTGATATTTTGTTAGTCTCCCTGGGGTTAGTTGATTATGGAAATCTTGTTTTAACTCATGCCAGCCCTGGATAATAGTTTTCTCACATCCTCCACCATCCTAATGCTAGAAACCGCTTTTCTCACTTGAATGAGTCACCAGCTTCCCTCCCCCAGCACAAACACATACACACCAGCTGCTTGAGGAGAAGGGTGAGGGGAAAGGAGAAAAGGGAAATATTTTTGGAAGTGAGAGAGGAAAGGACCCAGAGGGAGAGAGAGGGGGAGACAAGTCACTTGTGTTTGCCCTGGAGGGGAGTAGAGGGCAGGTAGCAGCATCAGCTCAGCTGTGTGCTCAACCTAAATACTCACTGCTGAGAGGCAGTGCATGTTCGTTCCAGCCCTGTGTCACATTAACACAGTTTATCAGCATTTTGACCGAGCTGGGGCACAGCTGACCAGCCGGGGATATAGATGGAGCAGATGCACAGTTGCCCTCATATATCTGTGTGAAATTACCCAGCATGATTTAGAGAGAGATTACTGAGATTCTTTATCTCATCACCAGTTTCTTACTCATGTGTGCGTGCGCATGTGTCCAGGGAAAGGACCCTGTGCCTGCACGGAAGGCCTCAGTGTATTTTGTGTTTCACAGGTTTGACCCAGAGAGATTCAATGAAGAATCAGCCATGAAAAACCTCTCCTTGTTGGGTTTTTCAGGAAGCCAGGAGTGCCCGGAGTTGAGGTGAGCATAGGGAAGGAAGTCTGTGTGTGGGTCTGTGGCAGACAGGAGAGAAGGTGCTTTCAGCCTCTTCCTGTTGCTGCTGTCCAAGCTGGCTGTTGTCCTTTTTCAGATTTACATCGTAGCAAGGGTTTTATTCTATTCTCCTGCCTCTTCCCTCAGGTTTGCCTATATGGTGGCTACAGTTCTGCTGAGTGTCCTGGTGAGGAAACTGCATCTCCATCCAGTGAAAGGACAAGTCATGGAGACAAAATATGAGCTGGTAACCTCACCAAAGGAGGAAGCCTGGATAACGGTGTCTAAGAGAAGCTAAGAGCAAGTAAAACAGGGGGCTAAAAGTGCCAGCAGTGATGCTCTGAACAAGGGTTTCAGGGGGAATCATGCTGGTGCCATGCTGACTCAGCCAAGGAATTTTACATCCAGGGTTTGTTACCTTCCACATTTTTAACCACATACCTCTCTTGGGTACTTTTTCTAACTCAACCAGTAGTCGTATTAAAGTAGATTTAATCTGTATGCCTTTTTTACATTTGCTTTTGGATCTCTGGCCAAACCATTCGAAAGGAAGCAACAAAACCTTGTAGTGGTGTATGTATGAATTATTGGGTGTCAACTAGTCAAAAGACCAGACCTCTGGTGAATCCAGCCCCTCTCCAACAGTAGCCAGGGATGGGTAAGAGTGCCTCTCATACAGTGGAGTGCTTCTTCATGGATCCTAGCTAGGCAAGACCTTGGAGAGACAAGGACAAAGCCTTTCTCTATATATAGGTACTTTTATTCGAAGTGTCTTTCCTTCCCTTGAGCTATAGCTATAACTGTCAAGAAGAGCAGTTATATCTTGTGAGAAATATGTGTGAGTGTGTGTGAGAGAGAGAAGAAAAGAGAGAAATAAAGTGGGGTGGGAATTGCACCACCGGTTCTCTTGCTGTGTAATTTTGCCATGCTGTGGGTTTGCAAGAGAAAGGGTGACTGTGAAATGCTAGTAAACCAAGAGGAATAGAATTGGTTTGGCCCCTGAGAAAACAGAAGCATCAGTAATAATATAATTAAATGAAATAAAACCACAGAACTAAGCCCTGAGAAAGGGATTCTCTATCCTGACAGTTCTGAGGGCAGTGTCTAATCTAATCAGATCAGAAATTGACAGATGCTTGCAATTCATTCAGCACTGGGTCAGCATGAGACTGGTCCTGCAAATACTGGAAAGGGAGAGTGCTGATTTTATAGGGCTCTGGATTAATGCTGTATTTAATAACTTAAATGCCTTTCAAAGAATCCTTTTCTTCCTCGGAAATGATACCAACCAACACAACGTTGCATGCCACATGTTCACAAGCTTTTGCCTACTTCTTTTTCTCTCTTTTGGCCATTAGAGGCCAGCTCCTGAAAGATTTTTCAGGCCCTCACTGAACAGCTTGCAAAGCAAGAATCTCTTTACCTTGTCTCATTGGAGTAATTGCTGACTTCCTTTTCAGGGTGTGTTTCTCCGGTTTTTTTCCTCTTTTTTTTTTTTTTTTTTAAATACTTTTTTCCCTTCTTACATAGGATCACCCTTTACCTGATCTTCATAAGCCTTTTCCCCATAAACTTGACTTCTCTGTTAGCTTTGGTTCCTATCCCCCTTCCCACCCAAAAGCTGTGGTGGTAGTTGAGGTGTTGCTCAGCCTGCAGCTGTGTATGCCAGCTGCTTTTGTACACAGCTACTGCTGCACCACAGAGCAGGCCAGGAGTGTGTGCCTCCCATTAGAGCTACTTTCTGCTGCCTCTGCGGACAGGGCACACATCCCTGCAATTCCCATTTCTACAGATACCGTTCCTTTCACTGGCACCTTCCAGGTCAGGAAATCCGCTGCTCTTATGAAAATGTTTTGGCTCTTGTATTGCTGCTGAATGCTAGCCTGAATACAGTCCTGTCAGCTGTTACGGGGTTAACATCTGATGCCAGCCTGTGTGGGCACCAGACAAAGAAAATTCTGCTCTTGGGTTTAATGTGTCAGCTCTGCTTTTGGTGGAGCTGTAGAGATTCGGATTCCCTCACCAGTGCAGTTCATGTTGGGGGAGAGGTGAGACAGAGACGCTGCTCTACTGTTTTTTGTCTGCTGAGCAGAAAAAGGAGGGTTGTGCAGTTCAGCTTGCTGCCTCTCTTGCATTGATTTTTATAATGAACTGCAAGAAAGCTCTTGCTAATCTGACCTCCATTTAACTGAAGGTTGGTCATGTCCCCAGATGGCAATTGATGTTAGGCTTTGCTTCACTGGTTATGCAAAAAGGCCTGCTTTTCTTGAAGGTTACAGACGTTTCCTAAACCACCTGGAGAAAGTAGTATGGCAAAGGTTTTACTTTAAAGCATCCCCGGTGTGCAGAGGAGGCAAAGTGGGGGCTAAGTTACTGCATTCTTGGGAGAAAATGGTAGGATAGCACTGTCCCTGCTAGGAACCGGACAAGGAATAGCTGACTGTATATAATCGAGTGGCAAATACCTACTTTCTTGTAGCTGTATCTTCAGAGCGAAGCTTTCAAATACCAAAAAAGCTTCCCAAGTGCAATTGTCCAGACTTCTGTTAAAGCATTTCTCTGCCTCGCTGGATCTGTATGGCTTGCAACAGCCTTTCCCCAGTTACAGGAATGAAAAATGGGAGTAATTCTATATGATTCATTACAAATTTTCTATCAGCCTGCACAGGTATTGCATCCCATAAGACCACGCTCTCAGCCCAGGCCAGGAACCAAGCATGCTACAAGAGTCCAAGACTGATAGGAGAGAAGAATGTGGCCCAAAGTGCTGGAGAAAGCCAATAATTAGTTTGTGTTTGCTTGAAACTGCTGTCAAAAAACCCACCCTGACTCATCAGTTAAGCAAATGTGTTGAGCATGGAGAGAAAGGAAGAGGGGGCAAGGCGCTCTCAAGCATTTGTTATGCGCTGCTCAGAGTGACACTGAGGTCACAGCCACATTGTTTGCTGAAGTCTGTAAGTTTCCATTCCTCGCTGTATGTGTCGGTCATTTCAAACAGCCTAACTAGGAAGATTTAGTGCAACACTCATCAGCTCAGCTCTGGATCCTTTTCTTGTGCAACAACCCCCCCATTTTTGTATGGAAATGTTCATGGACCAGAGCTTTCTTGTGGGCTTTTAATCTATTTCGATTGGAAGCTTGAAATACTATTTTTTCCTGTTTTCCCCCTCATCTCTTTTCCAGCATGCACTGTCAGCTGGTTCTTGTTTGGCCTGGTTTCCTAAAGAAGACTTGTGTTTAGTGTGCCCCCCTGCCCACTTAGGTTCGCCCATTTTCCCCTTTCTCTTCTCTCAAGAAGTAACTTCTGAGCCCTTGGGCCAAATCAGCTGCATTTGACAGGGATCAGGGTTTGAAATTCAACACTGTTATGTTCCTGCAAATTCGGAGGGTGGGTTGGGGAATGACTGGGCATAGGGAGTCTGTGCTAGACGTGTCACAAGGCTGCAGCCGAAGCCGAAGCATTGTCAGATGCCAGCCTGGGGAAGAGCCTGAGTCAGCACCTGCGCTGTAGCAGACCTCAGGAGCCCAGTCAATAGAGAACAGGGTGTTGTCAGTCCTGCTGCTCAGACCCATGCACTAAGGACACATCTAAGGCCCAGAAATCCCTTCTGGCCGCAACATGGGGATGCGGGCAAGCATTGCAACCTGTGGGAAAAAATGCCTTAGTCTAGGAGCAAAGCCAAGAGGGGAGGTTGCTTCTGTAATACAGGGGATTACTGCTTTTTATGCTTCATATTCCTGCTCTGCTCCAGAAAGCTGCTTCACAAATTCCACAGGACGGTTTTGAAAAGCACGCAGAAAAGCGGCCATTTTATTCCTCAGACTCTTACTGTAGAACAAGCTTCTACAGAGGGCTACAAACTATGGAAGGTAAGAGGCTAAATATATCTCCGTACTTATGCAACCTGCTGCTTTGAGCAGCAGGCAGCCAGCACAGGTGCTGGGAGCAGTCATGCCATCACTAATTGATTGTCATGGCTGCTTCTGGTGGACAAAGTCTTAAACTTTGCCCCTTATACTGGTGGCAAGTGGAGAGACAGTTGTGTTAACATAACTTTGAGCAGAGCAGACAGCTTATTGAGCTAGTCTTCCACTACCTCCAAAATATGCATGAATGGTGTTACCTCTAGATTTTAATTAACCTGGGCTGCATATAGAGGCATTATGGCAAATTAGTAACATCCTTCTGTTCCCAGCAGTTCAAGAACTTTCTGGTACTGGCTGTGGCATGCAGCACAGAGTTGAGGGCTGTATGTTTTATTTTCCATCATTAAATGGAAAGGATGGTCTTGACATCTTCTGTTCTACTTGCTGCAAAAGTAATTGTTGGTTGCTGGGCAGAGTGGATGTTTGCTAATTTAAAATACCTTGGGCAACACTCATGCCAGGTCCCCCATTAGCTGTGCAGTTATGTGAACCTGGGGCTGCTGGCAATCCGAACTGGGAAAATGATGTGTCTCTCTCACGTGCATAGTTTGTTCGTGAACATTTTGGTACTGCTTAACCCAGGTAAGGAGCATTGCCTAATTCTTTCTGTCTCGGGTACTGTGCACGTTTTTCTCACTGACAGCAGGAGATATCTGTAGAGTCTCACCCCTCAACAGGGCCATGTATGTATGACCTTCCCAAGGTTTCTGTTAATGCTAAAGAAGGGGCTCCCTGATGCTGACCGTTGGGGTACAGATGTGTGCTGATCAGCAGCATGAAGTCTGTTGACTGACTTCTTGTGCCTGGATCTTCTGGTAGCTTTGGGGTGAAAGGAAAGGGGTAGAGCAGTACTGCCATGAAAGCACTCTGAGCATGCAGGGCTTCGCTCGCTTCCCAACCCCTTTTATCAGGAGTGACAAGGAAGGGGAAAGAAGGTTTCTAATGAGGAGGAAAGTCTTCATCGTTTGTGGGTTATGCCACCAGAAAGTGGACCTGTTGCAATTGCCATGGCAGCTCTTGCTGCTTCTTTCCGCTCGTCTGAAGCAGGAATTGCTGGAAAATATTCCAGGCATCTTTCTCTGGAGCCTGAGAGTATGTATCCATCTTGGCATCTCTCTCTAGATGAGCTCAGGACTGTTTTTTAGCAATCGCTTTTCCACTAAACAAAAGGCCTGTTTGACATCTCTTAGAATTCAATGCCAGGTTTTTGGCGGTAGCAGACGGGGAAGAGGAACTACCACATGCATGAAAAAAAAAAAGGCGAAGAAAATGTTCCTCACATATGGAGGGTGGGGAAGGAGAGAAGATAAGGGTTTCCATGGCAACATTCCTTGAAGTTAAGTATTTTTAAATCTGTGTGAATTTTAGCATTCAAAACACAGTTGTGTTTCCCACAAAAAAGATTTGGGGGAGGGCTGGAGTGGAAAGAATTTTTTCCCCTACTTTTCAGGTCATTCCTATTTCTTTTACAGAGGAGCCTGAACCCAAGATAAATGAAGTATGTGCAATTGCTCTGATGTTAATGCTGCTGTGAAGAAAAGCCTTGCTTCCAGGAGGCAAAAAGCATCAGTCATAGTTCTGTATCTGCACCAACATCTCTGGCACAAGCACTTGATCATCTCTTTAATGGGAAAAGCAGTTTAAATAGATCAATGCTCGGCCAGTAAAAAGTCACAAGGACAAATCTTGCAGGATTCCACATTAAAACCAGTGTAACTTGGAGCAAAGTCTTAATTATAATTGACGTACAGATAAGTGATAGCAGCGGTGATAAGGTAACTGAAGCCTTTTACCTTGGCCAAAGAGGAGACAATGCAGAACTGAAAGAGCAGAGGAACAGGGTAAAATGTGTCCCTGGTGAGCGTCTCTGTTATCTTGACGACAGTGAAACATTGCTGAAGGTGGGCAAGGGATGCTTCAGTGAGACTATTAGGCAGGAAACGTTTGCTCTTTCTATGGGGTATCAGCGCTAGGGCCACCTCTGAACCTCTCTGAAGCTTCTCTGCTCCCATCTCTGCAGTGCTGAGCAACTCCTGGGCACTGGCATGCTCTGCTCCCACCTCCCTGCTGGCATCCAGGCAGGTCAGTGCTGTCACAAGCCTGGCAGTGAGACATCCAGTGCTGTGCCTGCTTGGCTGCCAACTTTCTAGTCTCACCAAGAAAGGCTTTTTTTTTTTTTTTTTGACAGTCACTTCCAACTCAGTCATGACTCAGACACTGCAGCAAGGGTAAAGCGATCATCTTCCCCTTCAGAGCTTTACGGCAGCGGGCCCTGGCTATCCTCTCTGAAAGAGAGCTTGCTGGGCTGAGCCATCGGCTGGGTTCAGTTCTTTAATTAAACTGATGGAATGAGGTGCTCCAGCAGGGCTGTGTACCTGCTGGCTCAGGAGCTGTGTTTCAGCAATAGACTAAATGATTCCTACAAGTACTTTGTGTTCAGAAGCCGTGGGGAAGTGGGGGCTGGGAGGGAATGGTCATATATAAAAGAGAAGGTGCTATTCGCCTGTTAAGGCTCTTGTCCTGACCAAATTTCCCCAGGCCATGAATCCAGGAAAGGAACAAAAATCTGCTGGAACAGTAAGAGAAAAACAGTAAGTCATATTTGGCCATTTACCTTTTGGGGTGAGGGAGGGGAAGCAAAAAGGGGTGTCTGAAAAAGCAGAGTTCATATTGTTTAAGTGTGGAGACTGGCACTTGGTAGCACTCTTTCATGTTGTCCGAGACCTTGATACAGAATAAGCAAGGCTCAGACCTAGCCAAGGCAACTCTACTACCCTTGTCAACTTCCCTACACCTTCATTGATAAAGCCTACCAGCAGCGTGGAAAACAGCTGCACTTTTCATGTCACTGTTGGATCCCCTATTGGAATTCACTGTTGTCAGATGTATTATTTTTAATTCTGGGAATAGTATTCATGCCCTGACATCAGCACTGATGTGAAAATGCACATTCTGGCTTTGCAGTTTCTTGGACTGAAAAGCAACTGACTTGCTCATGCAGGGCTCGTTAGCTGTGAGTTATTGGTTATATAGATCATGTTTATTCCATCTCTTCCTTTAAGACCACTGTGATATTTTGTGCTGCACACAGATGCTCTAGCTCCATGCATTTGCCTCGCAGCTGAACCCTGGGAGATGCAGGAATGCTATGGTATCTAAGTAACAGAAATGCAGCCGCTTCAATCCCTGCTCAGCAGCCTTCAGTATCCAGCATGTCACAGGCTGACTCTTAGTCCATCCTTGGGTGCTTGTGAGTCAGGCTGGTACCATGCCGGGGTTTGGGGCACCATGGGTGTTAGGCGGCAGTCACTGGATGCTGCTGTGCGAGGGAGCAGGAGGGTGCTGCCTTTTTGCAGCATGGATACGCCGTGTTCTCTTAGAGCTCAAAGCTTCCACAAGTGCAGTTCCTAGGCCAAAAAGCCCTGCCTTCTGGTGGCTCGGCTACCACCTGCAACTGGCCTGCCTGGGGAGAAAGAAGTGGTAGATTTGTTTCTGAACATGCCCTGGCTTTGTGAAGTGGCTCTCCTGCTTTTGCAAGCTCTTCCAGGAGCCTGAATGGGGGAAAGGTGCCTTGAGAGGAGTGAGCAGTGTGAGTTAATGGGAGCTGTCAGGGATGTCTGCAAGAATACTATCATCGCATACGATGGGAAACCAGCGGGAGGAATGGTTGCAGCCACCCCATATTCATTGGTGAGCAAGATATTTGGGAACAGGGTGTGTGTGAAACACTTTAAGTCCTTGTGCTGTGCAGAATTCATACTAAATTTGCCACAGCCTGTGCCTTGATTTGATGGTATTGCTCTTCTAACAGGAAGGAGCAAATGGATGGCTTGCTAACAGACTGCTCTAAATTAACCTCACGCATGGGCCTGGGCCTGCAGACCTTTGTATGGCTGTGACTATTATTTATGCTGTGTGATTGCCTTGAATACCACTGGCTATTCATACCATGGCCCAGCACAGTTGCATTTAAATCTTAGTTGTGGCTTTCAATCATTAGAAACCCAATTTTTGAAGCTGTTGAGTTGTTTGGATTTTGAATACCCCATTAAGCACCTACTTGACTATATAAACACCTAGATGTCTTTATAAGTCTGATATTGTCGTGATGTGAAAAGAACGGAAATTATATACAGAGGGTCTGCTGGGTCAGGCCTCTGGTTTCGTATCCCCGCAGGGATAACTAGGTAAGGCCTGTTGCAATATATACACCATAGTACATAGGGAACCTCTTTTATGCTTGAGGGAGCTTGATGGTGACTTCTACATAGTAAAGGTAAAAAAATACTGCAAATGTACATCCTGCATTAGCCTTTATATATTTTGTAGCTGTGCTATTCCAGTGTGGTAAAGTGAGCTGAGCAGTCACATTTTCTCAATTACCCTCAAGAACTGGAAATCCTTATCACCTCTGTGTTTCTTTCTCTCACTACTGCAGCACTGGTCTTGAAATTGTCACCACAGCTAAAAATCCTCATTCTGTAAATTAAACTGTGATTTAAAAAAATTTTACAGTGCAGCCTCCTCATAAAACTCCAAGTCTTTTGCTGATGTGACTCACTCAATTACTCATGTGGGCAGACGTTCAGATAATAAAAGTAGTTAATGGAAAGCTGTGAGAAATACTGCTGGTTCCTGAGGAGGCAGGGGAGGGGGAAGGCTACTGCAGGTATTTTATCCTAGGAGTTGCTGAATTCACTGAACTCCCAGCCATTTTTTTTTCCAGCCATTTTTTTTCCAGATAAGGATTTCTCCATTCTGCTTTTTCCTTTGTATAAAAACAGTTTGAAAAATCAGATTGGCAGCAGAGGAGCAAAAGTACACCAGCTGTATATGTTTGCTCCTCTTCCTACATATTAGAGATGATAGCCAGTCTATGCCCTGAAATAATCTCTTTATCCTAGTGATGTATATACTTAAACAACACTCAATACTCTAATGAGCTCTGGATTCCTGAATCGAGAAGTACAGCTAGCAAGTGGCTAAATGAGCCCTTGGGTTGGAGGTGTCACCTATACTGACGAGGACCAGATTTTTCTGGAGTGAATAATAGGCCCTTGAGATTTGGTGTGCAATAGGTCAGGTAGCACAGCCAGAAGGCAGGTTTCACTGGCATTTCAGTGAGTGCAGACTGGAGGAATATGGCACATTTTGAAGTTGGTGAGGCAGAAAGGTACTGAAGAGTAGTAAGGTACTACTCTGATGTGAGAACCCCCTTATGCAATGAAATTGTACATGTACGATGGCTTGAAAAAGACTTGGGATTAAGGCAAAACGGGAACTAGTGGAAGTGGACAAACTGATTAGAGCTGAGGGCTAGCTGGCATTGGCAAAACAACCAGAACAGTTAACTCTTCTGGACTTTGAGGGGTGTGCTACTGCAAATGGCTGTGTGAGTCCCTTCCAGCTACAGCGATGGGTTTGAAAAGGGAGAGAACACGAGGATGTGCGTATTCTTCGTGCAAGATGAGCTGGGAGGGAGACTATAGCTTGACTTGTAAAATAGAGCTTCTGGCACAGAGAAGCAACGCATGGGTGTTGAGGCTGTGGACCTGAGAAAGTAAGCTGTCAAGTTATATGTAGCAAATACATGCTGCAGAGACGTGTGGAGAGGGAACGAGGGGAACTAACACGTAGCTGGGCCTCGTGGGTAGTGAGCACGCAGAGCAGGGAATGAGGCTGTTTAGAGAGGATGAATTGCCTTGGTGTTCCTGATTCAAATAAATTTCTGTGTGAGACCAGGGATCTGCACAGACTTGTATGATTACTTTGAGCAGCAGAGCTCAGCTTGATTTCTCTGCCAGTAACGGCCTGACCCCAGGCTCTGTTAGGTGAGAGGTGACCAGCCTGTGGCCGCCCAGCCGTTGACCTCTCACCCCATGTTAGGGATGTCTCCTGCAGCGATCCTGTTTCCCAGCTGGGGAAGCAGTAGTCTGATAAGGGCGCTCTTGAAACCAGCGTCACAAGCTGCTGTACACCGCAGCTGCACACCCAGCTCAGCCCCAACCCCCTAGGAGCTTGTTAGCTGAGGCTGGCATCTGCAGAATAGGTTACCCTGCTCCATTTGAATTCAGGGCTGTGAACATCTTGCTCCATTTTGTTCCCTGGAAAGGCCAGTCCTAGAGACAAAGATGGAAAAAACCCCCAAATCCTTATATGTGTATGAGGCAGATCAAACCTTGTGTGCTGACACATAACAGTCAGTCATTTGGGCCCTGTCTTATATTCCAGGGTGCAGATGTTGTGACTTTTGACTAGTTTTTAGCAGGATGGGTACAGTTAGGCTCTAACTCCTGCTAAAAGCTCGCTCATACGATTCAGAGATGTCTTTGCCTTTGAAATAAATGAGTCCTTTAGGCTCCCTCTCAGAGGAGACAGTGTGGGGAGGCCTGGCTGCCTTCTGCACATAAATATTCTGTCAAACCAGATTCAGGCTGAGGTGGGTGAAGCTGCTGTGACTGATGGGGAGCCATCAGTCTCCATCTCCTGTTAGGCAGTACTGCATCATTGAGATTTGTGCTGTTACCATACTGTCAAAAATAGATGTGGGTGAGAGAAAGGGCTCGATTTCTCCTGTGTTAGCCAAGCAGGGGGACAGAGGAGCTAGAAGCAGAGAGATGCAGACTGTGATAGTGAACAGAAGCTGTGCAAAGAGGAGCTGCTTGCACAGCTTTGTGATAGGGGATTACTTGATCAGATGCATGACGGAAGGAGGAAAGATGACTTCACAGATGTGATTTATTATCCTTCCCATGCAAGAGAGTTATGCTAATTCCAGGAACAACACACATTTGTTTGGTGGCTCCTAAGAATATGCAAGGCCATAAAAGACTTTTTAAAGTGGTTTATGTGGTAAAAGCATGATTACAAACAGGACAGGATTAAAAACCTCCAGAGGACAAGTTCCTGGAGTTATGTGAGTACCAAAAAAATCCAAACTTTAATTACATACAGGAAGAAACAAAGACCTCGTAGAATGGCTCCGACGGTTGCAGCTGCAGAGCAAACTTGCAAATGTGAAAAAAGCATAAGTAAGCCTGTAACCTCTCCAGTTTGCGGCGAGCCAGAATCAATAGTTGAGAGAAGATGAATTTTGCCGTGTGCTATACTGGAACGTTAACTCCACTACCTACTTTTTAGCGTCTGTCTCCTCAGCCGCTGTATCAGACCTTACCTGGGGGATGCCATAAGGGCTGGGACAGGGTGGGAAGGGGCTGGCAGTTGGTCTGGGTTGGTACCTTTGAGAAGGAATACTGGCAGGAAAGAAAAACAGATTAGAGCTGTTCTTTCTCCCTGGCCCCCCTCCTCCCCCGAGTGCTTTGTCGTTTGAACCCTTGGAGGGAAACTGGTGAGCAACTATACTTTGTGCTGGCTTCTCTTTGAGACCATTTGTTGCCTGTTTTCTTTTAAAGTCTGAAATGTTAGAAAGAGATCATTATTTTTCCTATGTAGCTTGACCTCTTCCTCCTTTGGAGAGTTTCTCCCTTTGTAACCGGTTCTGTCCTCACACAGTGCTGTGTTGAAATAAAGCTGAAGAAAAAACTTGAATTCCTAGAAAAAAAGCTTGGCATTTAGAATGAGACATGTCCTAGAACAGACAGTCTGAATCTCTGCAACATGCCCTGTCTCTGTCCGGAGGTGCTGTGAGGTATCAATCACGCACTGCCTCTGTCTGCGGTGGCTCTGAAATAGCGATGTTAGGGCAACAGCTTCCACGAGATGTAAAGTACCCCATGGGTCACTTCTGCTACCTTTTGTGCAGTAAGCACTTTACCCAGCTGCAGTTTCTCATAAGCAGAGAGGCTATCTGTGGTTACAATCTTGATTGCCCAGCAAATTACTGAATGCCCGAGGAAGCGGGAGGAGAATGTGCAGCTGCAGGGTGTGTGGGTTTTTCATTCTGGTTCACAGTGAGGACTGGAGGTTGAGTGTTTAAGATGCCTGGGTATCCTGATGCCATTTGTTGCAGCATTGGATATGTTTGAGCTGCATTCTGAGCTGGGAAGCCACCCCTGGCATTCTGGAATACCCGTGGGAGTGGGAGTTAAGTAAACTGCTGATCGCTTCAGGTGCTTTGGATTATGAGACTGGCAAAGACCTGCCATCCAGCCAGAGGCAGATCCAGATGCTATGTGAAGCAGGCAGGATGGATGACTGTGTCTTTGTTGAGGGAGTGAAGGTACATTAGTTACAGACTCTTTTCTTCAAGTGCCTGATTTCCCTTCTCTTCCTCACCCCTCCAGTAAATGTTACCTGCTGGCTAAAGGGCATGGGCCTATGTTTGTGGTCAGTAAGTCTGGTGTCAGAATCCTTTGTCCCTTACCCAGCTGCAAAGCTGCTCTGCTCCCATGTGATGCAGCAAGGGATTTTCGGCTTTTGTTTCTACCGTTTACAAAATGCGAACAAAAACGGTTTTAAGGGAAAATGCTCAGAAATGGGACCCTCATAAAACCTGAGCAGAGTTATTTACAGAACTGAACTGAAAACCTGCAGCAGGATCTGCCAAATCTGACCTGGTCACCTGTCTAAATGGGATGTTTACTCACATACCCCAGTGGGGTGATTGCGCTGTTCAGTTTTCCATATAGCAAAGAAAATGGAAGAGGCTTTTGACTGTGATTTCTTACTGTGGTGCCAAAAATAGGTGGCCTTTGAGTTACCCTATTATTACTTTTCGCTAATTAAGAATCGGCAATTCAAACCGTTGTACGTGGGATGTGCACACAAAATGCCCAGCTGCAAGACTGCACATGACCAAAGGATCGGCTTGTCTGTTCAGGTTCTTGTGAGCAGGGGACTCTTGGGTGATTGGCAGAGGTAAAAACCTAATGCATGCGAGAGAGCTTGGAAGAATAATGGTCTCCCTGTGCTTTTGGATCTCAGCCTCCAATACGGAGTCCCCAGCTAAGTGCTTGCCTTTCTATTTTCTGGTGACTGAACAGCATGTTTAGGTGGAATATATGTTTGCTTCTCAGTCTTGAAGATATTGATCTAAGGGAAAACCTTGCACAAAAGGATTTTAAAAAGTTGGAAAAGTTAAAGTGTGTAATACTGTAATTAAGGCTTAGGGAGTATAAAAACTTAAAATAAGTTTAGCACATCACTTGACAGATGGGAAGTCATTTATGTAAATTTAGGGAAGTGGTAGTTGGATTCATTTGGTTTAATTTAAACACTATTTCTAATTATTTTTGGTGCGTGTATAGAGGATTATAGGATGGCTATTATTCAGACAGGAGGTCTCTTCATATTTAAATTTAAATCCACAAATGAGTACCCTATTAAAATGTAAACATGCTGTGCTAACAAGCACCTAATTATGCAGACAGGTTGGCCCAGCTACTTTGGTGAACAGCTGTGTGCACATATTTCAGATAATGCTTTTTCTCAGTGGCAGGGCCCACTGAGGGGTCAAGCGGTGCCTGACCTACAGGTGGGAGCTTCCTGTAAGAAGGTTTGCTGCTGCTGAGCGCGGATCTGAGACTAGACAGGCTCTTGCGGGTTTCCACCAAAAGCAGGCCCTGATGGCACCCAGAAGCACGGAGGAAAGATGACACAGTTAACAGTTCCCCCTCCCTAAAGTCTGGTGCTGCTAATCCAAGTTAAAACTCCTAACAGCATCTTTGTAGAACCTTCCTCGTTACAACTTGACAGCTCTCTCCTTTTGCCACAAAAAGGATCCTGCAGGTTTGCTGGGGAGCTGCCAAGTGACAGTTTGACTTCACACCTGAGAAGCAAATGAATGAAGAGAGAAGGAAAGCCTGAGCCTGCCTCCCACCTGGCACAAACACGAACAGTCCTGGGAGCATGGGCATGAGCAACCCCTGGAGCTGCAGCAGCAGCAGCAGATGTAACATGGGCAGAGTCCAGGCTGAAGCTGCTGTGGAGGAGGGAGCGTGGGGCCCACATACCAAAGTGTGAAGGTGTTATTTGTCAACTGCAGGCCCTAGGATGGGGTGGAAGCCTAGTCATGGCTGATTCTTGGAGATGTGGGACAAGGCTTGGAGCTCCATGCTGTACAGCAGCCCTTTGTGAGCTGATTTGGGTTGGCTTTTCTTCCTGGAGCCCTTGCAGCAACGGCTCAGATCAGCTCTCATAAAAGGCGCATTAACAATCATCAGGGGGTCTGACAACCAGGATTTATTCTTTAACTACAGCAAAATCAGTATGTTTGGCGATATAACTCACGGATTATAAACTTTGGGGGTAGAGGGCACCAAAAGCAAGACTGCATGACACTCATTTCTTCAGTCCTTGTTGTTTTAGGGCAGGGAGTGCCAGTGTCCGTTGTGGAGAGCTGCAGGCAGCCTGACACCACGCTAGCAAAGCCCTGCACTGCAGCGTGGGTGCTGGGTGAGAGTATAGGTGCTCTTGCGTACTCACCCTTCTTCTCCCTACACACATTGTGGTGGGGGTTCGCTAGCAAGGTGTTTTGTGATTCTTAAGACTTTTTGTGAGATTAAGACTATTGGTAGTTTAACTGCCTGTAGAAAAAACACACAATCAAGTAGTTGAAGTTGTGAGTTTTAGCCCACATTTAAAAATGGGAGGAAAATGCTTTGCCCATGAGGGTTTTTAAAGCAGTTATAATGAACACTGCACCTGATTCATCCTTCACAAGGGAGAACTAAGGAAGCTAAGAGGAAATGTCTCCAGGCAGACATCCCTCAGGGCAGGGATTTCTATCTCATTTTTCTTCTAAGGAAAGAAGCTTACAAGGACTGGCCTAAAGACTGTGTTTGTTGCCTGAGCCCACCAGGTGTTTGCAATCCATTTGTAATTCTGGAAGCCACCTGGAGGCCAGGCATATCTAGCTGATGCCTCTGCAACAGCAGTCAGGAGCGTCTGTAACACGAAGGCTGTGAAAGTATCAGGCTGCTGGATGAGTGTGTAAGGGATGCCAGATAACCCAAGGCTGCACTACAGAGGCAGCAGGAGCTCTGTGGAGCCTCATGGGAACATGAGGTGAGTAATCACAGCTGCAATTCATTTCAAAGAGACAAATAAGCTCTTCTAGAGAAACCTGGGACACTTCTGCTGAAAGGGCAGATCACATTATTTTTATTTTTTTTTTTGGTGGGAGAAAGGTTACTTTTAGGTTCAGGTGAAGGAATTCAAAGGGCAAGCTTTCCACATTCCTATAAGGCATTTTCATCACAATTGTAGAGGTAGGGAGTGCCTTGCAGGGACATAAAGGAAGTCAGCATTAAGGCCTGGAACTGACCGAGCGGCCTTCCTGACCCTGGGCCTCAGTGCTGTGCTTCGGCCATGAGGCTCCTTCCTCTCTTTCTGCTGACCCTTCGTTATCCCCTTCACTCTGCCCAAGTTGAAAAGCCGACTACTTGGCAGCTGAGAACTTACTCTTCCTCTCACCCCTGTACAATAGCAGCTTTTCAAGCAGAATCTGCAGAAGAGACATTTTGTCCGTCCTGTGCCCTCCGAGGAGGCGAGCAGCTCTGCGCTGGGCCCCTGGCCGAAGCGCCCAGAGGTGGCCACAGCCGCGGTGTTACACCTGCACCGTGGGTGCAGCGCTGCTAGCACGCTGCCAGAGTGCAGCAACGCAAAATGGTGACAAAGCAGCCAAGGCTTCCCCACGTGCAAACAGCTGTTATTTGCCGTCGGCCCTTCGACCTAACGCTGTGGCGCGGCGGCTGGTGCCGGGCTGGCGCTGCCGCCGCCGGGGAGAAGCCGCGGGGCCGGGCCCCCACCTGCAAGCGGCCGTTAGGAACCCGACAGAACACGCAGGTGTCGCTCGTTCCAGCGGCTCCCCCCGCGCGATGCTGGCGGGGCCCCGGCGCGGACCCCGCTCTGCCCGCCGCGCTCCGCCGGGCCGGAAGTGGGCGCGCGGGGGAGGGTGGGGGGCGCGCGGCGCATGCGCAGGAGCTGTCGCCCGGCCGCGCCCCGCCCCCGCCGCGGTGGGGGTCTGGCGCGCTCCCTGCGCGCGGCGCGAGGCCGGGCCCGGGCGGCCGGTAGCGCCGGGGTGTGTGTGTGGGTGTGCGTGTGAGTGGGGGGGGAGGGCGGTGCGGGCGCGCGCGCGGAGGGGGCCGGGGGCGGAGGGGGGCGCGGGGAGGGACGGACGGACGGACGGGGTGAGAGGATGTGAAGATGGCGGAGCTGCAGATGCTGCTGGAGGAGGAGATCCCGGGGGGGCGCCGGGCCCTGTTCGACAGCTACACGAACCTGGAGCGGGTGGCCGAGTACTGCGAGACCAACTACATCCAGGTGCGGCGGGCGGGGCGGGGCGCGCAGCCGAGCGGCCGCTGTTCCCGCCTAACGGTCGCCGGCCCCGGCTGAGGCGGCGCTGAGGCGGCCCCGGCGGCGGGTCGCGTCCTCCGCCGCCCGTGGCTGTGGGGCTGCCCGAGGCGGGCGAGCGGGTGAGGGGAGCGGGGTCGCGCCACCCCCGTCCCTGTGGCGGTGGGAGGGTGACGGGCGGGTGGCACCCGCTGCTACGGGCGGGGGAGGAGGGAGCGCCTGGTTCACCTCAGGCGTGAGCTGCCCCGGCGTGACGAGGCGTTTAAACGTGTAATTGATTTCTAAATTAAATCCCTTCCACTTTGCGAGCGTGCTGAATATTTATTTCGGTTGTGTCGTTATCGCTTCTCTTTCGTCCCTTTCCTACCTTCTGCTCTCCTTTGCTGGCGGCACTGAGGCGATACGGTAAACCGAGGAGGTACCAGGCTCTTGTAAATACGGTATTTGCGCTTGTTAATTTGGAGCGCAATGGCATATTTTTTAATTGGGATGTGCCTGGCAGTTTATGTTTCCATTCCCAGGCATGGGTTGCGGTATTTCACAGGAAGGGCAGCTGCCAAGCGGTAGGTGTAGGCTGGAGGCATGGTGTAGTAGAGGTGGTAGGGAACTGGGGAGAAAAATCAAGCTCAAGTTGCTACCGCAGCGTGTGATCTTTGGGGTGACCGCTCTGAAGCTAGGCTGGTGTTAGGACTTCGGTTTTTTCCTTTCTTTCTCTCTTTGCTAGGAAAGGAAGCAAAATATTGTCAGTTTACTTTAATAGGGATTGTAGGGCCAAATGAAAGAGTTCTCCTCAAACCAAACAAAAAATCGACCACCTAAGAAGGGTCTGAGTGTGTAGGAAGGAAAGCAGGGGGACATGCGTTTGCAGTGTCAATGTTGAGAGAAGTACAGAGGGTCCCAGTTTTGTTTTTGCTTTCAGTCGCCTAAGCAGAGAGTGCTCCTGTGTTTGCAGAGGGCAAGGAGGAATGAGATCTATGGCGAGATCATTCTGTCGGTGAAAATGGGAGGGAATGACAGAGAATACTTAAAATGTCCCTGTAAAAAAACTCTGACTGTTTCTTTTGAACTGTTGAACGACCAGCTGTCCTTTATAGAGAGAAGACTGCGTATTTTGGGTCATTTACAAAACATATCTGTTACAGTGAAATATAGATGTATTTTATTATGTAATAACTTTTTCTACGTTGAATTAGTGTGATTTTAGTTCTTTAAGAGAAATATGTTGAAATATTTTCCTTCAGTCACAACCTGAGGTACATGTTTTTAAATTTATGTTTTTTTAAAAACTGGGAAACTGATTTTTCTGGAATAGGGGAGAGGAGTCTTGGAAGGCACAACCGGATAGGAAGAAGTGGATGTAGTTCGGTTATTTTTGTTGTTCTTTCTCTGACCTTTTTTTGTATTCTTTGTATAAACCCAAATTTATAAAATCTGTATGGAACAGCTCTGCTTTTATTGTTTTAATAAAAGCTACAGAGGAGGACTCCATGCTGCTTTGTACAAACAGAGAATGAAAAAAGATGCTTATTGCCTCAGACAGCGTACAGTCCTTAAGGACAACCTAAGATAATAGGAGATGGATACAGACAGATGGTGAGTGAAGGAAAAGAATGAGACACTCTTGGTCAGCCTGATGGATTCTGTCCACCACACAGCAGTGCCCCCCAACTGTTGGCAATTTATCCAAGCATTGTGACAACAGAGAGCTTTAAGGGGGAGGTGAGAATGAAGGAATGAAATTGTGTTGTGAGCGTTCACTCTGAGGTGCAGTATGGGTCACAGTGTGAACATACTTAAATTTTAAACAAGTGGGGAATGGAGGCCATCAGTCAGGCTCTGGCCTTTGGAATTGGCTGACAGGCGGTAGAGTGAGATTTTTGTAGAGAAGAGGTCCAGTGTAAGGGTATTCTGGGTTTAGTGATGTGAGTGTCCCAGTAATGAATCTGCCAGTGAACCTGCCCCACCTTCATGTTGCCAGAGCTACATATATTCCTGCACAGGATCTGTATGCAAAGCTAATATTTAATTCTCTGCAAGATTGGGAATAGGTGTATGGATATGTGTTGCTTAGGTGGATATTGGTGATTTTGTTTCTAATAATTATTATTCTAGTTCTGTTATCTCCAATTAAGTCTAAATTATGTTCAAAATAGTAGCCTTGGATTTTGTGGCAAAGATGGCTTGTGATTGCTTGGAAGCATGTGGAAGAGTAATTGTCCAGAAAGTCATGTAGTGTAGGTGGCCTAATTCTGCTGTCATCCTTTAGTGTTTCATTGGTGGACATAAGGTTTTGCTGTGGGTATTCTTGAGATTTCCTAGAGGAGGCTTAGAATGTGACTGAGATCTGAGCTTGATCTGCAGGATGATAGGCAGTGTGGTGATGGGGGAATGCATTACATTGCCCTGTATTTGTCAGTAGATAAGCCACTCGCTTTTTGTGGCAGTTGGTGCTTTGAGTTTTTATTCTGAAGTACAAAAATTGTTGCAAAAGATAGCATAGGCACAGGCCAGTTTAATAGAGAATTTGAAGTTTAGTGCTAAGGTGAATGTGTTTTTTCTTTCCCCCTGTTGGCAACATCATAGCAACTTAAAAATAATCAAATGTAATCTCTTACATGTGGAAATTGCTAGTTCACAGTAGTAAGAGTTGTGGCAATTGTAACTCATTTGACTTCTGATTGTGAAATAAAAAATCCATTCTTTAAAATTTCGGCAGTGTTTATTCAAATTATGATTGATGCTTAGCTCAATTACTTTAGCAACAGGGAATGTTACATAAATTGTTATCCTTCCCTTAAGGCTGTGATACAATAGCGTATCAGAGTACATCAGCTTAAAATTTTGTGGAATATAATAGGAAATACAGAAAATATGTAATAAATGGACCTGCAGCAAAGAAGAAAGGCTGCTGTTTGGGTAATTTAAAAAAAAAAAATCATTTTTTGTCACCAGTTGTTCTTTATAAATTTTCCCACTGGGTAAATTGGTCTCCCTCTAGCCAATGAGTTACCTAGTAAGGCGATGTATTTTTCGAGAGATACTGCTCTCTTAAATATAAAAATAAATAGATGGAAGAAAAATTTCAAGTATGATTTCAACTTGCATACTGCAGCAGTTTCATAACTTTTCTGTGATTATGATTCTACTTTAAATAATAATTCAGTTTTAAGCATAAATGCATAAATTGCTTACTTTAATCTGCTTGTGTTGCTACAGAAATCAAATAACTTTTCTTGCCAAAAAGGCCTTATTCTTCTAATAACTTGGAAAAATCATACAGTTACTTCTATTTTATACTTCTTGAAGAGAAGGGGTAGAGAGGCATTTTTATTTAGGAGGATGTTTTTGTGGTATCTGACACAATGTCAACCACAGGTTAAATTACTGTCTGTTCAATGCTTTGTGTACTAGGGCAGTGTGCTCTGTTAGAAAGTTCAGTCTAAACTGTGAACAGGGTAATTCTATAAAATTTGATTGTCTGATATGCTTGATATTATAAAAAATACATTTGAAGTCTGCATTGATTTACCTTTGTATTTCATAAAAAGCAGAGCATAGTTATACTGGACAATGTGCTGTGTTTACCAGATTTTCATATTTCCATATTATTTTTGTTCAGGAGTATACTAAAGAAAATTTCTACTTATGATGGTGCAAGTAACAAGATCAAGCAATTGTGCAATTCGCACATCTTGTTACTGGTATACTAGCATAAATTCCAACATTATCTTGTCCTGTCCGGTTTCTTTGAGCTTGTCCTGCATAAGCCTATTCTGGAATAATCTTGTGTTTGTTTCTCATGATCATTGCTCTTTTAAAAAATGAGCTTTTCATTTTGTGCAGTGCATGGAGCTTTCTAGAATAACTGAATGCTCATGTCTGTTCACTCTTTGTTGAAAGAGTCTGAAAAAATTACCAGGTGCAGGCGTTTTCAGCCAGTAAGTATGTAGCAGGAACAGATTTGGGCTGGGGCTAGTCCCACCACCAAAGTTAGCATGCAGAATTGAGTGAAAAGCCAAGCCTCTGTGCCCTGCTTAGCTTTCAGAAGATGTGGGTTTTCTGTGTGCTGAATTGTCCAGATTCTTCTAAAAGGCTTTATATTTCTTACTTTTTCAAGATTATTATGCTTTACTTGTCAGTAGAGACTGAAAAGGAAGAGTGAGCTTCTGATTTTCCTCTCTTTGCAGTCTTCAGGTTGCCATGACTGTATTGTGTTTTATATACAGAAACAGCCTACTGGTGTTTGTGAGGGGAAGGATGGGAAGGGGATTTTTATTCCTGTTCTTTATATTCCACCCTTGTGGTTATTAAAAGTACCTGCTTTCAACTCCTGCAGATAGTTTTATTTAAATGAAGGTGAAAACTATGTGTTTCTCAGTGATTTTACTACAGCCCATAGACTGGTGAGTTTCATACGTGTTTTCCATGCATCTGTTAATTTTACTTAGACCTTTTAAGCAAAACAAAGTAGGTGTACATTTGGAAGCATCTTCAGGTAGGTTTAACAAGAGAATAATGCATCTCTTAGCATACTAGTTGTAAATTACATAAATGTTTGTCCTTTACATGTGGTAACTTAGTGGTTACAGCTTTAGTAATGTAATGTGAAATTCCTGTGGAGTTGCCTGTAATGACCAGTACCAGTATATAACTTGTGTAAGTGCATAGGGTATTGCAGGTATTATGTTTTATAACCAAGTTCAAGAAAGAGCTCAATTCTCTTGATGAAGATGTGTATCACCTGAACAAAGGCAGCTGAGTTAGGTTTGTAAAACTTATTTAACCATCAGAAATGTGAATATCAGAGGAAAGTTGTTCTCAGCCCTTCTGTCTCATTCCAGAACTTCAGGAAGATGCTGACAAGCTGAAACCATTTATAAATACTAGGAAACTATTAAAACAGCAATAATGGATATATGGACGATATGCTGTAGTATCTTACTCCTAAGTGCAACAAATGAATACATAGGTGTATCTGGCCCACTAGGCTATGGTAGGACTTCTTAAAAACCATGTGATTAAAAAATTGAAGTAGTATGCTGTGGTGAGTTAACCTTGACTGTCTGCCAGCTGCCCACCATGCTGCTCTCTCACTCTATCCTCAGCAGAGTAACGTGAGAAAGTAAGGAAAAAAAAAAAAGCTTGTGGGTTGAGATAAGGACAGGGAGATGTTCACCAGTTACCACTGTGGTCAAAACAGACTTGACTTTGGGAATACTGATTTAATTTATTGCCAATAGTGAGAAGCAAAACCAAAACTAAAACCACCTTCCTCCCACCCCTCCCTTCTTCCCAGGCTCAACTTCACTCCTTCATTCCCAACTTTTCAACCTCCTCCTCCTGAGCAGCACATGGGGAGGGGGAACTGGGGTTGTGATCAGTTAGTAACGCTTTGTCTCTGCTGCTCATGCCTCCTCACATGCTTCCCCTGCTTTAGTGTGGGTCATTCCCTTGGGATACAGTCCTTCACAAAGTGCTCCAACACGGGTCCTTCCCACAAGCTGCAGTTCTTCAAGAACTGCTGCAGTGTGGGTCCTTCCTAACGGGGTACAGTCACGCAGGAGCAGATTGGTCCAGTGTGGGTCTTCCACAGGCTGTAGTTCTTGCTGGAAAACCTGCTCCTGCATGGACCTCTGTCCTTAGGCTGCAGCTCTTGCCTGGAGCTTGCTCCGATGTGGGCTCTCCATGTGCTGCAGCAGCTTCTTTCAGAGCATATCCACCTGCTGCAGTGTGGGGTCCTCCGTGGGGTGCAGGTGGGTGTCTGCTCCACCATGGTTGTCCTTCATGGGCTGCAGGTGGACTGCCTGCCTCACCATGGGCTTCTCTGTGGGCATCTCTGCCCTGTGCCTCCTTCCCTTCCTCCTCCTCTGACCTTGGTGTCTACAGGGTTGTTTCTCTCACAGTTTTCTCGCTCCTCTCTCACAACTGCTTTATAGTATTTTTTACCCTTTCTTAAGTACGTTATCACGGAGTCACCACTGGCATTGCTGACTGGCTCAGCTTTGCGCAGTGCTGGGTCTGTTTTGGAGCTGGCTTAAAACTGGCTCTGTCTGACCTGGGGGCAGGTCCTGATCTCTTCTCACAGGGGCCACCCCTGTAGCCACCTCCCTACCAAAACCCTGCCACATAAACACAGTATGTATGCTCGAGGGGTATTACTTCAGTACACTCCGTTTGCATTAACCTTCACTCGTGTTTGTCCTTATCGCTAAATCCCAACAATTAAGGGGAAACTAAGCTTAGCAATTAAGAAGACTATGCAGCCATAAAAAGTGATGCACATTCAAAAAGTGATGCTTTCTGCTGATTTGAGGCAGCTGGCTAAGTAAGTGAAAGTCTTATTACTTTCTTCAGTGTCTTACCTCTGATGCTCCCTCACGATCAGCCTGCAACGAGTTTCACAATCCTTTTTTCTCCCATGTTCCCTTTAAGGCAGAAAGTATCTGAATGGTGGACTCTACTGGTTCCCTTATAGCAGCACCAATAATATGAATGATCTTTTTGGATTCTTTATTTTTTCTTTTCCTTCTTCCCTTTTACTTACTGTGTCTCCAAGTGCCTAAGATTTAAGGACCTGATAATTTAAAGCAGGGGTCCTCAAACTTTTTAAACAGGGGGCCAGTGCGCAGATGAAGTGGCAGGCAGTTATCTGCGGCTGCTTGGTTTCCCCCCCAACCCCCGGTGGGGGGGGCGGGGGGGATCTGTAAATACCAGGGGCCGGATTGAGGACCCTGTGGGGCTGTATCCGGCCCGTGGGCCGTAGTTTGAGGACCCCTGATTTAAAGGAAGGTTGGCCAGATACTGTTGCTGGAAGCAGAGAGTTAGATAGCCTCTCTTGCATTATTGGGATATATAAAAAGAAAAATCTTCTGAAGTAACACCAAATGTTTTCAATATTTATGACAAAATTAGGGAAAAAAAAGTGCTTCAAGTACATTGTTTGTGTCTTCTGAAATAAAATTCCATGACAGTAGTTTAGTCACAATACATGCTCATTGGAGTTGTAACTATATTAAAAGGTTGCACAAATTGTTATTGCACATCTCTCTATTCAAGGTTTACAGTGAGCTTGTTGTTAGGTTGGTAAGTTTAGTGAAAATAATCTAGGTATAGGACCATCTTGTCTGTTTCCTTTTAAGTAAGTCAATGTAGCTGGCAAAGTTGGTGAAGTATTTATCATTCAACCAATTTACTTTTCCCTTCCATTAACTGTGCTGTGTT
Organism: Falco punctatus; assembly: GCF_963210335.1. NCBI lineage: Eukaryota > Metazoa > Chordata > Aves > Falconiformes > Falconidae > Falco > Falco punctatus. The sequence goes on along the minus strand of NC_137588.1, from coordinate 15,861,135 downwards.
TTGCCAGGAAAGCTAATTTAATACATTTAATAGTGTCACAAGTTCAACCTGGAGTTCAGGAAGAGTAGGATTGAGTCTCTATTGAGCGGATGTGGAAATAGCACGAGCCATTCTATTAGTGGTAATGAGAGCTGCTGGTGGTAATGCTTTATGTATAGGTGTGAAAGTAAAATTTGTAAATATGCAGGTTGCTAATATAAAGTAGATGTTGTAACCCTGAATGTTAGTTACAAGTGGCATTCTAGTTGTTCCCTTCTGTAGTTTATTTTCAGATTGTGGTTATTGAATAATATTGATCCAGAATTGTAATTCAGAGTAGCAAGCTTCTGCATCCTACAGTTAATAAGCTCTCTAAAATTTATTGTCTGTTGCTCGTTTTACTTACGTTTGCAGTCATTAATCTTTGTGGCTTGGTGCTGTAGGTTTTAAGGCAGGAAGTGGTGTACCGCCGTGGTGCACCATGTAAGACAAGAGCCAGTCAGTGCTATAAGCAAATGAAATCTTACCCTGTTGTGTTCAGCAGAATGTTTTATTGAACAAAGCATTGATTTAAGTGCCATTTTTTGCAGCAAATTTCCAGTAGAGTCTCTGTCCTAGAGTCTGCTGGCCCTTTTTTCTTGGATTTTTCAAATACTATGTCTCCACACTTAATTGTGCACTCTTGCTTAGTAACCTATGCTCTGTAAATTTTGTTGAATACCTATACCTGGAACTTTACTTGTTGGGCTACTCTATGAAGCAAAATTGCATGTCAGCAGATCAAACGTAATCACAGCCCACTGAATTTAGGTGCATTTCCTCTTTTCAGGGTTCTCACAGGTTAGGTTGGCAAGTTTTTCTGGAACTGAATGAACTGGTATGTTCTTGCAAATGAGTTGTGCCTATTTCAGTGAGAAATCTTAATTTTCTGGTTCCCCGGTGCAATGATCAGGTTGCTCCGTCTAATTTATAGTGATGTGCTCTGAACTATGGACTCTATACACAAGCTATTCACTTTTCCTGTAGCTTATTTCCCAGTAGATGTCATTGTAATATCTATTCTTAATGGTCTTTCAGTTTGAAATGTAAGTGCTTGTTTCATTATTATTGGCTTAGTGTTACCGCAGTGAAGTTGTTTTATGCTCAGTGAATTGCAGAATGAGGAACAAAGATTACTTGGTTTGGGGTTTTGGTAGCCTGTACGTGTTGGTCATACACAGAGCCGAATCTAGTTTTGTGCTGAACTAATGAATTTAGTATTTTTTCTTAAAGTTAAAAACTCTTCTAGATAAATATGAATGTTTTTACTAGGGTATTTTGTAACTTTGTTATGAATTTACAGCTTTAATATATATGAACTCTGTCAAAGTCCTTGGGAATAACTTTGGGATCTAATATCTATTTTTGAGCTGGCTGCTGTTTTGTCGAATTTGATTTATACTATAGGTCATATCAGGTTTTTAAATCTATGCTCTCAGAAGATTAGATAGTGGCTATGAAAATGCGATTTCAAATGATATTATTAACAGATTTTGGGGAAGCCTGAGATGCTTTTGTTTGAAGATGCTTATTTCAGCCTGCATGCCATCATTATCAACATAATTTTAGTTCTTTTCAATTTTCAAATTGGCATTTAAACGAACAAATAGATGAGCTTCAGATGAACTCTTTCCTATATTGTGAACTACTGTTCTTTTATTTTTGTATGACTCGTATTATGAATTCTGTTGAAAATAAATGATAAAACAAGGTGATCATCCTGATTTTTTGATGTTTTATGGGAAAATTAAGAGGAGGTTGATAAACATTGTTAGACATGAAATTCTGTTATTTTTTGGTGAATCTTTTTGGTAAAGTATTAGGGTAAACCTTTCAAGAATGTCTGAGGTTTTGTTTTTTACTGTTAAAATAAATAAGTTCACTGGGTTTAAGGAAGATGAAAGAAGTGGTTTAAATTTGAATTTTTGTATCGTAGCTAGGTAGAACAAAAATTAGTAATTTGTCCTTTTGGGTGGCTTATTGAGAGGAAGGTTTAAAAAACCTATTTACTTGCTTGCTGGTGTTAAATGTGAAGTTTCACTGATGGACTGAGGGTTTCAAAAGACTGTCCCAGTCTTTCCAGCAATGGAGGGCAGGTAGCAATTTTCTCTTCGTCCAGTGCATTACCAGCTGGGTGACTGGCAGTGGCTCTAAATTTTGTGCTGGGTGGAGAAATTTTAAGAGACATTCAGACTGAGGTTATGAAGGCCTGCCCCCTAACAGGCTTGTCCAGTGTTGAAAAGTTGGGGCTGAATGGGCTGCCTGCTGGATCATCCTGAAAACGTGTGTTTTGTAGATTTGAAAACTTGCATTTAAAATTGCTAAGTGCGTAAATGCTTCCTGTTACCCGCCTAGAAACCTTTGGAATGTAAGGTGGCTGAAATTAAGGCAGTGCCTGTCAAAAGCTGTAGATACTAGGCTTTGCTGCTGTTCAGGGGCAATATTTCTGAGCTGATCTAACATCTTTCTGCTTCTAGTTCTGACTGTGCCCTTGTCCTGGGTCTCATCCTTATCTGATCATTTGTGAGCCCATTCAGTTAGCTAAACCAACAGAAAACTAACTAGAACAAGAAAAGCATTGTTGCTTTGCTCAGTGGTGGTGGGAGTGTGAAGCGAGGGAGGAGGAGGGTAATGGAGTAGGGAAGGAGTGGGACCATCTCTGCTGAGGATAGTGTGTTGATAGTTTGACGTGTTTTAAGCTAAGAGACTAATTCTTCAAGGTATCAGGTATCAAACTTGGTTATCTCAAGCTTTGTGCAGCAGTGGTGCTGCTCTTTGGGCCTGAAGGTTTGTAGTGAAAATGTCAGGTGCTGTTTCTGCCCCTGCCCAGGGAAAACTGTGCAGCAAGGGCTGACACTTGTTAAGCATGGAAGGGTCATGACAGATAACCTTTAGGTAATGTGTGACTTGAAAGCAGAATTAGTGCTTATCTTTGTGTGTAGTCTGTCTCATAGAACAGTCAAAGTCTGTTCTTAGCAGAGAGGGATATATAAACAGAGATGAAATAATATTTTTGAGTCTGTTCTCTTTTCAAAGAGAAAATTTTAGTCTGTTTCACAAACAAAATATATAAAGCTGTTTATTAGTGAGTAGTAAGAATTCAAAGCACACTAATTTGTCTTGATTTGCTTTAATTATAATTAAAAAGTATGTTTACTGAATATACAGCAAAAAATCTGAAAATTATTTTGAAGTGTGTCCTTTTAAACTGTAAGTTTGAGAGGTGTTGGATATTGCAAAGTTTGTATTTCCCTGTAATTTTTTAACTAGGTGGCAAGTTTGTAAGTTGGCATGAGAAGTGGAGCTTGTTTATAGCTTTATACAGAAGGCAGAATGATTGCTGAAGATTGCAGAAGTTTGTTGTCTCCTTAGTATTTTATGGGGTAAGAAACATGTCTGCTGCAACTTGTGGGGAGTGAAAATATATTAAATATTCCAAATGAAATGGCTGTCTTGATTCAGTTAACATACAATTATTTGTTTGCCTGGCAGGTGTGTGTGTGGGGACAAGCACAAAGTATTTAGCTAAAAGGAGAAAAACCCCTCTTATATAATAGAATTCTAAAGATATCATGCCATTATGGAAGGTTTACAGTAATTTTCACTATTTATAAATATATCGAGAAGGAGTAATAGTAAAAACAAAAGCCAGGCTCTTATCCCCACACTGCTGACAGCAAAGTAGGAGGCTGAGGTGGATGACAGATGTCAGAAAAATTGAATAATCCCGTATGAGCAGAACCTTGAAAAGGGGCTGTTACTTTTGACAAAAGAATAATAAATTATAAGAATATGCTAGTAATGTTGTGAAGAGTATGAGCTACGTACACTGGCTTTCCAGTTTTCTTGGGTAAAGTACAGGGATACTAAATATAACTTGATAGGTAATGCTATTTAACATAATCTGTGGAATTATTGCTATGAGGTAAGGCTTGGGATTTAATGTTCTTCTAAAAGGCTAGACATTTTAAATAATTAATGAGAATATAAGCAGTTTTATCATTTTTGTATGTTTTTGCCTTGCATGTATTCTGAATTTGCCTGTGATGGATGAAGAGTTTTGTATTGTCCACTGTAATCCATTTCACTGGAATATTTGGGATATTGCTTCTATTTAATGTTATATTTTTTGTATCCTGTATTCTTTGAAATCTTACTGTACAAACTGTGTTGGTTTGGCCTTCTAAGGAAAGGGAACTAATGTGTCCAGTTGCTCATGTTAGTTAAGTAAGATTAGATAAATTTCATTTGTGGAAAAGAGGACTAAAGATTTTTATGTGGTGGAGTATATATGTGAGTGCTGAAATGGTGCTAGTGAAATTAATTGGTTTTTTGCCCATGGCTAATAACTAGAGAACTTCTCAGTTTTCTCACTTTATTCAGCTGGTGTGATCTCAGAAATTATCTTCAAAGATTTAGGCCTGTTTGTTTTCTTGACCTTGGGGATCTGATGCCCGTGGAGTGAGGCTCAGAATGATGGAGCATGCAGAAGCCTCAAGGAGCAAGCTCTGGGTGAGAGAGTAGTGTGTAGTCAGCCTAAACTAGTGAGGATGTAGTTTTTGCAGCCTTTGTCAGGTTCTCAGTGCACTGTCGTAAGAGCAGTCCTTTCCTAAAAGAAAGAGAAGATTCTTTCTGACTATGTGTTCATCTGTATAAGTCAATCAGTTTGGATAATAGAAGATAAAAAGTTCTCTGTAGACCGTGAATCTCTGCTACAGTTGTTTGGTGGTGATAATAGTTAGTTTAAACAGTCTCCAAATTGAGGATGCTTCTATAACCACTTGATGTGACGAGATAATAGAGCTATTGTAAATCATTACCATGTTGTGATCTGCTTAAAACTGAAACTTTAGATTTTTAAAAATACATATGCTGTTCTTACATTTATTTTGGTAAATATTCTTACATGGGATACAAATAGGGTGAATCCAGTTTTGATGACTGGAGCAAGGAGGGATAAAAGTCATGATTTTTGTTTTTCTCATTTGTACATAAGTCTATAATAATATATACCAAATGCAGAGATCCTTGAAAACAAAAATTTTCACTGTTATAAGCCTGTTGTAAACAGTTGTAGCATATTAGGTCTGAAGTTTGGTTTGAGGGTCCTGCAGAGTTACAACTTGGGTACAACTTAAATTCCCCTTCTAATAAAGGGGACCAAAAATGCATTTTTAAACAATATTTTTTTTTTTTAGGGAGAGAAATGATAGTCGTCTTGTGATATTTTTTGGACTGATTTGACCTTAGTTTTCAGGCCTCTTGGTATTACTCCATGGTAAATTGTGTATTCAATGAAACTCTCAGGGCAGCTCTGAAAGGCCAAAATTCTGAAAGTGACATTGTTTAGATGCTGTTGGAGATGGCCATGTTGAGCTGTAGAGATTGAAATACTATTAGTAATCAGGGTTTTTTTCCAGTTTATATGTATTGTGTTAGTTTGTCAAACTGCTTTTTTTTTTTTTTTTTTTTTGTGGGTTAAACAAATACATGTCATTCTTTTCACTACATGCCTCTGCGCAAACCAAATCAGAACTGGAGCAGTCAGCTGCTTCTGCCTAATTCTTTTGGTTTTAAGTAACACAGCTTTTATGTGATTACTTTTCATCTCTAGGTCTTATGCTTTACAAATCAGGGTAAATACTGCTTTTGTTTACAAACTGAGTGGAAGGAACTTTTTTTCAAGAATCTTTTGGTCTGGATTTCATATGCACTTAAGGCTGTGTTTGAACACAGTCCTTAAAGAATTGTTTGCACATGTTTCTTCCGCAAATGTAGCGGAGGAAACAGTGTATTTCCTGTGTTATAGGGACAAACTGTCGAGTAAGATGACTGGACGATGGTGTGTCTCACCTAGTGTCATCTAGAGGCTAATTCCTGTGTCTGGGAAGGTGGAGGATTAGAGGTTATGCAGTTGGCAGGGCATTCTGCATAATGGAGGAGAGAATGGCTTATGTAAAAAGCAGCTTGAAAATTCCTGCTTTCTCTGTGCCTCTCTGTCTTAAAGCCTCTCTGTCATTCATATTGTGAAAGTCTTCTTTTCTTTCCAGGATAGTTTTATTTATCACCATAGCTAGATAGGTAAGGAGGTGACATAACTTAAACATGTCTTGTCAAATGAAAAGGTCATTTGTGCAGCATTTCAAATCATTAGGGTATAGAGAAAAGACCTTTTTTTTCTGATGGTAGTAGAACTTGCTGGATATACAGTTGTAAAAATCTGTTAGGCAACTTGAGAACAAATTAATTCACATTAAAAAAAAAAGAATGTGAGGCAAGAGAACCTTTTGTAACATAGAAAATTCATTCATCATTTGAAATGTTCTTATTTTGTTGCATTACTCTAATGTTTCTATTCTTGTGACAGCTAAGAGCTCAGAATTGTCAGAAAAAGAATGTTGAAATTGGGTGAATAAGCACAGTTTGAGACTCATAATTATGAGAGTGTCATAATTATGGTGAATGTAAACACAAAGGTTTCATATCTTCATGTTACAAGATATTCATATCTTGTAATGCAGCACAAAACTGCTGTGAGAGGAATCTTGTGTTCTTTCATAAGTTTGCAGTGTCACTTTATATTTTTATCCTATAATATTTAATTTGTGTAACACGGTTACACTAAGCATAATGATGTGAGTAGTCACTACATTTCAATATAGCACTTATAGATACGCCTGTAAGTTGCAAGCACACTGTTAGTGCAGTTTGAGTAAGCTGGCTTCAAGACCGCATGTAATACTTGTGTCCTTAGTGATGTATTTTATGGCTGAGAGCTCTTGCCGTTGTGAGAGTTACCAGAATGTGTAAAACTGTCTGGTGTTGCTGCTGTAGTTGGGCCTGATGAAGTTTGGCCTATATGGCAAACAGCATAATAATTCTTGACTGCAAGATTAAAGTTACTCTTTTACTGAAATATTCATGATATAGTTTAGATTGTATAGCACGAAGGAAGTGGTTCCCTGTTTGAGACAACCATATATGACTTTTCTTTGAAGATTGTGTGCCAAAATTGACTTTTAAGACTAATACTATTTTATCTGAAAGAGTTTATTAGTCAGAATTTTGTTAGGTGAAGACAATAATGGATTGATTTACTTTATGAAAGTTCTGAGTTTAAGTTTTATGGACTATGGATGTGGCTGTTGTTAGGGGGGAAATAGCAGCACATTTATAGCTTCTGCCAAGATGTCTGTGACAGATTGGTGTCTTGTCTGTCCAGTATGAATTTTTACCGCTCTATAAATATCGATTGGAGAAAAAAAAATGGTGTTCCATGGCTTTAAAATACTGTGTCCTCGTTGATTTATGTGTGACTAAGGGATATTTATACAGGTCTTGAGCAGAACACCACCAGTACATGCAGAAATCAGTATCTGAACAAATCTAAAAGGGCTTGGTGGAAATCTGTCTCACATTAGACAAACAGCAAAAAGAAAAAATATGTGCCTGTTTGGGGAAAATAATATTAAAAGAGTCCCTGCAAGTGCTTTTGTGGTTAAGAAAATGTTTTTTAGTGGAAGCTGAGTTCTGGAATGTCATTAATACATGTGCAGATGGGCAGCAGTTAATTTTTGGGCATCGCAGATGCTCTATGCTACTTTTGAGAGGCCTGTCCTTTTCTGAAGCACCCTTCTAACTTTTGTGGTAACTAACTTTTCGGGGACAGACTTGGCAGAACTTACTGTGCCATTGTATGCGCTGCTTATCTTTCATTTTATAATTGCTTTCAAGTTTATGGAGCTCTATCTTGTGTTGGATCCCAAATAATTGATTGTTTGATTCTTTGGAAGGCGTGCTGATAGAACTATGTCCTTGGCTGTTGCCTCTACAAGGTCCTGCACAGAGATTTGCTTCTGGGTGTTGGCTGGGATATTGTTGATACTTTTTTTTTTTTAAGAGTCTTAGCATGTCATTTTGTGTGGCATTCACATGAGTTAAGTGCTGTGTTCAACTGACGTTCAAATGTTAGAACAAAGGAACTTAAACTTTAGAAACAGAAGCTTTTGTTTGGTATTGCTGTCATTCTCATGAGGTTAATTATGTTCACTTAAGTTTATTAACCTCCTATGTTTTTGATTCAAAGAAGATATTTGGCACATAATCTACTTTGGATGAATAAGTAAAAACAACCACACAGAATTTACAGAGGTTCTGCTGAGGTGTCCAGTTCCATTATTTTGGCTGTCAGGTAATACCAATGCTTCCCTTCAAGACAGCAGTCTTTAAACATTCACTCTATAAAATCCTTGGTATTGTTCTGAAGGATTTTTCAGACATTGCGTCTTTTCAGGCTCATCCTGACTTGATGTTCTAAATCATGGTCCTTTGTAGCTGAAGCAAGAAAACCCTTATTGCTGGTAGATTACGTGTTTCAAGTTCTGGCTTTTCTTTAGCAGGAGGAAAACTCTCCATATTGCTAGAAAGAAATTCTGAAATGGCTCTGTGACCTGCAACACAATTATAGTGTTTTTCAGTCTGAGGAATGTAAGAATTATTGTATGTGGAAAAAAACTTTGCCCAAGTTGAATTTGTTTTATCAAACGTATTGTTTTTTATACCTCAGTGTGATACTTGTTAATTCTTAAAATAAGTGTTTGGCTAATTTGCAGAAAGAAGTAGTATTTAAATTGTGTGAAGGTGACTGCATTACAGTTGCAATGTAGTTAATTTGGGAGATTAAGTGCACATACTTTTATGCATGTAAAATGTTTTTATATTGCTTTAAAAAAATTGTGTTACTGCTTGCATGGAACAGTCCCTTTCTGGGCAAGGAGCACTGCAATTAGTGTGAAAGTAGGTCATGCTTAGGAAAATGTGTGTGTAAAATACAGATCTCACTGGAAATAATTACAGAAAACTTGATGCTGTGGTGTTAAGTTACATGCTGCAGGTTGAATATAGTGACTTTGCTTGCTGTTCTTGAGCTACATAGCAATTGACAGAAGGTTTACTTCTAATTTTGAAGTAAATGGACCAAAACAGCTGGTTAAACGGGAAAAGAGAATAACTACTTTACAGTGCCTTCAGAAAAGGGTTTTTCCCCTTATTTTCTGAGATTCTTAAATTGTAACAGCATAGTAAAGTTTGAGTCTAGTTAAAATGGAAAGCCTCCTGAAACCTTCTGGGTTTTTATGTGCTGACAACTCTGTCAAAAACATGAACAAAATTGATAAACTTCTGAAAAACCTTTACTTCTAGCAGTCTAACCTTGGGAATTATGCTGGGACTCCCCATTTAAGGACATGACTTTTATATTTCAAAAACGTTCACTAGTTACTTGGGGAGTACAAAACAGAGATCTAGAGTTTGGCTAACGATGTCTGCATAAGAGGCTAGAATCCCATTCTCCCTCTGCCAATATTGTGTTTTGTCCAGTGCTATGGTAACAGGAGCAAAAGGTTGTAAAAACCTTCTTTGCCAGAAAAGTGAGCAGATACAGCTCTTGGGGCACATAGGGAACGAATCTACTGAATAAGAAGGCATTTGGTTCTGCTTAGCAGTTTTCAGAGTGAACTTTACTTTCTTTCACTTCTTTTAGTTGATCATGTTAGTTTTAGTTAGTCTTCATCCTTGGTTCAGTTATGGGTAGTATAGCAGAGGTCAACGTTCAGCAGGCTGAAAATGGAGGTCAAGAACAAGTTGACCTGTCATCTGCTTGCTTCTGCTCTTTCTGGCAAGCTGTTCCAGCGAGGGCAAAGAAAAAGACCTGTATGTTTTGTGGCTTGTTGTGTGATTTTTCAGAGTCAGATGAACATATTTGTGTTTGGTCATGTAACAGGGTGAAAATGTGCATTTTGGTGATAGAATTCTGCCATGTGGGATGATGTAGCATTGGAGGAGCTGGAGACATTGACCTTTAGGTGGTTCTACAGTAGGCAAGCAAGGCTGTCCTGTTTGTTTGTTTAAAAGCAAAAAAGAGAAGGTGGGAGAGACTGGGGAACCTTTCTTGAAGAAATGCAGGGAAGCTTCTTGGTTTTTTAGGTCTGTGCTTTAGAGCTGATCAACTGCTGCTGCAGTTGTCCCAGGCTCTACTAATTTGAGCATAAATCTCTAGGTTTTGGCATTCAAGTATGCTGCCAATAGTTCTTTTGCCTCCTGGAGGAGTGTTGTGTGTTGCAACTGTTGTGTGAAGGTTTCTTATTTTGATCTCTAATTTTTTAATATGAAATAAAAGATTATTTTTTTTTCTTCTCAGATTGTGGGCATGTATCTGAAGATTGTTTCTTTCAGTATGTCTGAACTGGCAGCAGCTTTAAAAAGTGCCAAGGAACAATAATTTCAAATTTAGAGTTAACTGATCACTGTGAAGGGATTTGTGTAATCCAAGTGTAGTTATTTCCTAGAAATGAAAGAGTGATTATGCAAATACCTGCCGCCAGTTAGTTTAAGCCCTCTCCTCTATCTACTGTCTTTGAAATAGTGTGCTCCTGTTAACATGGTAGCTATGTCTTTAATTCTCTTAAAGCTTTTTTTAGTCATAGTTATCAAAAGTAGCTTTTTTAAAATAGAATAACTTCTAGAATGATAACATTTTAGGCCATGCTAATGTGAGGAAGTAGAGACAATGAATGGCGATTGCAAGATTATGTTAGTTGGCTTGGCAATGTGGGAAGAGTTCTGAGCATAATGGGATTGTATTTGTTGTAGACAGACAGCAAATGCTTTCCAGCAGCTTGTGTTCCTTGGGCTACCCGACTGCTTTTTACAGTGCCTAGTGAAATGGGACTCTGCAGTACAGCTCAATGACAGCTTGATGTAGCTGTGATAACCGATGTGGGTGTCATCTCCATGTTTGCCTGACTCCTTTGGGAGCTATTGGCTGAACAGGGCGTATACCTTCCCTTCATATGCTGCAGCTACACTCTGGCAATTACAAGCTGCCCTGCCATCAGACTGATCACATCAGTATACTAGGCTGTAGACTGTGGTGGTGGGTGAAGTGGCTACACGTCCTACTTAGCTTTTCTTGCTGTGAGATTGTAATGTCTGGCAGTGGGCACATGGAAGGAGAACCTACTTCGTCTGCCACAGATAACTCTGTGATTCTAAATTATTTGGCCTCAGTCATTGCTATGTAATGAATTGAATTGAGAATTTATAGTGGAATGGCGGAACTGGCAAAGTTGGGAAATAACAAATGTTACGTAACCCCTTGTGACTAGATAATGTTTTGGGAAGCTGAAGTAGATCTCCTTTCTTACAAATGGTAGATTTCATCAGATTTTGAGAGAGATAGAGATATACAATCTGTTCATCTGGTATTACTAAGGAGAAAACAATTAGTGCAAATAACTTTTTTTGTGCAGGAGACTATAATTACTATATGATTGTAGTTTGTTCTAACTTTGAAGGCCACTTTGCATCTGAAAAGTAACTTTTGCAAATGCTATAGTGTCTTGTTTTATTTTTATCAAGTAGCTGTGAAACCAAATTTGAGTTGAACTGAATTAATCAATGGGTTTTACTTGTACTCTCTGTGAAAACTTCTGGACACTGAAGCATCCTTGGTGAGTGAAGAATTGTAGAACAGCAGACACATGAGATAGTAGCGTTAAGCCTGCAGATCTTTGCTGTTTTCGAGGTTCTTCATTCAGTGCATTTGTGTTGGCTTAGTCTCTTAACGGCCACAAATATGTTGATTTTGTACTGGTATTAAAGCTCAAAGTGGCCTTGTATTTGGAACTCTAATAATAATTATGTTGTTATATGAACTAGAAAATGATCCACTTCTCAGCTGTGTTATTGCAGAAGAGCTAACAGAGTAAGGTGAAGCCTGCATTGATTAACGGAGTGAGCAGTGAGTCTTAAATGCACATGGGGAATGGGTTTTTCTCACTGCTGCTTGCTTCTCAAGCAAGAGCTACAGCTGATGCTGTAAAGCAGTGATGAATAACTCTACAACGTTAACTGCGTTTTAGATGTAAACACATTTAGATGCTATCATGCTGACCAGTATCTTGTGATCTGTCATTTTGAACTATTATTTATGTGTTGAACAAACTTTATTTTAACCTTGTCTGGTAGGTTTATATGAATGCAGCATGCCCTGGGTTTTTTTGCATAAACGTGACTTTGGCTCTACTTTCAAAGAATAAGCCAGTTCTGGTGAGAGCAGGGCATTTGCATGTGAAAACTGGTCGGCTTGTGAGTGTATGGAAATAAATACAAAGTTTGATCCAGGTGATGGCTAAGGGAAACAGATGACAAATCTGTTGCAATGATGCTGGCAGTATGAAAACAGGGGTGGAAGTTATTAGATGTCAGAGAAGCTGTGCTTGTCCACAGCTATCATTTGTTATCTTTTTCTTTTGGGTGCAGTAGACTGATATTCTTGTCATAGATAACAAACCAGTGAGTGAGTTTTGTCTTTACTGGCAGTCTTGAATGCAGTATGTATTTTAAAAAGTTACTTTTCCATTTAGGAGGTTAGGCTTCGTGTATATTTCCTTGAAGGGTAGCTTTGCTAGCTGTTACGCAAACCTACATTTTGAGGCTCAGCACAAAAATGAAAATATCAAGAGAATCAACTGCAACGAAAACAAAAGACTTCAACTTGATGCAAATTACCTGATACTGACTGTATGGGGTTATTGATACTGAGTTTCAGCTGGTTTAAAAATTAGGAAGTCACGCTTATGGTCGAGAAATTCTAGTGACGGCGCGTCATTAGTTTTTTGGTAATCTGAAAAACTGAACAACCTGATGTCAAAGACTATGAAAGTATGAATAGTAAGAGTATAGTCCTCAGCTAGAATGATTGTTAATAGTATACAGATACATTAAGCTAAATTATCATCATAATTCAATTACAAAAATGGAAATAGCATTTGTATTTATATTGATATCAGTAGAATATGATAAATGCAATTAGCCTTGCATTTGGAAATGGCTTTTTGAATATATATATAGATTGTTCTTTGAATGTTGTTTGAATTATGGAATCTAATGATAGTTTTAATGCATTCTTAATTCTAAAACTAGTATCTTCTGTATTGATTATGTTTGGCCTAAATACCAGAGCTCCTTATACAGTTTTGGTGATTGCTGTGCTTAGACTACTGTGTGATCTCATCTCAAAAGGTGATGTGTTTGATTCAATTTAGAATATACAGAATTCACAGTACTATGACAGTAGTTCTAATGCCATTTCTTTTGAGTTGTATTCAGAAGAGGTTACTTCAGTAACTTCATACTTAAGATGTTTAAATTTTAAAAGCACTTTGTGTGAACAGCAAATGAAACACTTTCATTTAGGTGTTGAGTAGAGACTTTGGATGCAATTGCAAAGAAATGTACTTCTCAGTTTGTCAGATGTTGATAAGGTGGGTTGGTTTAGGTGCCTGACTGTAACCTCTGTGCGATGGTTCACCTACGACTCAAGTTTCGTTGCCGTGCTGGTTCTTTCGTTGTGTATTGGCACTTCTGAGAGCAGTTCGCTAACAAAAAGGAGTCATGTCACTGGGATACTGACACGCTCCGTTCTTCATAGGTGGGACAAAGAGTTGTCAAGCAGGTTACTTTATAGTTAGCTGTCCAGGTAGGGTCGTGTTAAAAAATTTTGTGAAGTAAAAACATTCCATCTCCAAAGTCTAGTGCTATCATTCTTATTAAGTTGTGTGCTAAATTACCAGTCCCATTCATCTTGTTTCTTCCCCTGTTGAGCGGTCTCAGTGTTATCTTGTTACTTGTGTATTCATTTGAGCGCAGAATAATAGAAAGTTGTCAGAGAACTTCCATGTGTGTGTGAGAAATGGTTACCCATTCATATCTGAAGTGTTGTTTGCTTATGTTTCTTAACATTTGATTAATTCATAATGTTCAAGGTGTAGGATGCATGTAAATGGGCAAGATGACTACCAGCTCTTAATTTTTAAATAAATGCGTATATGTTTGAATAGGATCACGAAGCAGTCAAGTTAGCCCTCCCTCTTCCTAAAATAATAACAGCAATAATTACACAAACAAGCAATTATGTAGAGAAAAATGTTTACACGTAGGGATGAATAGTTTAGAGATTGTAGTATTACAGTCGGCAGTGAACAGAAAAAAAATATCTACCTGCAACTCCAAGTACTTTGGAGCTCTGGTTATACTGAAGAACAGATAGACTGGGCTTCTCCCTGTGTTCAATGTACTAATAGATTACAGGGATCCTCCTGCACATCTGAAAGGGAATTATTGAGGTTTTCTGGTAGTTGTATGGTATTTATTTTTTTAAGAGCTCTGGGAGATCTCATTTCCTTCTGTTCTAATACCTCAGTGATTCCTTCTCCTTTTTCATGTTTGTTTCACCTGCATGTTACTGACTAACTACTTAAGAATTATATAGTACCTGCTTTTCATGCTGGGAATGAACAGTTCTGGTAATGAAGGAGGAGTAAGGGATATTCTTTAGCAAGTAAGTATTTAATGGGGTAGTTTGTTAAAACAGAAATTTGTATTTTTCACTGACAGTTATGTAACTTCTTGGCATGATTTGGGCATAATTATTGGATTAATGGTGCTCAGTTTTCTTCTCAATCATTTTTTTCTAGCTTAAAAAAGGACCTCGGAAAGCATTTGGATGGGCTAAGCAAATACCATCTGTGCAGTTGAATAAATGTGTGTAAAATATTTAATTATGTATGAGGCTTTCAGTAACTTCAAGGAATTCGGCAACAATTAAAATGGAAAGGATGATGCAAAAGCTCAATCTTGTATTTTTCACAGGAAAACTGAAGTGTGCTTTGTCAGTATCACAGTTGGGCACATTTCGTACTGAATAACACAAACTTGTTGAACTCTGTGGCATGTGGCTTTTGTTCTTGAGGCTTCTTGAAGCTGGTGCAACTGCATCAGAAACCTAAGGTGTTCTGCTTGCTGGTCTTAAGACAAATGCTTGCTTGGGTTTGTGTTAACAGTTACCAAAAGAAACAACTGTTATATTGGTTAAATGAAACTAATCTTCTCTTTCATTCTTAAAATTTCACGGTTACTTTTTTCTGTCACATATATTAAATATGAGTTTTGTTTCACCGAACAGTACTGTTTTGAACAATAGCAAGAGATGCTGTGTATGTTACGGAAGTGATTATTACATTCTCGATGCACTTTTCAGTGTAGTTAGTCCAATGTCAAACTGTTTAACCTCAGCTTCCACTCTGATTCCTAAATATTACTGGGTAAATGCATTGTATGCTGAAGAATTGATTTGGGTATGAATTGAGATTTTTCCATTCATTTTTTTCTAAGAGATTTTTAGGTTTAGGCTAGTTGTGAGTAATAATAGGAACGAAAAGTGCTCTTTTTTTTCCCCCCTCTCAATTCAATGCTAAGTATTAATCTTGAAAGATATTTTTTTTTTTGTCATATTGATATTAAAGGCAACAATTTGTGTTAATCTGCAATTAGAAACACAGTTTCTTTATCAGCTTATAGGTCCAGACTTTTTGGGTCATCTAACAGAATTTGTTGGAGAAGTTCTGTTAGCCCATCTGACAAACAAAGCTTAAAAGTTGGTGAAAATGATTAAAAAATACTTATTTTTAGAACTACAGTAGGAGAGAAACCTAACTGCAATAACCAACTAAACTGCTAGCAGCTTTTAGCACTTCCTCTCATGCACCACTTTCAGATCTCTCTTAATTAACTATTTCCAATTCGTAAGAGCTATGTTTTTCTTTTTTCACATGTTGCTCTCTTTGAAGTCTTTCCTTTTCTTCTAATTTTGTAGCATTTGGTAGCATTTCTTCTATTGTCTAGTTGGGTTGATGTTCTGTAAATCTTACTATAGCGCCCATGTTGCCTCCATTTGTTTCATTGTAGAATTTCTTTCTGCATTAATAGCTGTCTTTTTGTACAGAATTGTTCCTGACAGTGGCATAACAGACTTCACCAGTATGTTCTGGTTGATCTCACTTTGGGGTGGGAGGATGCATTAAATTTTCTGTTCTTTTGTAGCCCTCCTTCTTGTGCTCCATATCATAATTTTGGCATTTTGCATACCTTACTGCATGTTTTATTCTCTCATCTGCACCACACTCTCCATTCAGTATAATTTTTTCCTCTTTGTAATTTGTTTTTTTTTTTATTGCTTGTATAAGTACGAAAGTTGGTATTTTCTTAGGGAGGAAAAAAAAACATTGAGAGGTTTAATTCCTAAAGTAAAAGGATATATTAGCAGTCCAGGCCATTTCTGTTTCAAATCTGGTAATGTAATTGTGCTATGTAAATGGAACTTTCAGTGTGGCTAGAAAAAGTGATGCCTAGGCTCTGCATTCTGACACGAAAAGTAGTCATCTTTGCACTTAGTGCAGGTTGAATTCCACATCCTTTCTAATGCTAGCAATTTGGGTTATACAGTCTTAATATAAAAAAAAATAAATATTTTCATCATAGTTCCTGAGCTGTGTTAGACTTAGTGTCCATCTTTGTTTGGACCATCATGTGGAAGCACAAACTGTTATTAATTTTCTAGTGTCTGAAAGCAAGCACATACTGTCGCACTATGTATGTAATACATGCCTTTTCTGACTGGATGTAAACTCTGGGCATTTGTAGCTGACTTGAATGACTTTGATCTTCTGTTATCTAAAAGCCCCAGCTTTGTATAGAGTAGTCACTGTAGTCTGTGATGTAGCTCTCAGACTGGATCCATCCTGTGAAATATTTCCATCTAGTCTATTGTTTTGTTTTCTGGAGGAGGCAAAACAACTGTTTTAGTAGTGGGTGCTTCCTACAAGTGGAAAACATTCTCTAGGGGAGAGCTGTACAGAGCAATGGTTGCTGCTGTGTCTAGGTGCATGGGGTACCGCTTCCTGCTGCTGCAGAGGTAACCTCTCCCAGTAGCAGCTGACATCATCCTCACCCCATATGTAGCTGGTAGGAGCATCAGATGAGCTCTCTGTGGCGAGTTAAAATGGTGCTTATAATTACTGTTGAGAGCAGGGGAAAAGGATGCTGCTTTGTGACTCAGTGTGGACCACCTGATGTGTGCATTGTGTGGAGAAAAATGATAAACACAATAGATGCTAAGCTGCTGCATGTAAATTGGATAACGTGGGCACAGAAGACATCAATGATCCAAACATTTTTTATTTTTAAGTCTGTGAAGATGATCCACCTGTGATGCTTAATTATTTTCTTAGCTTTGAAAAGTTGAAGCTGGAAGTTTAAGTGGTGGAGATGTAGCAGCATTCTTAATACAGTTAATGGAAAAATATTAAGGGAAACAAATGAGACACTGTCCACAGGTCTTGTGGAAACAAAAAAACCAAAACAAACCAATGTGCGCTGTCTCTCTCTCTATATATATACTGGAAGGCTGGCAAAACTGCAGTGATCTCTACTTTCCAGCACTTGTTCCTTTTCTGTAGTAAGTTGAGCAACTTTGGATGGTTCTTCCCTCTTTATTCTTGATTGTGTGCTTCATTGTGTTCCTATGGCTATGCAGTGGCTTACATGAGGGAAAACTCATAATGTGGTTTATGGATCAGATAATTTTCATTTTGGACTTGCTTCCTGGTCTAATTCACTACAGCAAAGGGAATATGCAGTTTGTGTTGGGAACCTCTACTTCCACAGGTACTGCTGATGAAACTAGAACCTGAGTCTCCGTAATATCATGATTAGGTGTTCAAACCATAGTTCAGTAAACATGATTTGCTTTTCCTCTGTGGTGTCTATTAAGTTTTGCTAGGGCAAGTGTTTGCAAGCTTGCATGTCAGGGAAGATGATGGAATTGACAGGAGTTTAAAATAACCACTTGTTTCTTAGGTTATTTGTAAACTAGCTTAGGTACTCAATCCACCATGCAGGCCTACAAATACAGTCCTTCCACAATGGGATGGATGTGTTAGGACTAGGAGTGAGAAGCTGCCTATGTTGACAGTGTTGCAGAAGACTGACTTGTCAAAAAATGGCTTTTATTTCTTAAATTAGTATCCATTAAAAAAAAGTATAGATCAAGCTGATCTAACAGTTGGAAGCATTGCTTCCCTAAGAGTGGTGTGTGTCTAAATGTTACAATGTCCTTTTTTTTTTCATAGGCATGCATAATTTTGATGTGAGTGCTAGATTCAAGATATTTTAAGACTTTGAAATGGAGAGATATTCAGTGGTCTGTTTCATGGCATTTAATTTAGGTCAGGGCACTGAAAACTTGCTACCAGTTCTTGATCATGCTGACTGCAGTGTGTCTGAGAACTGGATGGCTTCAGGGACTCTGGTTAATGTTCTTAAGTATTCACAGTAACAAGTCTTCATTTTGTTATAATGAACATAGCAGAATGTTTCTTGTGTTTTCAGTGTTCTGCGTAAAACAGTTTTCCAGAGGTTACTGAAACTGCTGTAGAGAGGCTATGAGTTTGATTAGGACCAAATTAGTGTTTTTATCTATCACTAAAGAATTTTGGTAGGTGTGGATATTGAAAAACTTTTTGTCTGCCTTACAGTCGAGTGTGAAGCACATTGGCTGGTATTTTGTGTTCCAAATATCAGAGTATCAGATCTTAGTCTGATAAGGGTTATGTTTGAATTTGGCTTACTGATAACTTGGAATCATTATTTTACTTGCAGAAATCCCTTTAGTTTACATACTCGGATTCATTATCAGTTTACTGTTTAGTTGTTGAAATCCATTGCTAGGTTTGAGCATGGCAGCAGTTCTAAGCAATATAAATAGGTGTCCGTCGGGAGTATTCATTGGGAGCTTGTTACATAGGAGCATATAAGATACCATCTCTGGAAATCTGCTTTCCAAATTAAAAGTTAGATTTTGTGCTAAACACAACTTACCATTTCAAGTTAAATTTTAACTGACGTTTATTACTATATCTCCTCAGGGGAACTTTAGATTTGATGTAAGTATTCCAGGCTGTTTTTCCTAGTTATTGTGTTAGACTCAGGTTTTCACCTCTTGAAGGTTTTTAGGGTAAACTTGACTGTTTTAAAATGCTGTCATTAATTATTTTTTTATTGCTGTTGTGAAGTGGCTTGACAATAGTACATTCAAATAGTAATTTTAATTTGAAAATTCAACACATTCTGCATCTTTCCATATACAGGGAGAAAGTTCAAACTTCAATTTTGCTGTGCCAAGCGTGAGTGAAGTTTGCTTCAGAGAACTTTGGGCTCCCTATAAAGGCATGCAGAGCAAATTACAGTTGTTCAGGTTATCAGCCAAATACAAATTGTATTTTTTTGTGCCAATAACAGTTCAAAATGTGTTTATATAGGATTGCTGTTTTATGAAATTTGTAATGTGTTTGAACATTGAGAAACCAGTTCCTTGCTGATTTGAACTGGTGTGAATGGGGATGACTTGAGTTTAGCTATTGGGTGACATCAGTGGGAGGACTAGCTCTGAACACGTATTCATATTTGTGCTTCTTTAAGCAGTAAAACCATAGCAGAGGCTCATAATTTCCAAGATGATAGATTGTTTTCCTTTTGTTCTTAAACACTTTGGCTTTTAATGAAAAAATACTGTGTTTGCTGGCTTCTGCTCTGCTATTCTGGATGTACAGTGTGCTCATGTAAATCAGCAGTTTCTATAAATAGACTATCAGCAGCTGCAGAGCAAAACTGACAAGCTTCTGGTCATTTTTATTTTTGCCATTCAGAAGCTGCTTGAATAGCTGTTAAAGTTCCCAGTAGTATATGTGCCTGCTGTAGTGAGATCTGCAGACCGAGCGGAGGTTATGAGTAGGGAGATGGAAAGAAAGAGTGGATTTATAAACCAACAGTGTGAGAGTAGAGGCAAAGAGCTCTGTATTCCTTCATTTGGGAGTCCTTAAGCTGAGTTTAGAGCTCTTTTATATAAAAGCCTGCTGGCTAAAAGTCAGGAGTTCTTAAATGGGGTCTGGGGATAGCATTTATCTTAACTTCTTTATAGCTGGATGTAAGACAGCCTTTACAGGTGTGCTTTGTCGGGGAGCATTATCAATACCATGCCCTAAGAAGCCGTCTCCTAAAATGTTCAGTTCCTTCTGGTGCTGGGTCTGGTTTTGTCTGCTGATTGGGAAAGAAACAGCCAGGCAAGAATGCTTACCTTCTGCAGCATTCCGCCCTCTTGCACCACCGTGCATACGGCTCTGGTATGGCTGAACAGCAGCTGCTACCGTCCTCCTTTGTAGAAGCAGGCTAGGAAGTGGTAGCAGTGTGGCCTGCAAGAAGGAATGCTGACAGGCCAACCAAGTCACCATTGTTTGTGGACACCAGGGAGGTTTCCAGAAAAGAAAAAGTATTTAATATCTTTCATGTGAGCTTTTAATTGAAGTCTTGTGTCTGTGTTTACATGTGTGGTGGTTGTTTTTGGGTTTGTTTGTTTGTTTGTTGGCTGGTGGTCTTTTTTTGAAAGCTAGCAACCTTCTTTTAAGAGCCTTACTACAAGGTCTCAGGAAGTACCTTGGGCTGTAACAATTATTTTCCTGAAATAGACATGTTCTTTCTTTCGGTGTTTCCCAAAGTACATACAATAAAATGGATGGTAGATTTGGTTTGTGCTGAAAGATGTTGAATGTCTTTCTATTCCCCCCCCTTGTAATAAAAGCACATTTCTTGAACCTTTATACCCAACCTATGTGAATAATATATAAAGGAAAGGAAATTATGAAATACAGATTTATAATGGCAGTTGGGAACAGAGAACATTTGTCAACTATTTTAGAAACAGCATCATCAGCCTGTGAGGTGGCTAAAGATCACCTAGAAGTGAAATTCGGTGTATTCCAAAGTCTCAGAAACTGAAAAGTTTCCTAGCATCTTAATTGTTTGTTTTACCAGTGCTTTAATCTGCGTTCTTTGTACTGAGTTAGATCTTTCTAAAATTAACTGTTATTGAAGGAGAAACACAGGACCTTGACAGCTAGACTCTTAGGTTATTATTTTTAATGTTGTTTGAAATGTATGTATGTTTTTAAACTTCTAATGGATGTCTTCTGTCTTGATAGCCTAAATATTTTCGAGTGCTCTACTACTAGAAAAATGGAGCATTATGATTCTTCATAGAAGAAAATATTGACAATGTCAAAAAGCACAAAACATGTTTGAATAGAAAACACGGACTTGTTCTTTTTAAAAATTATTCCCTTCACGTTTTATTCAGCTGCCATTTTAACAGAGTAATTATAGTTAATTCACTGTGAACTACCATTTGTGGCAATGAGGTCTAAATAATTGGGAGGGATGAGGAGTATGGTACTTGGCAGACCCTTGCAGGCTGTTACGAGATCTATTTGAAGTATGAAGTTTAGAAGAAGAAAAGAAAAAGTACCTCAGAGTGCTTTTAATGGTTATTTCTAAAATACAGTATAAAAAGTTTCACTTTAAGTATTTCAGGAAAAGATGAGTATGTTGTATATCAGCTTATTTCCTTTCATAAAGTATAGAAACTCTTAAAATACAAAGTTAGTATCTTTTGCAGAATGAATGGAAAGGTGGAAAAACTGTAGAATTAGTTTGACATGTAGAATTCCTTGATCTTTAAAGACAGGCAAAAGGAGTACATTCTGAGAATCTTTGTGTGAGAGACTTTACTAAATAACCCTTTTATTTCTGCTTTTAGTCAGCAGATAAGCAGCGAGCCCTGGAAGAAACCAAAGCCTACACAACCCAGTCGTTAGCAAGTGTAGCCTATCTGATCAACACTTTGGCCAACAATGTTCTCCAAATGCTGGATATCCAAGCATCCCAACTTCGACGCATGGAATCTTCAATCAACCATATTTCACAAGTGAGATGTTTTTCTGGATTCTCCCCACCCCCCCGCCCCTGTTTTTGTTTTTGAAATGTATTCATAGCAAGTAAAACTCACCTGACATTTTGTGAATGAGAATAGTCACATTTAAAACAGAAGGATGTGTTTCTTCTTACAGTAATTCTGAGAATGGCTCTCGTTATGTGATTGGATATCTGTGTTAGTGTGAACATTTTATATAAGCTAAGAGTTTAATTGCATTCTTTGCCAGTTTGTTCTGTGGATAGGGGGCCATTCTGCGTAAGTGAAAAGCACAGAAAAATCACTAATGGAAAAATCAGAATCTTATGTTAAGGGACAAATTAAGCTTTCCAAATCCTATTTGGTGACTGACTTTACTTGGTATTTATTGGCTAGAGGCACTTAAAATTAAGGGAAAGAAATATGGAATAGATGGTGGAAAACAATACTTGTCATCTTTTCACTTTTCCTGTTGCTATAATACTGGCATCTAACGATAAAAGCAGAGATGGCAAAAGTAGTTTACTCCTGGCTTTTTTTAATAAAACTTTGAGATTACATGAACAGAAGGCAAAATTAATGCTTCAAGTTTGTGTATGGCTGCAGAACTCCTGCCATTGCTGTTTTTCTGAGCAGCAATAGACTAAGCTACTATTATCAGGAATCCCTGTCCCATCTCTACTGATGAGAGAATTTTGGCTGCCAGAGTGGGCTGAGGATAGATAATAGATTTAGTAGAGGTTTACATGCCAGTGATGGATTAAAAGAGAAGTTTAGAGCAATGGTACAGCACTTTCTGGTTTTCTGTTACTGGAGGGTTGGTTGACATCCTTACTGAATATTTTGTGTCTTATTTGACCAATACATTTTTGCTGCTAGGATTTCTTGATCTCCATGCAATAACATAATAAATTAAAATCAAGAATATTTTGGTATTTAGAAAGACATTTGAAAGTAGGAGCTGTGTAAGGTGGGAAATTAGCAGATTGAACTGATCTGTTGATTTGCTGGTGCTGGAAGGATTGCTAAACTCTAATAGAGGTTTGAACCAGTGAAAGAATTGAATAATTTATATGCTAACTTAATGAGCTGACTCAGCTCACTGGGAGGTCAGATGAATTCCAGAGCAGGTGCAAAGGAAGATGTGGGGAGGATTTTCTCTTCTGGTAGTAGTATGCTGTTAGATTGCCTCAGTTATCTCATGCAACTGCATCCTCAAAAATAAGTTGAGAAGTTTGATTTCTTCTTCTACATGCCTCTTGTAATTAAGTTGTCCGTGGATTAACTTTTTTCCCCAGAAAATGTTGCAAATTACTCTGTGTGTGTGTACGTATATGTGCTATATATATGCTGTGTGTGTATATACCTCTGTGTATGTGTGTGTGCTTGTGTCTGCGCTTTTTGACAGTCTAGTGACAGCTGACAAGTATTTCAACTATTTGAAAGCCTGACAGAAAAGACTGTAATATGAATAAAAATATTCAGAGTTCACTGGATTTTGCATTTTATAGATGTAGAAAGTTCATTTTGTCAGACTGTTTCTGTAAATTAGCTTTTGTGGAAGGGCAGGAGCATTTTAAATTTTTTCCTTCTGAGAGGCTGAGATTTATGCAGATTGAGATGCTAGGTAAAATTGTCTTTAGCATTTATGCAGAATGGCTAGTTATTTAAAATGGAGCACTAAATTACCAGTGCCCAATAGCTAATGAAGATGTATCTGCCAAAATTCAAAGGCTGCACTTGAACAACCAAAAAAAGTTTGTGTGTTTTTTTTTTTTTAAATATTGCTGTAAAAGTGAAAACTGAGTTTGTTTTTTGTTTTATTTTGAGTCTGCGTCATCTATATGTAGGATGCTCCCCAAATCTTCATGGAAGAAATGTTACCAGAGGAGCAGACAGTATTTGAATTCTGGATATTACATACATGAAGTGTGTTGATCCAAGGAACTTAATAAAGTTGAATTGGATATGTTCAGAAATTGTTTCATCCCATGATACCAATGTTGTAGACGGTTATTTTTCTTTTTAAAAAAATGAATTTATTTTGTTACATTTTTTGTGTAATAAATTATTTATTTTCAGGAAATTTGATTATGGTTCTCCTGGAACGAGTCTAACTTGCAGAAGACTTCCTTGGTCTTTTTTTATCTTGGGTGTAAAGTTTAGTGGACTGTTTCTAGTACCACTTAAAATGCCTCATCATATAATACCTTATTACCAAATTACAGTTTCAGTCAGTCAGACTTGAAATGATGCCAGTAACACAGAATAGAGAGCAGGTTGGTAATTACCATCTGCTCGCAGTGCATCATAGCCTTAATGCTTTGGTCAGTAGGTACGGAGATTGAAGTTTAGAAAACACTAATGCAAATTGCAATATCTAGATTGCTTTTAATTCTGATTTGGTATTTCATATATTCTCCAAAAAGGGACCAAAATGATTTATCTCTCAGTAAGAAAACTTTTTTCAAAAGTGCTTGTTTTGTTCAAGTGTAGCACAGACTGGAAGAGATGTGATGAACTTTAGAAAATAAATATTCTAGTTCTCTGTTCATTGATATAATGCTGATTTCTATCACTTTTTATGTTTCCTTCTAAATGCCAACTTAATGAAAGAGCTGAAAAGGAAGCTGATAATAATTTGTGGTTTTTCAGATTATATATAGGTCCCGAATAAGGAAATTGTTACTATTGAAACTATTTTTATGGAAGTGATTAAGTTCTAATGGTTTAAAATTTAGGATTATTTTGATTTGGTCTGAAAGCTGATGAATCTATTCTTACTTGCCTTCTTGAACCTTGTCCAGAACTAGATGATATGCAGTGTTTCATATTTGGCTGAAAATTTAAAACCTAAGTACAGATAATCTGTATAAATATTTATACTTGTTAAAAAAATTGTGTTGCAGTTTTCGAGTTAGCAGACACTGTGAAAAGTTGCTAACGACCAAATTCTTTAAATTAATCTGGCAGATTTTCAGGTTTTAGTATTTGGATGATGAAAAATATTTTTTCAGGTTTAGTTATAGAATATTTCTGTTAGCAAGGTCAACTTTAAAACTAGGATGCTAATGATGTAAAGAAGCGTGTTATCACAAAGATGGTAGTGATGAGTTACCTCCAGTGGCACTGCATGATGGAGAAATCTGCTGTGTTGTCTTCTTACAGAACCTGACTCCCCTGATACTGGCCATGAGAACAGGGATTGACTAGACCTCAGATTTGAATTTACCTGTGGTCAGTACGTGTTGCTCAGCTGAACTGTAGCAACATGTGTGAGCTGGTTGGTCTCTGCAGGGAAGTTCACTTGGACCTTCCATTGATGTCCGTAAAGGCTTGTAACAGTTGTCAGTTGTCTTATTCTTGTAAATTACAAGAATAGCCAAACTCTTTCAGAAATGGTAATGTGTGCCTAATTTTCTACAGTATATATTACCTGTTCATGGAGAAAGTAGCTTTTCAGCATTTTTGTATTGTTATGACCTCTTTGTATATAAATTACATACAATTCTGATTGAGGCAATTAATGTCACATTTCTAACATCAAAATTAGACAGTTACTCATTTTAAAGCAATAATCCAATTTCCAAGGTAATTTGCAATTAATTAGTTTAAATTCTATCAAATTCAATTATAAAAAATAAAGGGCCAACAACACTATTTTTAAGCAATGTTTTCTTCTAAGATTTTTTTAAACTGAAATTTAAAAGCACAGACTAACAATAAATTTATCAATTTAATTTAGCATGGTTTGAAAAGAAGTGGTGTCCTTCCTGCCAATCTCCCACTGGCTTTAGATGGCTGAGCATGACATCATATGGTATGGAGTATCCCTTTGGTCAGCTTTCCTGGCTGTCCCCCCCCTCTCAAGTTCCTGTGCACCCCCAGCCTACTTGCTGCTGGGATGGCATGAGAAACAGAAAAGGCTTTGGCTCTGTGTAAGCACTGCTCAGCAGTAACAAAAACATCCCTGTGTTATCAATGCTGTTTTGAGCTGAAATCCAAAACATAGCCCCATACCAGCTACTATGAAGAAAATTAACTCTACCCCAACCAAAGCCAGCGCAAGTGCTAACTTAATGCTGCAGGAAAATTCACTTACGGGTAGATGAGAATATTTCTCAAAACTCTTAGTTTAGTGACTTTTAAGTGAATTGGTAAATAGCGTTAACTCTGGAATCCCAGAAATTATTTATTTTTTTTTCTGCTTTAATCTTTACAGACCTTGAGGCTATTTTAATTGAATTTAGTATGGAAACTTGATGTTTCATACTGGCCATAAAATTCCTAATAGAAAAAAATGCAGTGGGGTATACTTTTTTCCCCCCCATTAAGCTACCCCTTGGTTTACTACAGGTATTTTGGAAAGCATATGAAAAGATGAGAGTAATGAGCCTGACTAACAAACCATCATTTAAAAGCTTTTGCCAAAGGTAATAGGTAACGGAGGTGGGGGTGGGGGAGAAGCACAACAATGCTGTTTGGATTTCGAAGTTGAAATTTCTTGTTAGAAAACAGTGTTTTAAGTTACAGAAGGGCTCAGTGTATCCCATCTGTTTTTTTTGACAGACTTTCCAAGCCAGGTGTTCTGTTAGTCCTGCTGTAACCCCCGAAACTTTGTAACAGAAGTTTCTAAAGTGCTGAATAAACATTCTGCTGGCATCTCCTGTCTCAAGGGATTTATGCTAGTACTGGAAACAATAATTACCTGCATGTTGAGGATAAATGTTTTCATTTTCTTCAGTAGCAGGTTAATCTTTGTTGCTTTCTCTACTAATCAAATACCTCAGTGTTCCTTTCTGCATTTTTATAAGTGTCTTAAGAACTTACGACTCCAGTAGTCTATGAAGTAAGAAAATGAATTTTTTAAAAAAACTGCCAGCAAAGTGCTTTTCAATACAATTTCAGGAGTATGTACCAGAATTAGGTGCCTTTTTTGTACTCTTAGTCTTTCCATAGCTATTCAAGGTAAAAGAGGTGTTCTGAATCATCACGCAAGAGAATTCCCATTAGACGAGCTTCAGGTTTTAATTCAGTCTTAAGCATTTCATTGTTTGTTACTTTAGTCATGCCTCACTGATCACCACAGTCTTTAAGGAAACTGGTTATACTCACAACTCCTATGAATAATTAAAAAGCCACTTTTCATTCACGAAAACAAGTTTCCTCAGTGCCAAGATACCATCACTACAGTAACACGTGCATTAAATACCTATATTCACGTTGTATTGATAGATAATTGCATTAGAGAATACTAAATAGATCTTTAATGTTGCAGAGGTCAAGCACATGAAATGGAGAGAAAGGAAGAAATCAGCTTGCTGACGCTGCACTGTCACCTTGTTTCTGATTTGTAGATCAAAATTAAGGCTTTGAGAGTGTGGTGTCCAAGGCATGAACTAATTTTGACGATATTCAGACCTGTAAGATGTTGATGTTTCAGTACCCTTGAAACATCATATGTAGCATTTGAGGTGCAGCTGCTGTTGCAGCTGAGGTTGTTTAACAAATGGTATCAGAGGCCTGTGAGACAAAGAACATACAAGACTCAGTGTAATGTTTCTGCAGTTCTCTAGTGACATGTCTAGATCACAGATAAAGTCTGAGATAATCATAGAGATTTAATTCTTCAGTGGTTTTTAACATGAGACTGTCCTCCAAGTTGTTGCAATCACATACAATTAGCTTATCAAAAAGCATGTGCTTTTTAAGTCCTCCACAGATGAGGTGAGGATTCTGTAGGACAATTTCTGGTATCATGCTGCTTGTTCCAGAACTTCTCCTTCCACTATGCTGCAAAACCAAAGGTCTGGCACAGAGGAGGGATAAAAACCTGTGATGAAAGATAAAATATTGAATCTTTCCCTGATGCAAATGGTGCATTTTTGGTACTCTGGCCTGGAACATGTTCATGTGCTCTGTTTGCCCGGGTGCTTGTACAATCTATAATATCCTAAGAGCTGTGAAGATCTGATCTAGACTACTGTAATGGGGAATGGTATCTAGACCTGATCATCACAGGGATCTTCAGGAAGGACTTTGACAAAATTGATTGGAGGGTGGTTTATATGTTAAGCAGTTGTAGAAATACATGTGTTTCTATTAAGCTTGTAGGAATTTCTGCAGAGTTTATATATTGTCCAGATCTGGGTGATGGAGGATGTGTCCCAGATAGTTTAACTACCCCTATTAAATTTCAAATCACTGTATAACGAACTCAAGCTTTCCAAAGAGAGGGTTGCCAGTATGTTTTGACCTTGAACAATCTATTTTTCTGTAGCTTTGTTTTAAGAAATAGCTGTGCAACTTTAGTAGAAACCTTAGAGGTCTAGGCACATGGTACTAGAGGTGGCAGGAATGTACATGACGGAGTTGTGTTCAGAGCTGAATTTAACAAAGTTGCAAGATCTTGAAAATATGTTGTTGGAAAATACTAGATAATCTTGATAGATAGTAATTTAAGCTTTCATGTAGTGCTCCTGGTATTTCTGGCAATTCTTCTCTGGAAAGAATGTGAAGAAACAACTTCTTGGAAGTGTTTGGTTTTTTGTTTTTCTGTTTTAAATTTTTTGTAATTTTAAAGGTTGTGATGATTGCAGAAGGTAATACAGGGTCCATTTTACTTTTGCTATCAGTAGCACAAACAAAAGGGTAAAAGGGTGTAAACTGCCCCACTGCCGTGGTCCTTGCCCATAGAAAAATAATAAAAAAAAAAGTGTTATGAAAATGAGTTCTCATTTGTACCTGTTCCTTCATTACTACACAGCCTGTCTCCTGAGTGTGAAAAGTCTTTCTGGTGCCATTTTTGTTTAGAAATCCTAGCAGTGGTGCTTCCGGCTGTTTTCTTACATTTTTTTTAGCCTGTAGCTAAAATTTGTTCCAACTCTGGCAAATTTCTTATAAGGAAAACTGTTTTGTGAGCAAGGCATTATTTTTGTTTTAAATGATGCAAGTAAGTCCATGCACTGTGATTTATTTTCCTGGAAGGGATAGATGGATAGATAGACTTCTTGGTTTCTCCTAGTCTTGTAACCAAGCAAGATTCAAATACATGTCTTTAGGCAATGAATTTTCATCAGGACTTCGTCTTACACTAGAGATGATCCTGTGGTACTCAGTGGAGGGAGAGGTTTTCAGTGTTGGCCTTAGGTGTTCTAAGTGAAAGCACTGGGCTTAACCACTGGCTTCATTGTGGTTAAATTAGTACTGGGCACCTTCTAAAATCTAATGATTGCTTTGTGAGGAGTGATTTGTAATGACTGAAATACCTTGTTGATTTGTCTGTGAGTGAATTTTTTTGTTCTGTCATATGACTACCAGTCCTAGTTTAGCAAACTGTTTTACAGTATAATAAAACCTGCCTATGGTTTATTTTTCTGGTCATTAAAGATAACATTGGAAAGGTATCTTTACACTTCCATCTAATTGGACCCTGTTTCAGAGATGGGCTAAGAGAGCAATTGTAAAATTAAAAGGGATAATTGAAGGAATTTTATAAAACAGTATCAGTAAATTAATGGGAACTAAGACCGGAAAGGAGAAGGAATTTTGCTGAACTGGAAAGAATGAGAGTAACAGAAAATGCGAAGAACCCGTAGCTATTAATGTGGGTTTAGAGGTGGAGAGTTCAACAGCAAATTAAACAAAGATGATGTAATCTATGTAGTGATGTGTTTAGCACAGTATACAGAGATCTTCGAAACATTGGAACTGATTCAGTTATTTTTTATACTGACTCTGTATTCAAATGCATACCACTGTTAGTAAATACACTGCGTCTTTTGTAGACGGTGGACATTCACAAAGAGAAAGTTGCTAGAAGAGAAATTGGTATCTTGACTACAAACAAAAACACCTCAAGAACTCACAAAATCATTGCACCAGCTAACTTGGAGCGACCAGTTCGCTACATCAGGAAACCTATTGATTATACAATTCTAGATGATATTGGACATGGAGTGAAGGTAGGTGATATTGTTAAAACAGCCAAACTGAAAATACATTGTCTTTGTATATTTTCAAAATAACCTAATGCTTTTCATGGTAATATACCAGTTTCTCCTTGCCTGGCCAGTATGTCTATAAATGTAAGAGGAGTTGTCCAATTTGCAGCTACCCCTCCCAGTTCCCTTGCCCTAGTGTTTCTAAACCTTGAAAACCCACTGAATCTTATTTCTGAGGATATTCAGGGCTGTGGGTCTCTCCTTTTAAAATGCTTCTGAATACCTACTTGTGTGATGTTGCTATTATTGTTTGAATCAGTTCCCAGGGATCACTTTTCTGCCTGGTTTAGCACCACAAAGTATGATCCAGCTGTAATTGCCACTGGTTTACTTTGAAGCTCACCCAAAGAAAGGGTTCGCATGAGAGATATTACATGGTCCCTTTTCTTCTGTCAGTCAGTTATACCCATATCCTGTGATTTGCTTTGTTAAAAGGGGTTTTCTACAACTTTTGTTCCATATGGGGTTTCAGAATGGGAATATTGCTGCCAAGTTCGAAGCCAGCTGGTTCTCCCTTTTAAGGCTAGGAAAAAAGGAGGAATTTCAGGGCAAGGATCAGACTGAGGCATAACTGGTGGCTGTTGTATGCGAGTGTTAGTGCACATTAAAGCAGTAGTATCATGTGTGAGATTAGGTATGCATTTTTAAAAGCACATCCTGAATGTAAACATGGTCTTAGCAGGTGTGAACTCATTGTTAACTTGTGCTGCCAGGGAAACAAGTAGGGAAATGAGAACACTGACAGTGTTAAAATTCCAGGAGAAGAAAGGTAAATAACACAAAGCAGTGCCATTTTTACGTGACAAACTAAAAAATCTGTAAACCCTGCTAAGTAGCAGTAAGGTAAGATGCTTCTTACAGGCAAAGTACACCAGAATTCCTTTTGCTTGACACCTAACTGCATTAGGTTATCTATGTTGTTCAATTGAAACTGTCTGCTTGGATAGCTGTTCAAGTGGCAATAGATTGTTTAACCAAACTCTTAAAATTCAAATTCTGAACAGTGCAATTTAAATATCTTTACTAAGAAATTTTACTCATGGTCTTCTCAACATCCTGTTTGTTAACAGAAAGTCTTTTTTCCCCATTTCTTACCAGAAGAGTCAACTTCAGTTTGTAACTAAAAAGATTTTAAAAAGACAATTGAGTCTGTGAGTTTGATTTGGAAATCCAAACCAAAGAACCCCAGCATTAATAACTACAGTTTTGACCAGGAAATTATCAGTCTTGTATTAAAATGTACTGCGAAGTCTTAATAAATTTTGAATTTATGCAGGTCAGCAGAACTCTTTCTGGATATGGATGGAGTATATTAGCCTGTAGGATTGTTGTTGCTAATATTTAAATAATCACTTTTGTTTTAAGGAGATTATTTTAGAACTCATTAAAGAATAGTTTTTAATTGCTCTGCACTGGCTTTAAACCACTGTGATTGGTATCCCTTTTACCTCAGTGTAGCAGAATCATACTCACTGAGATGCGATGAATTATTCTGAAAGAGCATGGTTCACCAAATGGATGATGACTCAAATGTGTATTTGCATCCATTTGTTATGCTTGTGATATGCTTGAAACATCTTACAAAGGATATTTACAATGTACTATAGTTATTTAGAGAACGAAAAAAGCATTGTATACTTGTGAAACAGTAGAGCAGAGAACTTGAAATCATGCTGTCAGGATATCCATAGATATGTTCCAATCAGGTTAATCCTGTGTTCAGCACAGGAGAAAGAACCACTGTCTTGCTGATGGGAAGAAGGCAGTCAGTTGTGCTTATGAACCTGTTGGTTTTGTTCTGCCTGAGTAACTACAGATTAGTTTACTAGATCTCTGGCTGGAAAACCAAGAAAAAAAAAAAAAAGAGAAGGGGTAGTAGCTTTGAAATTGCCTATTTATAGCTTTTTATTGCTTGAGCTGTGGCATTGTCCCTTCAAATGAGTATTCAGAAGGAGTTACTGCATAAAGAGCATTAAAGTTCCAGTTAACATCAGGGTGCCTCAGTCTGCATTCTTTGTCGTCTTTCTGCTTTTTCTGCTATATAGCTTCTCCTCTAGTACTTGGACCCAGAATTATGCATTGTCAGGACAGTCAGAGAATTAATACCACAGGCATTCATTGCAACCCCGGAGAAAGATAGTAAACTGAACAGAGAATAATATAGGAGAAAAAGGGAGCATCCTTGGCCAAGAAATCCAGTATGCCATGTTGAGAGAAGTAGTATAGGCTCTTGAGCACCTGTTCCTTCCATTCAGAAATTCGAAGCATCAGTGAATACCATCTGCAGGAAAAGGTGCTCTACAATATGGTTTCTTAATAGGTGAGAGAGAAATTAAGTGCCACTCTATCATTCCAGCAGTCCCTCGGCATCTTCCCTCCCTGAAGCTACAATGATGCAAAAATCTAAAGAACCTTTTGTGTGGAAGAGACTTGCTTTCAATTTTTGCACGTTTCCTGAGTTAAAAAGTCTTCCAATCTGTTCTTCCCTCTAAAGAGTTCTTCAGTCAAGAGAGTGAAAATAAGAAGTTTGATCCATTCAAAGCGGTGTATTAAGGCACTGTAATTACCAGGCAGTGCTGCTGAGGAAAGGTCTTTGCTCATGGACCCTCGAATGTAACTGGCCAGTCTGGCCTGTGCAGAGGGACCTGGTTTTCCAGTGTAGCTGTATGAGCAGAGACCATTTTAGTTAATAGATTTGTGGAACTTTAAACTCAAAGACAAGAGATTTTCTAATAAATCAGGTCATGTTTCTTTTTTAATACATTAGGGTCTCTTCTAAGGGGATCAGACAGAGCGGTCACTCTGGCAGCTCCGCTGTTGAGATTCTGCATATTTAATGTTTGGTGTTACAAAAAGTGTAAGAAATCTAATGATATGTTTAGATTAGCTGAACTGAAAACAGATCAAGTGATATTCATATGGAAAGACTAGTATTTCTTAAAAAAATATTATGGGGAAAGAAGATACGTGGTATTGTGCCAGTAAGATGTAGGACTTAAAGCCTAAGTGGTAGCTTTTTGACGTTAATTCTGCTGTCAGTTAATGTCTTAATATATGGTTTAGGAAATACTGATATGTGGTGCAGTATCTATATAGAGTGCTGTACTACTTACAATATGTAATGATTTGCCTCTATCTTTGTTAGATCTTGTGGCATCAGGTTAAGAGTTAACTAACAGCATTGTCTAGGGAAGAACATATATTAGCATAATATTCTAAAGACTTCTGTTTCAGTGAGTTTTAAATATGGTAATGTATGTAACAATTTAAATGAGCTCAGGGTAGCGATAAGGCTACTCTTTGGCAGCTCAGATAAATTAATCTCTGAACTTAATCCATCTAGATCTCATGATCCATTCTGAAAGCTGATTTTTTGTTAGCACTGTAAGAACTTGAGTGAACAGCGTACAAGCATTTGAGCATTGTTTTTAAGGTGTTAAACTGCAAGCTTTGTGTTCAATGTATATTAAAAGTTTCAGCTTGAAAATCTTCTGTTCATGACACATTCTGCTTTAACCACTCTTTCTATGATCTACTGATACATTATTTTGTTAATGCTGAATGCTTAACTTTTTTCTTTTTCCTTTCTCTTCATATCCTGAAGTTCCAACTAACCTTTCAATGCTTTTTTTCCTTACCTCTTTTATTTGCTCCATTTATGCATTAAGTGGTTGCTTAGATTTAAGGTAAGAAACCCCAGGGCTGGATTTCCATTCTTACTCTACCAAGACTATTACACACGGGGAGATGATTAATGTGATTGTTACTGATAGTTTAAAACAACACCCACTCTCCCTCCTGTGTCAGACCTTCTGTTGAATGATTTCATTGCAGATAAATATTTTGTGATATAAATTGATGTATTTATGTAAGGAAGGTAGCACAGTTCTTTTGAAAATGTGGCAAAATATTGACTGCCTCCAGTGTAACTACCACATCATTTACAGGGGAGGAATGTTACGCTAACCATGCGTGGACAAAAAGATGCAGTGAGCAGATAGGAGCTGAATATGAGCCTCCCCCTGTGTAATATTCTTTTTATACTATATACGGTGTAAGTTATGATTTGATTTGGATTCATGTTTCAGTGTGAGATTGCTCAGGTAATGAGCTTCAAAGGTGCGTTACAAATTCAAATCTGTATATTATTTTTTAAAGTTGCAGTATCATTAATTTTTTCAAAAGCTACTAGCACTTTTTAAATACTGAGACACTCATATGGGAATTTTCACAAATTTTATAGATGTGTAAAATATTTAATAGCCCTTAAACAACTAGCTAAGTGATTTAGTTGAATATTAAAGGAATAGTGCATCAAAGAACTCAGACTGAAGTATGTCAAATTCTCAAGGATCATAAAGAGTTTTAAATGTTACTAGCATTAGTGGCTGCAGAAGTGGCAATAAAAAGCATTGAATCAATTAGACAAGCAGT
This sequence comes from Falco punctatus, assembly GCF_963210335.1. Lineage (NCBI taxonomy): Eukaryota > Metazoa > Chordata > Aves > Falconiformes > Falconidae > Falco > Falco punctatus. The sequence continues at coordinate 15,826,980 of NC_137588.1, read as the reverse complement.
TAAATGAAGTTAGATGGTACTGTGTTGGAGTTCATAGCACAGTAATTAATAGATAGGTTATAGCCTTTATTGAGTGTTGTGATATCATCACCCTTCTGAAGAGCAACTGGTTTGGAGAAAGAGGGAACAAAAATTTTTTAGTAGCAGCCGCCACAGTTTTAATGAGGGAACTGTATTTTAGAACATAAAATACTAATATGTAGTACAATTATGTTAATTAAATGAAGTTTCAAGTTAATGTGAAGTATTTTTCATGGCTAAGTATTTTCCATGACGGGAAAAAGCTAAAAGAAAAACCTGCATATTTTGCCTGTAAACCCAGGTATTTACTGTAGATACCCCAGTGATGTTTCTATGGAATTGTCCAGATGGTAGTTTTAGTAAAGTATTTAAGTGTATGTAGCACATCTGATCACAATGGAAAATGTTTAATAAATGAGAGATTTCTCACGTAATTTGAAATTTAGTTTTACCTAAGTGTGCAAGGTACAGTCTTTCAAGTCATGTAGCATTTAAATGCTTTTTATTTGAAAATTGCAAAACATATCGCCTCCCTGGCTCTTTCTGTCCACTCAAAATGGATACTTCTAATGCTGAAAAAAACCAGTTTGCAAATTCAATTTTTTTTTTGTTCTTTACAGTTGCAGTTATAAACAAGTAAGGACCAGCCTAAAATAAATTTAAAATTGTATAATTATAGATTATGTGTGAACTGCCATACCTGTGCATCATCTGCAGTGGTGATAAGAGGCTTTTCAGAGATTTTTTTTTTTAATGGGTTGTTTGTTATAACACCAGTTAAAATATTTCTTTATTTTTACTAGAGTTAACCTGATCAGAAATTTGATCTGGGAAATCGCAATATGTCTATCAATTTCTCACTGCCAAACCATGAGTTTAATAAAAAATAATGTTAAAAAAAAAGGCAAAGTGCAGCACCTCTCAGTGGACTTAATTTATTCTTTAAGTATCACTATAGTCACTGTGCATCAGCCTGAAAGAAGAAAGCTTAAGATGGCTACTAACCCTGGTTCTGTGTGAATAATGATTTTACTTCAATTACAATAGATTGAAGTGTTTACCCTGCATTTATTTTTCGTGGCTGCAAAGAAACCTCAGTTTTTTACTTATAACTTTTACTTATAACTATATAAGTTACAGTATTAAACTGCCTAACTGTGCTTGTGTCTGGGTAGTTAAATTTCAAACAAATTTAGAAGAAAATTCCAATTGCAAGTCAGAGGAGTATCTGTAGCATCTCTTGTCAGCAAATCAGTTGAAAATGACATTGTTTAAACTTTTTTGTATTTACCAGACTTGGTTCTTCATTTACTTTATGTAGGTGGATGTGGTAAAAAAAGTAATTCCACTTGCTGAACCTTATACTTGTTGTCATTTGCCAAGGCATCGTTGACATTTAGATACTTCACTTCCCTATCAACTGGTTTATCAACTGACAAACATATGGTTTAGTTAGACAAGGCACGGGAAGGTAGTTTTCATTCAGCCTTAGGTTGTTTTTGCTGGAGCCAGGTGTAAAATTGCTCCAGTAGGTTGGGTGGCGGCTTGAAGTATCTGAATATAATCTATGGAACATTGCTGATGGGACACTTTTTCTTACTAGATTTTGGCCAAAAGATGATTCTTGTGACGTCCTGAAAGTTCTAGAAAATCAATGTGACCATAAAGCACCACTTAAAAAATTCTGATCTGAGTCCAGTTTTGGCTGTGAGAAGTAGCTCCTCCTGAGGTTTGATTGTTTTTCCCCAAAAAAACTGGATAGCAGATATTTCACACAAACAAACCCACTTTGTTTTGGTAGTTGACCTGACAATGAGATGTTCTTCAGAAGAGTAAAAATGTGGATTGAAATCTTTGTTGCGGGTAAGTGCCTTACAGCCACGTAAATACACAGTGCATTGGTGCAAATATTTTTTTCACTTCTGGTGTCTAGCTGTTATATCTGACCAACTGTGTATTTCAGCATTTCTTGTTTGGTGAATTGTTTTACTCATGAGAACATTCCCAAGAATTGAATTGAGTAGAATGCAGGATTTCTCTCTTTTAACCAGTTTATTTCACTACAAATTTCTTATACAGTGGCGTGCTAAAAAAGCTCAATCTTCTAAATGTTTGTAAAAATGTAACTGTGAAGGAAACTCAGTCTTATTTTTAGGACCATAAGAAGGTGATTTAATCACTGGGATCTAAGAAGAACTAGTTGCCAAAACTAGAAATTGGACAAATAAGTCCTTAATTTAAAATGATCATTTTCTAAGGCCTCTAGTCAGTCCCGTATCATGTCTTGAAGTCATCAGACATTACCTTTGTAAGCTGACGCTGTAGCTCAATACAGAAAATGTTGGATGAAATACTGTTGTACCCTTTTTAAACAGAGGCAAAAAAATTTGGGAAAAATCCCTGCATGCATTCTGTGCAGATGCTGTGCACTCCTTGTCTGTTCACAGGATTGGCTTCCTGCTTTTAGAACAGTCAGCTGTCATGTGGAGGCTTTTTGGGTTTTCTTCCCCTGAGCTTTGTGCCCAAATCATTACTTATTGTCTCTCTTAATTTTTTCTTTTTTTTAGACAGTGGTGAACTGTTTTGGCAGTTGTGAGAAAGGGCAGCAATACCCCTTTGTGGTTTTGGTTGCAGGCTCTGTTTTGCCAGATTTTCCTCAAAGAATTTGCAAGCTCTTGACTACAACAGCCACAAACCTGTGGGGTCCTGCAACCTGCAGTCAACCACCAACAGACTGATGCATTCCTCTGCTTTCACTGTCTAATTCAATTAGTTGCATCTGGATAGTTCCAGCTGTGCAGAGCTAGGGGAAATGTTATCAGAAACAATGCAATTTCTGGCAAATACCAACTTACTCCAGAAAATGGATTTTTGAAACTTGACAGCAAAAGCAAATGTGACCTTGAGTTCTGGTGATTGCTTTGGATTTCAGAAGTTTGAAAGGTATGTGTGTGTGTGTGTGTGTGTGGATAAGGATTTGCATATGGAAACTATCTTTACAACACTGTATGCAAAATAGAAAAGGCAATAAAGTTTTTCAAGAGGGGGGCATTAATGGATTTTCTTTTTTTTTTAAACTCCTACTAGAAGTCATCATGTAAGGGGACAGTTGGAAATGTTACAATGTTTGTATCTAACTGAAGTTGCAACTTAGTTTTAAATTTTCTTCTTTTTTTCTTTCTTTCCTCAAGGCAGTCTGTAACTGTGATATTATTTCCACACATCTGTTAATTTCTATTAGAACTATTGGAATAATTTTATATTCTTCATTGCTCTTCTGTGCTTATTTGGCCACAAGTTAAAGGGGATGTCACTCAGATAGGGTTGTTAATTTACAGGAGCAGATCTTGAAGCCATCGATCCTGTCAGATTTAAGACAGTCCTGTAAACTTTAATTACTGAAACTAAACTTACTGTCAGTGCCATTTTCCCATCTTTCAGTTTAGCCTTTCTTAAGGATGGCTTCTTTGGGATTGAAGTTTCTTGGCTAAAAAAGGTTCGCTTTTTCTTTGCCCACGTTTCTAAAGCTTTCTTCCCAACCTGTGTCAAGGATGTTTATTTGCAGTGTTAATGAAAGTAACTAGCAGTCTCTAGAGTTCTGCATTAGTCAAGCAAGTATTACTTCCACTTCTTACTGTATGCTGTGTGATGGCACTGCAGCCTCCACCTCTGCTGTTCTTTCTTTTTATGTAGCTCTAGCCCAGTGGAAGCCTAAAACTTAATTTTTCTTCCTGCAATGATTGTATACAAATGCTAAGGTTCTTTATGGTGAAATACATGAAATTTTATAGTAACTGTTAGTGGTTACATCATGTGGTCAGAAACAATAGCTTAGTTGGATACAACACCTAAATGGACTACTCGGGGGCACACAGATTGGTCTGAGTTTGCTGTCATCAAAAGACACGCAAAACCTCTGCCCCACTGGGCTTAATGTGCTGTTTGAAATACAGCAAGTGACAATGCAGCAAATGTTTCATTAAGGTGAGTTCTTTGTTTGTTTGTGGGTGTTTTGGACAACTCAGATAGGTAGGTGTGTGAAACAGGTGTCTTAAGTGAAAGAGGAAATACAGGGGGTGCTGCAACTTTAAAAAAAAATAATTCAGATTTTGTGCTATTTCTTAATTTTCCGTGTATAGAATAAAATATACTTCATTTGACACTTTCCCTCTTCCCTTCAAATAGTTGTAGATCAGTGCTTACCTCATCCCTCACTTGAATTAACTTTAGGTTTCTTGTTGCTTAGAGTTGGCTTAAAGGACTTCATAATGCTGTGCAAAATAATTTTCTCTGAAATTGACATTGCAAAGTACTCTTGCACAACTAAATCCAAACATCTGGTTTTGAATCTGACAAAAAAAATCCAACCGCTTCCAACAATTGGTTTTCCTTTCCTCCCAACAGACTGAAAATGTGATAGTACTGGGATTATTTAAAGCCAGGGAGTCAAGTTTCAGTGGGTTACGATACAGAATATATTACTCTTTACACTGTTCTCAACATCTATCAATTTACAAATCTAAATATTGCCAGGCTTTTAAGCAAGTTGTTATAGTCAAATTTTAAAGGAGTATTTTGCCTTTAAGGACGTTTGCAAATACTCCTAATGCCTTGATCACTGTTTCTTTTTTTTGGCATGGGAGGGGAGGCAGTAGGCAAGACTTAGGTTTTGGAAATAACACTGTGAAATAGAGCATGACAGCAACATCAGAAAAAGGGATGTAAGCATACTTACTTAGGTTTGCTGAATGTCTCTGTGTCTAAGCAATAATTTGAGCATTCATAAATCAGAGCTAGTAAGGAGACCATGCGCTGATTCCTGTAAGGGTGCATGCATTGAGAGAATTACACTTGGTTGGCTGTATACAGATAAGCAAAATGCCTACATTGGTAACAATTGTTTATAGAATCACAGAATCGTTTAGGTTGGAAAAGACCTCTGAGATCATCAAGCCAAACCGTTAACCCAGGACTGCTGAGTCCATTGCTAAACCATGTCCCTAAGCAGCACATCTATGTCTTTTTTAAAATACCTCCAGGGATGGTGATTCCACCACCTGGGCAGCCTGTTAGAATTTAAAGCTGTGATGGTGCAACTTGAGGCCAGTTCCTTTTCTCCTGTTGCTAGTTATCTGGGGGAGCAGACTGACCCCCACCTGCCTACAGCCTCCTTGCAGGCAGTTGTAGAGAGCTTGAGTCTCCTCCTCTCCAGATTAAACAACACCGGTTCCCTCAGCTGCTCCTCATAACACTTCTCTAGACCCTTCACCAGCTTCATTGCCCTTCTCTGGACACACTCCAGCACCTCAGCATTGCTCTTGTAGTGAGGGGCCCAAAACTGAACAGAGAATTTGAGGTGCGGCCTCGCCAGTTTACCGTGCCAAGTAAAACTCACCAGGGCCGGGTACGATCACTCCCCTGGCCCTGCTGGCCACACTGTTTCAGATACAAGCCAGGATGCTGTTGGCCACCTTGGCCACCTGGGCACACTGCTGGCTCATGTGCAGCTGGCCATCAGCCAGCACCGCCAGGCCCTTTTCTTTTCCATCCGCTCTTCCCCAAGCCTGTAGCGTTGTGTGGGGTTGTTGTGCCCCCAGTGCAGGACCCAGCACTTCTCCCTGTTGAATGAACTTCATACAATTGGCCTCGGTCCATCGGTCCAGCCTGTCCAGATCCCCCTGCAGAGCCTTCCTGCCCTCCAGCAGATCAACACTCCCACCCAACTTGGTATCGCCTGCAAACATAGTGAGGGTGGGCTCAATCCCCTCGTCCAGATCATTGGTAAAGACATTAAACAGAGCTGGCCCCAGCGCTGAGCCCTGGGGAACACTGCTTGTGACCGGCCACCAGCTGCGTGTAGCTCCATTCACCACCACTCTTTGGTCCCGGTTGTCCAGCCATATTTTTACCCAGCAAAGGGTACATCCGTCCAAGCCCTGAGCAGCCAGTTTCTTCAGCAGAATGCTGGAGTGCCAAAGAATGGGGAGTGTCAAAGGCTTTACTGAGGTCCAGGTAGACACCATCCACAGCCTTTCTTTCCCTCATCCATTAGGCGGGTCATCTTGTCATAGAAGGAGACCAGCTTCATCAAGTGGGACCTGTCTTTCATAAACCTATGCTGACTGGCTGGTCCTGATCCCCCAGTTGTCCTGCACATGCTGCATGATGGCACTTGGGATGACCTGCTCTGTAACCTTCCCCAGCACCGAGGTCAGGCTGACAGCCTTGTTGTTTCCTGGATCCTCCTTCATGCCCTTCTTGTAGATGGGCATCATATTGTCTAACCTCCAGTCTTCTGGGACCTCCCTGCTTTGCCAGGGCTGTTGGTAAATGATGGAGAGCGGCTTGGCGAGCTCCTCTGGTAACTCCCTCAGTACCTTTGGATGGATCCCATCTGGCCCCATAGACTTGTGTGTGTCTGAGTGGAGCAGCAGGTCACTAACGGTTTCCTCCTGGTCTGTGGGGACTTCATTATGTTTGTCCTCATCCCTGCCTTCCAGCTCAGGGAGCTGAGTACCCAGAGGGAAGCTGATCTTGCCGTTAAAGACTGAGGCAAAGAAAACATTAAGTACGTCAGCCTTTTCCTCGTCCTTTGTGGCAATGTTATTCAGTAAAGGATGGAGATCATCCTTGGCCCTCCTTTTGTTTCTAACATATTTGTAAAAACATTTTTTCTTATTTTTCACAGCAATGGCCAGCCTGAGTTCTAGCTGGGTTTTCACCACTCTAATCTACGTCCTGACTCCTAGATGATTCCCCGATTCCTATGGCTCCTAGGTTGATCAGTCAGGAATATAGATGGGTTTTATAGAAGTTTGAGTAAATTCTTTTATATAGAAGTTACTTCATAAGTATTTTAACCTGACAGAGGGGGAAGGAACAACTGCAGTTACATCACATCACTGCTAAATATTTTTCTCCCTATCCATTTATTTATCAGTTATTGAAGATCAAATTGCTACAGGTTTGGTGGGGGGAAAAAGCACATACATGTATTTTTCTCTATATAGCTTTCTTTCTCTGTTTACATATACATAAATAATAACAATAAACATTATATTAAAATTTTTTCATACCATACCGTGAAAAAATTAGAACATTAATGGGTCATATTTGGAGGTTACTTTGACTTCTGCATATCTGTATGAATTACATTAAATTGTGTCCTATTAGATAAACGCTGGTTTTGAATACCACAAGAGTATTTAAAAATATTTTTGCAAATTTACCATTCAGTGGTGCAGCCTGGAATAACTGCCTTTATCTCAAAAGATGACTGGGAGGTGTAATCAAGTTAGATACAGTGTCTATATTGTCACTGATTTAACATTTATGTGGTAGCTTGAAGACAAATTCACTTTTTGCATATACAATTTTTAAAAGCCCTATGTAATGAAGAGTCCTTTGAGCACAACTCTTGACTTCTAGCAAAGTGGAAATTGCATACAAAATGCATGGCCTCTCAATTTTTTTGTTTGTTTAAACCTTCCCCTTCTTCGAGTTAATTGCTAAAAGCATCCCAGTGTCTCTCCCCCTAGAAGCTGATCTTAGTGAAGGCTGTTTTTCTCCCCATTCTTTCATGCAGGTCAGCACACAGAACATGAAGATGGGTGGACTGCCTCGTACAACACCACCCACCCAGAAGCCACCAAGTCCACCAATGTCGGGAAAAGGAACTATTGGGTAAGTGCAGTTACTGAATGTGTAAATGGCTTTGGTGAACAGAAGGAAAAAAAAGGGAAGATTCGTTTTCTGTAGCGTGGGTTTTGGGTTTTTTTTTTTGTGGTGTTTTTTTTTAACCATTCACAAAGGTCAAGAGGTGTTATATCTACATCCTTGTATACTGATCATGTCTTACATCAGTTAGCACATTTCTGCCAGAAGGCAGTGGGCGTCATCAGCCTTTCCCAGCAGGAACCTTTTTATCATTGCAGAACACTTACAACTACATGCTTTAGAGTAAAAAGTCGTTAACTGTGACAGGTGGTGCTAAACAACTGGAAAATTAGTATGTGGCACTGTTCATTAATTATTAGTCTACTATGTGACAGAGGTACTTTCCTATTAAGTCTGTGAACTTGGCTTTGGCCTTAGGAAAATGTGTTATAATTGGGATGCATGCTCTTTGTTGGTTTCTGGTTATTTATGTACATACAGACCATAGTGCTTTTGTTTTGAAACAAGGTACGGATTACTTTTGGAACAAGAATGGGATGTGCAACACAGAGTTTATTAATAGGATGGTTGAAGTACCTGAGAAACATCCTTAATAACAAACCTACAGAAAAACATTTTTGTTAGCTCCCATTACTGATTAGCATGTAGCTGTCTTTTAAAGAATGACATGTCTTTGGTTTTGTCTGTATTACCTTAATTTGCTTCTGAAATATGGTTGTCCTTATGTAGGCGTCACTCTCCCTATCGTACGTTGGAACCAGTACGTCCTCCAGTGGTACCAAATGACTACGTGCCTAGTCCAACGCGCAATATGGCTCCCTCACAACAGAGCCCTGTTAGAACAGCTTCTGTCAATCAGAGGAATCGCACATACAGGTATTCAGTGTAGTCCTGTACAAAGTGTGGTTAGTATTGTATAAGCATATGGACAAAAAATGCTACGATAAATACCAAATCCATCTGCACCTCTACAGTGAAGCCTGCTACTTCATGATACGGGCTGGAAGCGCCATTTGGCATGACAAGAGTGCACTCTAATAAAACCAGAATAGTGAATCACATTGGGATTGTTCACTTAATCCTCTAGTCACCTTAATTTTAGTGCTATGCCTTAGTTACAGCCCTTAATGAATGATTAAAATTGTGGAGTATTTCAAGTAGATAGTGGTATTATTTTACAAAATACTTACAAAACTGGTAAAAGACTTTGTATGCAACTTGCCTTCTAAATGCTGAGGGACTGCATAGTATGCTTTTAGTTCATATTTTTATTTGAACAGTCTTTAATGTTTATAGCTAGAGTAGCTAAAAGAGCATTGTATTTTGAGGATACTGAAAACTTCAAACACAGAATAAAGCTGAACTGTATTACCAAAGGTTCTGCAGATGGCTAGCCTTTTCTCTAGGATAATAATTTTTTTATGTTGTGACAGTTCTAAATATTTCCCTTGAAATCTTTACTTTTAAAATACCATAAATACATGAGGATGGCTAAACACATGGACTTAAAAGAAAATCTTTTTTTTACTTTATTATCTTAAAATTTCCAAATTTATTTACTATCTTAAAATTTTCAAATTTCAGTAGTCTCATATGAAAGCATATAAATCAGAGTCTAAACAACTATATGTTTTATAAATTACATCAAAAAGACTTGTGTTTGCTCAGTAGGAGTTTAACAATATTGGAATGAAGTGCTTTGGAACAAAGTTTCGGCATTGTTTCATTTTTGGGCAAGTTCACTAAAAGTAACTGAAAAACCTGTTGTGTTGTAGTCAAAATTAACAGTTTTAGGAAAAATTAAGCTTTATGTAGATTTCTACTATCCTTGTTTCTTTTCTCTTGTTCCCTGTTACTTCCCTGAATTAGTAAGGTACTATATGAGGGATCTTATGTTTCAGCACACATACCAGCATATTCATACCCTGGGTTATTTTGGTTTCTTACAGCAGCAGTGGGAGTAGTGGAGGAAGCCACCCAAGTAGTCGGAGCAGCAGTCGAGAGAACAGTGGAAGTGGCAGTGTGGGTGTTCCTATTGCTGTTCCCACGCCATCTCCTCCCAGTGTCTATCCAGGTAAATGGTAACTTGCTGTTCCTCCTTTGGACTCAGCATTAACCTTTAGCATTTGCAAGTCTCCTAAACCCCAAGAGAAGTCTCAAAGGTCGTTATCCAGAAACATGAAAGCCTTGAAACTTCGTGCTATAGATAGTATGAGTTGGAATCAAGTAGTATCTTTTCTGGGAGTGTCTGATGTGCTCTAATGCTTCTGTTATGTATGTATGTATTAGAATTTTTTGCCTGGCTGCCTGCATGTGACTAGGTAGGACACAACACCTTTTTCAGCGGGCTGGGGGAAGATTCTCCCTTGTTCTTTTAAGCAACGTTTTTTCATTGGCGGTTCGTGCAGATACACAGAAGGATATTTTTAGAAAATTAGATTAAATGACAGGCAGGCACAGAGTAAATCTTTGGTACATTGATTCAAGCCTGACTGAGTTGTCACAAAAAGGCACTTGTTCAATGTAATTGCCCCAGTCTTTCCAGAAATAGGGTTCTCCTTTTTCCTTTGCTCAGCCCTTTCAGTGAAGAAGAGTGTCTAGTTGGCTTGCAGTGTGATCTGAAATACATGATGCTTCTGAACCAAGGAACTGGAAATTTTTGGCTTTCCTCTTCTCTGTATTTTCTAATTCGTACAAAAGCTAAAGGCAGCAGTACTACAGATCAAAGCATTAACAAACAAAATGTAAAGCCATCTTTCAAAAGTAATGGCTTTCAGTGAAATGTTCTGAAAAGAACAAAAAGGGTTGTTCCCTTCAGACCTGGAAAGAGGTGGATTTGCTTGACCCTCATTTATTGTCTACATAAGAATGAGCCTTTCTTTAACAGGTCCATTTTTCTCTCATCTCCTCGTGCATTCTAAAATATTATGCATCTAATAAATAGCTAACACTGGGTAGTCAAAGGCTTTCTCTAATCCTTGCTAACGTATCTCCTTATTAACGCCACCTCTTCCTCCTCTCTTCACTTAGCCCCTGCTGGCTCGGCTGGCACTTCTCCCCTTCCTGCTACCTCTGCTCCTGCCCCCACTCCTCCTGCTCCTGCCCCTTCCTCCGCTGCCCCAGATGCTGCTGCTGCTGCTGCAGGAGCTCAGCCCCTTGCTGATGGCTTCACCTCTCCAACTCCCCCTGCTGTTTCTTCCACACCCTCTACAGGTGAGTGTCTGCTCCACCGGGCAGATGAACCCAGAAGTGGTCACGAGCCAAGGCTTTTCAAAGTTGCCTCAGAAGCAGTGATTTATTTTTTTCTAAAATCTTTTTTAATGTAACTAGAAAAATATCGGCTAATACCCAACTATAAGGTAACGGTTGTAGTAGACAAATCAAGGTGTGCTAGTTTTTCAAACAGCAGTCATTTAATTTCATCATTATTTTTAGGTGTATATAAAAATTTATTACATTATCATTTTATTGTGGTTTGGATACTAAGAATCTTGTAGACTAATTATGTCTGGGGGGAACCAGCACTGGTAGTTCTGTGTCTGATTACTCTCTTTCAGTAATGGGAAGTTTGTTCACTACTCTCAGTCATGGAATAAAAAAGATTCGTCTAGCAAAATATGATTTCTATGACTTGTTTCTTCAATGCTTTCAAATTACAAGTCTCCTTTCAATGAACTGATTAAAAGGGCATATTTTTTTTTGGTGTTCAGTAAAATACAAGTTTTTATTACACAGTATAGTACTAAAGCATTTTGTTTTAATAGGTGGTACTTACGGTGTATATTGCAACTTGGTTTTTTTAATGCTTATGAAATAACCCTACGTTTTTCATTTTCTCATATGCTGAAGTTGCAGCATATAGTACTAACTAACCATAACGCTGTATCTTACCAGCTTTTGATGAGGACTTACAGCTGCCCTGTGAAGACCTCCTTTAGCCAAATTTGTATATAGCTACTAGTGCTTTGTTACTTCTAACTGTAGTGAAGGCTGATCACAGTGGTGTGAACTGGTTTGTGTGTTTATTAGTGTTGGTCTCTTTTAGTAAGAATTTCACCAGGTGCCAGAAGCATTCAGATCACATTCAATGTAAGGTGCTGTGGCTCATGTAAAATTAGAAAGTTCTTACACTAGAATCCATGACTGACTAGAAGCTTCCGAACTGTGATGAATTTTGGTATCAGAAGGTGCTCCTGATGTCTAAACTCCTTTCATGTTTAGAAGAAGAGCTGTGCCATATGGGGCCTCAATCGATTTTCCACTTTCGATGCGCGTTCAGTATCCCAGTTCTTAAGCCATACTGCTTCTGTATTTTTGACAAGTCAAAATCAAGCAGGGATTAATATTTTAATGGCTATAAACTCACATTCACAATTTAATAAGAGAAATTTCAGGTTGGTTACTATTTCTGAGATCTCTTGTTTCCCAGCACTGTTAGTGAGGTTGCGTGCATGCCTTCTCTGAAATAAATGGTAAACTATCCAGTCTTTTCAAATACTTCGATGAGATTGTAGTTTTTTCTCCTTAAAGATCTCTTATCCCTGTTTCTTCTTTTCCTTCCTTCTCTCCAATCACCACCAATTTCTACCAGTGCATGGGGAGGCAGACACACTGAAAAGATGCATTAGGAAAAACGTGAAAAAAACTATATACCAGGTGGATTGCTTCTAAACTCTTCTTATTCCTCGTCCGTAAAAAGTGTGGGTTTTGAGACATACGTATCTGTACAAAGCAGGAGGAATGTGAATCTCTAGTTCATGCATTTGCTCTTAGAAGCAAGTAATAGAGCAAGCAACTTGCATTTTATTTACTGACCTAGTGTGAAGTTTTGCAAAGCAATCAAAACATAGTGGAGAACAATGAAGTTTTTTAAAAATGGCACATTCATTTGGTCTGTTTCTCTGTTTACTTCCCTGCATGAATGTCTCCTCAGCCACAGTGACATCGCTTTTCTATTGTATTCTGAGATTTACCTCTAGCGCAAATGGTGGAGGCAGAATAGTTAGGGAGGTTAATAATCCATATGGGTTTAATAAATCCAGAGTACTGTTTACTTTTATATACAGTGCATAAGCCAGAGAACTTTACGTGAGCACAGAAAATAGCTTAATGGTCTTCATTCGTTGCTTGCTTAGATTCGGCATCAATTACTTTGATATAGGAAGTGATTAAACTGGAGAGCAAGATTTTAAGGAGTTGTTTCGATTGACAGCTCCCTGAAAGAGGGTCTTTGAGTATGATTTCATTTATTCCATCCTTCAGGCAGTTTCTAGCGTTCTCTTATCCCCAGATGATTCTCTGGCTGTTTCCTGAATAGCACTAAGATAGGTAGTATTGTGTTTTTCAGTTGTAGAAGGTAACAGCATTGAATCTTGAAAATGGCACAGAGCTAGTTTGTATGTGTACATTGCTTAGTTGCTGGACTCTGTGAAGTGTTATTTTTATGCAGGTTTATAAATAACTAAATTTGCACAAAGTTATTATAGTAAGTTATATAAAATGGATAACTGGGAATTATTTTCTTTCCTTTTGAAGCTTTGTAGCTTAGACACCTTTGTATTTTCATACTGGCTGTTGTGAACAGTGCTAAGTATGGGCAGTTGGGATAGCTGTGTTTTGTGTTGCTATCGAGACATCCAGTGTCCTGCCAGTCTGGAAGCAGAACTGGCTGACTGCTCCTGGGATGCAGACTGTTTGGAAAAAAGAACCCCAGACCCAAAAACCTTTCCAAGCATTTGAATCTTGACTGCAGATATAAAAAAGGCAGGCATCATTCTTCTCTTTGCTAATACATTTCTCTTTCTAACCTAGGTCACACAGTTCAGTTCTACAGCATGAACAGGCCTGCATCTCGACACACACCCCCAACAATAGGGGGATCTTTGCCATATCGGCGTCCTCCGTCGATCACATCACAGACAAGCCTTCAGAACCAGATGAACGGAGGGCCGTTTTATAACCAGAACCCAGGTAGGAAAGTTTTTCTGCTCTGCTGAATTCAACACAGTGGTGAATGGAGTGCCCTTCAGATCTCTGAAATACTGTATTCTGTCTCCATTGCAGATCTTGCAGTTAGTCTCAGGTAACTTCCAGTATGTTGCTGGTAGCCACGCCAAAGCTGCAGTCCAAGTACAGTGTTCAGCTCCCGTTATTGCAGGTGGCTTAAAACAATACTGGCTGTGTTGCCACATAAATGACTTTTGATTTCACAGTCCCTATTAGACAAGCTTTAGTCCTTTACTACACCATGTGTCATGTATCTGCTTTGGTGTGGGATGGGTATTTGATTTTGCGCCAGAAGGCTGATTCTTCATTAATCAGTCTTTATCTTGGATGCTTTTTCCTTCTGATTAATGGACAGTTCAAGAAATTGCAGTTGTTGTACAAGGGTAAGCATTAGACACCTTGGAGACATCAGCAGTGTTGATGTGGGATGCAAGGGAGCTGTGTCATCTGCTAAGTCCACAGGCGATGTTATTTTAATGGGTGACCTGTCTTATAAAGCAGGATGAGCTATTAACAAGGAGTGGCGTGTCCTGTGTGCCAGGCATAATGTAGTAGATTTTATCTAAGGGGTCCTTTTCCCTGAAGTGAAAAACGTGAAGGTTTTGATACCAGAGCAGGGGAGTCTTTCTTTTTTGACAAAGCTACAGAAAGATGCAGAGGATGTACTGAAGGTTCTGTGTCAGGAAATGCCCTATTACCAGCAAGATCGAATGTTGACTTTCAAGCGCTACGGTGCATTTGTGTTTTGTGGTTGTGGTGGTGATGGTTTTTGGTGGTTTTATTTTTTTTTTTTTTAAACTGAGCACTGAACTGGGAATTAGGTCAAATGCTGCAATTTGCATTTAAGGGATTTGATCAGGTTCAAATATTACTGCTTGTGTACTAACTACCGTGGAAAGAGATGTGTGCACTTAACTGGAGAAGGAAATGGATGGTCCTGCTTGGGGACAGGGAGGTGGAAGAGTTATAGCCCAGTTGCCTGAAATGTGTGGTGTTTGTTAAGCACGCTACGTGCATATGGAAGGCTGAAGGGGAGTAGGCAAGAAGGAAAGGGTAGTAGCAGTACAAAATCTTTCAGGATTACCTTTGCAGTAAAGATGATCTTCAGTATATCCAGAGAGTGTCTGACAGCTGCTGTGCATTTCTGCTTTAGCAAAGGGATAATTCTCTGCAAGCTACCATTGCATTGTTAATAGGTAATCACAGAAAATGCCAAAGAGAATTTAAATAAGTTACATAACTACAGTTCAGCCTGTGTACTCAAAAAGAAGATAATGGTTGTGGTGATTAGTCACTTGAGCTGTAAATCACAAACAAAATACTTCAGTTATACAGGCATACTTGATACAACATAAATAAGCAGTTGTAGTAAGAGACTTTAAAATTATTTTTATGTCTAGCAGAGTACAGAATTTATTAGCTTTGCAGTTATACTAAACCAAGTTTATTTTGGCCTGTACCTTGAAAGGAGAGGGTGCTCAAGCATGCATAATTGATGAAGACCCAAAGAACAGAGGGACTGTTCTGTCTGTAAGGAGCAGGGTTAGTAGTGACAGGATAGTGGCCACAATTGCTTCTCAGCATTCCTGAAGAGGGGAAGGAAGCGCAGACTTAAGTGGTGGAAAAGATACTTTACAATAGGCAGAGGAGTGTGGCAGCTATGTCTTTGCAGGCTGTTTGGCAAAAAAGCAGTACTGTTTTTTTTCACTTCCATTTTTTAGTATGTTGGCATAGTCATTTTTGTTTATTCGCTTTACGGAAGGATGAAAGATACTTGCCTTGCCCTGTTCTTTTGAATGCCGCTTCTAAGATAATACAACTTCTGTACTTCATGGTGAGACCTTTTTAATAACGGAAAAGAAAATATTAAGAAACACCGACTCCAAATGAGCTCAGCATATGTCTGTCCCAAAGCCACCCTTGCCAGCCATGCCACCTAACAGGTGCTCTAACTTTGCAGCCTTAGATGTTGGTGTCTAAGCGGTATAGAGCTCAGCACAGGCTAAAACCCCGTGGGAGAAACCGGGCAAGTACTGAGATGATGGTTTGCACTACACAGTATTTGTATGTGAATTCTTACCAGGCCAAAGCAATCTCATGGAAGGTGCTTTTGAGCATTTCTGAATTAATTTACAGCAACTGTGCAGATGAATTCTTAATTTACCAATGGTCTTTATGGAAGGAAGCTGGGAGGGAATATTTAAGCTGGTGTTTATCTCACCTTTCGAGACAGCAGAGGTACGGTCAAGTTCTTCTGATGCACTTTATAAACAAAGTAATTATTAGTAAAATACTTAATTGTATTGGCTCCTAAAGGCCAAAACTAGCTTAAAGTCATTATATATCATATACAGACAGTATAATATGATAGTCCCTGCACTATGCGTAGACTGAAGCGCTAACCAGATAGTTAAAGGAATGATGTCAGCTAGTGCTAGTATAACCGTTTTAGTTAAATTACACAACCCAAACTAAACTAAGGGATTATTTTTTTTTTTTTTTCTTCGTGTGCTTGTCTAGCGTCATTTATTTTTCTACATGGAAAACCTTGTTATTACTTTCAAAGAAAAATATATAGCACACGAACAAAGTACACTGAAGGGGACCTATGAAACTGAAGCTAGTCTTGTATGACAGATAGTAATTCTGTGAATCCATATGACATTGAATAGAGGAAACATTTTGAAACTGAACATTTTTATAGCAGATATAATTAAAAAGGCAGGAGTTTCACAGTTACACGAGAATGCTGAATTCATGACTATGACTGCATTTCAGTAGGACTTGAAATTCAGGTTCCCTTTCCTTGCTTTGAAAAAAAATGCAAGACCAAATCTTTTTCCAGGTACTGTGGTTATACTTGAAGGAGCAAATACTCTCAGAATTCATATCAGTCAAGAGAAAGAACCTGTAATTAGAAACGTATTTCAGTTTTTCTCAAGGAATATCAATTAAGTGGTGAGATAATGGAGCTTGCTTTATATAGAGGTACAAGGATTTTTTGCCGCAAAAAGGATGGTTGCTCTGGGGTTTTTTTGTTATTTGGGGTATGTGATTGTGAAAGAAACGTGAATGTGAGTGACAGAAGACATTCAAAGCACTTCAGATAATACTTACTGAAACAAGCAAACTGAAGAAAGTTCGAGACATGAATTTTAAATGCTCTGGAGTTTTGTATGTTGATGTGAGTTAATTCTGAAAAATACTACATCATGCCTGGCAGTTTTCTTACTGGCTCTGGAGTTAGTCTGCAATTTATTTAGTTCTGTTCTGCAAGCTACATAAATGTACTGGTACATGAAGTGTAGACCTTTTTCCCTCATTCTTTTGGACATGACAGTGTTTTTTGTATGCCACTACTAATAAGAAAATTAACTTAGTTGTGCTTTTCCTGAGGTGTGCTTTCTGAAAAATAATCTTCTAACTTGCTTAAAGAATATTTCTGCATTACTCCTGCAAAGTGATACTAAAACTAGATAAAACTGGTTAACTATCTGAAACTTTAAATCCTGGATTAAACCACAATTCAGTGTTACAACATTTGCAGCTGGCTCAGAGTATATTCTTCAAATGTGAATTCACATGCATCATACAAAGACGGCTCTACCAGCACCAGTGAAGGGGCTGTGCCAGAGCTCAGTGCAGTGGTCTGTGAAATCAGGTGGGGAGGAAATGAGGCAGCACATCTGGAATAGGCCCTGCTTTCTCAGCAGCAGCACAGTGCACTTTGTTCTACCAGTAAGGTCAGAAGTCCTGTGTCTTCCAAGTACACTCAGTTCTCAAAGGCATCTTTTTCTGTTTTGCCTAAAATAACAGCCTCATTTGATTGTTTTTTTTAGCCTACGTTTTGGAAAAAACTAGTTATATCCAGTTTCATTACTAAGGATTTGTGGATGCTGTTGCAGAAGTCGCCTCTAGAAATAGCAGTTTGATTGGAAAGGTGGAGAGTTACAGAGTGAGAATCCTCTTGATGTATTTTTTAGTTAGGTCTGTTCATAAAGTGCTAGATTGCTGTAGTAATAACCTTCAGCTTAAGGGAATCGCACAGTAGATCAGAAAAATACTTCAGCACAGATTCTTAATCTTATGAAAAAGAGCTGGGTTGGAAATTTTAAAAATAGAGAAATCTCCTTGAAGTAGGGATTAGGAATATGCTTAAGGCACCTGAGCTGTTTCTTTTTAAATGTCAGCTATTTTATCTCAGCTTCTTGGCAGACTGCTACACGTCTGAGTGCTGATGATGTCTACTTTGCTGCTTTGTTGTGTTTCTAACTGAATGCCTCTCTTTAATTTCTGTGGCAGCATCCCTTGCTCCGCCTCCCCCCTCCATCCTACAGGTAACTCCACAGTTACCGCTAATGGGATTTGTGGCCAGAGTTCAAGAAAACAGTAAGTTTGCTGCTTCCTTGTGCTATGATTTATGATCTGTGATTTAGATGTGGCTTTTGTTTTGAGTGGATGAAAGATTTGTCTGCT
This sequence comes from Falco punctatus, assembly GCF_963210335.1. Classification (NCBI taxonomy): domain Eukaryota; kingdom Metazoa; phylum Chordata; class Aves; order Falconiformes; family Falconidae; genus Falco; species Falco punctatus. The sequence goes on along the minus strand of NC_137588.1, from coordinate 15,808,800 downwards.
TATAGCTAGAATTCTGCCTTCTCTACTGCCTCTGCAAGTTTGTCTGAAATTGTGAAGGGAGGGAAAAGGAAGTAATTTTATTGGAGAAACCTGAACCTTTCTTCCCTGGATTTTATTGTCTCTACTGTATTTCCACAAGTCTAGCTGTTGGTGCCAGTGCAACTAATTGGGGTATGGAGTATTACTTCAACCTGCTAACATGGTTCTAGAGACATTTTCATGGTTATACTATTGTGTATTTTCAGTTTCAGATACTCCTCCCCCACCACCGCCTGTGGATGAGCCAGTGTTTGATGAATCCCCACCTCCACCCCCACCTCCAGAGGATTATGAGGAGGAGGAGGCAGCTGTGGTAGAGTATAGTGATCCATATGCTGAGGAGGACCCTCCTTGGGCACCGAGGACCTACTTAGAAAAGGGTAGGTGTGGAATTAGTAGAGATAGTAGGGTCCTGTTTGTAAGAACATTTTGTATAAGCTCCTGCCATTCTGCATTGGACATGGAGTCTGCCTAGATTGCTTCATAGCTGGTGTTTGGTGTTGTGGTAGAGGTGCTCCTCCAAATGGCAACTTAAAGAACAGAAGTTAAGCTACTCTTCTGAGTCTTGACTCTTTCACCGCTTCCTCCACAAAGGGAAGAATCATAATTAGCTGGCTAATTACCTATTGTTTAAATTCTCTGTAATCTAGTTAAGACTCACCTTTCAGCAGCCTGCTGAACCCTCATAATCAAACACAAAGGTGGCCAAAAATGAATGAATCGGTGCGGCACCTGCGCTTGAACTTTGAGCATCTGGTGCGTCTGGGGAAGTGCCGCAAGGGGTGTCTGGGGCTCTGGAAGCCGCAGTGCTGCAGCGGTGTGGGACTGCTAAGCTAGAAGGTGCTGGGTCTGTGCAGGACTGACCGAGGCATTGCTGCGTGGCTGCATCTAGATGTCTTCCAGTTCTGAAGCATGTGTGTGGAGTGGAAACATGCTAGAGTAAAACTACAGGTAAAATAAAGTGAGTAGGTAAATGACTTAGGGGCACTTGAATATGAGAAAATTCTACTGCCTGGTGTTCTCCTGTGAAACAGGGTCATGTATCTTAGTAAAGGGTGATATAAAATCTAATGCTGTGAAGCAGCCAGGCATCTCAGCTGAGCGATTGTTAGACACATTCACTCTGCGTCAGGGTAAAATAAATAAGAATGCCACCAAGAAAAACCCAGTGAAGGACTTGAGGGGAGGGAAAAAACCCAGATGGAAGAGACACTTTCTGCCAACTCCTGCCCAAAGAAAATGTTACTACTCCTGAGGGAGATGGAGGAATATGTGGGAGTTTTTTTGTTATTCCCCCACCCTCTGTCTAGCTGGTGTGTTTAGTGCAAGGAGTACCCAGGCTTTGCTGACAAGCTGAGACCATTTGTCAGACAAAGTGGCTGACTTGCAGGGTGTTTACATGACTCGCTTTATCTATTGACCTCTCCACACCCCTGACTGACAGCAAGTTTCACTGTTACTCTCTTGATGCACACAGGCTCTTTGTTTGATTGGAAGTTGCTTCAGCTATTTCTTGTCAGGGAAGCTTATTTCCATGAGGGAGGACAGGGAAGAAAAGGGATCTTGTATACAAAGTACTCCACTTGCTGTGCAGTTTGGAGGATATTCTCGATTATTGATACTAGTTACCCGGCTTCACAAAATCAGGTTTGGGGTGCCTTGGGGCTCCTGATGTCGCGTTTCTTTCTTTGTGGGAGGATGGTAAATTTCAGTACAGGTCATTTCAGAAAATACTGGGTGTGCTCCATTACTTAATGAACTCCTCCTTATCAAGCAGTTAGAATGCACAATTATCTGCTCAGTTTCGTTGTGGCTGGTGTATCTTGTGCTGGATGAAGATGTCAGGCATGTTACTTTTCGATAGGACAGGTAGTCTCAAGATTTTCCTCTGTCTTTTCCCAGACATAAGACACTCTTTAGCCTAATTCTACATTCATATCGCTATCTTTGTTATGTTTCTGTTATTCCTGCCACCTGGCTCTCAGAAAATGCTCAGTGGCATTTCAGCTAGAAGCAAAAGAGGAAAAAGAGGATCCTGATGTGCATTGCCTGCTTATAGTATCTCATACTAATGCAAAGATGGTGTGTGTGTTTGTGGGCAAGAGAAGCCACAAAATCATGTGGCACATGGCCTGGCAAAACAACTTTCTATTTGAAGAAATAGCAACATTTGAATTACAGCATATTGTTCTGATCTGCTTTTCAGTGTGATTTCTGAAAGCTTGTGAACTAAAATGATTTATATAGGTGCATGTATGCACAGATTTGTTCCATCTCAGCAGGCAGTCCAGGCACTTGTAGTTTGATATTTATAGGAGAAAGCACGTGGCATAGCAAAACTGTGATGGGAGTCTTTAAAGATTAGCTGGAGAAAGTCGGGCTTTTAGTCCGAACATTTTTCCTGAAGAAAAGCAAAAGTATAGGAAGGCAAACATTCTCTCATACTGAGGTAGAGTCCCATGCAAAAACAATTTTGATCTGTATTGTGAAAACTAGATGACTAAAACGCCTAAAAGGTTGGTCTGTTCTTAGAAACACAAAAGTAATGAAAAATTAAAGTGCTTACAATGTATGAAGAACTATTAAATAGTAGGTTTAGGATACCAGAAAAAAAATGAGATAGTGACATACCAGAAAGAAATGAGATAGTGGCATAGGTGTGGATTCTGTTGTAGTTATATGAATAGCTCTACTTATAGTCAGCCCATGACTTGAGATTTGACTGCTTTGCTGAAGTTGGGAGAGAAGTGCTTGGCTGTGGTTTTTGTTTTTTTTTTAATTCATTTTTTGGTAGCAAGTGAGCTTTAAAGTTAATGAAAAGCCCCATGCTAAAAGAGGACTTTCATACTCAAAGAACGTGTATACTTATCCTGCTGTGAACTAATACTGCTTTATCTTCTGCAGAATTATTCCTGTGGCAACTCCTTAAGTTCCTATAAATAGTATTCTGTGCCATGTGATTCAAAGTGGACAAAACTGATGGAAGGAAATAGTTGTTCAAACACTATTAACCCCAATAAGTAGAGTAGCAATTCCTAGGATTTGTGCTTGTTTATTTAAATTCATATGAAATCATTTCTAATAGGTTTAGTGTAGATAATCTTTGCTAAAGTGAGAATGTAGAAGCTGGGACCCCAAGGAGGTATCAAATAGAGGGTTGCTATATATTGAAATGGGATTCAGTATGATCCACTACTCAAACCTACAGCTGAGGAAGGTAGTGAGCAGCAGATCCATCTGAACAGATGGAGAAACTCTTAGATGGGATACAGTTATTGGGGTTGTTGAACTTGAGGATGCTACCAGATGGCTGTAATAGCAACAGCCAACCTGCAGTGTCCAGGGAAGTGCGCTGCAGTTTTCCGTTGAGCTCTGCGTCTGGGTGCATGGTGTGAAAACATAAGAATGTGCCCCAACTTTGCAAATCAGATGAACACAAACAGGTTTCCAGAAGGGGAAATTGCCCTCATACCACAAAGAGAGAAGTGTGTGGTCACGACTATCGGATTTCATGTGGATAACACCCCTGGCCTACATTTTCGGTCAGTTGGATGTAACAGAGTTCAGCCAAACTCTGTGTAATTGTTGAAGAACGAAGATCGCTGATCGGAAGAATGTCCACCTAAATGAGTAATTCTGGTTTTCATATCCGCATTGAAACGCGTTCAGATATAAACTAGAAGAGGCCCTGGCTCCGCCTCGCAGGGAAGCATGCTGCCCCCTGAGTCAGTAGTGCTGGTTCCTGTCCCGTCTGAAGCCTTTTCTGCAGTGCTGGCCTGGGCTCCTGGTAACTTGTGGTATGTGACAAGCTCACAGCTTGAGCTGGTGGGGCTACAGACAGAAGGATTTAACAGCCTTTTAGAGAGAGGAATGTTGCTGGTACAAAAGTAACACGCAGGAAGCACTGGTGATGTAAAAACAAAACCAGGCTTCAGGTAATTTTATATGAGGCATAACAAGAAGCGAATTTTCACCATAAGCTTAGGGAAGAGTTTTTTGCCTGTGATCATGAAATAATGAATCCATTCAGTATCGGAAGGGACTAGAGCATGCTCAAAAATGAGAAAGAAAGGAATTGGAAGTTACTGTGATCCTTGGATTATTATTTTCAAGAGAATGAAGAACAACAGCACAGTGACTCTAGGAAGACATGTTTTTAAATTAACAGGTATAGAAGGCAGTTAAGAAGGAATTTTGAAAGGACTTAAATTGATTGTATCACATGTTCATATAGTGACTTCTGGTTTTCAAGCTAAAAAGTCTCTCATTTCTCCATTCGTGTTTTGTTTCCTTAGAATGGTATATTTAAAACTAGTGGGAATGAGTTACTTAACAACTGTGCTGGCATAAGTGTAGAGCCTGCAACATGTGTTTTTTGAATATGCTCTGGTCAAATGATACAAATCTTCTGTTTGGGAGATTAATTTTTAAAAAATACATCCCTGTATATACTGATTCTCCACTGGGATTGATCTGTATATTTTACTTTATGATCTGTTCAGGATCCAGGTTTCCCTAGTAAATATTTGTACTGATTCCTTTGTCGCCTCAAAAGGAAATGACCTCTTTTCTTTTGAAAAGAATGATGAGTTTAGTAGGACTTTTGGACGCTGTGCTCATGAACACATGCTGTTAGTTTTCTCTACTTGCTTTGGTTTAGAGTATCTTCCCTTCTATCCCCAGTATGAGATTTTAGGATCCCTGTCCAACATCCATTTTGTTTCAATGGCAGCGCTGCATGTTTCATTGCCAAGTGCTCAAAGCAGGGACTGATGCTATTTGTTAAAGTATTCAGAGTCTGGCGTAGCTAATTTTCTGTATGGAACACATAATTATAGGACTGAGAATGGAAAAACAAATCAAGTTGATGTCTATTTTCTGCCATTTCAGGACAATGCTCTCTTTAATATTTGCCAGTGCTTTGTTCAATTTCTTTGACTTTCCTAAAAGCTTTTGTGCCTTCGGTAAAATACTCTGCAGCTGTGGGAAAGATGTCCTGATACAGCAGGCATACATTCTGTTTCAGAGACCCACCCTTACTTCTTCCTAGCCCTTAACAGGGATTCACTCACCTTGGCACTGTATATATTATATATACACACACACTGGGAGTGACTTTTAGCAACATGTTGGGACTGCACGTACACATTTTACAGGTTTAGATGTGGGGGTAGCTAAGGTAGATGGAAGCCTGGGACATCAGCCTTGGCTCATTCTGTCTGTGATCTGAAGAGAGCTCTTATTACTCTCCCTCTGCCACGTTTTCCTGTTGACTGTTAGTTGTGCAGAGATCTGGTGTAGCACTTATATATAATACATGAGTCTGGGAGTAGGTCTGAGTGGTCACAGTCACGGGGAGTTCCATCGGCCTCCTTGTATCATTCCACACCAGAAGTTTATTGTGTATTTGCAACCCTTTCTTCTGCTGGATCTGGAAATAGAAGAGTTAAAGTAGTCCTGGCTCATGTGCTTCAAAGCATGAGCTCTTGTAAAAGGGGTTGGGAGAATCTGCCCCTCCCAGCAGGTCATTCTGCACACAGAGGTGAGGCAGTGCAGCTCTCCCAGACTGCCTTGAATGTGGAGAACTTTGTAAGAGGTGGGTTCATTTTTGTCTTCCTCCCTGTACCTCTCCTGACAGTTATGCTCTGTTCTTTCCTAGTGGTGGCGATCTACGACTACACAAAGGACAAAGAAGATGAGCTCTCATTTCAGGAAGGTGCCATCATTTATGTCATCAAGAAAAACGATGACGGCTGGTATGAGGGAGTCATGAATGGAGTGACAGGGCTCTTCCCAGGGAACTATGTGGAGTCGATCATGCATTACTCGGAGTGAAGACTAGAGGACAGAACGCCGCATCTCCTGCTGCAGGAGCTGGCAGGGCTTCCCGGATCTCCACCAGCCTCTGGGGCCCCATCCAGTGTAACTGAATGAAGGATAATTGTAACAACCACTCTTTTGGGTTTTTTTTGTTTGGTCCCCCTCCCCGCACCCTCCCCATTATAAAACAATAGTGATTTGTTTGAACCAATGGCTCTTCCTGCTGCCAGCAGAGGCTGTCCTGAGCCATCTGACCTTGAATTAAGCTGACCCATTCAGATGTAACAAACTCCTTGAGTAGCTGATACTTCACTCGAATTCTGACTTCTGACAGGCTTTGGGATCTGTCTCAGGAATCCTGTGTGCCCTTGTGGTACTACCCTTTGCAGCAGTGCCTGGCGCTTGGGATGTCCTGGATGCTTGCAGTGAAGGGTTACTGGCCAGTGGACATCCCTCCTGTTTCTACACAACACTCCTGTGCAGCTGGAAGAACAGTCGTGTACTAGGAAACACTGGGATTTCTACACAAAGCCATTCCTGTAACTGCCTTCCAGATAGTTGGACACATCTTTAGCGTAAACACTTCTGCAGCTGCTCTGCACATGTAGGCTGACGTGGGCACACAGAGCTGGCTTTCATTCACTCACCTTTCAGTTTAGACAATTAAGATGGGTGCAGCCCACCCCCATTTCCTCATCTTTTGAATGCCACACATTTGTTTTGTGTTCTGCACTGATGTAAATGTGCTCCTCTCCACAGCGAGCTGCTGGCCATGGGTGCTGCCGGATTAAACAGAACTCACAGATGCTGTTGACGGTGAAGGCAAAACAAAGTTTACAGGTCCTCCTGGGGTTTGAGGGTAAACTCTAGGGGCTGTGATCTGAGGTTCAAATCTACTCACGCCTGCTTGCACTAGAGAAACTTAACCCCAACTTTAGTCTTATGCACAATGTAATCTTAAAAATCCAATCAGGTATTGTAAATTGGCTATTTTGTACTTGATGACTAGATTTGCATATGTACTGTGAGAGCCCTGTGCAGAGGCAGGACAAACGGCAATTGTCGTCTTCATGTCTGTTGCCAAAATCTCTTCAGTGGAAGTAAAAAGGGCTGTTGTGTGTACTGGTTTCCCATGGAAATCCAAGCAGTAACTAGTAGTAGTCCTAGCTCTTCCCCCAGCCCACTCCTATTATAAAGAAATAGATATTTTGAGCTGTACTGGTGGATCTGGGGTGGAGTAATACCAGGTGAAGGCTCTGTAGCCCCTTGTGTTGATAGTTTGCTTCTTAATCTAGTCTCAGTTAAAACTCTGCTCCGTGGTTTGCCTAGCAGATCAGTGTGAAGTGACGGCTGTACTAGTCTGCCCTCAGGAAGGACTAAACGTTATCTCTGGGTAAATGTCATGCATTGACAGGTGAGTTTATTAAATACCCTGTTGCGGTCCTCTTAGCCTGCGAATTGAGCTAATTGTTGTATCACGTATCCCTGTATCCCTCCTGGGCGAGGGCATCTTCCTGGACAGCTTTTGACTGTCACCTGGCCAGGTTCCAGCTGGTACCAGCAGTAGCTTGTCAAAGGCAGACAACGCTGCCGCTGTGTCCCGAGGCAGAGCAGCGCACAGGAGAGCGCTGCTGGGGCTGGGTTTGTGATCCTCTTGGCTCCGCTGCAGGCGACGGGCCCAGTCCCCTTGCTGGGTGGTGCGTGTGATGTCAGGATGGAGGTGCAGGTGTGGTACAGACCTGGCCAGGGAGGCGCCATAGCTGCTCCAGGGGGAAAACGAGGAAACAAACGGGTGAGGTGTGTTTGTGGGACGTGGGTGAGTGTGATCACCCTGCTGTGAGCTTGTGGAAGGGTGTGTGTAAGGAACTAGTTTGGTTGAAGCCTACGGGAGGTACAGCTTTGAAGAAACTGGTGAGAAGAGGGAAGTTACTTTCTCCCCTGCTCGGTCCACAGCCGCATAGCCAGGACACTGCTGTCTCCTTTCTGGAAGCTGGCAGCATTGTTTGGCGTGAGCGTTAGCCAGATATCCTTCCACCTTCCTCCCTGAAGACCTGTCTCTCGCAGCAGGACTAGCGGAGGCAGCCGTGTTTGGTTCCCTGGGCCTGCCGTTTCTCTGGGGGGAAGCCTGGAAACAGTGGCCGTGCAGTCACTGGGGTGGCTGTTCCCAGTGTTACGGGGCAGGTCTACGCTTTTTGCACAGAGAGGTGGTGCTTGCAGCCCATCCAGCGGCCCGGGTGACCGAACAGCAATACTGCACAAGCCTTTGGTGCTCACAGGGTGGCTGTGCCTTCCAGGACTATCAGAGCTTTCCACGTTTCCCTTGCCCTGGGTATGTTTGTGGTAAAGACTGAGCACACGGTGCTCAAATGCGTGGGGTTGTGGCAGCTTTGTGAGTTACTAAACGAGAGCTGAACCTCTCCCTGTGCACCCATGCTCCGGCTGGGAGGTCACGCATTAGCGGAGACGTGTAAGTCTGAGTAAGAGCATGCACTTGAGTACTTCTGGCAGCTGGATGGGTGGATAGCTTAACTTCTGCTGTGTGTGATACACGCTTGTGTCCTTAATCTCCAGCCAGCTGGTGGTTCATCTTGGAAGTGTTCTGCACTGTGAGAGCAGAGCGGTGTGAACTCGGGGAAGTGCTGAACACTTGCCGGAGCTTGGCACAGAAGATGAGGCTGCAAAACCTTGCAAGTGGAATGCGTGAAGCTCCTTAGAGAACTGGTTTTGGTCTGATGAGCCAGAGGTTAGTTCAGTCCCTGCTGATAGCATGTAGAATTGTTTATCCTGCAAGAGCTGCTGTGGATGGAAACTTTTAGGTCACCTCCTGCTGGTTTTATGCTTTATTATACAGTACTAACGTAGCGAAAACTGTTGAGTTTTATGCATACTTTTTATTTTGTACAGACTTTAATTCTGTGGCTTGTTTGGGGATGATGTGATGTAATGATCATAGACCAGGCCAAGGTAAACAGGCTTTGTATATTAATGTTACATAGATTGCATGCTAGTAAAGTCAGTGAGGGTCATGTTTCCAGTTTTGTCCCTTGTACTTCTCCAAAACCTTCTCCCCCTGCCCCTTTTTAATTTACATGTTGACTTTAAAAGGGGGTGGAGAATGGGGGTGGGACAGGGAGAAACACCTCTGTTTCAAAAAGATGCACATCTCATCACTGAGTGTTGCTGCCACAGCTGATGCTGTTCAGCATCACAGGCTGTTGAATCAGCAGCATGAGAGGTATGTGAGGTGGGGGAAGGAGACCCTCCAGATTAGCCCAAAGAGTGCTGTACGGCCAAAATGAGTATGTTTGTCCTTTGTGAGAGCTGCCTTAGCCCAGCCATCTGCTTTCATAGTGCACAGAAACCAGTCAGCACAGAAGTCAGTCAGCATCCTCTAGCGGTGTTTTTGCCTTGGTTTGCTGTATCAGAGATTTGTTTCTTGCCCTTAACCCCGGGGACAAAGGTATTAGCTACAGCTGCCTCTCTGCAACGTGCCTGCATGAGAGGAGGTCTGACTGAGTCTGTCCCCATCTAGTGCTGAAGCAGGTGGTTTTGGTGCCTCCTTTCCAGCCTAAGAAGGATGGCTGAGGCTGCATGTGTCTCACCTGTTACTTCTATTCCCCACCCCCCACCCCCTCCCAATGGATTCATGTGTTTTGTTTCTCTCACTGGCTGTTGCAGCAGAGGGCGGAGAGGGGCAGGAGAGGCAAGCAGCAAATTTTGCACTTGAGCATCCAGATGGTGTGAGCGCATGCCTGCTGGCTGGCGTGGGCACCAGAGAGCTGAAGCAATGCCTGAAGACTTGCTGGACTGACTGTTGACACAGGCAGCCACCAATGCACCGAAGAGCCATTGCTCTCACTGGAGGACACGAGGTGCAGTGTGCCCCCAAGGTAGATGGCAGAGCTTGGTGCGTGTTACGGGGGGCTGACCACATTTCTGGGGCTTGGCTTGTCCTTGGCGCTAGTGGAGTTGGGTGTTTCCGAAAGTGGCTGGAGCAGTCTGCGGCTGGGTGTTTTACCATTGGGTGCCAGGGAGGCTTAGACCCAGCTAGTTCTTGCTAGAGCAGTTTTGGTCTCCTTTCACAGCTCCTGGGCATTTTCTTCTTTCTTTGCTGCTGAGGGATCTTGGTGACAGCCAACGCTGACATTGGCAGTGATGCAGCTTCTGAAAAGTGGCACTTCTATCTAGGGCATTTCAGTTGATCAGGCAAAGAAAGTGAGCAGTGGCAGGACTGATGCTCCTTTTCTGGCAGAGGGTAGGCTGCCTGCCTGCTGTGTGTCGGCATCATTGTTGATTAGAGGTGGAAGAGGGGGTTGTACACTGATACCAACTGTTGTGCTCTTACAGCGTCTCCCACCTGTACTTGATAGTGATTTAATGCTGTGCTCTGCCCAGCAACTTCCACCATCTTCCTAGCACGCACTGCAGCTGTGCCTCCCTGCTGGAAATGAGCTCTCTTTCTTAGTTATGTCCCTGGCCTTTAGGCATAAATCAAAACCAAAACTTTCAAGTTTTCCTTTCTGGAAAGGATGGGACTTTTTGTGGGTTAGTAAACTGGGGGCATTTACAGAGCTTCTCCTCCCAGAGCTGGGACAGGACATCTTGTCACACAAGTGGAGTCTGTATTCTCTGCAGGGCAAAATGTTGGAAGCTACTAGAAGCTGCTGTTGGGAAGACCACGGTGCTGTGGCTCCTAGGGTGAGCGGTACTTGCAGTGAGAGCACAGAGTCACTGCTCGAGCACTGCAGCGTTTCAGAGGCATTACACACCCCGGGCAGAGACTTCAGTTCTTGCGGTTGGAAATGTGGGGTGCTGTTGCATTCGCTAAGGGAAGTATTTGCAGCCCTAATTGTTGGAGAAGATGGTGTAAACTGAGCACTAGCGAGCAGATGATGGGCTACAGTGGATGGGGTGCTGCTCTCAGCAACTTACTGCGCTTACAGGTAGATTCACTTTCCCCACCTTTTGGCAGCTCTCGGTATTGGGCTCTGCCACATTTTGCCGGTAAAAGGGTGTTACACAGGTCAGAGTAGTGCAAGAAGGGAACAGTTTGCGGCTGGGTGTTGGTTTGTTGGTTTTTTTGTTTTCCCCCTAGGAGCTGAAGCCAGTGTGTAGTAACAGTCCTGTTGATCTGCTTTTGATTGGAAACTGCAAGAAGGGTGCAGTCACCTCAGTCTATGGGAAGGTTACTAAAAGCTTGATGTGGCCAAGGTTTGCCAACTGCTGTTACAACGAATAATTCACTGACCATGGTGTTCTGCTGCTTTCATTAAACAAACCCCAAACACCCATGTGCTTCGTGCAGTCTCCTGCCTGTGCAGGAAGTGTTTTTCTCTGGTACTCTAAACAATTAGTTGTATTAGCAACATTGCTTATTACAAGATGTACAGTAAAGTCAGCAGTAGCCTGTTGCCCAAAGGTAGGGTAAGCCTACACCCTGCTGAACACCGACTGCAGTGGTGACTGCTGAAACGTGTGCAGTACCTTTGTTCCAGTTTCTCTTAAAACCTCAGAAAAACCCTACCGCTATTGACTAATGAGGAAGAGCTGTGTAAAAATTCATTTCCATTACAGCGCCTTGGTAAAGTGCTGACATGTCTGAGATATTTTTTTTTTTTTGTAAAGAACAAGTGCTTCTTTTCACATTTGAAAAAGTGTCTTTTGCAACTTGCATGGACAAGTAGTTTCTATGAATTCTCTGGAAATGTCAGTGTCTAACATGGATTTTGTCCATGCACTTTTTTCTGAAAGCAGATTACCCCCCACCCCCACCCCGCCCCTCTGGTCTGCAGTCGCAGGAGAAGCACGCTGTGCTTTTGCTTTTGGCACTGCTGATGCGGTGGATGAGTGCAGAGCCCACTGTAAATGACCAAGCCCGCAGGACTCTGGGGAGCTGTATGCCACCAGTAACGTTTTATTGTGTGTGCCATTTGAACCACCTTCCAGTGAGTGCAAAACCCAATTTTTAAATTTTTTTAATTGTACTTGGAATTAACTGTTGCTGTGTACTAAACCCTCTTGTTACGAGCCCTAAATAAAAAGAACAAAGCACACCCCATGTGTTCTGTGAGCATGCCGCTGCCGCGTCACGTACTTTTGTCTTTGGCTACAGACTTTTCAACCCGGTGAGCACAGGGATGGTCGCTGGCGTATGCAGGAGCGCATCACCGAGGAGCTCCAAGTGCAGCACCTCCCGCAGCAAAGGTACGATCCCTGGCATCCAGCCTGCTGCCCTCCTCCCGCAGCCCCTCTCTGGGCACCTGCTCATGCCCTGTAATCGCCACTAATGTAACGCCTCCAATCTCGGCTGTAAAAGCTGCTGCTGCCGCAGGGCCAGCCTGCGCCTGTAGCCCGGGAGGAGGTGACCAGAGCTGAATTCCCTCAGGGGACCCCAGAGAGGGGCCGCAGCAACACTTACCGGCACGAGCAGGGCTGCAGAGGGCTCTGCACGCCTGAGGGAGGAGGCAGATGGGAGAGGTGAGCCTTCGCACCGAGTGAGTCCTCTTTAGACCTGCAATTGGTGTGCACCATGCTGCT